>NW_027590192.1:0-600000 GCF_964213995.1 Mustelus asterias
AAGCACATCAGCGCAGTCACACTGGGAAGAGTCTGTTCATCTGCACCGCGTGTGGGAAGAGTTTTAGTCGAATGTTCAACCTTCGCACTCACCAGCGACTTCACACTGGGGAGCGGCCATTCACCTGCTCTGTGTGTATGAAGGGATTCAGCAGTTCATCTCGCCTGCTGAAACACAAGTGTGCTCACTAACTCATCTGATCTCCTGATACACCAGCGAGTTCACACCGGGGAGAGGCCGTTCACCTGCTCCATGTGTGGGAACAGATTCACTCAGTCACAAAACCTAATGAGACACCAGCGAGTTCACAAGTCTGGAGGCAGATTCCCCAGTTATTGAACAGGTAATCACATCCTGCACTGACCCATGTGCATTCTGATAGCTATGGTGTGTTTCTGCTGCTGTTAATAACTGCTGTAACCAGCTTGAGTTAACAATTCAGGTATTTGTTCAAGTTCAGATGGACTAATGGATCAACCAGGGTCTAATTGAATAACAGAGCAGACTTGAAGGGGTGAACAACCTATTCCATTTCCTGAGTAGTCTCTCCACAGGACTCTCCTACTCTTTAACTCTGCTCCATCGCTGGTTCCTGGTGAAGTGTCTTCTCCCCACTTAAGAACAAAGAAAAGTACAGCACAGGAACAGGCTTTCCATTTATCAGCTGGTGTTTCTGCTGCTGTTAATAACCCTATAACCAGCTGGAGTTAACTGTTCAGCTATTTGTTCTTCAAGTTCAGAAAGACTAATTGATCAGCCAGAGTCTAACTGAATGACAGAGCAGACTCAAAAGGCTGAATGAGCTACTCCATTTCCTGTGTTGTTTCCCCCCCGGGCCTCTCCCACTCTCTAACTCTGCTCCAGTGCTGGTTTCTGGTGAAGTGTCTTCCCCCCCAGTTCTCCCATCACTTTCCATTCATCAGCTGGTGTTTGAGCCCAAGTTTATTGGGAACAGGAGGAAATCATTTCTCCCCCTTGAGCCTGTTCTCTTATTGACTGGGGTCACGGCTGATCTGTGACCAAACTCCATTTACCTAGATATTGTTTTAATCCTGACTTCCCCAGTCTGTTACAATGTGATTTAAAAATAACTTTGATTTATATCAGACCCTTAATGTAGGAGAGTGTCCCAAGGTGAATCTCAGAAACATCAACTGACAGAATCAGACAGAACGTAACACTGAGGAACACGATAGGAAGGATGTGATTGCACTGGAAAGAGTGCAGAGGAGAGTCACCAGCATGTTGCCTGGGCTGGAGTGTTGGGAAGGCGATTTATTATCTAAATGGGGAGAGACTTCAGGGTGCTCCAGTGCAGAAGGATCTGGGTGTCCTCGTTCACCAGTCACAGAAAACCAGCATGCAGGTACAGCAGATTATAAAGAAAGTGAATGGAATGTTGGCGTTTATAGCTAAAGGATTAGAATATAAATGTAAGGAACTATACAAGGCATTGGTGAGGCCGCACCTGGAGTATTGTGCACAGTTTTGGTCCCTTTATTTGAGGAAAGTTGTAGTGGCATTGGAGGCAGTTCAGGGGAGGTTCACCAGATTGATTCCAGAGATGACGGGTTTGTCGTATGAAGAGAGAGAGGCCTATACTCTCTGGAATTTAGAAGAATGAGGGGAGATCAAATTGAGGTGTACAAGATGATAAAAGGTATGGATAAAGTAGACGTGGAGTGGATACTTCCTCTTGTGGGGTATTCTAGGACAAGAGCTTATAGTCTTAGGATAAGGGGCAGCAAATTTAAAACAGAGTTGAGGAGAAACTACTTCTCCCAAAGGGTTGTGAATCTGGAATTCGCTACCCTGAAGTGCGGTGGATGCTGGGACAGTGAGTAAATTTAAGGAGGAGTTAGACAGATTTTTAATTGGTTATGGGGAGAAGGCAGGAAAATGGGAATGAGGAGCATATCAGCCATGGTCGAATGGCAGAGCAGACTCGATGGGCCGAATGGCCTAATTCTGCTCCAATATCTTATGAACTTAACACAGACTTAAATGTATTCAATGACCAAGCCTACTACTTACTGGAGAAGGGATTTCCAAAGACTAATGATCTTCATAGAGAATACGTTTCTCCTCATGGTGTAAACTGAGACCTCTTATTTTCAACTGTTCCATAATTGGATATTACCCCATGAGGGGAAACATCCTCTCAGAATCTACCCGGTCAAGCTCCCCCAGGATCTAATATGCTTCACCAAGATCACCTCTCATTCTTCTGAATTCCAATGGGTAAAGACCCAACCTGTTCCACCTTTCCTCAGAAGCCAAACCCCCTCATCACAGGAGTCAGCCTAGTGAACATTTTCTCATCTGCTTCCAATGAAAATGTGTCCCAGCTTAAGTAATCCTGAGCCAGAAAGCAGGCAGACACAATGTTGTGAATTTCTATCCTGGACTGAGAGTGATGGGTTTTGGAAACTTATTTTACATGGGTTAGAAGGGGAGGATTTACCCACAGCAAACTGCAATCAAGTGAATGTTTAACAAAAACAAAGTGCTGGAAAATCCCAGCATGTCTGACAGCATCTTTGGAGAGAGAATAGAGCCAACGTTTCGAGTCTGAATGACTGTTTGGAGAACGGTCATCCAGACTTGAAACAGTGACAGAGGTGAAAGACCTGATGGACCGAATGGCCGACTCCTAATTCTTGAGGTGAAACATGTCACCATGGTTGTGAACAATCATGTTCAGCCTCGGACAATTATCAGGGAGAGAGATGGAGTCGGTGGCTGGGGAGTGAAGTTTGTAGCAAAGACTGAAACCAGTGACTTCAGTCTTCCCAATATATAAAATATCTGTTCATCCAGGACTGGATGGCAGACAAGTCAGAACAGTGTGTTTAAAGTTTTTTTAAAAAGTTTATCATGTCACGAGTAGGTTTATATTAACACTGCGATGAAGTTACTGTGAAAATCCCCAAGTGTGTGAGACTTGAAGGTGAATTTCGAGGTGTTCATTCACACTTGTGATCCTGGTCCTTCCAGGTGGTGGAAGTTGAGGGTTTGGGAGATTCTGTCAAAGCTCCAGCTGAGTTATAGATGTGTAAAATCCCTCTCCTCCTGCCATCACCAGCACCTCCCCCATCCCCCCACAACCTCACCTCTTGCATTACTCCCCGTTCTCTCCCACTGTCTTGAACTCTCCTTAAGTAGAGGCCTGAGTCTGTACAGACCCAGACTGGGTGGTAGGTTCCTTTCCCTGATGGACATTAGTGAATCAGTTGGGTTTTTATGATAATCCAGCACTGTTCATTAGTATCAGACAAATTACCAGATTCATTCAGCTCAATTTCACAAGCTGCCTTTGAGTTTTTGTGGGTTCTCTCTCACTTCTGTGTTTTTGTTTTAAATCAATTTCACAGGGTTTTAGAAGAGGAGGATTTACAGTCAGGAAACTGAAACCAAACATCACACCAGGAGCTGACAGAGGTGTATCATTTATCGTAACTTGAATATCATTGAATATTAAATATGGAAGGAAAAAGCACTGTTCACAGTGAGGAGAAACCATACACGTGTTGTGTGTGTGGACAAGGCTTCAGTCGATCATCCAGCCTGTCGAGACACAAGCACAGTCACACTGGGGAGAAGCTGTGGAAATGTGGGGATTGTGGGAAAGCGTTTAGTTATCCATCTGACCTGGAAACTCATCGACGCAGTCACACTGGGGAGAGACCATTCACCTGCCCTCAGTGTGGGAAGGGATTCACTCAGTCATCCAGTCTGCTAAAACACCAGCGAGATCACAATGGGGAGAGACCATTCACATGTTCTGAGCGTGGGAAGGGATTCACTCAGTTATCCAATCTGTTAGGACACCAACGTGGTCACACTGGGGAAAGGCCATTCACCTGCTCTGTGTGTTGGAAGGGATTCACTCAGTCATCCCACCTGATGACACATCAGCGAATTCACACTGGAGAGAGATCATTTACCTGCTCCGAGTGTGGGAATGGATTCATTCAGTTATCTGATCTGCTGAAACACCAGCGAATCCACACTGGGGAGAAACCATTTACCTGCTCTGTGTGTGGGAAGGGATTCACTCAGTCATCTCACCTACTGAAACATCAGCGAGTTCACACTGATGAGAGACCTTTTAAATGCCTGAACTGTGAGAAGTGCTTTAAAAGTTCTGTGGAACTGACATCCCATCAACGGGTTCACTCTGACGAGAGACCATTTAAATGCCTGGATTGTGGGAAGTGCTTTAAAAGTTCTGGGGAACTGGTGACCCATCAACGTATTCACACTGACGAGAGACCGTTCAGATGCTCTCGTTGTGGGACTGGATTCAGGAAATCATCTCAGCTCACCGTACACCAAAGAATTCACACTGGGGAGAGGCCGCTCGGCTGCTCGGAGTGTGGGAAGGGATTCAGTGATTCATCCAGTCTGCTGAAACACTGGCGAGTTCACACCGGGGAGAAACCGTTCACCTGCTCTGTGTGTGGGAAGGGATTCACTCAGTCATCCCATCTGCTGAGACACCAGCGCGGTCACAAGTAATGACAATGATTGGGTTTGCTGTTAATCACCTGCAGGATTGAATATCATTCACTGGAGTCTGGTCCTGCTGATGTTAATAAACACCAGGCCGGTTATAGGTGTAAATATTCTGGATAAGAGTCAAATAAATCAGCTTTGTGTTAAACACAGTGTCTTGCGTCTTTTAAATACTGCTAACAGAAGTTAATTCCTTTTGAAGGGTTCTCCCTCTCCCCATCTCTGCCATTCTCACCTCCAACAAGTGTGAGGAGCTCCATCGCAGTTTATTTTTTACAGGTCAGTAGCTGTGAGACAGGCTCCGCAGCAGCTGTCCCCCTGAGGGAGCGTATTGGAAATGCCAACAGCACCCTCGCTTTCCTCAGTGCCCGTCCCCTTCCCTCCCTCCCTACCCGGCAGCACTGAGCCTTTCCCAGTGCACGTTTCACACTGACTGCCCGTTAATCAGCCAGCCAGCATGAGATCACTTTCCGGGGCCGATTTCCAGGGCTGATTACACCCACTTCCAGGCACTCCCATGTGAGTGTGCCCAACGGATGAAAAATTCAGGCCTTGCTGTCAGATTTAACAACAGGATGAGTTTCTGACCACATATCCATCCCATCACTGATACCAAATATTTCAATCTCCAAAATGTCCACAGTCTCCACCCCACTCCATCTGTTACCTTTAGTCTTGATGATTCCAATATATTTCTGAGCAGCCTCTCACATTCACCCCACTCCCCACATAGAAATGTGAGATCATCCAAAACTCTGCCGCCCGTCTGCTTTCTCACACCAAATCCTATTCATCCAAATCCTATTCATCCAAATCCTATTCATCCAAATCCTATTCATCCATAAAGCCTACATCGGCTTTAAGTCAAGTCATGTTTCAATTTTAAAATTCACATCCTTATTTTCAAATTCCTCCATGACCTTATCCCTCCCTATCTCAGTAATCTCCAATTTCACAATTCTCTGAAATCATAGAATCCTTTCAGTGCAGAAGGAGGCCATTTGGCCCATCAGGTCTGCACTGATAACAATCCCACGCAGGCCTAATCCTTGTAACCTCATATAATCCCCCTGACACACAGGGCAATCCCATCCAGACCTGTCCCATAACCCCAAGTATTTACCCTGCTCATCCCCCTAACCTACAACTAGGAGACACAGCCTCAAAATAAGGGAAGCAGATTTAGGACTGAGTTGAGGAGGAACTTCTTCACAGAAAGGGTTGTGAATCTGTGGAATTCCCTGCCCAGTGAAGCAGTTGAGGCTGCCTCATTGAATGTTTTTAAGGCAAGGATAGATAGATTTTTGAACAGTAAAGTGCAGGTTTCCTCCGGGTGCTCCAGTTTCCTCCCACAGTCAAAAAGACGTGCTGGTTGGGTACATTGGCCATGCGAAATTCTCCCTCAGTTTACTCAAACAGGCGCCAGATTGTGGCGACTGGGGTATTTTCAGAGTAACTTCATTGCAATGTTAATGTAAGCCTATGTGTGACACTAATAAACAAACTATAAACAAAGTTAACTTTTAAAAACTTCTACCAAATTGGTTTCTCGAATCCCCCTTTTTATACTTTCAAAATGTAGAAAGCCATCCTCAGCTAATTGTTGGGAATTAGCCAATTGGTCGATAACTTGTCAATAATGACATTGGTTTGGTTTTTAGCTAATTGCACACGTTGTCTTAATTTTAAGACAATTCTTTCTCTCAAACGATATCTCTTAGCTTGGGGTAGCCTGAGTGTCAACCAATAATTGGTTCACATCAGTCATTCAATGTTGAGACATCTTGAACAGGAGCCGATTCATTCCCTCCAGTCAAGGTTAACAAGTCCTTTCATCTTTCTTTATTCTGTCAGCATGAGAAGGGAACATCTGATAATTCCCACAGCATTTTAACCATTCTTAATGTGTTTATAATTCTAAAAGTTATAAACTTGTGTTCAAATTTACATTTCCAGCCTTCATAACATATATATTAATGAATCATTTATTATTTAATTGTCTTACAATTAATGCTGTCTATTTAACTAATCTGGCTGCTTTCCAATTGTGGGAACTTCAGGCCACAAAAAAGGTAGTTAGAGTCATAGAGGTTTACAGCATGAAAACAGGCCCTTCGGCCCAACTTGTCCATGCCGCCCAGTTTTTACCACTAAGCTAGTCCTAATTGCCCTGTAATATTACTCATGATCTGTGCTTCCAAGCATTTTGAATGCGCATCTACAACAAGCAAACACATGTGATTCATGAAAGGCCCCCCAAAGGCCACATGTAGTCTGGACCACGGCCTATCAGGCCACTCCCAAGGATGAAGTGGTAATGTACCCAGTGTGTTGGGGTGAATGAACTCAGAAGAATCATTCAACACTTAAACCTGATTCAACAAATAGTTTATTGAGTTACGCCAGCGGGGAGAAGCCACAGGGGCTGACCATGTGTAACTCCATCCAACAAAGAAAATAATCAATTCTTATCCAGTTACTCAGCTCATCCCGGCTGGACACAATCCAATCAGAATGGTGATAGATTACACACATTACAGAAAGGTCCAATGAAATTAGTATTTGGACATCATGGGGCTTTGTGATCATCTCATGAACAGATAGGTGCCCCCATCATGATGTTTTCCAGAACCCCTTATCTACCATCCTTGGGGTTTTCTTTGTACATAGACTGAGTTTGAAAAGGGGTGGATTAAAAGTTTTCAAATGGATGTCAGCACTCTTCCTTTGTTCCAACCTAACGACCACACGGTCTGGGAATCATTTCTATTTAATAATCTCTCCTTTTAAACTCTTTTCTTCAGTATCCAATTCCAGAATTTTCCTTTTCATTGTGTTAATTGTGTCTTTGGACCTGACAGGAAGTTTAACCCAAGATCAATCCAACACAGGATTGGTCAGAATCATTTCACATGTCCCAAATTTTAAATAACCATTACAAATTAAAACTCATTCTCATGAGTGAATTGTATCCGGATTAAAATTCCCGCATGTTTAGTGAAATATCCTGGAATCCTGTCTCTGTCCAGTAAATATGGCTCCAAGTTCATAACTTTTGAAAAAAAAGCTTTATTAATTACACTTCCTTTTTAAAAATCTGTTTGATTTAAATCACAGACAGAAAACCTCAAAGCTTAAAGCGTTCAACCCACAAATATCATCCATACACAAACAGAGAAACTTAGCATGTGCTTTACAACAACAATAACCAAAATTAATTACTTAAGCGTTCTTGTGATCCTGTTTTTAAACTCCCAAAAATGCCTTTAATTAAAGACTCAAGGTAAGGTTAATTCCCCAGAAAGATAAACCTTAACAAATGTAGCCCAAAACAATGATAAAACACATCTACAAACATCCACATAAAACAAACAAAACACACAGATTCTCACAGCTCGTAAATTTCAAACAATGAATCCTCAGCATTCTCTCTCGCAGCTGTAGCTTCTTAAAGCGACAGAGCACTACAAACTCACAACTCCTTGATTAAAATAAGATGCAAGATCCTTCATTGTAACTTAACCCTTTTTCAGCCAACTTCCAAGGCCTGATTTTATCGGCAACATCTAATCTTTGTTGATTTAAAATCCCAAACACGTTACCACCTGCAAACTCTTTGTTCTTTATCTGGGGTTGAGGTGACAACACAATAAAATTCTCATAGTTATTCCAAATTCCTCCAGGCTACGCTTAAAATTTCCACATTTAACTGGCTCCAATAAATCCACAATTATAAACTAAAATAGACACGAGTTTCTGGGCGATTTAAAAACAAGTTAAAAACAAGATGCCAGAGGAAAGACAGAACAGGAGGAAAGAAAGGAGGGGGAGTTGCACTTTTGATTCAGGAAAACATCACGGCAGTACTGAGAGGGGATATATCCGAGGGTTCGCCTACTGAGTCAAAAGGGGTGAACTGAGAAAGAAGAAGGGGGAAATCACTTTGATAGGGTTGTACTATAGGCCCCCAAATAGTCGGTGGAAAATTGAGGAGCAAATATGTAAGGAGATTACAGATAGTTCCAAGAAAAATAGGGTGGTAATAGTCGGGGATTTTAACTTTCCCAACATTGACTGGGACAGACATAGTATTCGAGGCTTGGATGGGGAGAAATTTGTTGAGTGTATTCAGGAGGAATTTTTTATTCAGTATGTGGATGGCCCGACTAGAGAGGGGCAAAACCTGACCTCCTCTTGGGAAATAAGGAAGGGCAGGTGACAAAAGTGTTCGTGAGGGATCACTTTGGGACCAGTGACCATAATTCCATCAGTTTTAAGATACCTATGGAAAATGATTGGTCAGGTCCAAAAGTTAAAATTCTAAATTAGGGCAAGGCCAATGTTGATGGTATCAGGCAGGAACTTTCGACAGTTAACTGGGAGAGTCTGTGGGAAGGCAAAGGGACGTCTGGTAAGTGGGAGGCTTTCAAAAGTGTTTTAACCAGGGTTCAGTGTAAGCACATTGCTCTTAGAGTGATGGGCAAGGCTGGTAGAAGTCGAGAACCCTGGTTGACTCAAGATATTGAGGCCCTGGTCAAGAAGAAGAAGGAGGCACATGACATGCATAGGCAGCTGGGATCAAGTGGATCCCTTGAAGAGTATAGAGGGTGTAGGAGTAGAATTAAGAGAGAAATCAGGAGGACAAAAAGGGGACACGAGATTGTTTTGGCAGATGAGGCAAAGGAGAATCCAAAGAGGTTCTATAAATACATAAAGGGCCAAAGAGTAACTCGGGAGAGAGTAGGGCCTCTTAAGGATCAACAAGGACATCTATGTGCCGATCCACAAGAGATGGGTGAGATCATAAATGAATATTTTTCATCATTATTTATTGTTGAGAAAAGCATGGATGTTAGGGAACTTGGGGAAATAAAGTGATGTCTTGAGGAGTGTACTTATAACAGAGAAGGAGGTGCTGGAAGTCATAAAGCGCATCAAGGTAGATAAATCCCCGGGACCTGATGAAGTGTATCCCAGAACACTGTGGGAGGCTAGAGAGGAAATTGCGGGTCTCCGAGCAGAGATATTTGAATCATTGATAGTCACAGGTGAGGTGCCTGAAGATTGGAGGGTGGCAAATGTTGAGCCTTTGTTTAAAAAGGGCTGCAGGCAAAAGCCTGGGAACTACAGGCCGGTGTGATTCACATCTGTAAGTTGTCAGAAGGTATTTGAGAGACAGGATCTACAGGCATTTAGAGATGCAGGGACTGATTAGGGACGGTCAGCATGGCTTTGTGAGTGGAAAATCATGTCTCACAAATTTGATTGAGTTTTTTGAAGGGGTAACCAAGAAGGTAGATGAGGGCAGTACAGGTGATGCTGTCTACATGGACTTTAGCAAGGCCTTTGACAAGGTACCGCATGGTAGATTGTTGCTTAAGGTTAAATCTAATGGAATCCAGGGTGAGTTCGCCAAATGGATACAAAACTGGCTTGATGACAGAAGACAGAGGGTGGTTGTAGAAGGTTGTTTTTCAAACTGGAGCCTGTGACCAGCGGTGTGCCTCAAGGATCGGTGCTGGGTCCACTGTTATTTGTCATTTATATTAATGATTTGGATGAGAATGTAGGAGGCATGGTAAGTAAGTTTTCAGATGACACCAAGGTTGGTGGTATCGTGGACAGTGAAGAAGGTTATCTAGGATTGTAGCATGATCTTGTTGGGACGTCTTGTTGAAGTTGTACAAGACATAGGTAAGGCCACACTTGGAATACTGTGTACAGTTCTGGTCACCCTATTATAGAAAGCATATTATTAAACTGGAAAGAGTGCAGAAAAGATTTACTCGGATGCTACCGGGACTTGGTGGTTTGAGTTATAAAGAGAGGCTGGATAGACTGGGACTTTTTTCCCTGGAATGTAGGAGGCTGAGGGGTGAACTTATAGAGGTCTATAAAATAATGAGGGGCCAGTGGACTGACAAATGGCAGATGGAGTTTAATTCAGATAAATGCGAGGTGATACATTTTGGGCGATCGAACCAGGGCAGGACTTACTCAGTTAATGGTAGTGTGTTGGGGAGAGTTACAGAACAGAGATCTAGGGGTACAGGTTCATAGCTCCTTGAAAATGGAGTTGCAGGTGGACAGAGTGGTGAAGAAGGCATTCTGCATGTTGGTCAGAACATTGAATACAGGAGTTGGGACGTCTTGTTGAAGTTGTACAAGACATTGGTAAGGCCACACTTGGAATACTGTGTACAGTTCTGGTCACCCTATTATAGAAAGCATATTATTAAACCAGAAAGAGTGCAGAAAAGATTTACTGGGATGCTACCGGGACTTGGTGGTTTGAGTTATAAAGAGAGGCTGGATAGACTGGGATTTTTTTCCCTGGAATGTAGGAGGCTTTGTAGTGATCTTATAGAGGTCTATAAAATAATGAGGGGCATAGATCAGCGAGATAGTCAACATCTTTTCCCAAAGGTAGGGGAGTCTAAAACTAGAGGGCATAGGTTTAAGGTGAGAGGGGAGAGACACAGAAGGATCCAGAGGGGCATTTGTTTCACACAGAGGGTGGTGAGTGTCTGAAAAAAGGTGCCAGAGCTAGTAGTAGAGGCGGGTACAATTTTGTCTTTTAAAAAGCGTTTAGACAGTTACATGGGTAAGATGGGTGTCGAGGGATATGGGCCAAACGTGGGCAATTGGGACTAGCACAGGGGTTAAAAAAGGGGCGGCATGGACAAGTTGGGCAGAAGGGCCCGTTTCCAAGCTGGAAACCTCTATCACTAAATGAACTGTCTGCTGAAAGGGTTAACTTTTCTACAGAATCTAAAGGGGTGGGGAGTGAGCAGAAAACACTTGGCACACAATTACATCACTTTACATAATTTTTAAAAACTTGTCCAACAACAAAATAAAGTTGATTTTAAACTTAATCTATTAATTCTTTTGTTCTCTTCCTCAACCTAATTATTTTTATTTGATCAGTTTTTGTTAGGGATAGGTAACTTCCGTTCTTTATAGACTGGTTCACTGGTTTTGTTGATTCTACATGGGCTCGGAGAATCAGAACCCAGACTTTATCATCCTTATCCTTTTTCTCCCTTTGCCACCACTCCCTCTGTTTTGCGGGAGGGTCGTGGGGATTCCACTCAGACCAAATCAAATTATCAGATAAGTAAAATACTGCGGATGCTGGAATCTGAAACAAAAACAGAAAATGCTGGAAAATCTCAGCGGGTCTGACAGCATCTGTGAAGAATGGAGCCAAAGTTTCGATAATGGATGACCCTTCATAACAGCTCTTATGAAGCATCATTCAGACTCAAAATGTTGGCTCTGTTCTCTAATCATTTTATCGATACATTTCTTGTTCTTAGTTTTAGGTTTAAAGTGAGAGGAGAGAGATACAAAAGGGTCCAGAGGGGCAGTTTTTCACTCAGGTCGTGGTGAGTGTCTGGAATGAGTTGCCAGAGGCAGTGGTAGAGGTGGGTGCAATTCTGTCTTTTAAAAAGCATTTAGACAGTTACATGGTAAGATGGGTACAGAGGGATATGGGCCAAATACGGGCAATTGGGACTTGCTTAGTGGTAAAAACTGAGCGGCATGGACAAGTTGGGCCGAAGGGCCTGTTTCCATGTTGTAAACCTCTATAACTTCCTAACACCCTGTCACTCTGTGATCCTTGTGAAATCTGAAACCAGGTATTTGCAACAAGACTCAAAGAGCATCAGCCCACTGGAGGCAAAGTCATGAGACCGGCCAGTCCAGCAGAAAGAAACCCCCCGACCCTCCCCATTGACCAACTGTGAGAACGAACAAAATGCAGTCCTGGATGTAATTGAGAGCAGAAACAATAACAGCAGAATCCAACCCCTGGAATCACTCGTGAACTTCTTGGTGTCTCAGCAGGTGGGATGAAACTCTGAATCCCTTCCCACACTGAGAGCAGGTGAATGGTCTCTCCCCAGTGTGAATGCGCTGGTGTCTCTGCAAGTTGGATGACTGAGTGAATCCCTCCCCACACTGAGAGCAGGTGAACGGCCTCTCCCCTGTGTGAACTCGCTGGTGTGTCTGCAGGTCAGATGAGTTAGTGAATCCCTTCCCACACTCAGAGCAGATGAATGGTTTCTCCCCTGTGTGAACTCGCTGGTGTGTCTGCAGGTCAGATGAGTTAGTGAATCCCTTCCCACACTCAGAGCAGGTGAATGGTTTCTCCCCAGTGTGAACTTGTTCGTGTGTCTGCAGGCTGGATAACTGAGTGAATCCCTTCCCACACTGAGAGCAGGTGAACGGTCTCTCCCCAGTGTGAACGCGTTCGTGTGTCTGCAGGCTGGATAACTGAGTGAATCCCTTCCTACACTGAGAGCAGGTGAACGGTCTCTCCCCAGTGTGAACTCGCTGGTGTCTCTGGAGGTCGGATAACTGACTGAATCCCTTCCCACATTGAGAGCAGGTAAATGGCCTCTCTCCAGTGTGAACTCGCTGGTGTCTCTGCAGGAGGGATAACCGAGTGAATCCCTTCCCACACTGAGAGCAGGTGAATGGCCTCTCCCCAGTGTGGTTGCGCCGATGAACTTCCAGCTTAGATGGGGCTCTGTATCCCTTCCCACAATCCGCACATTTCCATGGTTTCTCCATGATGCAGGTGTCCATGCCTCTCTCTTGAGTGGACAATTAGTTGAAACTTCGTCCACACACAGAACAAGATTACAGTCTCTCCCCGCTGTGAATGGTGTGATATTTATTCAGACTGTGTAACTGGTTAAAGCTCTTCAGTCAGTGCATTGGAACACTCTCACTCAAGTGTGGCAGTGTGTCGATGCTTTTTCAGTCACACTGACATTTCAAATCTTTTCAAATCGACAGACTGGACAATCATTTCTCCTTCTGGATTGAAAGTCCGATGATATTCAGCTCCCAAGGAATATGACTCTGTCACGTCTCGACGTGACGTTTGAGATTTCAGCCTGTGATTCCTCTTTCAATATCCTGGAAAATGAGTTTACAAAAGTCATCAGTGTCAGTACAGGATAGGAATTCAGAACAGACAATTTCTATGGAACATTCTTTCCTCTCTCATTCCCCAAAAGCTGTCAAACTCCATCCCACACACTCTCTCCCCATTCTCAGCAGGTCTGGCAGCATCTGTATGGAGAGAAAAGAACTGATGTTTCAGAGCTTTGACAAAGGGTCATCTAGACAAGAAACATCATTTTCTCTCTTGGTTTCAGATTTCAGCATCCGCAGTAATTTGCTTTTATAAGGCTGCAGATACCTCCTCCCAAGTAACATGCGTGTGTCCAAGACATCATCACTTGTTTCCCTTATTTCTTTAGCACCCATGGTGCTCTCCGCAGAAAACACAGAGGAGAAGTATTCATTAAAAATCTCACCCATCTCCTGTGGCTCCACACACAGATGGCCATACTGATTTTTAAGGGGATCTATTCTCTCTCTGTCCACCCTTTTACTCTTAATATAGCTATAGAACCTCTTGGAATTTTCTTTAATCTTACCTGCCAGATCCATATCATACCCTCTTTCTGTCCTCCTGATTTCCCTCCTCAGTATTTTCTTACACTTTTTATAGTCAGAGTAATTCACTTGTCCCCGATTGCCTAAACCCAATCTATGCTTCCTTCTTTTACCTGACCAGAGCCTCAATGTCCCTTGTCTGCCAGAGATCCCTAAATTTACCATTCTTTCCCTTCATCTTAACAGGAATATACTGCCCCTGGACTCTTGATATCACACTTTCAAAACCTCCCAATTGCCAGTCATTCCTTTCCCTTCAAACAAATTCACCTAATCGACATCTGCTCGATCCTGCCTAATGCCCACAAAAGTGGCCCTGCTCCAGTTTAGGGCCTTGACTTGTGGACCTGTCCTATCTTTTTCCAGAACTATTTTGAAACTATTGGTGCTCCCAATAGTGCTCCCTGACTGACACTTCAGTCACTTGCTCCACCTCATTTCTTAACTGTCTAATAGAAAGTGATTCCAGGAATTGATAATGAAAAATAAGGAGCTGGGAGATGAATTGAACAAGTATTTTGCCTCGGTGTTCACAATAGAGGATAGAGTTAAAACTCAGAAACAGCTGGAAATCAGAAAACAGAAGTGTGGGATGAACTCTGAAAAAGCACAATTCCCAGGGAAGTGGTCCTCAGCAAACTGTTGGAGCTGTGGGCTGATGAGTCCTCAGGTCCTGCTGGGCTTCATTCTCGGGTCTTAACAGAGTGAGAGAGTTGATGTGTTGTTCAATTTTCTAAAATTCCCCATCGGGAATTGGATAAAGGGAAACCGGTGGATGCGCTGTACTTAGATTTCCAGAAGACATTTGATGAGGTGCCACATGAAAGGTTATTGCAGCAAATAAAAATTCATGCTGCGGGGAGAACATATTGGCGTGGATAGAAGATTGGCTCATAGCAAACAGTGGGCAGAAATGGATCATTTTCTGGGGTTTAAGAGAGAGAGAAACCTGGACCAACCTTTCCAGAGTCTGCACCCTCCCTGGATTCACTTCCTTTCCCTTCAGTTGCTGCAAGTCCCCAGTTTCCCCCCAGAATGAGAAAAGAAATGGAAAGGGGGAGAAAAGAAAGTGTTTTACTCACAGATGTTTGAGATAGGAGGAAGTTTGAGTCTGTCTGAAAATCAATCTTCATTCACACAAAGCCCGCGCTCTGATTGGCTGGAAGACCAGAGTCCTTCCGGTCCTCCAACTCTTCCCATTGGTCAACACCTCAGCATGAAGATCAGAGGGTGGGTTCTCCCCCGCACATGCGCAGCTTCCCCTCTCCCTCGCACATTTTGCAGTCCCGGGCCGGGGGGAGGGGGAGATCACCGAGCGGCTTCTTGCTCTTGCCGGAGCCGTCAGCCGGTTGCCTGGAAACCTTGGTTCAAGGAGATGTAGGGGAGGGGAACAATGGGTGGGGGCGGGGCTCCTGGGTCCGCGCGCCCGGGCCTGAGCACTGGAACCCGGAGACGTCACCGCGAAGCAGAGTGATTCCTATTGGCTGATTCAGGCAGGACTCTATTGTGACGTCACAATGCGGAAGTTGTCCAATGAGCTTCAGAGTGAAACTCCCTCCTCCGGACAACATCTGGGAGGAAATCAATGTTTCCCCCTTTCCATTTCTTTTCTCATTCTGGGGGAAGTTGGGGACTTGCAGCAACTGAAGGAAATGAAGTGAATTCGGTCTGTATATTCCACACATTTTTACTCCAGTAATGCAGACATTTATCTGTCTGGCAGCCTGCATGGAAATTTTCAGCTCTCTGCATCCAGAGCAAGAAGCAGTGAGCATGGATCTGTCAATCACACATGAGGACGGCCTCAACCGGGATCTTGGGTTCATATCACACTATCTGTAACCCCCACGACTTGCCTGGGCTTGCAAAATCTCACTAACTGTCCTGGCTGGAGACAATACACATCTCTTTAACCTGTGCTTAACCCTCTCTCCACTCTCATTGTCTGTACCTTTAAGACTTGATTACGTTTAAAGACTCGTATTCCAACCATTATCTTGTAAATTGAGTTTGTGTCTTTATATGCCCTGTTTGTGAACAGAACTCCCACTCACCTGATGAAGGGGCAGCGCTCTGAAAGCTTGTGGCTTGTGCTACCAAATAAACCTGTTGGATTTTAACCTGGTGTTGTGAGATTACTTACTGTGCTTACCCCAGTCCAACGCCGGCACATCTTTGGACTGTGGAAGGAAAACCGGAACATCCGGAGGAAACCCACACAGACACGGGGAGAATGTAGAAACTCTGCACAGACAGTGACCCGAGGCTGGAATTGAACCCGGGTCCCTGGCGCTGTTAGGCAGCTGCACTAACCACTGTGCCACCGGGACACATGTCAGTGCCATCGCCCGACTCCAGCCCAGTCTCAGCTCATCTGGAACCGTCACCCATTCCACTGTGACGTCACACTCTCACCCATTCCATTGTGATGTCACACCCTCACCCATTCCATTGTGACGTCAGGGCTTCACTCTCCGATCACAATCCCTGCCGGCCTCCCACATGCAGCCTCAATGGCGGCAGTCAGCCCGGGTCTAACACTACAAGCTGTCGCTCCATTTGCTACAAAGGGGGGGACCGGGAAGTTCATTTCCGGGTTTGGGTTTGAACAACATGTTTACAAAGTCTCTCCACCCACCCGCCACATTTATCATTCCCCGCACGCCGCCCACTACCTCGTATTGATCTCCCTTCCAAACTAAAACCGGCCGTCTGTCGCCATTACCCGCACTGATGTGGAGATGCCGGCGTTGGACTGGGGTAAACACAGCAACAAGTCAAACAACACCAGGTTAAAGTCCAACAGGTTTATCTGGTTCACCCGCACTGCGCATGCTTCAGGTCCCGACTCTCATTCACTCCGATTGGTTGGAGGACCAGCCACTCCCGCTCGGTCCTCCAGTCCCGCCCCCTCCTCCTATTGGTCCGGAGCTGCCGTCAATCAATCCCCGGGCATTGTGATGTGGAGCATGCGCAGTGTCATTGCTGTCCTTGGCGCTTGTTTGTCCCGGAGAAGCGGAGTCAGCGTTAGGCGGTGGCTGGGAGGATTTGGAAACACTTTGTGGATCCGCAAACCCTTCAGAATCATTGTCAGCTCCCTGGTTTGCAGCTGCGGGGCTTCTCCCTCCCTCCCTCCCGGGAACAGGCCCAGGTTAACGGCCCCATCCTGGCTCAGCCACTGGAGGATGGTTCACATCAGAGGATGGGGGAGGGGGACAATAAATAAGAGGTTACACTTTGGCCTCAAATCAATGAGGACTCTGATCTCTGGGAAGGAAGGAAACCCTGGGAGGTGGGCGGGGAGGATTCACAAACACCCGCTGGAGGCCCCAACACCCCCAATAATACCCATTGGTTTTATTGTCAGTCTGCAGACAGGAGCTGGAGAACTGAACCCAGACAGAGGAGAGGGAGGGAGAAAACTGGGAGTGGAGGAAAGAAATGGTGAGATGGGTTTGGATTTCAGCCCAGGGAGGAGGGAGAGTGTGTGGCACGGGGATTTACTGATTTGGGGGAACAAGAAAGGAAAAAATGTTCCAGAGAAACTAGAATTGTCTGTTCAGAGTTTGTATCGTGTTCTGACAGTGATGACTTTTCTAAACTGTTTTTACAGGATATTGGAAGTGAAAGATTGGCAGACAGAAAACTCAAACCGGACATCACATCTGACAAAGTCATTCAGTTCCTTCGGAGCTGAATATCATCGGTCTTTGAATGTGGAAGGAGAAATATTTGTCTGTTCTGCCTGTGGGCAAAGAAATTAAACATCAGTATGACCGGAAAAGTATCGAGACAAACACACACCCGAGTGAGAGTGTTCCAGTGAACTGAATGTGGAAAGAGCTTTAACCAGTTACACAGCCTGAAAAAACATCACAGTTCACAGCAGGGTGAAACTACGTGTATGTTGTGTGTGTGGATGTGGCTTGAACTGATCATCCAACCTGGAGAAACACAAGGGCACCATGGAGAAACCGTGGAAATGTGTGGAGTGCGGGAAAGGATTCGGTTTCCCATCACAACTGGAAGTTCATCGGCGCAGTCACACTGGGGAGAGACCGTTCACCTGCTCTGTTTGTGGGAAGGGATTCACCCATTCATACAACCTTCTGACTCACCGACGGGTTCACACTGGGGAGAGGCCGTTCACCTGCCCTGTGTGTGGGAAGGGATTCACTCGCTCATCCCACATTGTGACACACCAACTTGTTCACACAGATGAGAGAATGTTTACATGTTCTGACTGTGAGAAGAGTTTTAAATGCAAAAAAGATCTGCTGACGCACCAACGTATTCACACTGGGGAGAGACCATTCACCTGCTCTGTGTGTGGGAAAGGATTCATTCAGTCATCCCACCTGCAGACACATCAACTTGTTCACTCTGATAACAAACTTTTTAATTGTTCCCACTGTGCGAAGAGCTTTAAAAACAAAAAGGATCTGCTGACGCACCAATATACTCACACTGGGGAGAGGCCATTCACCTGCTGTGTGTGTGGGAAGGGATTCAGCCGTCCACCTGCCCTATTGAACCACCAGAGAATTCACACTGGGGAGAGGCCCTTCACCTGCTCAGACTGTGGGAAGGGATTCATTAATTCATCCAACCTTCTGATACACCAGCAGCTCCACACAGGGGATCGACCGTTCACCTGCTCTGAATGTGGGAAGGGATTCACCCGTTCATACAACCTTCTGACACACCAGCAGGTTCACAGTGAGGAGAGGCCATTCACTTGCTACGTGTGTGGGAAGGGATTCACTCGTTCATCCAACCTATTGAATCACCAGCGAGTTCACACTGGGGAGAGGCCGTTCACCTGCTCCATGTGTGGGAAGGGATTCAGTCAGTCATCCAACCTGCTGACACATCAGAGAATTCACAGTGGGGAGAGGCCATTTACCTGCTCTGTCTGTGGGAAGGGATTTTCTCATTTATCTTATCTTCTGAACCACCAGCGAGTTCACACTGGGGAGAGGCCGTTCACCTGTAATGTCTGTGGAAAGGGATTTATTCAGTCATCCCACCTGCTAAGTAACACCGGCAAGTTCACAAACGACTGCAAGGTTTGGATTCTCCACTTATCGATGCTGTTAATCATATCCAGGTCTGAATCATGTTCTCTCTGACTTTTTTCTTCTGTTGAGGTTTAATATTCTGAATAAATGTGAAATAGACATTTGATTGAATCATTGTTGTAGATTTTTGTCTTTTCCATTTGAGTGTTTAACGTCACCAGGCTGGAGCTCAGAAAGGGCAATCTGAGGGAGGGTCACACAGTAGGAACAGAACTTCATTCTTGACCCAGTCCTTCAGGGTCTCGCTGAGAGGGACAAACAGCACTTTGGTCTTTTTCATCACTTTTCACTGACAGCAAAGTCCCCGTGTGGGTGAATCCTGAGGTGTGAAAAAAATGTGTCCCAGTCGCTCTTTTCCATGGTTCCGAGCTCCTAGACACGGAAAAGAAGCTCCTTTACAACTGTGTTTAGAGTCAGGAAGAACAATGGTGAATGCTGGAAACGTGCTGTCAAAGATTGGTGTAAAACTGGGATCTATTCCTGACTGAGAGTGAAACGGCAGGTTTAGGTTTCCAGACTAAAAATGAAAAAAAGTCTAAAACATTTTAATGTGTGTGTGTCAGTCCTGGTTTATTGAACAGAAACTGGCTTCAAATAAATTGGTTGAAGTCTGCATTAAAGTAGCAGCTGGAGACGTTCAAAGGAGCCTGTTAACTGTTGGGACAATGAGACAACAATTTGATTCCCAGATAGAGAAGGAGCTGCAGTGTGTGTCCAAAAATTCTCAGTTTTGTTGATGTGTGCTTCCCATACACTATCCTTTTAAATAAACCTCACTCCTATCAGCCTTTAACCATTATAAACAGAACAGAGAGAAGCTGAGCAGCACCAGAGCCCTGACTGACCATTTAAGAATGAGTGATGTGTTCAGCTGAAGTTTCCTGTTGGTAGTTTTCTGGGTGATCTCCTTATTTTGATCATTCTCAGTGACCCCTGGGTGTGAACCTGCTCTCCTCTCTTTCAGACATTCACTCACTTAACATCTCCTCTCTCTCAGAAACTCAATCGCTCAACATCTCTCATCTCTCTAACACTCACTGAACGTCTCTCTTTCTCCAGGCATTCACTCACACTTACCTCACCTTCCACCTCTCTTACACTCTAACCTCGCTCCTCTCTCATTTTCACTTAATCTCTCTCCTCTCAGAAACTGTCTTCGTCACTTAATGTCTCTCTATCGTTCTTTCAAACACTCACTCATTTAACCTTCCTATTTCAGATAATGCTTAAACTTATTCATTGTTTTCTCTCTCTCATTACCTCTCTCTGAAAAAGCACAAACACACTTCATCTCTCTTCGCTGTCTGAGAAAACATTTAATTGATGGAGATTCAATCCTCTCTGTTTCTCTCTCCCACTTCCTCTGACAGGCCTTGACTCACTTTAAATCTCCTCTTTTCTAATAACCCTCTTTGGGAAAACTCATTTGTTCTCTAATTCCTCCTCATTTCTCCCACTGATGACCCTCAGTCCATCTCCCAATTCAGTGAATGTGTTAAAAGTCCAAATAATCTCCTTTATTGTTTAAAATGGGAATGGAGATGAATGTAATGCTGAGACTGGCAGCAATCTGTGTGGTTGTTCTTGATGCTGTCAGAGTGAGTTCACCCTCACAGACAGGAAGACTGTTCATGGTGATAACATCAAACTGACGCCGGCTGTTTCATTCTCAGGTAACACAACTTCCTGTTTCTCTGCTGCCGGTTCCAAACCTCACATCTCACTTCTGAGCAGAAAATAAATCCAGGGACCACAATCTGGTGAGAACATCTGTCAATGCGGCCTGTATCGTGAATCGTGTGGAGGACGGAGAAGATCTGCAGAGAGATTTGGACAGGCTGAGTGAGTGGGCGAGGATATGGCAAATGGAGTATATCGTTGAGAAATGCGAGGTTATACACTTTGGAGGAAATAATAACAAATGGGATTACTATCTCAATGGAAACAAATTAAAACATGCTACCGTGCAAAGGGACCTGGGGGTCCTTGTGCATGAGACGCAAAAGCCCAGTCTGCAGGTACAACAGGTGATCAAGAAGGCAAATGGGATGTTGGCCTATATTGCGAGGGGGATAGAATATAAAAGCAGAGATGTCTTGATGCACCTGTACAGGGCATTGGTGAGGCCGCAGCTGGAATACTGTGTGCAGTATTGGTCCCCTTATATGAGGAAGGATATATTGGCATTGGAGGGAGTGCAGAGAAGGTTCACCAGGTTGATACCGGAGATGAGGGGTTTGGATTATGAGGAGAGGCTGAGGAGATTGGGTTTGTACTCGTTGGAGTTTAGAAGGATGAGGGGGGATCTTATGGAGACTTATAAGATAATGCGGGGGCTGGATAGGGTGGAGGCGGAGAGATTCTTTCCACTTAGTAAGGAAGTTAAAACTAGAGGACACAGCCTCAAAATAAAGGGGGTTCAGTTTAAGACAGAGTTGAGGAGGAACTTCTTCTCCCAGAGGGTGGTGAATCTCTGGAATTCTCTGCCCACTGAGGTGGTGGAGGCTACCTCGCTGAATATGTTTAAAGCGCGGATGGATGGATTCTTGATCGGTAAGGGAATTAAGGGTTATGGGGATCAGGCGGGTAAGTGGTACTGATCCACGTCAGATCAGCCATGATCTTATTGAATGGCGGGGCAGGCTCGAGGGGCTAGATGGCCTACTCCTGCTCCTATTTCTTATGTTCTTATGTATCTGTCCAGAGAGTCAGGGCAGAGTCACAAAGGTCACATTGTGGTGACATTTACAAATGAGTCAGTTATTTCTGTTCAGAGTTTCCATTTGCAGATAAAACCAGCTGTGTCTGTGGATCAGTTTCTGAATCATAGAATCACAGAAACCCTACAGTGCAGGAGGAGGCTATTCGGCCCATCGAGTCTGCACCGACCACAATCCCACCCAGGCCCTACCCCCATATCCCTACATATATTTACCCGCTAATCCCTCTAACCTACACATCTCAGAACACTAAGCGGCAATTTTAGCATGGCCAATCAACCTAACCCACACATCTTTGGACTGTGGAAGGAAACCAGAGCACCCGGAGGAAACGCACGCAGACACGAGGAGAATGTGCAAACTCCACACAGACAGTGACCCGAGCCGGGAATCGAGCCCAGGTCCCTGGAGCTGTGAAGAAGCAGTGCTAACCACTGTGCTATCGTGCCGCCCACTGAGTTCCCTCTGCTCTGATGTGGAGATGCCGACTCTGCTCCCCATAGCTGGGAACTGATAGCCTGCTCCCTTAAATTCTAGATCATTCTCTCTGTATTGCTTGTTTCCTCTGTTTCTCAGCTTTTATCTTTGACCGTCTCATCTTTCTGCTTTTTAAAATCTTTCTCAATTTTTCTCTGTCTTTCTGTCTCTCCCTTCCTCTGTATCTTTCTCAGGCTTTGTGTGTTCCTATTTGATCAAGATGTTCAAAATCATGAAGAGTTTCTGATTGATTATAGAAGGATAAACAGGGAGAAAAGCAGAAAAACCCGGCAGGTCCGGCGGCATCTGTTCAGAGAGTTAACATTTTGAGTCCATGTAATTCTTCAGGGCAGGAAAAACATGGGTTATCCATCTTAGATTAGGGAATGTGATGGGGAGATTTAATAGAGGTGTTTAAAATGACAAATGATTTATGATAGTGTCAATGGAGAGAAATTATCTCCCAGGAGCAGGAAGTCTGTCGATGGAGAGAATCGATTTCCTCGGTGCAGGAGGGTCTGTAAGCAGAGGACACAGAGATTTAATATAATTGACAACAGAACTGAAGGGGGTGATAAGGAGAATTTTTTGCACAATAACTTGATATGATCTGGAATGCACAAACTGACAGGTGCTCGAAGCAGGTTTAATAGTAGCTTTCAAAGGGAATTGGATAAATACTTGCAGAAGGTAAATTGGCAGAGTTATGGTGAATGGGATTAATTGGACAGTTCACTCATCTTTGTGACATTCTGAATGTTTCTCTCCTAAGGTTTTAATGTTTGATCTTTTCGGTTATAATGTGTCTCAAACAGAAGATTAAAATATTGGGTTTGATGAGCTGTCAGATCTCTTTCCTGTGTGTCTGTGTAACTTGAGAACTGGAGATAACCATGAGGAGGAACTGATTATTTTCAGTTCCTCTAACAGATACACCTCAGATATCAGAAATCTCAGGAGATCCACATGTCCTCATTATTCTCGCCTCGAGTATAACAGCTCTCAGTCAGGCCGAGTCAGTCACATGTGTCTCTGTCATGATGTTTCCACTTGTATTTTATCACTCACCTCCCAGTGACACTCACCATAACACAGACACCTTAAAATATCATTGTTCCCTTACACTTTGTCCTCCTATTATAATCAAATGTTTGTTGGGCCTCTTGTCTCCCTTAATGTCAGATTACCTGCAGTTAAAATGACCTCAGAGACACTGAAACCGACCTTTGTGATTATTATACCAGACTCCAATCAGCCCCAGGAGCTGCAGTTGTAAAATACAGCAGAATTGGAATAACAGACAGGTTATTGTTTGATACTGACAGTGGGAGAGTAACACACATCGAAATTTAAATACATTATATCAATATACCATGACTCACTCACAGTATCAAATGAAACTTAAACTTTGGTGAGGGTGCACTAGATACTGACTGTATTACCATTACATTGGATCAAATGATGTGTTCACTTACATACTGCAACGTGACTCTTATTATTTGATCAAACATTGTATTTGTTACACTGAGAGTAAGTCAGTGCTTTGCTGTGTTGTCTCTGTGCTCCATCCCCACTCTGATTGTATTGGAGCCTGTGTGTGTCATTGTTACACTCAGACTCTGTCACTGATTATTGGACAAGCAGCAAGTCACCGTCACAATGCCCAGCTGATTGACGGCAGCGTGGACCAATGGGAAGAGGGGGCAGACCTGGAGGACCGATCTGGAGCAGTTGGTCCTCCAACCAATAGGAGCGAACGAGGGGCGGGGCCACCTTTGACTCGAGCATGCGCAGTGTGAGTAATGGCGATGGAAAACGGTTTTTATTTTGGGCTCGGAAATCTGTTCGAGGTGATTGGCGTTACGGAGAGAGCAATGGATCGTCCAGGTGGGTGGAAACGCTGCGTAAGCATGTTGTGAGAGTCGCAAAATGCGGAAGAGAGCTTCCCGGACCCAGTTTGCACCGAGCAGGCCTGCAGTTCCTCATGTTCGTCCCGGGTTAACGTTCGCCATTTTTATTGGGGGCAATAGGCAGCAGTGCGCATGTGCGGCCGCCATGTCTGTAGAGGGCAATGTTGTCAATCAGTGGGAGGAGCTTGTTCCCCAGTGTTCAGAATGGAGACAACTTGGCCATCAAACTGCATCAACCCTCTGAGTCCCAATGTCTTATTGATGAGGCAGAGCGGTGACAGAGAAGGAAATAGAAAGGGAAATAAAAACAATAAATGCTGGAAAATCTCAGCAGATCTGACATCATCTGTGGAGAGAGAATAGAACCAACGTTTCGAGACTGGATGACCCATAGTCAGAGCTTGTCCACGTGTAAACAGAGCATGTAAACTTTGACACCTCCATGTACCCTTGTACACCTCAATCAATCTACTTCGCTCCAAGGAGAACAACCTCAAGTTATCCAGCCTAACATTGAGGTGTATAAAATTCTGAGGGGCACAGATAGGGGGGAGAGGAAGGAACTTTTCTCTTTAGTAGAGAGGTCAATAACCAGGGGCCTGGATTTAAGTTCAGGGGCAGGAGGTTTATAGGAGATGAGAGGGAAAGCTTTTCCACTCAGATGGTGGTGGGAATCTGGAACTCACTGCCTGAAAGGGTGGTAGAGGTGGGAATCATCATCACATTTAAGAAGAATTTAGATAAACTCTTGCAATGCCATAATATGCAAGGTTACACATCACGTGTGGAAAATGGGGTTAGAATAGAACGGTGCTTGATGGCCGGCACAAACACGATGGGCCGAAGGGCCTCTTTCCATGCTGTAAAACTCTATGATCACCCACGTTGGCAGCAAGTTCAATATCATCATCAATCACAACCCCCCTGTATCTTCACTCACTGAAACAATCCAGTTAAAACATTCTTAGTCGAGAATGTAGCCATATTTCTTTTGGACTGGCAGCCTGCATGGAGATTTTCAGCTCTGTGTCCAGGACAGGAAGCAGTGAGCGTGGATCTGTCAATCAGCCTCAATCAGCACCTTCAGGAGAATTGGGAGGGTGAATATTAGATACAGCAGAGTGAGAATGGAGGGAGAGTGTGTGGGATGGAGATTTACAGCTTTTGGGGAATGAGAGAGGAAAGAATGTTCCATAGAAACTAGAATTGTCTGTTCTGAATTTCTATCCTGTACTGACACTGATGAATTTTGTAAATTGTTTTCACAGGATATTAGAGGAATCACACCGATAAATCTTAACGATCACATCTCGATCTGACAGAGTCACTCGATTCCTTGGAAACTAAATATCCTTAGCCTCTGAATGGGAAGGAGAAATGTTTGACCGGTCTGTCTACTGCAAGATTTTAAGCAGCAGTGTGACTGGAAAAACACCGGGACACAAACACACACCCGAGTGAGAGTGTTCCAGTGCACTGACAGTGGAAAGAGCTTTAACCAGTGACACAGCCTGAAAAAACATCGCTGCATTCACAGTGGGGAGAGACTGTACCCGTGTTCTGTGTGGACAAGGCTTCAAATGATTGACCTCCAATGATACAAGGAGACCGACAATATGGAAAAACCGTGGAAATGTGAAGACTGTGGGAAGAGATACAAAGCGCCCTCTCTACTGGAAGTTCATCGGCGCAGCCACACTGGGGAGAGGCCGTTCGCCTGCTGGGTGTGTGGGAAGGGATTCACTGATTCATCCACTCTGCAGAGACACCAGCAAGTTCACACTGGTGAGAGTGCATTCACCTGCTGTCAGTGTGGGAAGGGATTTACTCAGATATCAAGCCTGCAGACACACCAGCGAGTTCACACTGGGGAGAGGCCATTCACCTGCTCTCAGTGTGGGAAGGGATTCAGTAAGTCATCCAACCTACAGAAACACCAGCGTGTTCACACAGGCGAGAGGCCATTCAGCTGCTCTGCATGTGGGAAAAGATTCACTCAGTTATCTCACCTGCAGACACACCAGCGAGTTCACACTGGGGAGAGACCATTCACTTGCTCTCAGTGTGGGAAGGGATTCACTCAGTTGTACACCCTGCAGACACACCAGCGAGTTCACACTGGGGAGAGACCGTTCACCTGCTCTCAGTGTGGGAAGGGATTCACTGATTTATCAAACCTGCAGACACACCAGCGAGTTCACACTGGGGAGAGACCGTTCACCTGCTCTCAGTGTGGGAAGGGATTCACTGATTTATCAAACCTGCAGACACACCAGCGAGTTCACACCGGGGAGAGGCCATTCACCTGCTCTCAGTGTGGAAAGGGATTCACTCAGTTATCTAATCTGCGGAGACACCAGCGAGTTCACTCTGGAGAGAGGCCATTCACCTGCGCCGTGTGTGGGAAGGGATTCACTCGGTTATCCATCCTGCAATCACACCAGCAAGTTCACACCGGGAGAAACTGTTCATCTGCTCTCAGTGTGGGAAGGGATTCTGTGATTCATCCACCCTGCTGACACACCAACAAGTTCACTAGTGAATATGGGGATTAGATTCTGCTGTTATTGTTTCTGCTCTCAATTACACCAGGACTGCATTTTGTTCATTCTCACAGTTGGTCAATGGGGAGGGTCGGAGGGTTTCTTTCTGCTGGACTGGCCGGTCTCACGACTTTGCCTCCAGTGGACCGATGCTCTTTCAGTCTTGTTGCAAATACCTGGTTTTCAATTTCACAAAGATCACAGAGTGACCGGGTGTTAGGAAGTTCAGAGATATTTAGTCAGAATTTCTGTTTGAAACCCCCCAAATGTCCATCCAATTTCCTTTGTAATTGTTTATTGTCTCCACTTCCTCCACCCTCGTAGGCAGGGAGTTCCAGGTCATTACCATTCGCTGCATCAAAATATTCTTCATCACATCTCCACCTGCATCTCTGACCCAAAACCTTCAATCTATGTCCCCCTCATCCTTGTCCCATCAGCTAATGGGAACAGCTTTTCTTTGTCCACTTTATCTAAACCTGTCAGAATCTTGTCCACCTCTATCAAATCTCCCCTCAACCTCCTTTGCTCCAGGGGGAACAACCCCAGCCTGACATTGACAATAAAGAACAAACTAACAGAATATGTTAATACCTGAAATCAAATGTGCAGGTCGAATTTCTGTTTTGAAAATATTGCAAACATATTGTCCTGGACAATAAAGGAATTGGAATAACTCACCTTGGGTGTGGGTGAAATGTGTTATGATCCAGGTCAGAAATCCAAGGTGTTTTACAAAGTCAGCCGAGCCATAAGATTTGCACTCGAGTGAGTGTAAGGTGTTTCACTCCAGGTACGATTCAAGTGACCCACTAGGAAGCTTTTATCAAACAAAGTTAATTTAAGAACACAGTTAAAATATAATTAGAAAAAATAGCATAACTTTTACCAATTGCAATAAAAAGCAACCATGATCTTTCTTATATCAACCAGTGCAGCTTAGTGTTCCAAATCAAATAATCCCTACAAATATACACCCCATTCTAGGTTTTGCACAGAAAGCAGGTTTGCTCACGTGATGCTGGATTTGGCAGCTTTTTAACACCTGCTGTGAATTAGCGCTTAAAATGTTGAATTCAAACTCTGCCTTCCCTGTCCTGGAACTTCCAAAACCGAGAGAGAGAGAGACTGCTTGCTTCTATGTTCCAGCTGGCAACTCTCAGGCAGCGGAATCTTCATTCTCGAGAGAGAGACGACAAACACTGCTTTCAGTTTGCAGTCCAGACAGCTTGTGACAAAATGAAACTAAAACTTTCTCCTGTTAAAAAAAAAACTGTCCAAAGACAGCACCTGACTTTCAATCAGGCTCCACCCAACAATTCCAAAAGGGTCATAAAACTCCAGGTCACTGTATTCACCCAGGCTGAAAATCAACAAGATGCCCATTACATTGCTTCATTATATTCATAGAATAGAATCCCAACAGTACAGAAAGAGGCCATTCAGCCTATCGAGCCTGCACTGACAATAATCCCAGCCTTTCTCCGTAACCCCACCTGTTCACCCTGCTAATCCCCCAGAAACTAGGGTCAATTTCGCATGGCCAATCAACCCAACCCGCACATCTTTGGACTGTGGGAGGAAACCGGAGCACCTGGAGAAAACTCACGCAGACACAGGGAGAATGTGCAAACTCCACACAGACAGTGACCCAAGCCAGGAATCAAACCTGGATCCCTGGTGCTGTGAGGCAGCAGTGCTGACCACTGTGCCACCGTACTGCCATGTTGTTCTTTGTATTAGCTGAGTTGTAAATCAGTGAAGGCCAGCATAATATTTGGTCTGTGAAACACTCCGACATCCATGAACTTTGTTTTAAAGAAATCCACATTTGAAAGCCTGGTCACTGCATGAAATATCAGCACCATAACAGGGGGAGATAAGAAAGACAGACACTCACTTTGATCCTTTCGTCAGCACATCTGAGAGTTAACAATGTGTGACATGATTTTGGGATACCGGAGTGAGTGCACAGATGTGATTTGTTACATGTGAAAAATAACAAGCCTAAATTCATGGTGAGATGGAGTGAAGAGCGGGTCCCAAACACACACAGCTACTTGAGACACAGCAGGAGATGAAATGGTTAATGTGGCCAGGGGATTGAGACAACATTGTGACATCATCAAGGCATTGAAACACACTCCAGAGAAACTGAGTTCAAAACAATCAGGATCCAATTAAACACACTGCACATGGACACACAGTGAAGAAAGGTAAAATGATAATATTATAGATTAGGACAATTAAGGGCTTGGAAGAAATAATACAGAGTAAGAACTGTCCACACCTCGGATAGGGGTAAAGAGAGAGCTGGAGAATCTTTTACATCCATGCTTGATCTGTTGCTTGAAGCATCTGTCCTTATGTACAAGTAACCTAGAACTCACGGTGCTCCTTCAGAAGCAAAAAAGATCGATCAGATGTTACCCCAGGCGGGGCCAGAACAAAACTGGAAAATAATGGAGTGAAATTGAGTGAGGGTCAGCGACATAATTTTCCTCCCCTTCAAGGTGTGGACTTTAAGAATCCTGGGAGATCCCCTACTTGGGATTTTCTTGCTAATTAGTGAATCTATGACTGGCTGTGCATTTATATTGAATTTGATTGTTACACTTCTCCTGTTTTTATTCCTGTTGTGATTACGCTCTGGGTAAGGATGGTTGACAGGTGACAGGATGGGAAATTGTGGTTTGGGTCATTGACCAAATGTTTTATTGATCTGAAAGGTGTAAAAGGGGCCAAACTTCAGCAGAAATCCAGCAGAGCTGAAAACAGATGACTTGCTGTGTGGGAACAGGGAGATAAACAATTAAATTCAATATAAATGCAGAGGACAGAGAAAACAAGAGTGCCTTGAATCCTGGATGACACCTGGGTGTCAAGGCCACCATGTTTTCACTGTTTGGCATGGGAATGCTGACTCCCTGTACCAGGGACGGAGCGTGGGAAGACAATTGTTTGAGAGTTTGACGTGGCTTGGGCAGGTACAGATGGTTCAATGACAGGTTTTGTAATTGATCCGTTCAAACGTTGGCTCGGTAATGATTGGGTTAAATCAGTCTCCATAGACTTTGTGATGTAAAAAAGTATAAGAAGGGATTCCCCGAGCACAGAGATTTGTCGAGGTTTTACATATTGCATTGACTGGTGCCATGGCATCTGGGGCAGAGCAGGGAGCATTTCCGTGGAGATGCTGCTTCTACCCAGAGTGTAATGGTAATGCTGCTGCACTTTGATACGACTGCTCAGACATTAGCCTGTGTCAGCTCTTATTGATACTGAATAAAATCTAACCACTGTCACCAATAAGGGTTATCACTGGCAATCATTTCAGAGTTTGGGAAAAGGGGAGAAAGGGTTAATTGACTCCCTGAACCCCATTTTCCAACATCGCTGTGTCAAAAATAAAATCCCATCTCCCCCTCTGGCTCCTTTGCCAATTACCTTAGAGGGACTCACTTTCTGTTAAAGAGCCTGCCAACCCCTCTCACCCACTTTCCCTAAAGTGCATCAATCTCATCATGAAATGCCCAGAACAATCAAATATTTTTACTGATAAAAGTTTATTGATGAAACAGAACATGGTTAAAACAAACAGAAAATGACTTGAGGATCAAAGACAACCAGAGTAAAGGGATGTTCACAATGTTCTGGACACAACTGGATTCTCTTCAGCTCCTCTGTCCCCTGTTCCTGTGACTCCCCGCTTTGGACACAGGGACACTGAACCCTGGGGGGTCACGTCACCATCAGCCCCGGTCACCTCCTCCGGTGCCCTGATTGGTTGGAGGCCCATTTCCCAGTCAGTTCTCCAGCAGCTTCCTGTCTCTCTGTTAGTGCGACGCCCAGGGCAGTTTCCCAACTGGGGCGCAGGCCCCGTTATTTGCAGCTAAATTCAGCCCTCAGCTCCGTTGCCTGGCTATCATTGACACGAGCAATAGAGACAGAAAGGAGCCCCAGGCTCAAATGGGAAGTCAAAACTTGTGGGTCTAAATCAACACTTCAACATTTGTCAGTCAAACCCATGTTATTTACACTGGGAGTTTTTATGATGAGATTAATTGAAGTGTTCGGCTGGTCAGCAAACTCGAGAAGCACTGATTCCAGATTGTTCAATACTTCTGCCTTGAATCACAAAAGCTTCTCACTTTATCCCCTTCCTGAACTGAATTCCATCATCCTGAGCAGCTGTGGGTGTCACCTCTCTGTGTAAACTCCTGCCCCTTTTTATAAGGCTCTCTCATTCCTTATTGTGGGTCAATTCTTTAATGGTTGAAGATCGCTCTGTGATGTAGTGAGTGTTTATCCGGTCAATCAATGTTTCTGATGTCAGTCACAACGTCCATCGTTACTTTTCACCTGTTTCTTACTCTGTGTTTTATAAAAATAAAGTTTTCAAACTTTTACAGAATGGTCAGCTTTAAGGTTTCTTTAGTTCATGATGAGGTCATCCAAAGGTCAAAGCCTCTCTTTTCTCCTTCCTGTTTAACTAAGGGTTTGTGGAATATTCCATTCAGGGGGAGGTGGTGGGAATGTCGCTGGCCGAGTAATGCAGAGACCCAGCAAAGGATCTGGGGACAGGCAGCTGGTGGGATTTGAATTCAGTGAATCAATCTGGAATTATATAAAGTTAGTCTCAGTAACGGTGACCATGAAATTGTCATCAATTGTTGTAAAAACCTGTCCAGTTCACCCTATTAATGCTCCCTATTAGGGAAGGAAATCTGCCATCCTTACCCGGTCTGGCCTACATGTGAATCCAGACCCACACAGCGATGTGGGTGAATCTTAACTGCCCCTCTGAAATGGCTGAGCAAGTCACTCCATTCAAGGGCAATCATTCTAGACACCCACCACCCTCTGTGAAAAAATTGCCCCTAGAACATAGAACATAGAACAGTACAGCACAGAACAGGCCCTTCGGCCCACGATGTTGTGCCGACCTTCATCTGAAACCAAGATCAAGCTATCCCACTCCCTACCATCCTGGTGTGCTCCATGTGCCTATCCAATAACCACTTAAATGTTCCTAAAGTGTCTGACTCCACTATCACTGCAGGCAGTCCATTCCACACCCCAACCACTCTCTGCGTGAAGAACCTACCTCTGATATCCTTCCTATATCTCCCACCATGAACCCTATAGTTATGCCCCCTTGTAATAGCTCCATCCACCCGAGGAAATAGTCTTTGAACGTTCACTCGATCTATCCCCTTCATCATTTTATAAACCTCTATTAAGTCTCCCCTCAATCTCCTCCGCTCCAGAGAGAACAGCCCCAGCTCCCTCAACCTTTCCTCATAAGACCGACACTCCAAACCAGGCAGCATCCTGGTAAATCTCCTCTGCACTCTTTCCAGCGCTTCCACATCCTTCCTATAGTGAGGTGACCAGAACTGCACGCAATATTCCAAATGCGGTCTCACCAAGGTCCTGTACAGTTGCAGCATAACCCCACGGCTCTTAAACTCCAACCCCCTGTTAATAAAAGCTAACACACTATATGCCTTCTTCACAGCTCTATCCACTTGAGTGGCAACCTTTGGAGATCTGTGGATATGGACCCCAAGATCTCTCTGTTCCTCCACAGTCTTCAGAACCCTACCTTTGACCCTGTAATCCACATTTAAATTTGTCCTACCAAAATGAATCACCTCACATTTATCAGGGTTAAACTCCATTTGCCATTTTTCAGCCCAGCTTTGCATCCTATCTATGTCTCTTTGCAGCCTACAACACCCCTCCACCTCATCCACTACTCCACCAATCTTGGTGTCATCAGCAAATTTACTGATCCACCCTTCAGCCCCCTCCTCTAAGTCATTAATAAAAATCACAAAGAGCAGAGGACCAAGCACCGATCCCTGCGGCACTCCGCTAGCAACCTGCCTCCAGTCCGAAAATTTTCCATCCACCACCACCCTCTGTCTTCGATCAGATAGCCAGTTACCTATCCAATCGGCCAACTTTCCCTCTATCCCACACCTCCTTACTTTCATCATAAGCCGACCATGGGGGACCTTATCAAACGCCTTACTAAAATCCATGTATATGACATCAACCGCCCTACCTTCATCAACACACCTAGTTACCTCCTCAAAAAATTCTATCAAATTTGTGAGGCACGATTTACCCTTCACAAATCCGTGCTGACTATCCCGGATTAATCCGCATCTTTCTAAATGGTCGTAAATCCCATCCCTCAGGACCTTTTCCATCAATTTACCAACCACCGAAGTCAGACTAACCGGTCTATAATTACCAGGGTCATTTCTATTCCCTTTCTTAAACAGAGGAACAACATTTGCCACTCTCCAGTCCTCTGGCACCATCCCCGTGGACAGCGAGGACCCAAAGATCAAAGCCAAAGGCTCTGCAATCTCATCCCTCGCCTCCCAAAGAATCCTAGGATACATTTCATCAGGCCCAGGGGACTTATCGACCTTCAGTTTATTCAAAACTGCCAATACATCCTCCCTCCGAACATCTATTTCCTCCAGCCTATTAGCCTGTAACACCTTCTCTTCCTGAAAAACATGGCCCCTCTCCTTGGTGAACACTGAAGAAAAGTATTCATTCATCACCTCGCCTATCTCTACTGATTCCATACACAAGTTCCCACCACTGTCCTTGACCGGCCCTAACCTCACCCTGGTCATTCTTTTATTCCTCACATAAGAGTAAAAAGCCTTGGGGTTTTCCTTGATCCGACCCGCCAAGGACTTCTCATGTCCCCTCCTAGCTCTCCTCAGCCCCTTTTTCAGCTCATTCCTTGCTAACTTGTAACCCTCAATCGAGCCATCTGAACCTTGTTTCCTCATCCCTACATAAGCTTCCCTCTTCCTTTTCACAAGACATTCCACCTCTTTTGTGAACCACGGTTCCCTCACTCGGCCATTTCCTCCCTGCCTGACAGGGACATACCTATCAAGGACACCCAGTATTTGTTCCTTGAAAAAGTTCCACTTTTCATCAGTGCCTTTCCCTGACAGTTTCTGTTCCCATCTTATGCCCCCTAATTCTTGCCTAATCGCATCATAATTACCTCTCCCCCAATTGTAAGCCTTGCCCTGCCATCCGGCCCTATCCCTCTCCATTGCAATAACAAAAGACACCGAATTGTGGTCACTATCTCCAAAGTTCTCTCCCACAACCAAATCTAACACTTGGCCCGGTTCATTTCCCAGTACCAAATCCAATGTGGCCTCACCCCTTGTCGGCCTATCCACATATTGTGTCAGGAAACCCTCCTGCACACACTGCACAAAAAGTGCCCCATCCAAACTATTTGACCTACAAAGGTTCCAATCAATATTTGGAAAGTTAAAGTCCCCCATGACAACTACCCTGTGACCCCCACACGTATCCATAATCTGCTTAGCAATTTCTTCCTCCACATCTCTATTACTATTTGGGGGCCTATAGTAAACTCCTAGCAGCGTGACCGCTCCTTTCCTGTTTCTAACTGCAGCCCATATTACCTCTGTGTGCATATCCCCCTCAAAGTGCTTTTCCGCAGCCGTTAAACTATCCTTGATTAACAATGCTACTCCTCCACCTCTTTTACCAGCTTCCCTACACTTACTGAAACATCTATACCCCGGAACGTCCAACAACCATTCCTGTCCTTGTTCTACCCACGTCTCCGTAATGGCCACAACATCGTAGTCCCAAGTAGCAATCCACGCCCCAAGTTCATCCACCTTGTTCCGGATGCTCCTTGCATTGAAGTAGACACACTTCAACCCATCTTCCTGTCTACCGGTACCCACCCTTGACCTTGATACCTTCCCCAATATCTCACCACCCTCAACACTGACTTCCGGACTACAACTCCTTTTCCCACTCCCCTGACAAATTAGTTTAAATCCCCCTGAAGAGCCGTAGCAAATTTCCCTCCCTGGATATTGGTGCCCCTCTGGTTCAGGTGCACCCCGTCCTGTTTGTAGAGGTCCCACCTTCCCCAGAACGTGTTCCAATTATCCACGTATCTGAAACCCTCCCTCCTGCACCATCCCTGCAACCACATGTTTAAGTGCACTCTCTCCCTGTTCCTCAACTCGCTATCACGTGGCACCGGTAGCGTACCAGAGATGACCACATGTTTTGTCTTTGCTCTCAGCTTCCAGCCCAGCTCCCGAAATTCCTGTTTTAAATCCCCGTCCCTTCTCTTACCTATGTCGTTGGTACCAATGTGTACCACGACTTGTGACTGTTTCCCCTCCCCCTTAAGAATCCGGAAAACACGGTCCGAGACGTCACGGACCCTGGCATCCGGTAGGCAACAAACCATCCACGAGTCTCTTTTGCTGCCACAGAACCTCCTATCTATCCCTCTAACTAACGAGTCCCCAATAACTATTGCCCTCCCGCTCTCCTCCTTACCCTCCTGAGCCACAGGGACGGACTCAGTGCCGGAGATCCTCTCACTGCGGCTCACCACTGGTATGTCGTCCCCCTCAACCGTATCCAAAGCGGAATACTTGTTGCTAAGGGGAACGACCACAGGGGATCCCTGCACCGACTGCTTCTTCCCAGCCCCTCTCACCGTCACCCATCTATTTTCATTCCGCGGAGTAACTGTATCCCTGAAGCTTCTGTCTATGGCCATCTCTGCATCCCTAATGATCCTAAGTTCCTCCAACTCCAGCTCCAGTTCCCTTACACGGTTTTGGAGGAGCAGCAGATGGATGCACTTCTCACAGGTATAATCAGCAGGGACATTGACGTCGTCCCTCACCTCGAACATAGTGCAAGAGGAACATTGCACTGCCTTCACGCCCATCCCCTCTAGATACCTTGCCAGTACCAGGTAGAAACAGCAAAAAATGAATTCAACTCACCCCTGCTCGCCCTTTCTGCCTAAGCCCTGTGAGCCAAAGCCCTACAACTTTCACTCTGCCTCCTGCTCACTCTGCTGCCCGCTAACGACGCTGCCCGCTCAAAAGTGCGGCCTACTTTTAAACCCTCCAAAAACCTTCCCAGACTCCTGCTGGGCCCACTTCCTGTTTTAAAAGAAAACCTCCGATTTTTTACACAACTTTAACTTAAAATAAATAAATAAATGTAGTGAACAAACCAACTGCCTTCTCCTCAGCCTGGTCCTGTGGAACAATGAACAATGCCCCTCTGGACCCTTTTGTATCTCTCCCCTCTCACTTTAAACCTATGCCCTCTGTCTGTGTGGAGTTTGCACATTCTCCCCGTGTCTGCGTGGGTTTCCTCCGGGTTCTCCAGTTTCCTCCCACAATCCAAAGATGTGCAGGTTTGATGCATTGGTCATGCTAAATTCTCATTCAGTGTACCCAAACAGGTGCCGCGGTGCAGCGATTAGGGGATTTTCACAATAACTTAATTGCAGTGTTAATGTAAGCCCACTTGTGACTAATAAATAAACCTTACTTTACTTAGACCTCTATAAGATCACCCCCAAGTCTCTTACGCTCCAGGGAAAAAAGACCCAGTCTATCCAGCCTCTCCTTATACCTTAAACCATCAAGGCCTGGTAGCATGCTAGTAAATCTTTTCTGCACTCTTTCTAGTTTAATAATATCCTTTCTATAATCGGGTGACCAGACTGTATACAGTATTTCAAGTGTGGCCTTACCAATGTCTTGTACAACTTCAACAAGACGTCCCAACTCCTGTATTCAATGTTCTGACCGATGAAACCAAGCATGCTGAATGCCTTCTTCACCACTCTGTCCACCTGTGACTCCACTTTCAAGGAACTATGAACATGTACCTCTAGATCTCTTTGTTTTATAGCTCTCTCCAACACCCTGCCATTAACTAAGTAAGTCCTGCCCTGATTCAGTCTACCAAAATGCATCACCTCACATTTATCTAAATTAAACTGCATTTGCCATTCATCAGCCCACTAGCCCAATTGATCAAGATCCCGTTGCAATCGGAGATAACCTTCTTCACTGTCCACTGTGCCACCAATCTTGGTGTCATCTGCAAACTTACTAACCATGCCTCCTATATTCTCATCCAAATCATTATTATAAATGACTAATAAGAGTAGACTCAGCATTGATCCCTGTGGTGCACCACTGGTCACAGGCCTCCAGTTTGAAAAACAACCCTCTATAACCACCCCCTGTCTTCTATCATCCAGCCAATTTTGTATCCATTTAGCTACTTCACCCTGGATCCCATGAGATTTAACCTTATGCAACACCTCCCTTGCTAAAGTCCTCATTAGATATCAATTCTACCTGTTACCTACATTTCACTGAACCAGTCTATATTTTCATCACCAGACTACACTGGCAGCAATGTCAACATCTTTCTAACTTGATTGATTCTATTGAGGAGCTGACAAGGGTGACCATTGAGGGTAGAGCAGTGGATGTTGTGTACATGGATTTTAGTGAGGCTTTCAACAAGGTCCCTCATGGTCGGCTCATCCAGAAGATTAAGATGCATGGGATTCACGGTGACTTGGCCGCTTGGATTCAGAATTGATTTGCCCATAGAAGTCAGAAAATAGTGGTGGAGGGTGTTTTTCTGACTGGAGGTCCGTGACGAGTGGTGTTCTGCAGGGATCCGTACTGGGACCTGCGCTATTTGGGATACATATAAATGACTTGGATGAAAACGTGGATGGGTGGGTTAGTAAGTTTGCAGACAACACAAAGCTAGATGGAGTTGTAGATAATGTAGAAGGTTGTCAAAGGATACAGTGGGATGTAGATCAGCTGCAGATATGAGCGCAGAAATGGCAGATGGAGTTTAATCCGGGCAAGTGTGAGGTGCTGCACTTTGGGAGATCAAATGTTAAGGGTAAGTATCCAGTTAATGGCAGACCCCTGAACAGCAATGATCTTGGGGTTCAAGTCCAGAGCTCCCTGAAATTGGTCACACCAGTAGATAGGTGGTAAAGAAGGCAGATGGCATGCTTGCCTTTATTGAGTCTGACATCCTTTATTCAGGATGTCATGTTGCAGCTTTATAAAACCTTGGTTAGACCGCACTTAGAATCGTGCATTCAATTCTGTTTGCTACATTACAGGAAGGATGCAAAGGATTTGGAGAGGGTGCAGAAGATGTTTACCAGGATGCTGCCTGGATTGGAGGGGATGAGCTATAATGAGAGGCTGGACAAACTAGGGTTGTTTTCTCTGAAACTGCAGAGATTGAGGGTAGAGCTGATTGAAGTCTATAAAATTATGAGAGACAGAGATAGGGTTGACAGTCAGAATCTTTTTCCCCAGAGTTAAAATTTCTAATACTAGGGGGCATGCACTTCAGGTGGGAGGGGGAAAGTTCAAAGGAGATGTGAGGGGCAAGTTTTTCCTTTACACAGAGAGTGGTCGTGTCTGGAACACGCTGCAGCACAGGTGGTGGAGGCAGATACGATAGGGGCGTTTAGATAAACACATAAATATGCAAGGAATATGGACCAAGGGCAGGCAGAACGGATAAGTTTAATTTGGCATCATGTTCGACCCAACATCGTGGGCTGAAGGGTCTGTTCCTGTGCTGTACTGTTCTATGTTCTATTGTGATCTCCATTTAGATTAAGGAAATAAAGGCACTGGAGAAGGGGCAAGAAAGATTCACAAGAATAATCCCAGAACTGTAATCACTTGTGAACTCGCTGGTGTTTCACCAAGTTTGCTGACCGAGTGAATCCCTTCCCACAGTCAGAGCAGGTGAACAGTCTCTGCCCAGTGTGAACTCGCTGATGTACCCGTAGGTTGCATGACTGAGCGAATCCCTTCCCACAGTCAGAGCAGGTGAACGGTCACTCCCCAGTGTGAATGCACTGGTGGGTAATCAGTTCATGAGAGCTTTTGAAGCCACTCCCACAGTCAGAACATTTAAAGGGTCTCTCCTGGGTGTGAGTGAGATTGTGTCTGCGGAGGCTGGAGAACTGAGTAAATCCTTTCACACACACCGAGCAGCTGAATGGTCTCTCCCTGGTGTGAACTCGCTGATGGTTCAGCAATGCTGAAGATATTCTAAACCTCTTTGTGCAGTGAGAGCAGCTGAACGGTCTCTCCTCAGTGTGAATGCGCTGGTGGACGATCAGTTTCTGAGAGCTTTTGAAGCCATTCCCACAGTCAGAGCATTCAAAGGGTCTCTCATTGGTATGAATGACTCGGTGTGTCTTCAGGCTGGATGACTGAGTGAATCCCTTCCCACACACAGAGCAGGTGAACGGTCTCTCCCAGTGTGAACTCGCTGGTGAATCTGCAGGTTGGATGAAGTTCTAAATTTCTTTGTGCAGTGAGAGCAGCTGAACGGTCTGTCCTCAGTGTGAATGCGCTGGTGCATCATCAGTACCTGAGAGCTTTTAAAACCACTCCCACAGTCACAGCATTTAAATGGTCTCTCATTGGTATGAGTGAGATTGTGTTTCTGCAGGCTGGATAACTGAGTGAATCCCTTCCCACACACAGAGCAGGTGAACGGCCTCTCCCCAGTGTGACTGCGTTGATGAATTTCCAGCCGAGATGGGGATATGAATCCCTTCCCACAGTCCCCACATTTCCACGGTTTCTCCATGGTGCGGGTGTCCTTGTGACTCTCCAGGTTAAACAATCAGTTAAATCTCACACAGAACACGGGTACAGTCTCTCCCCACTGTGAATGCTGTGATGCACTTTCAGGCTGTGTAACTGGTTAAAGCTCTTTCCACACTCAGTGCACTGGAACACTCTCACTCGGGTGTGTGTATCTCAGTGCATTTCTCGTCACAGCGATGTTTACAATCTTTTGAAGCCAAGAGGCCAAACAAACATTTCTCCTGTTAGATTCAAAGGCCGATGATATTCAGGTCCCAAGAAATCGAGTCACTCTGTCAGATCTCGATGTGATGTTGGAGATTTCTGTCTGATTTCTCCTTGTCTAATATCCTGTAAGTCAATTTAGAAAAAACATCGCAATTCAGAATATGATCGAAATTCAAATCTACATTTCTAGTTCATGGAGCATTCATTAAAGACACAGTCATGGAGCATTAAACCTGCCCAGCAGGGCCTCCCGTATCAGCACACAGGCAGCTGCTTTGTGAGACTGCCAGCAGTACAGACAAGTCAGAGATAAGGGTGGCCTCAGAAGTGGGATTCATTGTGAAAGCTCAGGGACGGTTGATAAGATGCAGCAATTCTATGATTCTAATGAACATTCTTTCCCCTCTCATTCCCCAAAAGCTGTGAATCTCCATCCCACACACTCTCCCTCCATTCTCACTCTGCTGTATCTAATATTCACCCTCCCAATTCTCCTGAAGGTGCTGATTGAGGCTGATTGACAGATCCATGTTCACTGCTTCCTGTCCAGCACAGAAATCAGAACAAATAGGAGCTGCAGTCAGCATTCGGCCCATCGAATCTGCTCAACCATTCATTGAGATTATTGGTTGATCTACCTCTGCATTATTTTCCCCACACTGTCCCCCATATCCATCGATATCTTCAATATCTAGAAACCTATCAATCCCTCTCTTGAAAATTCTTGATGACTGAGGCTCTATAGTCCTCTGGGGTAGAGAATCCAAAACATCACCACATCCTTGAGTGAAGAAATCCTTCCTCATCTGAGCTTTCTCTCCATTTTCCAGCCTGTTCCCAATAATTATTGACTCCCTTGTCATTCAAAAACTGTCCAACTCATCCTTGAATATATTCAATCCCTCCACTGGTCCCTATGGAAGAGAAATCTAGATATTAACAATTCTCTGAGGGAAGAGATTGTTGGAAATATATAATATAGCTGCAGTCCAAAATTACACAGCCAGATATAATAAGTGTATTTTATTACAGAGCTATAAATAATATATCGAACCATATAACAACAGGGGAGCGGATAGCCTCGCGGTATTATCGCTAGACTATTAATCCAGAAACTTAGCTGATGTTCTGGGGGACCCGGTTCGAATCCCACCATGGCAGATGGTGGAATTTGAATTTAAAAACAAAATCTAGAATTAAGAATCTACTGATGACCATGAAATCATTGTCGATTGACCAGAAAAACCCATCTGGTTCATTAATGTGCTTTAGGGAAGGAAATCTGCCGTCCTTACCCAGTCTGGCCTACATGTGACTCCAGAGCCACAGCAATGTGGTTGACTCTCAACCAGCCTCTGAAATGGCCTAGCGAGCCATTCAGTTCAAGGGCAAATCGGGATGGGCAATAAATGTTGGCCCAGCCTGCAATGCCCGTGTCCCAAGGATGAATAAAAAACACCATCAGACACGTCTCTGTCCGATATTAGTTTACTGTCCCCTTTAATATATTTCAGAAATTAGATGGGCACATGAAGGAAATAAAGTTGTCGGAGGAAAGGAAATATAGAAAGGAATGGGACTGACTGGATTCTTCTACAGAGAGTCGGCATGGATTCGAGTTACTGAATGGACTCCTTCTGCGCTGTAATGACTCGATGAGTGGAAATATATCACATAGCTTCAGTGTTACATTACAAGATGAGAAATAATAATAAACGTACTTTGTTACAGAACCATAAATAATATATCAAATCTACAATGTAACAACACTAAGCATATCTCTGCCCTATATTAATTTATTGTTCTCTTAAATGTCAGCCTTCTCCTGGGGAAACCAGCCCTTTAATTGTGAACATTCGGAAAGGGACCATCCTTTTAGCCAGACAAATCAATGTGTCAAGCTGAGGGAGCAAAGGATGTCAATGTCTTTAAGTCAGAGAGAGGGGGACCTGAGCCAACCTTTCCAGAGTCTGCAGCCTCCCTGGATTCACTCCCTTTCCCTTCAGTTGCTGCAAGTCCCTAATTTCCCCCAGAATGAGAAAAGAAATGGAAAGGGGGATAAAAGAATGTGTTTTACTCACAGATGTGGGGGACAGAAGGAAGTTTGAGTCTGTCTGTACTCAATATTCATTCAGAGAGACCTCTTTTTAGGTCAAACCAAACCAAGTAAACAAACTCAGATTAAATCAGGACAAAGTAAAAGGGGCAGCTCCCCAAAAAGGAGGGGGAACAGCCCGAACAGAAATCAAAATACAAAGGAAACTTAAAAACATCAAATTAAAATGTGATTATTAGGGTCAATAATGCACCCCAACCCCTGCGGTGCCCAGCGGGCGCGGAAGGCGTCAACCTCGCCCGTGGACACCACATGCTCCCTCTCCAGGGACACCTGGCCGCGAACGTAGCCGCGGTAGAGGGGAAGACAGTCAGGATGGACGGCCCCCTCGATCGCCCGCAGCCTGGACCGGTAAATGGCGCATTTCGCCAGGCCCAGGAGCAGGTTCACGAGGAGGTCGCCATCCCGACCCTCCCCTCTCCGCACCGGGTGTCCGTAGATCAGGAGCGTGGGACTGAAGTGCAGACAAAACATCAACAAAAGGTTCTTTAGGAAAACAGAAAGGGAGTGCAGCCTAAGACACTCAACATAGACATGGTCCACGGACTCCACAAGGCCGCAGAAAGGGCAGTCTTCGGAGCCCGTGAACCAGTGAATCCTACGGTTGTGCGGAACTGCTGCATGCATCACCCTCCACCCCAGGTCCCCGACGTAATTGGGGGAGATCCCTCCGTAGAGGGACCTCCACTGAGGACCTCCACTGCCCGGCAGCAACAAGGCCCGCCAAGGTGTATCCGGGCGACAGGCGAGGAGGCAGTAGTGGAGGGTGTGCAGCAGCAGCCCGCACAGGAAACGCCTCTGCGCGGTAGAAAAAGGCACGGATGACATTTCCGCGAGGCGGCTCAGGCTGTGGGGCACCTCACCCAGGGGAGGGGGCTGAGGCTTTGGGCCAATGCGGAATTCCGCCCGAACAGGGGAACGCTCGGGCGGGATTCCACCGCAAGCATGTGCCGCCTCAAGACCGCGTGCACTTTTGGGGCCGAGCATGACCGTCCTAAGGTCTTGGATGGCTTTGGCTTTGGACACCCCCGCGCGCTCAGCACGTCCCCGATTCTGGTCACCCCGGCGTCCACAGCCCTCCTCTCCGCCAGCCACCTGAAGTTATACGGCTGGAGGAGCGGATTCCTGAGCAGCGGCTCTCGCACGAGAGCCGCTACTCCTGACGGGGGAGAGCTGCGTCGCGAGTCGACCGTGTTCCAGACAGTGAGGAGGTCCTGGTAAAAGACGGGCAACTCCTGCAGGGCGGTCGAAGCACGCCCCAGTTCGATATGCAGGAGCTGCACGTCATAATTGAGGCCGTGCCACTGGCGGAAGAAATACGTCGCCATGGCACACCACTGTGGAGGGGGCTCAACGTAAAGGTACCTCTGCAGGGCCTGGAGGCGGAAGGTCGCTATCTGAGTGCGGAGGCACACCAGACCTTGTTCGCCCTCCCCAAGTGGGAGATGCAGAACCACGGCAGGGACCCAGTGCAGTCGATTGTCCCAGAAGAACCGCAGGAGGGTTCTCTGGATATTGGCTACAAAGCCAGGGGGAGGGGTCAAAGGGACCAGCCGGGACCACAGCATGGAGGCGAACACCTGGTTTATGACGAGAACCCGCGCCCGTGAATGGTCACAAACACTCACCTCTGAAAGAATTTAACTGATTTTAATATTAAAATCTCCTGCTGGAGCCTGCAGCTGGAAAGATATCAGAAGCACTGGAGTCAGAGAAAAATCTCCCAGTTGAGCAAATCCCCGGGGAGCAGGGGTGATGTCACTGTGCAATTGTAAGTATGTGATGAGATCACAGACAGGAACACAGAATACCTGGGTCTGTGCAAACCAGTGATCACCACACATTATGGAGGATGTGAGGCTCCTTGACCAGGTGCAGAGGAGATTTATCAAAGTGGTTCCAGGGATGAGGAATTATAGTTCCAATGTTAGGCTGGATAACTTGGGGTTGTTTGTCTCGTCACTGGACGCAGGTGAGGTCCCAGAGGATTGGAGGATAGCTAATGTGGTCCCGTTATTTAAGAAGGGTAGGAAGGATAACCCGGGTAATTATAGGCCGGTGAGCTTGACGTCCGTCGTGGGGAAGTTGTTGGAGAAGATTCTTAGAGATAGGATGTATGCGCATTTAGAAAGGAATAAACTCATTAACGATAGTCAGCATGGTTTTGTGAGAGGGAGGTCATGCCTCACTAACCTGGTGGAGTTTTTTGAAGAAGTGACCAGAATGGTTGACGAGGGAAGGGCCGTGGATGTCGTCTATATGGACTTTAGTAAAGCGTTTGACAAAGTCCCTCATGGTAGGCTGGTGAAAAGGGTTGGATCTCATGGGATAAAGGGGGAGGCGGCTAGATGGGTGGAGAACTGGTTTGGTCACAGAAGACAGAGGGTCTTTTTCCGGCTGGAGGCCTGTGACTAGTGGTGTTCCGCAGGGCTCTGTATTGGGACCTCTGCTGTTTGTGATTTATATAAACGATCTGGAAGAAGGTGTAACTGGGGTGATTAGTAAGTTTGTGGATGACACAAAATTGGCAGGACTTGCAGATAGTGAGGAACATTGTCAGAGGCTACAGAAGGATATAGATAGGCTGGAAATTTGGGCAAAGAAATGGCAGATGGAGTTCAATCCTGATAAATGCGAAGTGATGCATTTTGGTAGAAATAATGTAAGGAGAAGCTATACGATAAATGGCAGAACCATAAAGGGTGTAGATATGCAGAGGGACCTGGGTGTGCAAGTCCAGATCCTTGAAGGTGACGTCAAAGGTGGAGAAGGTGGTGAAGAAGGCATATGGCATGCTTGCCTTTATAGGACGGGGCATAGAGTATAAAAGTTGGGGTCTGATGTTGCAGATGTATAGAACGTTGGTTCGGCCGCATTTGGAATACTGCGCCCAGTTCTGGTCGCCGCACTACCAGAAGGACGTGGAGGCTTTGGAGAGAGTACAGAGGAGGTTTACCAGGATGTTGCCTGGTATGGAGGGGCTTATCTATGTCCCTCTGTAACCTGCCACTTCCCTCCACACTGTCTACAACTCCACCGACTTTAGTGTCATCCGCAAATTTACTAATCCATCCTTCCACGCCCTCATCCAGGTCATTAATAAAAATGACAAACAGCAGTGGCCCCAAAACAGATCCTTGCGGTACACCACGAGTAACTGAACTCCAGAATGAATATTTCCCATCAACCACCTTTGTTTTCTTACAGCTAGCCAATTCCTGATCCAAACCACTAAATCACCCTCAATCCCCTGTGTCTGTATTTTCTGCAAAAGCTTACCATGGGGAACATTATCAAATGCTTTGCTGAAATCCATATACACCACATCAACCGCTTTACCCTCAAACACCTCTTTGGTCACCTTCTCAAAGAACTCAATAAGGTTTGTGAGGCACGACCTACCCTTCACAAAACCGTGCTGACTATCCCTAATCAAATTATTCCTTTCTCGGTGATTATAAATCCTATCTCTTATAATCCTTTCCAATACTTTGCCCACAACAGAAGTAAGGCTCACTGGTCTATAATTACCAGGGTTGTCCCTACTCCCCTTCATGAACAAAGGGACAACATTTGCTATCTTCCAGTCTTCTGGCACTGTTCGGTGGTAAGATCTAAATCTGTGTATGACGCCAGGAAGCCTTAAGCCCAGAGTGAGAATATTTCAGAACCAGGATTCAAAATACATGGCTGTGGAGGGTGAATTCACCCTCAAAAGGGCCGTGGAAATTCTGTCATGGGTGGAACTACTGGAAGAAAAATCACCCTGTACATGGGAGAGACAGAAACTATGAGGACCATCTCCTCCAATCACAGATTCTGTCTCTCCCGATGTTGCTACATCTGCAGAGACAGAGTCGCAAATTGGAGGAACAGCTTTGCCACCTATTTTGAGAAAGGAAGGTCACTGACTCAGCAGCCTGTCTGTGATGTGTGGAGGAGTTGTGTCTTCCTGCTATAAAACTAGTTTCATAGCAATGTGAACCTCAAAAGGAATGATCCAACCATTGACAGCACGGAGCTTTCCCCATTCTGCTGAACATTATTTTTCTATATCTCAGTAGGTGGGGTGTACAGCTCAGGAATTTGAGTAACCAGGTATTCTGAACTTACTTACAATCACTAGGGTCATCACATAGAAATTAGATACATTCATCCAGGTTCATTACCTGAGAATGAACAAAATGCAGTCCTGGATGTAATTGAGAGCAGAAACAATAACAGCAGAATCCAACCCTGGAATCACTCGTGAACTTGTTGGTGCCTCAGCAGGGCAGATGAAGCTCTGAAACCCTTCCCACACTGAGAGCAGGTGAATGGCTTCTCCCCAGTGTGAACTCGCAGGTGGGATGACCGAGTGAATCCCTCCCCACATTGAGAGCAGGTGAACGGTTTCTCCCCAGTGTGAACTCGCTGGTGTGTCTGCAGGTTGGATAACTGACTGAATCCCTTCCCACACTGAGAGCAGGTGAACGGTCTCCCCCCAGTGTGAACTCGCTGGTGTCTCTGCAGGTGGGATAACTGAGTGAATCCTTCCCCACACTGAGAGCAGGTGAACGGCCTCTCCCCAGTGTGAACTCGCTGGTGTATCTGCAGGCTGGATAACTGAGTAAACCCTTTCCCACAATCAGAGCAGGTGAATGGTCTCTCCCCAGTGTGGCTGCGGCGATGAGTTTCTAGCAGAGATGGGTAATTGAATCCCTTCCCACAGTCCCCACATTTCCACAGTTTCTCCATGGTGCGGGTGTCCTTGTGACTCTCCAGGTTAAACTATTAGTTCAATCTCACACAGAACACGGGTACAGTCTCTCCCCACTGTGGATGCTGCGATGTATTTTCAGGCTGTGTAACTGTTTAAAGCTCTTTCCACAGTCAGTGCACTGGAACACTCTCACTCGGGTATATGTGTGTCACGGCATTTTTCCAGTCACATTTATGCAAAAAGAAAGTCTGAAGCAGACAGAACAGAAAAATATTTCTCCTTTTAGATTGAAAGGCCGATGGTATTCACGTCCAGATGAACTGAATGACTGTCAGAATTTGACATGACATTTGTTCGAGATTTCTGTCTGTCAATCCTCACCACCTCATATTCTGTGAAAGGAGTTTACAAAAGTCATCACAGTCAGCACAGATTAGAAATTCAGAACAGACAATTCTAGTTTCTATGGAACATTGTTTCCTCTCTCATTCCCCAAAAGCTGTGAATCTCCATCCCACACACTCTCCCTCCATTCTCACTCTGCTGTATCTAATATTCACCCTCCCAATTCTCCTGAAGGTGCTGATTGAGGCTGATTGACAGATCCATGCTCACTGCTTCCTGCCCTGGACACAGAGAGCTGAAAATCTCCATGCAGGCGGCCAGACAGATATATGTCTCTATTACGGGCCTAAAAATATGTTTAATGGATAGAATTGTTTCAGTTGGCTAAGATACAGGGGGCTACAATTGATCATGATCTTGAACTACTTGTGAGGGTGTCCAAGCAGAGATGATCAATAACTTGGAAATGAAATTGGAGGTGCTGCAGAATGGGATCCACTCGACACTGACAGAAAGTCGGCATTGACCCAAATGGTCCAATGGACTCCTTCTGTGCTGTAATGACTCTATTACTGGAAATATATCCCGTAGCTACATGTTAGGGCTCAGGTTAGAAACTCCAAAATGTTTTATGGAACCGGCCTGAATCATACGTTTTACATCTTGAATTTGGCATGAAATGTTTCACTTCAGGTATGATTCAAATGACCCACCTTTTCACAAAGTTTACTTAAGAATATAGTTAACATGTTTCGTAAGAAAATTAGCAAGAACTTTTAGCAATTACAAACAAAACAAAACAACCAAGATAATGCCTAACCCATCAACAGCAGAATATTTTCTTCAGGAAGGCAAGACCTTGCTTTCAGATAACCAACGGAATTTCCAAATAAAACAGGGGAGAGAAAGCGAGAGAGACGTCTCTTTTCAGCGTGATGCCCCTTCTAAAACTAAACTGCATCTCAGAAGTGAAAATGAAAGAACTTCTGTCACCTGACCTGCAACCAGTTTTTTATCCACAAATCCCAAAGTAAAAACAAACAACCTCTATATAAGCCACTTAAGGAGCAAATAAAGGACTCTTTGTAGACAAGCCGGTGCCATAATGTAAAAAAAACTGAAAGGTTTATTTACAACAGCAGGATCATGATTTTGAGATTAAAAAATTCGTAAAGAAACACTAATGTCACACGACCGTACGATATTACAGATTAGAAATAATAATAAATGTACATTACTGCAGAACCATACATGTCTAATCTTGCCATATGACAATACTGAACATATCTCTAATCTATATTAATTTACAGTCCCCTTAAATGTCAGATATTTCCTGGGGAAACCAGCCCTTTAATTGTGAACATTAGGAAAGGGACCTTTGAGCCAGACAAATCAATGTGTCAAGCTGAGGGAGCAAAGGATGTCAATGTCTTTAACAGAGAGAGACCTGGGCCAACCTTTCCAGAGTCTGCAGCCTCCCTGGATTCACTTCCTTTCCCTTCAGTTGCTGCAAGTCCCCAATTTCCCCCAGAATGAGAAAAGAAATGGAAAGGTGGAGAAAACAAAGTGTTTTACTCACAGATGTTGGAACAGGAGGAAGTTTCAGTCTGTCTGATGCCCTATCTTCATTCACGCAAAAAAGCCACGCTCCGATTGGCTGGGAAACCTGAGGCCTTCCGGTCCTCCAACTCTTCTCATTGGCCAGAGCTAGACAGTGAATCAAAAATGCGCATGTGCGAGTTTTTAGGGTAAATGCGCATGTGCGGGTGTGGGGCGGGGCCCGGACAAAGCCGGCGCACTGACCATTGTCTGTCCGGGTCTTCCAGCCTTTCCCCTTGGACAACAGCTCAGCGCGGCTGGAGGGCAAAGTCCCGCCCACCCCCACGTGGGGCTCCGCCCCTCATTGTCTGTCTGCGGGGGATTGACCAATGGGAACTCTGGAGGACCGGAAGGACTCTGCTCCGGTCCTGCCTCTCACAGGCTCTGGCCAATGGGCATCCTGGAGGACCGGAAGGACTCCAGCCTCCAGCCAATCAACGCTCCTCCATTGTCTGAATGCGGAAGTGGACAATGAGCTTGTTCAGCTGCTCATTCCTGCCCAGCAAAACTAACTGCTGCTCTCTCTCTGAATGAAGATTGAGCTTCAGACAGACTCAAACTTCCTCCTGTCTCTCCAACATCTGTGAGTAAAACACTTTCTTTACTCCCCCCTTCCATTCCTTTTTTCATTCTGGGGGGAAACTGTTGACTTGCAGCAACTGATCACGAGAAATAGAAGCAGGAGTGGCCACCAGGCCCTTCTGGCTGATCTGTGCCGGCTTCAACTCCTTTTGTGTGCCTTTTCCCATAGCCCTCTCCTCAATCTATCAACTATTTATCCACCTCCACTTTAAATACTTATCGTGGTCTAGCCTCCACCTGTGGGGGAGAGAATTCCAGAGATTCACCACCCTCTGGGGGAAGAAATTTCTGTGCACCTCAGTTTTAAATGACCGACCATTTAGCTTGTTCGAGACTTCCGCACTTGTAAAAATATCTCACCGTCTATCCTGTCAAGCCCCCCTCAGGATCTAATATTTCAATAAAGTCACCTCTTTGTCTTCAAAGCTTCAAGGAATACAGACCTAGACAATTTATTCTCTCTTGATAGGACAACCCTCTCACCCAGGAATTTGTCTGATGAATCTCCTTTGGACAACATCCAATGTTACTGTATCCTTGTTTAAGTAAAATCAAAACTACGCAGTATTCCAGGTGAGGCCTCACCAACACAACCCCCCTGTTTTTAAACTCCAACACCTTTGCAATAAAGGTCAAAATTCCATTTTTCTTCTTACCTGTTGTGGGACCTGCCTGCTAGCATTTTGTGATTCATGTGCAAGAACATCCAGATCCCTCTGTACTTCACTCACCTGCAGTGCCGTTCCATGTAGATAATCTCCCTTTTGATTTCTACATGACCTCCCACTTCCCCACATTAAACTTCATTTGCCAGGTTTTCATCACAATCTATCTATATCCCACTGCAGAATCAAAATATCCTCATCACAACATGTCCTTCCACCTATCTTTGAATCATTTGGAAACCTTACATTCTGTTCCTTCCTCCAGGTCATTAATTGAATCATGAATTGCAGGCCAAGAACTGATCCAAGTGGTACTCCACTAGTTACATCTTTCCACTCTGAAAATGACCCATTTATTCCAACTCTCTGTTTTCTATGTGACGGCCAGTTTTCAATCCATGCTAACACACTTGCACCAATTCCATGGACCTTTACTTTATGCACCAGCCTCTTATGTGGCGCCTTGTCAAATGCCTTTTGGAAATCATAGAACCCCTAGATTGCAGAAGGGGGTCATTTGGCCCATCGAGCCTGCACCAACTTTCCAACAGAGCATCTTTCCGAGGCCCTATCTCAACCCCACATTTTTACCCCACAATCCCCCGAATCTACACATTTTAGAACATGAAGGGTCAATTTAGCATAGCCAATCAACCTAACTTGCATATCTTTGGAATGTAGAAGAAACCAGAGCACCCGAAGGAAACCTACTCAGACACGGGGAGAATGTGCAAATTCCACACAGACTGTCACCCAAGGCCGAAATTGAAGCTGCATCCCTCGCGCTGTGAAGCAACAGTGCTAACCACTGTGCCGCCTTACCACCCTATCTAAATACACTACATCTACAGATTGAACTCGATCTACTCTTCCTCTTGCATTCTCAAAGAAATCGAGCAAATTTGTTGAACATGATTTATCTTTCCGAGAACCATGTTGCCTTAGTTTGATTATATTCAGCTTTCCTAAATGATTAGCTATTTCCTCTTTGATTATTGACTCCAGCTTCTTGCCAATAATAGATGTTAAATTAACTGGCCAATAGTTCCCTGCCTTCTCCCTTTTTGACCGAGGGAATCACATTGGCTGATTTCCAATCTTCTGATACTCTCCCGGAATCTAGCAAGTTAAGAAACATTTCAACAAAAATCTCCATTATCTCTCCAGGAACCACTTTTAAAAGTCTAGCGTGCAGTTCATTGGGTCCTGGCGACTGAAGGGAAAGGAAGTGAATCCAGTCTGTACATTCCACACATTGTTAGTCCAGTCAGATAGACATATATCTGTCTGGCAGCCTGCATGGAGATTCTGAGCTCTCTATGTCCAAGACAGGAAGCAGTGAGCATGGATCTGTCAATCAGCCTCAATCAGCACCTTCAGGAGAATTGGGAGGGTGAATATTAGATACAGCAGAGTGAGAATGGAGGGAGAGTGTGTGGGATGGAGATTCACAGATTTTGGGGAATGAGAGAGGAAAGAATGTTGACGAGAATCAGAGAATTCCTCCATCTTATCAGCCATCCCTGAGCCATCATAATGAATCCCTCTTCTCAGTATACCCTTATCTCTGACTTGTCTGTGCTGCTGGCAGTCTCACAAAGCAGCTGCCTGTGTGCTGATACGAGAAGCCCTGCTCGGCAAGTTTAATGCTCCATGACTGTGTCTTTAAAGAATGTTCCATAGAAACTAGAATTGACTGATTTGAATTTTGATCATGTACTGAATTGTGATGTTTTTCTTAAATTGAATTACAGGATATTAGATGAGGAGAAATCACAGACAGAAATCTAAAATGTCAGATCTGGATCTGACAGAGTGACTCGATTCCTTGGGACCTGAATATCATCAGGCTCTGAATCTAGAAGGAGAAATGTTTGCCCGGTCTATCAGCTTCAGAAGATTTTAAACATCAGTGTGACTGGAAATGCACTGAGACACACACAGCCGAGTGAGAGTGTTCCAGTGCACTGTGTGTGGAAAGAACTTTAACCAGTTACACAGCCTGAAAATACATCGCAGCATTCACAGCGGGAGAGACTGTACCCGTGTTCTGTGTGAGATTTAACTGATTGTTTAACCTGGAGAGTCACAAGGACACCCGCACCATGGAGAAACGGTGGAAATGTGGAGACTGTGGGAAGAGATACAGATTCCCATCATATCTCGAAGCTCATCGGCGCATTCACACTGGAGAGAGGCCATTCACTTGCCCTTGGTGTGGGATGGGATTCAGTATTGTATCCACCCTGCAGAGACACGCACGAATTCACACTGGGCAGAGGCCGTTCACCTGCTCTCAGTGTGGGAAGGCATTCGCTCATGCATCCACCCTACAGGCACACCAGCGAGTTCACACTGGGGAGAGGCCATTCACCTGCACTGTATGTGGGAAGGGATACACTCAATTATCCAGCCTGCAGTCACACCAGCGAGTTCACACTGGGGAGAGACCGTTCACCTGCTCTGTATGTGAGAAGGAGTTCACTCGGCTATCTAGCCTGCAGGTACATCAGCGAGTTCACACCGGGGTGAGGCCATTCACCTGCTCTCAATGTGGGAAGGGATTCAATGATTTATATGCCCTGCAAACACATCAGCGAGTTCACACTGGAGAGAAACCATTCACCTGCTCTCAGTGTGGGAAGGGATTCACTCAGTTATGCAACCTGCATACACACCAGCGAGTTCATACTGGGGAGAGACCATTCTGCTGCACTCAATGTGGGAAGGAAAACAGAGATTCATCCACCCTGCGGACACACCAGCGAGTTCACACCGGGGAGAGGCCATTCACCTGCTCTGTGTGTGAGAAGGGATTCAGAGTTTCATCCAGCCTGCTGAGACACCAGCGAGTTCACAAGTGATTACAGGGGTTGGATTCTGCTGTGACAATTCAGCTCTCAAATACGTCCAGGACTGCGTTTTGTTCATTCTCACAGATGGTCAACCGGTCGCACGATTTTGCCTCCAGTGGGCTGATGCTCTTTGATCCTTGCTGCTAAAACCCTGTTTTCAAATTTCACAAGGATCAGAGTGACAGGGTGTGAGGAAGTTCAGAGATATTTAGTCAGCATTTCTGTTTTAAACTCCCCCAGATCCTCATCCAATTTCCTTTGTAATTGTTTATTGTCTCCACTTCCTCCACCCTCGTAGGCAGCGAGTTCCAGGTCATTACCATTCGCTGCATCAAAATATTCTTCCTCACATCCCGCCCCCCCCCCCCCCCCCGCCCACCTACCTACATCTCTGACCCAAACCCTTAAATCTGTGTCCCCCTCATCCTTGTCCCATCAGCTAATGGGAACAGCTTTTCTTTGTCCACCTTATCTAAACCTGTCAGAATCTTGTCCACCTCTATCAAATCTCCCCTCAACCTCCTTTGCTCCAAGGGGAACAACACCAGCCTGACATCGACAATAAAGAACCAACTAACAGAATATGTTAATACCTGAAATTAAATGGGAATGTTTAATTTCTGTTTTAAAGATTTGGACTGTAAGAGTGAATTAATGGATTTGGTGGTGGTGGTGGTGGTGGGGGGGGGGGGGGGGGGGGGGGGGGGGGGGGTAGATTTAACGCTCTCACCCCCCACTCCTCATTAGAGTAAAATCACAGGCTGGTCAATTGCTAATACCTCAAGGTGCTGACATCAGCATACTTGCCATCAAGGTTGTTTACTTTCTAGAAAAACGGACCATTTTCTCACAAACGTTTGAGTGAAGGTTTAAGAACAAACCTACGTAGGCAAGATTGGAATTTTACATGTTCTGTGTATTGAATAATTGTGTAACCTGTCTGTATCTGTGACTTGGATTAGAGTTGTATTAGAATGCTGTCTCTGTGATTACTCTGTTAGAGAGCTGTGTCAGAGCTGTGACTTTGAGCTGTGAGAGCTGTGTCACAGGAGGGTGCTCTTCCAGAGCATTCTCTGGGGTTGTTCCCTCCAGGCGTGAATCATGAATAAACTATTGTAACATGTTCCTGGGTCTCCTGTGGTTAGTTGGAAGAAATACATCACAACAGGACAATAAAGGAATTGGAATAACTCCCCTTGGATGTGGTTGAATGGAATATATCAATCTGATGTCCACCTGCATTCTAGTGAAAGTCTGGAATGTGTAGATGGGATGAATAAGTCGATCACTTTCTCTTGGTGATATTTACATCCTTGTCCATGAACTTTGATTTAACAAAATCCACATTTGAAAGCCCGGCCAGTACATGAAATATCAGCACCATAACAGGGGGAGATAAGAAAGACAGGCACATTTTGATAATTTCATTCGTGCATCTGAGAGTTAAGAATGTGTGACATGATTTTGGGATACCGGAGTGAGTGTGCAGATGTGATTTGTTACGTGTGAAAAATAACAAGCCTAAATTCATGGTGAGATGGAGTGAAGAGCGGGTCCCAAACACACACAGCTACTTGAGACACAGCAGGAGATGAAATGGTTAATGTGGCCAGGGGATTGAGACAACATTGGGACATCATCAAGGCACTGACACTCCAGAGAGAAACTGAGTTCAAAACAATCAGGATCCAATTAAACACAATACACATGGACAGAAAGTGAGGAAAATTACAGTAAAATGAATAATATTATAGATTGGGACAATTAAGGGCTTGGGGGAAATAATACTGAATAAGAACTGTCCACAACTTAGATAGTGGTAAAGAGAGAGCTGGAGAATCTTTTACATCCATGCTTGATCTGTTGCTTGAAGCATCTGTCCTTATGGACTAGTAACCTAAAACTCACGGTGCTCCTTCAGGAGTAGGAAAAATCGATTAGATGTTACCCCAGGCGGGGCCAGAACAGAACTGGAAAATAACGGATTGAAATTGAGTGAGGGGTCAGAGAGAGAGTTCTCCCCCTCAGGGTGTGGACTGTAAGAATCCTGGGGGACACTCTACTTTGGGTTTTCTTGCTAATTAGTGAATATTATATTAGATTCTATAACTGGTTATGCATTGATTTTGAATTTGATTGTTACACTTCTCCTGTTTTTATTCCTGTTGTGATTACGCTCGGGGTAAGGATGGTTGACAGGTGACAGGATGGGAAATTGTGGTTTGGGTCATTGACCAAATGTTTTATTGATCCGAAAGGTGTAAAATGGGCCAAACTTCAGCAGAAATCCAGCAGAGCTGAGAACAGGCGACTTGCTGTGTGGGAGCAGGGAGATAAACAGCTCCCAGAGGACAGAGAAAACAGGAGAGCCTTGAATCCTGGATGACACCAGTGTGTCAAGGCCACCATGTTTTCACTGCTTGGCATGGGAATGCTGACTCCCTGTACCAGGGACGGAGCGTGGGAAGACAATTGGTTTTAGAGTTTGATGTGGCTTGGGCAGATACAGATGGTTCAGTGACAGGTTTTGTTATGTTAGCTGGACAATGATTGGGTTAAATCAGTCTCCATAGTCTTGGTGATGTAACAAAGTATAAGAAGGGATTCCCCGAGCACAGAGATTTGTCGAGGTTTTACATATTGCATTGACTGGTGCCGTGGCATCTGGGGCAGAGCAGGGAGCATTTCCGTGGAGATGCTGCTTCTACCCAGAGTGTAATGGTAATGCTGCTGCACTTTGATACGACTGCTCAGACATTAGCCTGTGTCAGCTCTTATTGATACTGAATAAAATCTAACCACTGTCACCAATAAGGGTTATCACTGGGAATCATTTCAGAGTTTGGGAAAAGGGGAGAAAGGGTTAATTGACTCCCTGAACCTCATTTTCTAACATCGCTGTGTCAAAAATAAAATCCCACCTCCCCCTCTGGCTCCTTTGCCAATTACCTTAGAGGGATTCACTTTCTGTTAAAGAGCCTGCCAACCCCTCTCACCCACTTTCCCTAAAGTGCATCAATCTCATCAGGAAAAGTCCAAAACAATCAAATATTTTTACTGATAAAAGTTTATTAATGAAACAGAACATGGTTAAAACAAACAGAAAATGACTTGAGGATCAAAGACAACCAGAGTAAAGGGATGTTCACAATGTTCTGGACACAACTGGATTCTCTTCAGCTCCTCTGTCCCCTGTTCCTGTGACTCCCCGCTTTGGACACAGGGACACTGAACCCCGGGGGTCACTGAACCCTGGGGGTCACGTCACCATCAGCCCCAGTCACCCCCTCCCGAGCCCCAATTGGTTGGAGGCCCATTTCCCAGTCAGTCCTCCAGCAGCTTCCTGTCTCTCTATTAGTGCGACGCCCAGGGCAGTTTCCCAACTGGGGCGCAGGCCCCGTTATTCTCAGCTAAATTCAGCCCTCAGCTCCGTCGCCTGGCTGTCATTGACACGAGCAATAGGGAGACAGAAAGGAGCCCCAGGCTCAAATGGAAAGTCGAAACTTGTGGCTCTAAACCTTCAACGTTTGTCAGTCAAATCCATCTTATTTATACTGGAGTCGTTACGATGAGATTAATTGAAGTGTTCGGCCAGTCAGCAAGCTCGAGAAGCACTGATTCCAGATTGTTCAATACTTCTACCTTGAATCACAAAAGCTTCTCACTTTATCCCCTTCCTGAACTGAATTCCATCATCCTGAGCAGCTGTGGGTGTCACCTCTCTGTGTAAACTCCTGCCCCTTTTTATAAGGCTCTCTCATTCCTTATTGTGGGTCAATTCTTTAATGGTTGAGGATCGCTCTGTGATGCAGTGAGTGTTTATCCGGTCAATCAATGTTTCTGATGTCAGTCGGAATGTCCATCGTTACTTTTCACCTGTTTCTTACTCTGTGTTTTATAAAAATAAAGTTTATAAACTTTTACAGAATGGTCAGCTTTAAGGTTTCTGTAGTTTGTGATGAGGTCATCCAAAGTTCAAACCTTTCTCTTTTCTCCTTCCTGTTTAACTAAGGGTTGTGGAATATTCCATTCAGGGGGAGGTGGTGGGAATGTCTCTGGCCGAGTAATGCAGAGACCCAGCAAAGGATCTGGGGACAGGCAGCTGGTGGGATTTGAATTCAGTGAATCAATCTGGAATTATATAAAGTTAGTCTCAGAAACGGTGACTATGAAACTATCGACTGTTGTAAAAACCCATCCAGTTCACCCTATTAACACCCCCTATCAGGGAAGGAAATCTGCCATCCTCACCCGGTCTGGCCTACAAGTGAATCCAGACCCACACAGCGATGTGGGTGACTCTTAACTGTCCCTCTGAAATGGCCGAGCAAGTCACTCCGTTCAGGGGCAATTAGGAGCTGAGCAACGTGTGTTGGGGCTTTGCCAGCAGTGTCCACATCCCAGGGAAGAATAAAGAATATTCCACGGAAAGTGATGGGTGATTTGAAATGAATTGAAAGTAGGTCAGGAGGTGCTCATATCGCCCAGAGCTGCTTTTCAATGGATCCTCCTGTTTAAAATAAAAACACATCAGTGTGCCCCTTTCCCAGACACAGTTGACCTTGGAATATCACAATGCTGTTTTTAAACATTCCTATGTTAAAGAATCAGTCATTTAGAATTGTGAAACAGACAGAAATTAAATGTTCCATTTTTCCTGGGATCCTCCTGTGCCTGGCACCGGTGTCCTGAACAAGGTCATTAACATTCTCTGTGTTAAAGGTTCCTCCTGGTTCTTGCTGTCTGTTGTGTCCTTTGTCACAGTCGGTACCAGGACATTTCTATTGAAAGGTTGTTAAGAAATTCCAGTGAATTCCAGCCCCTTGTGTAACGTTCCATTTGGTGTGTGTCAGATTCAGAGATGTCCACGTGTGTGTGAAAAGGGTTCTGGGTAAGGGTTTTAACCCTTCTTTACCCGTTAGTAACAATGAGCCCTGTATTCAATTCTAAAGTATAAAGTCCTCATTAGATATCAATTCTACCTGTTATCTACATTTCACCAACCAGTCTATATTTTCATCACGGGACTGCAGTGGGAGCACCGTCAACATCTTACTGACTTGATCGATTTTATCGAGGAGGTGACGAAGGTGATCGATGAGGGTAGAGCAGTGGATGTTGTGTACATGGATTTTAGTAAGGCTTTCGACAAGGTCCCTCATGGTCGGCTCATCCAGAAGATTAAGATGCATGGGATTCACGGTGACTTGGCCGCTTGGATTCAGAATTGACTTGCCCATAGAAGTCAGAGAGTAGTGGTGAGGGTGTTTTTCAGACTGGAGGTCCATGACTAAAGAATATTCTTTATTCTTTCCTGGGATGTGGACACTGCTGGCAAAGCCCCAGCACACGTTGCTCAGCTCCTAATTGCCCTTGAACGGAGTGACTTGCTCGGCCATTTCAGAGGGACAGTTAAGTCAGACTAGCAGGGATCCGTACTGGGACCTGCGCTATTTGTGATATATATAAATGACTTGGATGAAAACGTGGATGGGTGGGTTGGTAAGCTTGCAGACGACACAAAACTAGATGGAGTTGTAGATAATGTCGAAGGTTGTCAAAGGATACAGTGGGATGTAGATCAGCTGCAGATATGAGCGGAGAAATGGCAGATGGATTTTAATCCGGGCAAGTGTGAGGTGCTGCACTTTGGGAGATCAAATATTAAGGATAAGTATACAGTTAATGTACAGAGGGATCTTGGGGTTCAAGTCCATAGCTTCCTGAAATTGGCCACACAAATATTTAGTCGGTAAAGAAGGCATATGGCATACTTGCCTTTATTGAGTACAAGAGTCAGCATGCCATGTTGCAGCTCTATAAAACTTTGTTTGGGCTGCACTTAGAATATTGCGTTCAATTCTGGTCGCCACATTACAGAAAGGATGCAGAGGCTTTGATGAGGGTGCAGAAGAGGTTTTTCAGGATGCTGCCTGGATTGGAGGGTGTGAGCGACTGACAAACGAGGGTTGTTTTCTCGATAGCGGCGGAGGGTGAGGGGAGACCTGATAGCAGTCTATAAAATAAGAGACATAGAATCTTTTCCTCAGAGTCGATATGTCTAATACTAGGGGACATGCACTTAAGGTGAGATGGGCAAAGTTCAAAGGAGATGTGAGAGGTAAGTGTTTTTACAGCGAGAGTGGTAGGTGTCTGGAATGCGCTGCCAGGGATGGTGGTGGAGGCAGATACGATAGGGGTGTTTAAGGGGGTTTTAAATAAGCACATGAATATGTGAGGAATAGAGGAATATGGACCAAGGGCAGGCAGAAAGGAATAGTTTAATTTGACATCATGTTCGACACAACATGGTGGGCTGAAGGGTCTGTTCCTGTGCTGTACTGTTCTACGTTCTATTTGTGATCTCCATTTAGAAAAAGGAAATAGAGGCACTGGAGAAGGGGCAAGAAAGATTCACAAGAATAATCCCAGAACTGTCATCACTTGTGAACTCACTGGTGTTTCACCAAGTTTGCTGACTGAGTGAATCCCTTCCCAGTCAGAGCAGGTGACCAGCCTCTGCCTGGTGTGAACTCACTGGTGGGACATTAGTTCCTGAGAGCTTTTGAAGCCACGTCCACATTTAAAGGGTCTCTCCTGGGTGTGATGATGTTGTGTCTGGGCAGGCTGGATAACTGAGTAAATCCTTTCGCACACACCAAGCAGGTGAATGGTTTCTCCCCGGTGTGAACTCACTGGTGTTTCAGCAGTGTTGATTATATTCTAAACCTCCTTGGACAGTGAGAGCAGCTGAACGGCCTCTCCCCGGTGTGAATGTGCTCGGGGATCATCAGTTCCTGAAAGCTTCTGAAGCCGGCCTCTCAGGCAGAGCATTTAAAGGGTCTCTCCTTGGAGTGAGTGGCTTTGTGTCTCAGCAAGCTGGATGAATGAGTGAATTGCTTCCCACACACAGAGCAGGTGAACGGCCTTTCCCCGGTGTGAACTCGCTGGTGTGTCTGCAGGTTGTATAATGTTCTAAATCTCTTTGTGCAGTGAGAGCAGCTGAACGGTCTCTCCTCAGTGTGAATGCGCTGGTGGGACACCAGATCCTGAGAGCGTTTGAATCCACTCCCACAGTCAGAGCATTTAAACGGTCTCTCATTGGTGTGAGTGGCTTTGTGTTTCTGCAGGCTGGATGACTGAGTGAATCCCTTCCCACACACAGAGCAGGTGAATGGTCTCTCCCCAGTGTGAACTCGCTGATGTTCCCACAGGCTGGATGACCTTTTAAATCTCTTTGAGCAGTGAGAGCAGCTGAACGGTCTCTCCTCAGTGTGAATGCGCTGGTGGGACACCAGATCCTGAGAGCTTTTGAATCCGCTCCCACAGTCAGAGCATTTAAATGGTCTCTCATTGGTGTGAGTGACTTTGTGTGTGTGCAGGTTTGATGAATGAGTGAATCCCTTCCCACACACTGAGCAGGTGAATGGTCTCTCCCCGGTGTGAACTCGCTGGTGTCTCCGCAGGTCAGATGAAGTTCTAAATTTCTTTGAGCAGTGAGAGCAGCTAAACGGTCTTTCCTCAGTGTGAATGCGCTGGTGGATCATCAGTTCCCCAGAGCTTTTGAAACCACTCCCACAGTCAGAGCATTTAAATGGTCTCTCATTGGTGTGAGTGAGATTGTGTTTCAGCAGGTGGGATAACTGAGTGAATCCCTTCCCACACACAGAGCAGGTGAATGGTCTCTCCCCAGTGTGAACTCCCTGGTGTGTTTGTAAATGGGATGACTGAGTGAATCCCTTCCCGCACACAGAGCAGGTGAATGGTCTCTCCCCAGTGTGAACTCGCTGGTGTATCTTCAGGTTGGATGAAGTTCTAAATTTCTTTGTGCAGTGAGAGCAGCTGAAGGGTCTCTCCTCAGTGTGAATGCGCTGGTGGGACACCAGTTCCCCAGAGCTTTTGAAGCCACTCCCACAGTCAGAGCATTTAAATGGTCTCTCAATGGTGTGAGTGAGATTGTGTTTCTGCAGGCTGGGTAACTGACTGAATCCCTTCCCACACACAGAGCAGGTGAATGGCCTCTCCCCAGTGTGATCTCGTTGGTGTCTCTGCAGATTAGGTAAGTCAGTGAATCCCTCCCCACACACAGAGCAGGTGAATGGCCTCTCCCCAGTGTGACTGCGTTGATGAATTTCCAGAAGAGATGGGAACATGAATCTCTTCCCACAGTCCCCACAGTTCCACGGTTTCTCCATGGTGCGGGTGTCCTTGTGACTCTCCAGGTTAAACAATCAGTTAAATCTCACACAGAACACGGGTACAGTCTCTCCCCGCTGTGAATGCTGCGATGTATTTTCAGGCTGTGTAACTGGTTAAAGCTCTTTCCACACTCAGTGCACTGGAACACTCTCACTCGGGTGTGTGTATCTCAGTGCATTTCTAGTAAAAGTGATGTTTACAATCTTTTGAAGCCAAGAGGCCAAACAAATATTTCTCCTGCTAGATTCAAAGGCCGATGATATTCAGGTCTCAAGAAGTCGAGTCACTCTGTCAGATCTCGATGTGATGTTGGAGATTTCTGTCTGATTTCTCCTTGTCTAATATCCTGTAAGTCAATTTAGAAAAAAAATCACAATTCAGAATACGATCAATATTCAAATCTACATTTCTAGTTTATGGAGCGTTCATTAAAGACACAGTCATGGAGCATTAAACTTGCCCAGCAGGGCCTCCCGTATCAGCACACAGGCAGCTGCTTTGTGAGACTGCCGGCAGTACAGACAAGTCAGAGATAAGGGTGTCCTCAGAAGTGGGATTCATTGTGAAAGCTCAGGGACGGTTGATAAGATGCAGCAATTCTATGATTCTAATGAACGTTCTTTCCTCTCCCATTTCCCAAAAGACGTGAGCCTCCATCCCGCACACTCTCCCTCCATTCTCACTCTGCTGTATCTAATATTCACCCTCCCAATTCTCCTGAAGGTGCTGATTGAGGCTGATTGACAGATCCATGCTCACTGCTTCCTGTCCAGCACAGAAATCAGAACAAATAGGCGCTGCAGTCAGCATTCGGCCCATCGAGTCTGCTCAACCATTCATTCAGATTATTGGTTGATCTACCTCTGCATTATTTTCCCCACACTGTCCCCCATATCCATCGATATCGTCAATATCTAGAAACCTATCAATCCCTCTCTTGAAAATTCTTGATGACTGAGGCTCTATAGTCCTCTGCGGTAGAGAATCCAAAACATCACCACATCCTTGAGTGAAGAAATCCTTCCTCATCTGAGCTTTCTCTCCATTTTCCAGCCTGTTCCCAATAATTATTGACTCCCTTGTCATTCAAAAACTGTCTAACTCATCCTTGAATATATTCAATCCCTCCACTGGGAGAGAAATCTAGATACTAACAATTCTCTGAGGGAAGAGATTGTTGGAAATATATAATATAGCTGCAGTCCAAAATTACACAGCCAGATATAATAAGTGTATTTTATTACAGAGCTATAAATAATATATCTAATCTGTACCATATAACAACAGGGGAGCTGATCGACTCGTGGTATTATTGCTGGACTATTAATCCAGAAACTCAGCTAATGTTCTGGGGACCCAGGTTCGAATCCTGCCACAGCAGATGGTGGAATTTGAATTTAAAAACAAAATCTAGAATTAAGAATCTACTGATGACCATGAAACCATTGTCGATTGACCAAAAAAACCCATCTGGTTCATTAATGTGCTTTAGGGAAGGAAATCTGCCATCTCCTGGGGAAACCAGCCCTTTAATTGTGAACATTAGGATAGGGACATTTTTGCCAGACAAATCAATGTGTCAAGCTGAGGGAGAAAATGACTTTATGAGAGAGAGAGAGACCTGGGCCAACCTTTCCAGAGTCTGCAGCCTCCCTGGATTCACTTCCTTTCCCTTCAGTTGCTGCAAATCCCCAATTTTCCCCAGAATGAGAAAAGAAATTGAATGGTGCAAAAAAAAACTGTTTTACTCACAGATGTTGGAGAGACAGAAGGAAGTTTAAGTCTGTCTGAAGCTCAATCTTAATTCAGAGAGAGAGCAGCAGCTTTGCTGGGCACGAGTGAGCAGCTGAACAAGCTCATTGCCCACTTCCGCATTCAGACAATAGGGGAGCTCTGATTGGCTGGAGGACCCGAGCCCTTCCGGTCCTTCCACTCTTCCCATTGGCCAATACCTCAGCATGAAGGTCAAAGGTGGGCACTCCCTCGCACATGCGCAGAGTCCCTTCTCCCTTGGACATGCGCAGTCCTAGGCCAGGGGTGGAGGGGGGAGATCACCGAGCGGCTTCTCGCTCTGGCCGGAGCCGTCAGCCGGTTGCCTGGAAACCTTGGCTCGAGGAGGTGCAGGGGGAGGGGAACAATGGTGGGGGCGGGGCTCCCGGGTCCGCGCGCCCGGGCCTGCACACTGGAACCCGGAGACGTCACCGCGTAGAATTCTGATTCCTATTGGCTGATTCAGGCAGCGCTCCGTTGTGACGTCACAATGTGGACGGTAGCCAATGAGCTTCAGAGCGAAACTCCCTCCTCTGTCCATCCTCTACCGCGGCTCCGTTCGCGGCCGGGTGTCCCTGGAGAGGGAGCATGCGGTGTCCACGGGCGAGGTTGACGCCTTCCGCGCCCGCTGGGCACCGCAGGGGTCGGGGTGCGTTATCGACCCGAATAATCACATTTTAATTTGATGTTTTTAAGTTTCCTTTGCACTTTGTACCATGCCTCGGGACATCCTTTCTTGCAGCGTATCAGGTAGACAACGTTGGCCGAATTGCAAGAGTATGTACCGTGTACCTGGAGGATGGTGTTCTCACGTGAGATGATGGCATCTGTGTCGATGATCCGGCACGTCTTGCAGAGATTGCTGTGGCAGGGTTGTGTGGTGTCGTGGTCACTGTTCTCCTGAAGGCTGGGTAGTTTGCTGCGGACAATGGTCTGTTTGAGGTTGTGCGGTTGTTTGAAGGCAAGAAGTGGGGGTGTGGGGATGGCCTTGGCGAGATGTTCGTCTTCATCAATGACATGTTGAAGGCTCCGGAGGAGATGCCGTAGCTTCTCCGCTCCGGGGAAGTACTGGACAACGAAGGGTACTCTGTCCACTGTGTCCTGTGTTTGTCTTCTGAGGAGGTCGGTGTGGTTTTTCGCTGTGGCGCGTTGGAACTGTTGATCAATGAGTCGAGCGCCATATCCTGTTCTTATGAGGGCATCTTTCAGCGTCTGGAGGTGTCTGTTGCGATCCTCCTCATCCGAGCAGATCCTGTGTATACGGAGGGCTTGTCCCGAGGCATGGTACATTGGGGAAACTATGCAGACGCTGCGACAACGGATGAATGAACACCGCTCGACAATCACCAGGCAAGACTGTTCTCTTCCTGTTGGGGAGCACTTCAGCGGTCACGGGCATTCGGCCTCTGATATTCGGGTAAGCGTTCTCCAAGGCGGCCTTCGCGACACACGACAGCGCAGAGTCGCTGAGCAGAAACTGATAGCCAAGTTCCGCACACACGAGGACGGCCTCAACCGGGATATTGGGTTCATGTCACACTATTTGTAACTCCCACAGTTGTGTGGACCTGCAGAGTTTCACTGGCTGTCTTGTCTGGAGACAATACACATCTTTTTAGCCTGTCTTGATGCTCTCTCCACTCACATTGTTTTGTTTCTTAAAGACTTGATTAGTGTCTTTATAAGCTCTGTTTGTGAACAGAATTCCCACTCACCTGAAGAAGGGGCTTAGAGCTCCGAAAGTTTGTGTGGCTTTTGCTACCAAATAAACCTGTTGGACTTTAACCTGGTGTTGTTAAACTTCTTACTGTGTTTACCCCAGTCCAACGCCGGCATCTCCACATTATGATTGCCCAAAGGAGGCAGAGAGTGGGTATGCATGGGTCTTTTTCTAAATGGAGGTCAGTCACCAGTGGTGTGCCACAGGGATCTGTTCTGGGACCCTTGCTGTTTGTCATTTTCATAAATGACCTGGATGAGGAAGCTGAGGGATGGGTTGGTAAGTTTGCCGACGACACGAAGGTTGGTGGGGTTGTGGATAGTCTGGAGGGATGTCAGAAGTTACAGAGGGACATAGATAGGATGCAAGACTGGGTGGAGAAGTGGCAGATGGACTTCAACACAGATAAATGCGTAGTGGTCCATTTTGGCAGGTCAAATGGGATGAAGGAGTACAATATAAAGGGAAAGACTCTTCGTACTGTAGAGGATCAGAAGGACCTTGGGGTCCAGGTCCATAGGACACTAAAATCGGCCCCGCAGGTGGAGGAGGCCAAGGTTAAGAAGGCGTATGGTGTGCTGGCCTTTATCAATCGAGAGATTGAGTTTAGGAGTCCGGGGATAATGATGCAGCTATATAAGACCCTCGTCAGACCCCACTTGGAGTACTGTGCTCAGTTCTGGTCGCCTCATTACAGGAAGGATGTGGAAAAGATTGAAAGGGTGCAGAGGAGATTTACAAGGATGTTGCCTGAATTGAGTGGCATGCCTTATGAGGATAGGCTGAGGGAGCTCGATCTTTTCTCCTTGGAGAGACGTAGGATGAGAGGAGACCTAATAGAGGTATATAAGATATTGAGAGGCATAGATCGGGTGGACTTTCACAGGCTTTTTCCCAGGGTGGAAATGTCTGCTACGATAGGACACAGGTTTAGGTGCTGGGGGTAGGTACAGGGGAGATGTTAGGGGGAAGTTTTTCACACAGAGGGTGGTGGGCGAGTGGAATCGGCTGCCGTCAATGGTGGTGGAGGCAAACTCAATGGGGTCTTTTAAGAGACTCCTGGATGAGTACATGGGACTTAATAGGATGGAGGGTTATAGGTCGGCCTAAAAGGTAGGGATATGTTCGGCACAATTTGTGGGGCCGAAGGGCCTGTTTTGTGCTGTAGTTTTTCTATGTTTCTATGAGATAGCAGGGGCATGCTGGGCTGAATGGTCTCCACCTGCAGCCTGTGAATCTCAGCCTCCTGCTTTTGTGCAGGTTAAAAGGGACAGATTTCATTGCAGCCTCTTCCCTGTATGTATTTAAAGAGATGGGTTTCTCTTTAGCTCTGAGTGACCGATATAACAATTGGTTGGAGGCCCATTTCCCACTCAGTCCTCCAGCACCTTTCCAGTCTCTCTATTAGTGCGACGCCCAAGGCAGTTTCCCAACTGGGGCGCAGGCCCCATTATTCTCAGCTAAATTCAGCCCTCAGCTCCGTCACCTGGCTGTCATTGACACGAGCAATAGAGAGACAGAAAGGAGCAGCAGGCGCAAATGGGAAGTCGAAACTTGTGGCTTTAAATGAACTGCTTGGATTTCTGTGACAATCAATAATTTTGAAAAACTGAATTCTAAATCCAGTGAACAAATTAAAGAATCACATGACAAAACTTAAATTTTTCTGACTTTTAGTCGAACAAACTGGAAGCAACAATGGCTAAACACTTTTTGTGGGGAACATAGTCCTTAAACTGTCAAATTGAATTTATCCTTTTACTCTGAACACAATCAAATATCCCACTCAACGGTTATATTTTACTCTGTCTTGGACACCCAATTATTCAAAACCAGTCCAAAGTAATTCTTCACTCCCCGAGGGTTTATTTCTACTGTTTTCCTTTTCCAGACTGGCAACCTTTAATCCCAGAACTGTCTTTCACAGTGATGGTTCCCCAGGGCATTTTCCCAATAACAAAAGCAAGGCGAATCTTCCAGCCTTGTTTCACAATTGTCAGGAATTTGTGACCAACATTGAATATAGGAGCAGAACTAGGCCATTCGGCCCTTTGAGTCTGCTCCACCACTTATTTGCATTATGGCTGATCTATTTGTCTTGCATTCCACATTCTCATTCTGCAGCCGATACTTTTGAATCTCTTATCCAACAAGAATTGGTACAAAGGCAAAATTCTGCTGTTGCTGGAATCTGAAACAAAAGCAGAAAATGCTGGACAATCTCAGCAAGTCTGACAGCATCTGTAAAGAGAGAATAGAGACAACATTTTGAGTCAGGATGAATCTTTGTCAGAGCTGAAGACAAGGAAAATCGGACAAAATTTATCCTGTGAGGGTCAAGAATTGGGAAGCAATCTATTAAACCTCCTCTGAACCACTTTCAATGCATTTGTATCATTTCTTGAATAGGAGACAAAGCTGCACCCAGTTTTCAAGATGCAGTTTCAGCAACGCCCTGCATAACTGAAGCAGAACATCTTTACTTCTATGTGCAATTTCTCTCGTAACAATGGATAGCATTCCATTTGTAAGAAGTTTAATTTATTTGTACTAAGATTTATGGGCGTTCTCTTGTTTACAATAACCTCCCCAATTGTAAATCACACCAAGTTCCAGTGTCTTAACCATATGGCTAGACAGAACAATTTAAATGGTGAATTCAGAAAGTTAATTAACCATTAAAAATGTAACAAGTCAGAACGATAAAAGGTAAAGTATCGATTAACAGTTAATATAGAAAGCTTAACTTTAACAATTGAACGGACTTCTCTCCATCCCTCTCAGACCAGGACATGAAGTGACCGCTCCAAAAACATGGATAACTTGTAAAACCAACGGCTCTCAACACCTCTCTGTAAACATCTCTCCCTCCACCTCTTTTTACCAAATTGGCTTCTCAAGACCACTTTTTTACACTTTAAAAATGTCAAAAGCCCATCTTAGCCAATTCCCATAAATCTTCAATTATAAACTAAAATAGACATGAGTTTTCAGATGATTTGAAAAGAAATGAACTGTCTGCTGAAAGGATTAACTTTTCTACAGAACCTAAAGGGATGGGGAGTGAGCAGCAAAAAATTGGCACACAATTACATCATTTTACACAAGTATAAAAATCAAAACAAACTCGATTGTAAACTTCAGCTCTTCATTTTTTTGTTATATTCCAGAACCTATTTACTTTAATTTGATCAGTTTTTGTTAGGGATGGACAACTTCTGTTCTTTACAAACTGCTTCACTCATTTTGTTGATTCTACATGGGCTCGAGAGTCAGAAGCCAGACTTTATCATCCTTATCCTTTTTCCCCTTTTGCCACCACTCCCTCTGTTTTGCGGGAGGGTCGTGGGGTTTCCAATCAGAACTAATCATTTTATCATAAAAGTTAAATACTGTGGATGCTGGAATCTGAAACAACAACAGAAAATGCTGGAAAATGTCAGCAGGTCTGACAGATCTGTGGGGACAGAATAGGGCCAATGTTTCAAGTATGGATGACCCTTCATAAGAGCTGTTATGAAGTGTCTTCCAGACTCGAAACGTTGGCTCTATTCTCTAATAATTTTATCAATAAGTTTCTTGTTCTTAGTTCCAAATGGCAGGTAAGAGACCTGTCCGGTCCCCACTCGAGCTCTGATTTTTCACTGGCCATGCTTGGGTCGGATTGCAACCATTAGAATCCACTCTCAGACGTCTGCGTTTCAGTCCAGTGCTACTTGGAGTATGCTGGCACTTCACTGAATATCGGATCACAAGTCCCTCACAGTTCTTATCACAAATTTGGGATATAATAATTTAAACAATGCCTGAGAACGCTTTTTAACTTCTTAACCAACTACCTACCACTGTTTGTTGATTGGTCAGATCTCCTCTTCACAGATTCGGGAATCTCAGCCGCTGAACACCAGCCGGTCCTGGAATAAGTTTAATTCTAACTCATTCTGAGTAAATATTCTCACCAGGTCCTCTGTCTGGGCCCTGCTAAGCAGCTTTAATGGTTCATGATTGCAGAAACTGAGCAGTCACAGGAATGTGGTCAAGATAGTCCAGTCCCATAATGCCTCGCATTCAATCTGCAGTCCTTCAATTATAACAGAATATGTGGCTGTATGTAGCTGCCTCGGCCGTGGTCAACCCCAACACTGCCTTCTTGAACTGCTACAATGCCTGAGGCGTAAGTACACTGTAAGAAGTCTCACAACACCAAGTTAAAGTCCAACAGGTTTATTTGGTAGCAAACACCACTAGCTTTCGGAGCGCTGCTCCTTCGTCAGGTGAGTGGGAGTTCTGATCATAAAAAATCCTGTTTTGTGAACAGAACTTCCACTCACCTGACGAAGGAGCAGCACTCCGAAAGCTAGTGGCGTTTGCTACCAAATAAACCTGTTGGACTTTAACTTGATGTTGTGAGACTTCTTATGATGCTTATCCCAGTCCAACACCGGCACCTCCACATTGTGTAAGTACATCCACAGTGATATTAGGGAAAGATTTCCAGCTGCACATTCCAGACTTTCCCTAGACTGTAGATGGATACCAGATTGATATATTCCATTCAACCACACCCAAGATGAGTTATTCCAATTCCTTTATTGTCCAGGACAATATATTCACAATATCTTTGAAACAGAATTTAAACATTCCCATTTGATTTCAGGTATTAACATATTCTGTTAGTTTGTTCTTTATTGTCAATGTCAGGCTGGGGTTGTTCTCCTTGGAGCAAAGGACAAGATTCTGACAGGTTTAGATAAGGTGGACAAAGAAAAACTGTTCCCATTAGCTGATGGGAGAAGGAGAGGGGGTCACAGATATAAAGTTTCGGGTCAGAGATGTAGGAGGGGATGTGAGGAAGAATATTTTGATGCAGCGAATGGTAATGACCTGGAACGCGCTGCCTACGAGGGTGGAGGAAGTGGAGACAAACAATTACAAAGGGAATTGGATGGGCATTTGGGGGGTTTCAAACAGAAATGCTGACTAAATATCTCTGAACTTCCTCACACTCTGTCACTCGGTGATCCGTGTGAAATTTGAAACCATGTATTCGCAACAAGACACAAAGAGCATCAGCCCACTGGAGGCCAAGTTGTGAGACTGGTCAGTCCAGCAGAAAGAAACCCTCCGACCCTCCCCATTGACCAACAGTGAGAATGAACAAAATGCAGTCCTGGATGTAACTGAGAGCAGAAACAATCACAGCAGAATCCAACCCCTGGAATCACTCGTGAACTTGTTGGTGTCTCAGCAGCTGGGATGAATCTCTGAATCCCTTCCCACACTGAGAGCAGGTGAACGGCCTCTCCCCAGTGTGAACTCGCTGGTGTCTCTGCAGGCTGGACAACTGAGTGAATCCATTCCCACACTAAGAGCAGGTGAATGACCTCTCCCCAGTGTGAATGCGCTGGTGTCTCCGCAGGCTGGATAACTGACTGAACCCCTTCCCACACTGAGAGCAGGTGAATGGTCTCTCCCCAGTGTGAATGCGCTGGTGTCGCTGCAGGTCAGATAATTGACTGAACCCCTTCCCACACTGAGAGCAGTTGAATGGCCTCTCCCCAGTGTGAACTCGCTGGTGTCTCCGCAGGGCGGATAAATCAATGAATCCTTTCCCACACTGAGAGCAGGTGAATGGCCTCTCCCCAGTGTGAACTCGCTGGTGTGTCCGCAGGGTGGATAACCGAGTGAATCCCTCCCCACACTGAGAGCAGGTGAACGGCCTCTCCCCAGTGTGAACTCGCTGGTGTCTCCGCAGGGTGGATAAATCAGTGAATCCCTTCCCACACTGAGAGCAGGTGAATGGTGTCTCCCCAGTATGAACTCGCTGGTGTATCCGCAGGCTGGATGACCGAGTGAATCCCTTCCCACACTGACAGCAGGTGAACGGCCTCTCCCCAGTGTGAACTCGCTGGTGTGTCTGCAGGGTGGATAAATCAGTGAATCCCTTCCCACACTGAGGGCAGGTGAATGGCCTCTCCCCAGTGTGAACTCGCTGGTGTCTTTGCAGGTTGGATAACCGAGTGAATCCCGTCCCACACTGAGAGCAGGTGAACGGTCTCTCCCCAGTATGAACTCGCTGGTGTCTCTGCAGGCTGGATAACTGAGTGAATCCCTTCCCACACTGAGAGCAGGTGAAGGGCCCCTCCCCAGTGTGAATTCGCTGGTGTGTCTGCAGGTGGGATGGTTGACTGAATCCCTTCCCACACTGAGAGCAAGTAAATGGCCTCTCCCCCGTGTGGCTGCGCCAATGAGCTTCCAGCTCAGATGGGTATTTGTATCTCTTCCCACAGTCCCCACATTTCCATGGTTTCTCCATGGTGCAGGTGTCCTTTCCTCTCTCTTCAGTTGACAACTCGTCCACACACAGAACAGTCCCCCCACCCCCGCTGTGAATGGTGTGATATTTATTCAGGCTGTGTAACTGGTTCAAGCTCAGTGCACTGGAACACACTCACTCCAGTCTGGCAGCGTGTTGGCACTTTTCCAGTCACACTGATGTTTGAAATCTTTTCAAGTCATCAGACCGGACAACCATTTCTCCTCGATTCAAAGGCCGATGATATTCAGGTCCTAAGGAATGTGACTCTGTCAGATCGAGATGTGGCGTTTGAGATTTCGGCCTGTGATTCCTCTTTCAATATCCTGTAAAACAAGTTTACAGAGGTCATCAGTGTCAGTGCAGGATAGAAATTCAGAACACACAATTCTAGTTTCTATGGAACATTCTTTCCTCTCTCCAGACTCAAAACATTGGCTCTATTCTCTCTCTATCTGGGGGATAGCGTGGGAAATGATGCTGCGGTAGATCAGCCAATTCTCAATGAATGGTTGCAGCAGTTCGATGGGCTGAATGGCCAACTGCAGCTCCTGTTTCTTATGATTTGTGTGTGGTGGACAGGAAGCAGTGAGCATGGATCTGTCAATCAGCCTCAATCAGCACCTTCAGGAGAATTGGGAGGGTGAATATTAGATACAGCAGAGTGAGAATGGAGGGAGAGTGAGTGGGATGGAGATTTACAGCTTTTGGGGAATGAGAGGAAAGAATGTTCATTAGAATCATAGAATTCCTACATCTTATCAACCGTCCCTGAGCCTTCACAATGAATCTCTCTTCTCAAGACACTTATCTCTGACTTGTCTGTTCTGCTCGCAGTCTCACAAAGCAGCTGCCTGTGTGTTGATACGAGGGGCCCTGCTCAGCAAGTTTAATGTTTCATGACTGTGTCTTTAATGACTGAATAACTATAGGAATATGGTCAAGTCAGCTAAATCACATGATGCTTTATATTTCGGTTAGTAACTGTCCATTTTGTTAACATACCACATTTGGATATATAAATACAGATAAAAGCAAAATATTGCAGGTGCTGGAATCTGAAACAAAAACAGAAAATGCTGGAAAATGTCAGCAGGTCTGACAGCATCTGTGGAGAGAGAAGAGTCATCATTTAAATCTGGATGACCCTTCATCAGAGCTCTGACAAAGGGTCATCCAGACTCGAAACGTTGGTCTATTCTCTCTCTATAAATATATATAGGACAGCTGCCTCAGGCTTGGCCCACTCTAACACATGCACGAAGCAGGGCTGACTATGTGGAAATGCTCAGATTAAAGTTTCCTGCCTTCTCTTTAACAGCGAGTGAAAATGTTTATCGGCTTGCAGACCTTCAAAGGAGTCAGTGTCTGCTATTTCAGCATGAACAGGCTAATCTTCACCTGCGTAGGCCCCATAACATTCTGCTTTTCAGCCTTCACCAGAGGGTGAGCAAGGCCAGATTTCTCCATAGCAAATACCAAAGGCGAGATATGGGGATATGCTATGCAAATAAAGGATTAGCAGAAGTCAATTTTTCATCGAATGCGAAAGGGTGAAAAGCTAGGATTTAATTGGCGAATATGTCCGTCAACGAAGGATTAGAAACATTCCTGGTTTCTGATTTGCTGTAATTGACTATTATTGCCAAGTTATTTTTCTGTAACATCAGAACCACTTGCGGGTGGAGTTTAATTTAGACAAATGCGAGGTGATGCATTTTGGTAGATTGAACCAGGGCAGGACTTACTCAGTTAATGGTAGGGCGTTGGGGAGAGTTACAGAACAAAGAGATCTTGGGGTACATGTTCATAGCTCCTTGAAAATGGAGTCACAGATGGACAGAGTGGTGAAGAAGGCATTCGGCATGCTTGGTTTCATCGGTCAGAACACTGAATACAGGAGTTGGAATGTCTCGTTGAAGTTGGACAAGACATTGGTAAGGCCACACTTGGAATACTGTGTGCAATTCTGGTCACCCTATTATAGAAAGGATATTATTAAACTAGAAAGAGTGCAGAAAAGATTTACGAGGATGCGACCAGGACTTGATGGATTGAGTTATAAGGAGAGACTGGATGGACTGGGACTTTTTTCTCTGGAGCGTCGGAGGCTGAGGGTTGATCTTGTAGAGGTCTATAAAATAATGAGGGGCACAGATCAGCTAGATAGTCAATATCTTTTCCCAAAGGTAGGGGAGTCTAAAACTAGAGGGCATAGGTTTAAGGTGAGAGGGGAGAGATACAAAAGTGTCCAGAGGGGCAATTTTTTCACACAGAGGGTGGTGAGTGTCTGGAACAAGCTGCCAGATGTAGGAGTGGAGGCGGGTACAATTTTGTCTTTTAAAAAGCATTTAGATAGTTACATGGGTACAATGGGCATAGAGGGATATGGGCCAAATGCGGGCAATTGGGATTAGCTTAGAAGTTTTTTTAAAAAGGGTGGCATGGACAAGTTGGCCAAAGGACCTGTTTCCATGCTGTAAACCTCTATGACTATGACTCTGTGTAAAAAACTTGCCTCAAACATCTCCATTAAACCTCACCCCTCACACCTTAAACCTGTGCCCCCCCCCAGTAATTGACTCTTCCATCCTGGGAAAAAGCTTCTGACTATCCACTCTGTCCATGCCCCTCATAATCTTGTAGACTTCTATCAGGTCGCCCCTCAACCTCCGTCGTTCTAGTGAGAACAAACCAAGTTTCTCCAACCTCTCCTCATAACTAATGCCCTCCATACCAGGCAACATCCTGGTAAATCTTTTCTGTACCCTCTCCAAAGCCTCCTCCTTTTGAATGGACCGACCTCATATTAAGCTGATCTTTCTCTTCACCCTTTCTGTAACTGTAACTCTATATTCTGCACTCCCTCCTTTCCTTCTCCCCTATGTATTCTATGAACAGCATGCTTTGTCTGTATACCGCGCAAGAAACAATACTTTTCACTGTATCCCAATACATGTGACAATAATAAATCAAATCAAACCCATTGCTGCATTTCCTTCCTGAAGCCACATTTGTCCACTGGGGCCTGGCCCCGGGAGAAAGCGCTGCAGCTGCCGTTGTGTTGGGTGTTGAGGCGGTGCCGCTAGTTCCTTATTGGGGGTGTTGAAGCCTCCACTGGGTGTGTGGAGCCTCCCCTCCCACCCACTGCCCCTAACGCTGCCTCCGCTTATCCGCCTCCTTCCCGCCTGAAGATCCGACAAACAAGCGCCTGTCCCTGGACATGAGCCGCACTGCGCATGCTCAATGTCACAATGCCCGGGGACTGATTGACGGCAGCTCCGGACCAATAGGAAAAGGGGGCGGAGCTGGAGGACCGAGCGGGAGCGGCTGGTCCTCCAACCAGCGTGAATAGGGGAGGGGTCTGAAGCATGCGCAGTGCGGGTAATGGCGACGGACGGACGGTTTTAACTCGAATCCGAGATCAGTTCAAGGTAAAGGGCGGCGCGCAGAGAGAGGTGAATGTGGCGGGTCGGTGGAGAGGTTTCGTAAACATGTTGTTCAAACTCAAACCCCGATAAATAACTTCCGGGGCGCCCAGTTGGTACCAAATTGGAGGCGCAACTTGTCGTGTTGGGCCTGGGCTGACGGCCGTCAATCTGTCGGTGGCAATGTCTATCAGTGCGCATGTGCGGCCGTCATCTTTGTAAGGGGCAATGTGCAACAGGGTGCAGGTGCGATCGCCATGTTTGTAGGGGCGCAGGAGTGTCTACCTTTGTGATGTATGGGACCTGAACCCACTGCAGTCCATGTGGTGTAGGTACATCCACCCTGCTGGTAGGGAGGAAATTCCAGCATTTTGACCCAGCGACTGCGAAGGAACAGCGATATATTTCCAAGATGTGGAGATGCCGGTGTTGGATTGGGGTAAACACAGTAAGAAGTCTCACAACACCAGGTTAAAGTCCAACAGGTTTATTTGGGAGCACAAGCCACTAGGTTTCGGAGCACTGCTCCTTCATCACGTAAGTGGGAGTTCTGTTCACAAACAGGGCATATAAAGACACAAACTCAATTTACAAAATAATGGTTGGAATACGTGTCTTTACAGGTAATCAAGTCTTTAAAGGTACAGACAATGTGAGTGGAGAAAGGGTTAAGCACAGGTTAAAGAAATGTGTATTGTCTCCAGCCAGGACAGTTAGTGAGATTTTGCAAGCCCAGGCAAGTCGTGGGGGTTACAGATAGTGTGACATGAACCCAAGATCCCGGTTGAGGCCGTCCTCATGTGTGTGGAACTTGGCTATCAGTCTCTGCTCAGCGACTCTGCGTTGTCGTGTGTCGTGAAGGCCGCCTTGGAGAACGCAGAGACTGATAGCCAAGTTCCGCACACATGAGGACAGCCTCACTAACTGTCCTGGCTGGAGACAATACACATCTCTTTAACCTGCGCTTAACGCTCTCTCCATTCACATTGTCTGTACCTTTAAGACTTGATTACCTGTAAAGACTCGCATTCCAACCATTATTTTGTAAATTGAGTTTGTGTCTTTATATGCCCTGTTTGTGAACTGAAATCCCATTCATCTGACGAAGGAGCAGCGCTCCGAAAGCTAGTGGCTTTTGCTACCAAATAAACCTGTTAGACTTTAACCTGGTGTTGTGAGACTTCTTATTGTGTTTACCCCAGTCCAACACCGGCATCTCCACATCATTCTCGGTGTAAACAGGAGGGGATGTGTTTGGAGACAGAATGTTCCAGTTTTCACCCTGACATTCCCAGTATGAATAAGATGCTAGATCAAATGGGGATGTTTTAAGACATCATTTCATTGCCTGGTCACTAACCTCCTTGAGCTCAGCTCATTCTGGGCTGGGAGTGTTTGATGGGGCGGTGTAGAGGGAGTGTATGAAAACTGTGCCTACTCTCTGGCACTGTTAGGGGACAGGATGTCCCAATTCTCCATCTTTAAAAGGTCAAAGAGAGGACCAACTGGATTAAATGGTGTTGCTTTATGACATAATTTAATTGCCTGGTAACTAACCTCCTGGAACCCAGCTCATTATGGGCTGGGAGTGTTTGGTGGGGCAATGCAGATGGAGTTTTTCTTATCTAAAGTGTTCCTCCTCTCTGGCACTGTTTGATGTGGCACATAATGGGAGTTTTCCTTTGTACCTAGCTTGGGTAGTGCTTCCCCTGGGAGTTTTTCACAGGATGATTTGGAGAGAACTTTCCTCTGTACCTTTGATGGGTTGTACATACCTTAGGAGTGTTTGATGGGAAAGTGTAGAGGGAGCCTTGCACTGTCCCTCAAGTGTTGCAATTGCCCTGCATGATTTCTACTTCACAACATGTGCATTAAATTTTGATTTGATTTATTGTCAAATGTATTGGGATCCACTGAAAAGTATTGTTTCTTGCACGCTATACAGACAAAGCATACCTTTCATGGAGTACATGGGGAGAAGGAAAGGATAGGGTGCAGGTACAGGTAGGGTGAAGAGAAAGATCAGCTTAATATATGATATGACCATTCAAACATGACAGTCGGAAGAAGTTGTTCTTGAGTCGTTTGGTACATGTTTTCAGACCATAGAACATTAAAGCACAGAAACAGGCCTTTTGGCCCTTCTTGGCTGTGCTGAACCATTTTTTTGCCTCGTCCCACTGACCTGCACTTGGACCACACCCCTCTCATCCATGAACCCGTCCAAGTTTTTCTTAAATGTTAAAAGCATTTACCACTTTATCCGGAAACTCATTCCAGACTCCCATCACTCTCTGCGTGAAGAAGCCCCCCCTAATATTCCCTTTAAACTTTTCTCCTTTCACCCTTAACCCATGCCCTCTGGTTTTTTTCTCCCCTGGCCTCAGTGGAAAAAGCCTGCTTGCATTCACTCTATCTATACCCATCAAAATCTTATACACCTCTATCAAATCTCCCCTCATTCTTCTACGCTCCAGGGAATAAAGTCCTAACCTATTCAACTTTTCTCTGTAACTCAGTTTCTCAAGTCCCGGCAACATCCTTGTGAACCTTCTCTGCACTCTTTCAACCTTATTAATATCCTTCCTGTAATTAGGTGACCAAAACTGCACACAATACTCTAAATTCGGCCTCACCAATGTCTTATACAACCTCACCATGACACTCCAACTCTCATACTCGATACTTTGATTTATAAAGGCCAATGTACCAAAAGCACTCTTTATGACCCTATCTACCTGTGGCGCCACTTTTAGGAAATTATGTATCTGTATTCCCAGATCCCTCAGTTCTACTGCACTCTTCAGTGCCGACCATTTACCTTGTATGTTCTACCTTGGTTTGTCCTTCCAAAGTGCAATACCTCACACTTGGTCTGGCCAACATGTGACTCCAAAGCCACAACAATGTGGTTGACTCTCAACTGCCCTCCAATGGCAACTAGGGATGGGTAATAAATGCTGGCCAGCCAGCGACATCCATGTCCCATAAATGAATAAAAAGAATTCAATTGAACAGCTTGGTGGGCTGAATTTCTAACTATTTCTTACGATCTGTCAGGAACATGAAATGGTGAGTGTCGATCAGCATTAATTAGCACCTTCAGGGTAATTGGGTAGTGTATATTAAAGTTTAAAGTTTATTTAATAGTCACAAGTAAGGCTTATATTAACACTGCAATGAAGTTAGTGTGAAATTCACCTAGTTGTCACACTCCGGCACCTGTTCGGGTCAATGCACCGAACCAGCACGTCTTTCAGAATGTGGGAGGAAACTCATGCAGACACGGGGAGAACGTGCAAACTCCACACAGACAGTGACCCAAGCCGGAAGTCGAACCCGGGTCCCTGGCACTGTGAGGCAGCAGTGCTAACCACTGTGCTACCGTGCTGCAGAATGCTAAATGGAATGAGAGGGAGAGTGTATGTGTGAGGGGCGTGGGTGGATATTTAAAGAATGTTCCATAGAAACTACAATTGTCTGTTTTGAATTTCTATCATGTGCTGACAGTGATGATTTTTGTAAACTCCTTTCAGTGGATATTGGAAGGAGAGGTTTGGAAAATGGAAATCTCAAAAGAGTCACTTGATTCATAAGGACGTGAAAATCATCAGCCTTTTTAACATCAGTGTGACTGGAAAAGCACTGAGATTCTCACACCCGTATCAGAGTGTTCCAGTGCACTGATTGTGGAGAGACACAAGGACTCCGACACCATGGAGAAACCATGGAAATGTGGAGACTGTGGGAAGGGATTCAGAGCCCCATCTGGGGTGGAATCTCATCGACGCAGTCACACCGGGGAGAGACCGTTCATATGCTCCACTTGTGGGAAGGGATTCAATCATTCATCGAATCTGCTGAGACACCAGTGAATTCACGCTGAGGAGAGGCTAGTCACCTGCTCACAGTGTGGGAAGGGAGTCAGAGATTCATTCTCTGAAGGTTGGATGACCGATTGAATCCCTTCCCACACACAGAGTGAACGGTCTCTCCCTGGTGTGAACTCGCTGGTGTCTCCGCCGTGTGGATGACCTCCTAAACCTCTTTGAGCAGTGAGAGCAGCTAAACGGTCTCTCGTCAGTGTGAATGGGTTGGTGGACCATCAGTTCGCGAGAGCTTTTGAAGCCACTCTCACAGTCAGAGCATTTAAAGGGTCTGTCTTGGGTGTGAGTGACCTTGTGGCTCAACAGATTGTTCAACCGAGTGAATCCCTTCCCACACACAGAGCAGGTGAATGGCCTCTCCCCGGTGTGAACTTGCTGGTGGGTCAACAGATTGTTCAACCGAGAGAATCCTTTCCCACAGTCAGAGCAGGTGAACGGCCTCTCCCCGGTGTGAATGCGCTGGTGGGTCAGCAGATTGTTTAACCGAGAGAATCCTTTCCCACACACAGAGCAGGTGAACGGTCTCGCCCCAGTGTGAACTCCCTGGTGTGTTTGTAAATGGGATAACTGAGTGAATCCCTTCCCACACACAGAGCAGGTGAATGGTCTCTCTCCAGTGTGACTGCGTCGATGAGTTTCCAGTGCAGATGGGAACCTGAATCCTTTCCCACAGTCCCCACATTTACACAATTTCTCCATGGTGCGGGTGTCCTTGTGACTCTCCAGGCTTGACAATCAGTTCAGTTACAACATAACATGGGTGCGGTCTCTCTGCTGCAATGTATTTTCAGGCTGTTTAACTGGTTAAAGTTCTTTCCACAGTCACTCAGGTGTGCGCATGTTTCAGTGTGTGTGTGTCTCGGTGCTTTTCCAGTCACACTGATGTTTAAAATCTCCTGAAGCAGACAGAGCAGAGAAACATTTCCATTCTAGATTCAAAGGTCGATGATATTCAGGTCCCAATGAACTGAGTGACTATGTTAGATTTTGATGTGAAGTTTGGTTTCATATTCGTCTTTAAATTTTCTGATATCCTGCAAAAGGAATTTACAAAAGTCATCAGTGTCAGTACAGGATAGAAATTCAGAACAGACAATTCTAGTTTCTATGGAACATTCTTTACTCTCTCATTCCTCAAAGCTGTAAATCTCCATCCCACACACTCTCCCTCCATTCTCACTCTGCTGTATCTAATATTCACCCTCCCAATTCTCCTGAAGGTGCTGATTGAGGCTGATTGACAGATCCATGCTCACTGCTTCCTGTCCTGGACACAGAAAGAGCTGGAAATTTCCATGCAGGCTGCCAGACAGATAACTGTCTACATTATTGGAGTAAAAATGTGTGGAATATACAGACCAAATTCACTTCATTCCCTTCAGTTGCTGCAAGTCCCCAATTTCCCCCAGAATGAGGAAAGAAATGGAAAGGGGGAAATATTGATTTCCTCCCAGATGTTGCCCAGAGGAGGAAGTTTCACTCTGAAGCTCATTGGACAACTTCTGCATTGTGACGTCACGATAGAGTCCTGCCTGAATCAGCCAATAGGAATCACTGTGCTCCGTGGTGATGTCTCCGGGTTCCAGTGCTCAGGCCCGGGCGCGCGGACCCGGGAGCCCCGCCCCCACCCATTGTTCCCCTGCCCCTGCACCACATCGAGCCAAGGTTTCCAGGCAACCGGCTGACGGCTCCGGCCAGAGCGAGAAGCCGCTCGGTGATCTCCCCCTGGCCCGGGACTGCGCATATGCGAGGGAGAGGGGAAGCTGCGCATGTGCGGGGGAGAACCCACCCTCTGATCTTCATGTTGAGGTGTTGACCAATGGGAAGAGTTGGAGGACCGGAAGGACTCTGGTCTTCTAGCCAATCAGAGCGCTTTGTGTGAATGAAGATTGATCTTCAGACAGATTCAAACCTCCTCCTGTCGCCAACATCTGTGAGAATTGTTTTGTATTAACGTATTTGTAATAAAAAAAAAGAAACCAACATCTGTGAGTAAAACACTTTCTTTTCAACCCCTTTCCATTTCTTTTCTCATTCTGGGGGAAATTGGGGACTTGCAGCAACTGAAGGGAAAGGAAGTGAATCCAGGGAGCGTGCAGACTCTGGAAAGGTTGGCCCAGGTTACTCTCTCTCTTAAACCAGAAAATGATCCATTTCTGCCCACTGTTTGCTGTTAGCCAATCTTCTATCCACGCCAATATGTTATCCCCGCAGCATGAATTTTTATTTGCTGCAATAACCTTTGATGTGGCACCTCATCAAATGTCTTCTGGAAATCTAAGTACAGCGCATCCACCGGTTTCCCTTTATCCAATTCCCGATGGGGAATTTTAGAAAATTGAACAACACATCAACTATCTCACTCTGTTAAGACCCGAGAATGAAGCCCAGCAGGACCCGAGGACTCATCAGCCCACAGCTCCAACAGTTTGCTGAGCACCACTTCCCTGGGAATTGTGCTTTTTCAGAGTTCATCCCACACTTCTGTTTTCTGATTTCCAGCTGTTTCTGAGTTTTAACTGTATCCTCGATTGTGAACACCGAGGCAAAATACTTGTTCAATTCATCTCCCAGCTCCTTATTTTTCATTATCAATTCCTGGACTCACTTTCTATTAGACAGTTAAGAAATGAGGTGGAGCAAGTGACTGAAGTGTCAGTCAGGGAGCACTATTGGGAGCACCAATAGTTTCAAAATAGTTCTGGAAAAAGATAGGACAGGTCCACAGGTCAAGGCCCTAAACTGGAGCAGGGCCACTTTTGTGGCCATTAGGCAGGATCTAGCAGATGTCGATTAGGTGAGTTTGTTTGAGGGGAAAGGAATGACTGGCAAATGGGAGGTTTTAAAAGTGTGATATCAAGAGTCCAGGGGCAGTATATTCCTGTTAAGATGCAGGGAAAGAATGGTAAATTTAGGGATCTCTGGCAGACAAGGGACATTGAGGCTCTGGTCAGGTAAAAGAAGGAAGCATACATTGGGTTTAGGCAATCGGGGACAAGTGAATCACTCTGACTATAAAAAGTGTAAGAAAATACTGAAGAGGGAAATCAGGAGGACAAAAAGAGGGTATGATATGGATCTGGCAGGTAAGATTAAAGAAAATTCCAAGAGGTTCTATAGCTATATTAAGAGTAAAAGGGTGGCTAGTGAGAGAATAGATCCTCTTAAAAATCAGTCTGGCCATCTGTGTGTGGAGCCACAGGAGATGGGTGAGATTTTTAATGAATACTTCTCCTCTGTGTTGACTGCGGAGAGCACCATGGGTGCTAAAGAAATAAGGGAAACAAGTGGTGATGTCTTGGGCACACGCATGTTACTTGGGAGGAGGTATCTGCAGCCTTATAAAAGCAAATTACTGCGGATGCTGGAATCTGAAACCAAGAGAGAAAATGCTGGAAAATCTCAGCAGGTCTGGCAGCATCTGTAAGGAGAGAAAAGAGCTGATGTTTCTTGTCTCGATGACCCTTTGTCAAAGCTCTGGAACATCAGTTCTTTTCTCTCCATACAGATGCTGCCAGACCTGCTGAGAATGGGGAGAGAGTGTGTGGGATGGAGATTTACAGCTTTTGGGGAATGAGAGAGGAAAGAATGTTCCATAGAAATTGTCTGTTCTGAATTTCTATCCTGCACTGACACTGATGACTTTTGGAAACTCATTTTACAGGATCTTGAAAGAGGAATCACAGGCCGAAATCTCAAACGTCACGTCTGGACGTGACAGAGTCTTATTCCTTGGGACCTCAATATCATCGGATTTTGAATCCAGAAGGAGAAATGATTGTCCAGTCTGTCGATTTGAAAAGATTTGAAATGTCAGTGTGAGTGAAAAAGCATGAACACTCTGCCACACTTGAGTGAGAGTGTTCCACTGCACTGACTAAAGAGCTTTAACCAGTTACACAGTCTGAATAAATATCACACCATTCACAGCGGGGAGAGACTGTAATCTTGTTCTGTGTGTGGACGAAGTTTCAACTAATTGTCCACCCAAGAGAGAGGCAAGGACACCTGCACCATGGCGAAACCATGGAAATGTGGGGACTGTGGGAAGGGATACAGAACCCCATCTCTGCTGGAGGTTCATCGGCGCAGCCACACTGGGGAGAGGCCATTCACCTGCTCTCAGTGTGGGGAGGGATTCACGCAGTCATCCCACCTGCAGACACACCAGCGGGTTCACACTGGGGAGAGGCCATTCACCTGCTCTCAGTGTGGGAAGGGATTCATTCAGTTATCCAGCCTGCAGAGACACCAGCGAGTTCACACTGGAGTGAGGCCGTTCACCTGCTCTGAGCGTGGGAAGGGATTCACTCAGTTATCCAACCTGCAGAGACACCAGCGAGTCCACACTGGGAAGAGACCGTTCACCTGCTCTCAGTGTGGGAAGGGATTCAGAGTTTCATCCCAGCTGCTGAGACACCAGCAAGTTCACGAGTGATGACAGGGGTTGGATTCTGCTGTGATTGTTTCTGCTCTCAGTTGCATCCAGGACTGCATTCATGTTCATTCTCACAGTTGGTCAATGGGAAGGGTCAGAGGGTTTCTTTCTGCTGGACTGGCTGGTCTCAGCCTCCAGTGGGCTGATGCTCTTTGAGTCTTTTTGCGAATACCTGGTTTCAAATGTCACAAGGATCACAGAGTGACAGGGTGTTAGGAAGTTTAGAGATATTTAGTCAGAAGAAAACAGATGTTGGCAGTGCAAAGGTACATTTCTGAATGGAGGGCTGTGACAAGTGACATTCCTCAGCGATCAGTGCTGGGACTTTTGCTGCTTGTAATATATATAAATGATTTGGAGGAAAATGTAACTGGTTTGATTGGTAAGTTTGTGGACGGCACAAAGGTTGGTGGAATTGCGGATAGCGATGGGGACCGGCAGAGGATACAGCAGGATATAGATCAGTTGGAGACTTGGGTGGAGAGATGGCAGATGAAGTTTAATCCGGACAAATGTGAGGTAATGCATTTTGGAAGGTCTAATACAGATCGGAAATATACAGTAAATGGCAGAACCCTTAAGAGTATTCATAGGCAGAGGGATCTGGGTGTGCAGGTACACAGGTCATTGAAAGTGGCAATGCAGGTGGAGAATATAGTCAAGAAGGCATACGGCATGCTTGCCTTCATCGGCCGGGGCATTGAGTTTAAAAATTGGTAAGTCATGTTGCAGCTTTATAGAACCTTTGTTAGACCGCACTTGGAATCTAGTGTTCAATTCTGGTCACCACACTACCAGAAGGATGTGGAGGCTTTGGAGAAGGTATGGAAAATATTGATCAGGATGTTGCCTGGTGCGGAGGGCATTAGCTATGAGGAGAGGTTGGAACGACGGAGGTTGAGGGGGGCGACCTGATAGAAGTCTCCAAGATTATGAGGGGCACGGACAGAGTGGATAGTCAGAAGCTTTTTCCCAGGGTGGAAGAGTCAATTACTCGGGGCACAGGTTTAAGGTGTGAGGGGCAAGGTTTAAAGGAGATGTACGAGGCAGGTTTTTTACACAGAGAGTGGGGGGTGCCTGGAACTCGTTGCCGGGGGAGGTAGTGGAAGCAGATACGATAGTGACTTTTAAGATGTGTCTTGACAAATATATGAATAGCATAGGAATAGAGGGATATGGTCCCCGGAAGGGGAGGGGGTTTTAGTTCAGACGGGCAGCATGGTTGCTACAGGCTTGGAGGGCCAAAGGGCTTGTTTCTGTGCTGTAATTCTCTTTGTTCTTCATTCTGTTTGGAACATCCCAAATGCCCATCCAATTTCCTTTTTAATTGTTTATTGTCTCCACTTCCTCCACCCTCATAGGCAGCGAGTTTCAGGTCATTACCATTCGCTGCATCAGAATATTCTTCCTCACATCTCCCCGCCCCCCCCCCCCCCCCCCCCCACCCCGCCCTTGCATCTCTGACCCAAAACAAGAAATCTGTGTCTCCCCTCGTCCTTGTCCCTTCAGCTAATGGGAACAGGTTTTCTTTGTCCACCTTATCTAAACCTGTCAGAATCTTGTCCACCTCGATCAAAACTCCCCTCAACCTCCTTTGCTCCAAAGAGAACAACCCCAGCCTGACACTGACAATACAGAACAAACTGACAGAAAATGTTAGTCTGAAATCAAATGGGAATGTTTAATTTCTGTTTTCAAGATATTGTGAATATATTGTCCTGGACAATAAAGGAATTGGAATAACTCACCTTGGGTGTGGTTGAATGGAATATATCAATCTGATATCCACCTACAGTCCAGTGAAAGTCTGGAATGTGTAGCTGGAAGTCCCTTCCTAACAGCACTGTGGGTGTACGTACACCTCAGGCATTGCAGCACTTCAAGAAGGCACCATTGGGGTTGGGGTTGACCATGGCCAAGGCAGCTACATACAGCCACATATTCTGTTATAATTGAAGGACTGCAGATTGAATGTGAGGCATTGTGGGACTGGACTATCTTGACCACATTCCTGTGACTGCCTGGAAACTCGTGTCTATTTTAAAGAACAAAGAACAATACAGCACAGGAACAGGCCCTTCGGCCCTCCAAGCCTGCACCGATCATGTGTTCCTAACTAGACCACTCAGCCTGTCCAAATCTCTCTGCAGACCTTCTATGCCCTCCACACGATTCACTTTTCCACTTATCTTTGTGTCGTCTGCAAACTTTGTTACCCTACACTCAGTCCCCTCCTCCAGAGCGTCTATATAAATGGTAAATAGTTGAGGCCCCAGTACCGATCCCTGCGGCACGCCACTAGTTACTATCCGCCAACCAGAAAAGCACCCATTTATTCCGACTCTCTGCTTCCTGTCGGATAGCCAATCCCCAATCCACGCTAACACCCTACCCCCAACTCCGTGTGACCCAATCTTCTTCAGCAACCTTTTGTGAGGCACCTTATCAAACGCCTTTTGGAAATCCAAAAACACCGCATCCACCGGTTCCCCTCCGTCAACCGCACTAGTCACATCTTCATAAAGTCTCATTAGTCTGCAGGCTCCTGTTAAATACAGAGCAGTACAGCAGCACACTGACAGTTAACACTGTTTCATGAGCCTGCAGGCTCCTGTTAAATACAGAGAAGTGCAGGAACACACTGACAGTGTAACACAGTCTCATCAGCCTGCAGGTTCCTGTTAAATACAGAGCAGCAGAGGAACACACTGACAGTGTAACACAGTCTCATCAGCCTGCAGGTTCCTGTTAAATACAGAGCAGCAGAGGAACACACCGACAGTGTAACACAGTCTCATCAGCCTGCAGGTTCCTGTTAAATACAGAGCTGTACAGGAACACACTGACAGTGTTACACTGTCTCATCAGCCTGCAGGCTCCTGTTAAATACAGAGCAGCAGAGGAACACACTGACAGTGTTACACTGTCTCATCAGCCTGCAGGCTCCTGTTAAATACAGAGCTGTACAGGACCACACTGACAGTGTTACACTGTCTCATCAGCCTGCAGGCTCCTGTTAAATACAGAGCTGTACAGGAACACACTGACAGTGTAACACTGTCTCATCAGCCAGCAGGCTCCTGTTAAATACAGAGCAGTAGAGGAACACACTGACAGTGTTACACAGTCTCATCAGCCTGCAGGCTCCTGTTAAATACAGAGCTGTACAGGAACACACTGACAGTGTTACACTGTCTCATCAGCCTACAGGTTCCTGTTAAATTTGCTGAGACGATTTCAATTTAAACCAGGTTTGCAGGCATCATGTTCCATTCACATGTCAAAGAAGAGAGAGATGTTTTGGGACAGGGGTGAAGTCCAAGAGTCAGAAACAACAAACAAACTTGGTTTTAGCTTTATTGATCACAGGACTGTGACTGATAACTTCCCTGGATCCCAGCGCCAGGAGAGACACTCCGGAAAATATGGGGAGCTGAGAATTGTCCACGAGAATAACCGAAGGCGTGAGAACTGAAATAATCGAGAGTTCGAAATGAGAAAAGGCCCCAAAATGAAGCTGGTAGCAGGACATCAATTAGTCTCCTCTTCCATTGGAGAAATATTAACACAGCACTGCGCATTTCCATAAAAACTGACTTAGTGACATTTATCTAGAATATCAATAACTCCTATAACAGGGTTGGAGTTTAACATGAGCAGAAACACACAATGGAAGTGATTGACAGAATCCCACCCTTGCACAAAAACTTACTGATGTCTCAATAGGTGTTGTGACTGAATAAGTCCCTTCCCACAGACAGAGCAGGTGAGCATCCACTCTTCAACACAAATGCATTGGTGTGTCTGCAACTCACTCTTCTCTCATTCGTAATGTTTAAAAAGTAATTTTTCAGTGTGAACATGTTGATGCAAACTGAGAGTGTCAGCCGAGTGAATTCCTTCCCACACTTGGAGCAAGGGAACGGCCTCTCCCCAGTGTGAACTCGCTGGTGCCTCAGCAGGGTGGATGACTGAATGAATCCTTTCCCACACACTGAGCAGGTGAACGGCCTTTTTCCCGTGTGAGTCTGCTGGTGTCTCATCAGTGTGGCTGACTGAGTGAATCCCTTCCCACACACAGGGCAGATGAATGGCCTCTCTCCAGTGTGTGTGTGTTGGTGCTGTTTCAAGTGCTTTTTGCTCTTAAAGCTCTTCTCACAGTTGGAACATTTTAAATGTCTCTTATTGGAATGAGAGTGTTGGTGTGACTGCATGTGTTGTGACTGAACAAAACCTTTTCCACACACACAGCAGATGAACGGTCTCTCTCCTGTGTGACTGCGACGATGAGTTTCGAGATGGGAAGGATAATTGAATCCCTTCCCACAATCCTCACATTTCCACGGTTTCTCCATAGTGCCAGTGTCCTTGTGTCTCTCCAGGTTGGATGATCAGTTGAAGTCTTGTCCACACACACAACATATATACAGTTTCTCCCAGCTGTGAATGGTGTGATGTTTTTTCAGGCTGTGTAACTGGTTTAAGCTTTTTCCACAGTCAGTTCACTGGAACACTCTCACTTGGGTGTGTGTGTCTCAGTGCTTTTCCAGTCACACTGATGTTTGAAATCTTCTCCTCCAGGCAGAACAGACAAACATTTCTCCTTCCACGTTCAAAGTCTCAGGATATTCAGGTCCAAATAAGTCGATACTCAATCTGATTTTTATGTGATGTTTCCTCACCTCACCTGTAAAAGGAGTTAACAAAAATCGTCACGGTCAATCGAGATAGAAATTCAGTCCAAAGATGTGCGAGTTAGGTTGATTGGCCATGCTAAAAAGAAAATTGCCTCTCTTGTTCCCCCAAATCAGTAAATCCCTGTACCACACACTCTCCCTCCTCCCTGGGCTGAAATCCAAACCCATCTCACCATTTCTTTCCTCCACTCCCAGTTTTCTCCCTCCCTCTCCTCTGTCTGGGTTCAGTTCTCCAGCTCCTGTCTGCAGACTGACAATAAAACCAATGGGTTAATATTTCTCCAATGGAAGAGGAGACTAATTGATGTCCTGCTACCAGCTTCATTTGGGGCCTTTTCTCATTTCAAACTCTGGATTATTTCAGTTCTCACGCCTTCGGTTAGTCTCGTGGACAATTCTCAGCTCCCCATATTTTCCAGAGTGGCTTTCCTGGCGCTGGGATCCAGGGAAGTTATCGGTCACAGTCCTGTGATCAATAAAGCTAAAACCAAGTTTGTTTGTTGTTTCTGACTCTTGGACTTCACCCCTGTCCCAAAACATCTCTCTCTTCTTTGACATGTGAATGGAACATGATGCCTGCAAACCTGGTTTAAATTGAAATCGTCTCAGCAAATTTAACAGGAGCCTGCAGGCTGATGAGACAGTGTTACACTGTCAGTGTGTTCCTCTGCTGCTCTGTATTTAACAGGAGCCTGCAGGCTGATGAGACAGTGTAACACTGTCAGTGTGTTCCTCTGCTGCTCTGTATTTAACAGGAACCTGCAGGCTGATGAGACTGTGTTACACTGTCAGTGTGTTCCTGTACAGCTCTGTATTTAACAGGAGCCTGCAGGCTCATGAGACTTTATGAAGATGTGACTAGTGCGGTTGACAGAGGGGAACCGGTGGATGCAGTGTTTTTGGATTTCCAAAAAGCGTTTGATAAGGTGCCTCACAAAAGGTTGCTGAAGAAGATTGGGTCACACGGAGTTGGGGGTAGGGTGTTAGCGTGGATTGGGGATTGGCTATCCGACAGGAAGCAGAGAGTCGGAATAAATGGGTGCTTTTCTGGTTGGCGGATGGTAACTAGTGGCGTGCCGCAGGGATCGGAACTGGGGCCTCAACTATTTACCATTTATATAGACGATCTGGAGGAGGGGACTGAGTGTAGGGTAACAAAGTTTGCAGACGACACAAAGATAAGTGGAAAAGTGAATCGTGTGGAGGGCGTAGAAGGTCTGCAGAGAGATTTGGACAGGCTGAGTGAGTGGGCGAGGATCTGGCAGATGGAGTATAACGTTAACAAATGCGAGGTTATTCACTTTGGAAGAAATAATAGCAAATTGGATTATTATCTAAATGGAAAAAATTACAACATGCTACTGTGCAAAGGGACCTGGGGGTCCTTGTGCATGAGATGCAAAAACCCAGTCTGCAGGTGCAACAGGTGATCAAGAAGGCAAATGGGATGTTGGCCTATATCGCAAGGGGGATAGAATATAAAAGCAGAGATGTCTTGCTGCATCTGTACAGGGCATTGGTGAGGCCGCAGCTGGAATACTGTGTGCAGTATTGGTCCCCTTATTTGCGGAAGAATATATTGGCCTTGGAGGGAGTGCAGAGAAGGTTCACCAGGTTGATACCAGAGATGAGGGGTGTTGATTATGAGGAGAGACTGAGCAGATTGGGTTTGTACTCGTTGGAATTTAGAAGGCTGAGGGGGGATCTTATAGAGACCTATAAGATAATGAAGGGGCTGGTTAGGGTAGAGGTGGAGAGATTCTTTCCACTGAGAAAGGAAACTAGAACTAGAGGGCACAGCCTCAAAATAAAGGGGGGTCAGTTTAGGACAGAGTTGAGGAGGAACTTCTTCTCTCAGAGGGTGGTGAATCTCTGGAATTCTTTGTCCACTGAAGTGGTGGAGGCTTCCTCGTTGAATATGTTTAAATCACGGATAGATGGATTTCTGATCGGTAAGGGAATTAGGGGTTATAGGGATCAGGCGGGGAAGTGGAACTGATCCACTTCAGATCAGTCATGATTTTATTGAATGGCGGGGCAGGCTCGAGGGGCTAGATGGCCTACTCCTGCTCCTATTTCTTATGTTCTTATGACTCTTACACTGTCTGTGCTCCTGTACTGCTCTGTATTTAACAGGAGCCTGCAGGCTGATGAGACAGTGTAACACTGTCAGTGTGTTCCTGTACAGCTTTGTATTTAACAGGAACCTGCAGGCTGATTAGACTTATACGGTCAGTGTGCTCCTGTACTGTGGAGCCTTTGCTGTTATGAAATGTGGGTGAAAAGTAATGAGACTCATATCCTTGCTCATGTTGCTGTGATTGTGTAGAAAGGGGGATGTGTAAAGAGCTGGTCTTTGTGTGGAGATGTGAACCAAGGAAATGGTATCTGTTTGTGAGTGACACAACCTTGTGCTCACACTCAGAACAATGCACAGATATCATTCTGGTTATGGTTTGAACAGGGTCAGATCACAACTGTAGTGAGCAATTTAAATATAAATATCTCCAGTATAGCTGCAGCTTGTTCGATCAGAGCTGGGGAGGAGAGAGCTCTGAATCCACTGTATTATCTCTGTTCTCCAGACTGGGTAACTTTTTAAATCGAATGATATTTCATTCAAGAAACAGGCTTACAGCCAATGGGTCTTATTGGGGGTGTTGGGGCCTCCAGCGGGTGTTTGTGAATCCTCCCCGCCCACCTCCCAGGGTTTCCTTCCTTCCCAGAGATCAGAGTCCTCATTGATTTGAGGCCAAAGTGTAACCTCTTATTTATTGTCCCCCTCCCCCATCCTCTGATGTGAACCATCCTCCAGTGGCTGAGCCAGGATGGGGCCGTTAACCGGGGCCTGTTTCCGGGAGGGAGAAGCCCCGCAGCTGCAAACCAGGGAGCTGACAATGATTCTGAAGGGTTTGCGGATCCACAAAGTGTTTCCAAATCCTCCCCAATGTCCAACCGCTTCAGCGCTGTCCCTGCGGTAAAGCTGAGGCCTGGGCCAGAAGTTGGTGCTGTTTCCAGTGCAGCCGTGGTTTCCATTCCCACCCTGTGCTCACAATCTCCTCCAGAACCCTCACCAACACCATGACTGACACTGAGCATGCTCAGAGCGCACACCCACACCACCTGATGTGGAGGTGCCGGTGTTGGACTGGGTGAGTCACCTGATGAAGGGGCGGAGCTCCGAAAGCTCCTGATTCCAAATAAACCTGTTGGACTTTCACCTGGTGTGATTTCTTACTGTGCTCACCACACCTGCGCAGTGCGTTCCCAGGCTCCCCAGCGCCTGATCATCTTTCCGCATGCTCCACTCCCAGCCTGGACCCGCCCCTCATTTACTCTCATTGGCTGGAGGACCAGCCGCTCCCGCTGGGTCCTCCAGCCCCGCCCCTCATTCACTCCGATTGGTTGGAGGACCAGCTGCTCCCACTCGGTCCCCCAGCCCCGCCCCCTCTTCCTATTGGCCCGGAGCTGCCGTCAATCAACCCCCGGGCATTGTGATGTGGAGCATGCGCAGTGTCATTGCTGTCCTTGGCGCTTGTTTGTCCCGGAGAAGCGGAGTCAGCGTTAGGCGGTGGCTGGGAGGATTTGGAAACACTTTGTGGATCCGCAGGCGGGAAGGAGCTCGAGCCGGCGGGTTTTCAATGGAAATTTTAAATGGCGCGGATCCAGAGCCCGAAAGAAAACCGGAAACATAAATGGATCCGGGCGGTGAGGCTTCATAAACACCCGGTGTCGGTCAGATGCCGGATCTCGGGTCAGGGTGACACAGTGGTTAACACTGCTGCTTCACAGCGTCAGGGACCCGGGTTCAATTCCCAGCCTGGGTCAGTGTCTGTGTGGAGTCTGCACATTCTCCTCGTGTCTGCACGGGTTTCCTCCGGGTGCTCCGGTTTCCTCCCACAGTCTGAAAGACATGCTGGTTAGGGTGCATTGACCCGAACAGGTGCCGGAGTGTGGCGACGAGGGGATTTCCACAGTAACTTCATTGCAGTGTTAATGTAAACCTACTTGTGACACTAATAATTAAACTTTAATCCCTCAATTTGTGAGGCAAAATCCTCAGATGTTAACATCGGCCATCTTTATTAAGGGCAAAACCAAATGGATAATCCTCAGCAAACAAAACATCAGAGATAGAGTTTGCTGTGAAATCAGTGGGTTGTTGTAAAACAGGAGGTCAGAGTTATAGCCAACAACAACTTCTATTTATAATATCATAAATCATCCCAGTGCACTTCACACAAGTGGCACAGTGGTTAGCACTGCTGCCTCACAGCGCCAGGATTCAATTCCCGGCTTGGGTCACTGTGTGGAGTTTGCACATTCTCCCCCGTGTGTGCGTGGGTTTCCTTCGGGTACTATGGTTTCCTCCCACAGTCGGAAAGTTGTGCTGGTTAGGTGCATTGACCCAAACAGGTGCTGGAGTGTGACGACTAGGGGAATTTCACAGTAACTTCATTGCAGTGTTAATGTAAGTCTTACTGGTGACTGATAAATAAACTTTAAGGAACATTATAAAACAAAGTGAGATTCCCAGATACATCAGGAGATATTAGGACAGATAACCAAAAACTTGGACAAAGAGGTGAGTTTAAAAGAGGCTTAAAGGAGGAAAGTGAGGGAGAGACAGAGAGGTGTAGGAAGGGAATTCAGATCCTGGGGCTGAAGACCTGAAGACACGACCACCAGTAGTGGAGCAATTACAGTAGGGAATGTACAAGAGCAGCACTGATATCTCGGATGTTTGTGGGAAGATTACAGAGATCGGGAGGGCTGAAGCCATGGAACGATTTGAAAACAAAACAATCAAGGTGTTTCATGACTGGGAGCCAAGGCAAGTCAGGGAGGACAGGGGTGATCAGGGACTTGCTGTTAATTAGGAAAGGGTTGGCAGACTTTTGGATGACTTCACGTTTCCACGGGTAAAATGTGGGAGACCTGCAAGAGTGCGATGGAACAGTTGAGTTTGGAGGTAACAATGGCCTGAATGAGGGTTTGAGCAGCAGATGCACTGAGGTAGAGCTGAGGTCATGTGATGTTACCGAGGTGGAAATAGGTGGTCCCAGAAACTTGGGATCAAATGGGACACCGAGGTTATGAACAAACTAGCTTAATTTCAGACATTTGCCAGGAAGAGGGATTGAGTGGATTGCAAAGGAACAAGACTTGGAAGGGGGACCAAAAACAGTGGCTTCAGTATTCTTGATATTTAATTGAGGTTAATTAGTCAGCAGGAAGAGAACCAGAAAGCAGAATGGGCCATGAGACTGAAACCAGGTTTAACTTAGTTAGAGAGGGAGGTTTAGAGAAACCCTCTTCACAATTTCTCATCAAATCTCTAAACAGTCAGTTCTGGACACAAAGTTAACATCTGCTATTCTGACTGATCGGGTCAGGGTGATTCAGATTAATGTTTTCTCATGTGTAATGAATGAAGTGAATCATCGAAAATACCATCTCGAGTTGTACACATTTTTAAGAGGAAACTGAAATAATTATCTGTCAATTTATTTGGATTTCAGTTCAGGGAGGAGGGAGAGTGTGTGGGATGGGGATCTGCAACTGTGGGGGTTCGAGAGGAAAGAATTCCAGAGAAACTAGAATTGTCTGTTCAGAATTTCTATCCTGGACTGTTCGTGATGACTTTTATTGATGGTTTTTACAGGTGTTAGAAGTTGAGGATTGCAGATGGGAATCTCAATCCAGACCTCACATCAAGATCTGACAGAATCACTCGATTCATAGGACCTGGATATCATCATAGTTGGAAAGTGGAAGGAGAAATGTTTGTTTGTTCTGTCAGTGGGAAAAGATTTCAAACATCGGTGTGACTGGAAAAGCACCGAGACACACAGTGAGAGTGTTCCAGTGAACTGACTGTGAAAAGAGCTTTAACCAGTTACACAGCCTGAAAATACATCACCATTCACAGCGAGGAGAAACTGTACACGTGTTGTGTGTGTGGACCAGGCTTCAACTGATCATCAACATGGAGAGACATGATGACACTGACACCACAGAGAAACCGTGGATATGTGGCGACTGTGGGAAAGCATTCACTTGCCCATCCAAACTGGAAACTCATCGACGCACCCACACTGGGGAGAGACCCTTCACCTGCTCCATGTGTGGGAAGGATTTCACTCAGTCATCCAACCTAGCATTACATCAGCGTGTTCACACTGGGGAGAGGCCGTTCAGCTGCTCTGTGTGTGGGAAAAGGTTCATTCAGTCATACAATCTAGCGTTACACCGGCGGGTTCACACTGGGGAGAGGCCATTCACCTGCTCCGTGTGTGGGAAGGGATTCATTAATTCCTCTAACCTAGTGGCACACCAGCGAGTTCACTCCGGGGAGAAACCATTCAGCTGCACTGACTGTGGAATGAGCTTTAGGCTTTCATCCACCCTGCTGAAACACCAGCGAGTTCACACTGGGGAGAGGCCATTCAGCTGCACTGACTGTGGAAAGAGTTTCAGACACTCAGGCAGTCTCACTGTACACCAGCGAGCTCACACTGGGGAGAGGCCATTCACCTGCTCCGAGTGTGGGAAGGGATTCACTGATTCATGCCAACTGCTGAGACATGAACGAGTTCACACCGGGGAGAGGCCGTTCACCTGCTCCGAGTGTGGGAAGGGATTCATTGATTCATCTCAGCTGCTGAAACACCAGCGAGTTCACAAGTGAGGGCAGGGATTGGATTCTGCTGTTATTGCTGCTCTTAATGACAACCGGGCCCTTTCATTCTGACAGCTGGAGTTTGTTTCTGCTGATGTTAATACAGCCGGTAACTGGGCTGGAGTTTAATATTCTGGATCTAGAGGTGGTTGTGCTCCTGGGGCTGCAGTTACCGCGGTCCATCTGAAATTAGTTTACAACAAGATTCAGAACTTTTACTTCAATCTCAAATTGTTTAAGTGAAGTTTATTTATTAGTGTCACAAGTAGGCTTACATTAACACTGCAATGAAGTTACTGTGAAAATCCCCCAGTCGCCACACTAGTCGCCTGTCCGGGTTACACTGAGGGAGAATTCAGCATGGCCAATGCACCTAACCAGCACATCTTTCGGACTGTGAGGAAACCAGAGCACCTGGAGGAAACCCATGCAGACACGGGGAGAATGTGCAGAGTCCGCACTGATAGTGACCTAAATCAGGAATCGAACCCGGGTCCTGGCGCTGTGAGGCAGCAGTGCGAACCACTGTGCCGTCCTATTGATCTTTGGCCCGAATTCTACAATTCAGTGTCTGAGAGGTTCCACTGATGAACATCTCCAATTAGAAAGTGCTGATTAATCCTTGCTGAGAATTCTTACTGACCTACACACAGTGACACCTCCAGTATCCCCCAGAAAGAAGGGGAATGGGAATTGGTGGAGAATCGAGAGTTCCCAAATTTCACCCATCCCATCTGGTACAGAAATCCCCTCAGCTCAGGAATGGAGAAAAGTCAAATCCAAGTAACAGGTTGTAAGAAATCACCATCTAATAGCCTTATAAAATCTTTGGATACTGATGGAATATTATACAAAGAGCCTTCCCTTTGTCTTCTGAAGAAAGCTTGCTGGCTGACAAACACAGGACAAGCCTTTCTCCCTGCCAAGGACCTGTCTCTCGCACAGGCCCTGAAGCAAGACATTTTTAATCCTGATACCATTGGCTCTTATAGTAACTAACTACATGTAAAGGTTAAAACAGGCCCTCAAGAGCAAGGAGATTTCAAATTGACTGGCTTCTCCCCAACACCCACAATCAGGCTCATTGAAGTGAACCTTCCATAGGCACCAGTTATGGACATCAACATTCACTTGGCTTCATCCGTCTGCTTGTCCTCTGGGATCTGTAAATCTCTCTCACCTGTCACAGGTCAGGTGCTTTTCCTATCTATTTAACTCACACATCTTGTTTTAACTGTTGCTTCTCAATAAACTGTTTTAAAATCACTTCTGAGCTCAATTCCCTTTTTGGGTGCAGACCAGTAAGAGTTTAGAAAGTAGATTTTTAAATGTTTCTGTAGGTATGTGGATAGGAAGAAGCGAGTGAAAGTAAACATTCTCTGAGAGGCAGATAAAAGTCAAAATATAATGGGGAACAAGGAAATGGCAGAGAAATGCAACAAATACTTTGTATCTATCTGTCTTCATGGTAGAAGACAAAAGAAAAATTCTAATAATGGGGAACCAAGGGGTTCGTGCAAGGGGGCGGGAACTTTAATACAAGGAAGAGCCATTTTTAAACATTAGTCACCAATACAATATCGTTTGAGTTGTAATGCTGTTCATCAAATGTCAATAATAATGAAAAACTAGACAGACATGTTCCAACCTCATTTTATGGAACTTTACAGAAAAGTTGTTAATTAAATGATCCTTTCTGACAAGTGCAATGTGAATAAAAGTTTAAAAAAATGAAATTAGCCATTTAATTCCCATCAAAATGGGTTTGATTGATCAATGGTGGGAGCTGCACAAGTCCAAAACTGTGGTGGCTTTGGAGACCGGTTACACAGTCCCTTGTCCAATAAGAATGAGGGTCTTATAGAAATAGAGACTGGAGAAATTAATGGGACTAAATGGTGACAAATTCCCTGGACCAGACAACCTGCATCTTGGGGATTTAAAAGAGGGAGCTTCAGAAATAGTGGATGCATTAGTTTGATCTTCCAGAATTCCTTAAACCCTCGAACAGTTCCCAAGGATCGGAAGTCAGCAAACGTTAACTAGTCCAGAAAGTAGGGGAGAAAATGGGGAATATAGACCGGTTAACATCAGTTGTAGGTGAAATATTAGAAATCTTATTGTTTGGGACTTGGTAACAGGGTACTTATAAAATCAAAAACAGAAAATGCTGGAAAATCTCAGCAGGTCTGATAGCATCTGTGGAGAGAGAATAGAGCCAATGTTTCAAGTCTGGATGACCCTTCGTCAGCTCTGACAGACAGTCATCCAGACTCGACACGTTGGCTCGATTCTCTCCCCACAGATGCTGTCAGATCTGCTGAGATTTTCCAGCATTTTCTATTTTTGTTTCTGATCCCAGCATCCGCAGTATTTTGCTTTAACCGATAAAATGAGACTAGGATCAAATTAATGGTGGTGACAAAAATGAGAGGTGATCTAATCAGAGTATATGATTTTTCATGGGCCTGAGAGGTTCGATGGTGTGAAAATGTTTCCCCTGACTGCGGAACCTGGAACACTGGGTCACAGTCTCAGAATAAGGGGTCAATCATTTAGATTGAATTGAGGAGAAAATTCTTTACTCAGTTGTGAATTTCTGGAATTCTCTACCCCAGGGAGCATTGGATGCTTGGCATTGGGTGCAATTAAGACAAAGATTGATAAATATTTGGGTACAAAGAGAAGTTAAGCGATATGGGGACAGTGCGGGGAGGTGGGGTTGAGGTAGATTATCAACCTTGATCTCAGTGAATAGCTGAACAAACTCAAAGGGCTGAATGGCCTCTTCCTGCTCCTATTTCTTATTACATTAAACCTCAGTCTGGTTCCCCTAAAACTGCTGAGTGAGTGAATTAAATCTTTCTTCACAAATCACCAGGACATCAATCTACAAGTCAGAATATAAACATTGTTTATTGGTTACAAATTGCAGATAAATCTGGGCACACAGACCCTTTCTAGACATGTCTAAATGCAATCAGAGTTATCCAGCAGTTCAACACTAATGGGGAGAGATATTTCACAAAACAAGTAACAAAGATCCCAGGATACTCAGTGATTCACTGTAAATTAGCACTAATGGATGCTGAGTATTCATGACAGCAAGGAGCAGAGTCTGAGCTTATAAATTATCGAGTTTACTTTCAGAGTAATTCCTTCAATATCTGCAAGTTAACAGCGATGAACAACTCATCTATCAAACAGCTCAAGCCTGCCTGTGATTACCAACATTCAGAGCTTCCACTGTCTGATCCTGGAGTTACAGAACAGACTTTCTCCTGTCAATGTAGAGCTGCAGCATTGGACTGTGATCTGTTTATTGTTCATCTTTATTTCAGCAGAGTTTCTAAATGATATAAATTTAAAACAAAGTATTGCAGATGTGATGGTTTATTGACAGGGGATCTCATAGAAACTTATAAAAATCTAACAGGGTTAAACAGGGTAGATTCAGAAAGAATGTTCCCAATGGTGGGGGGGTCCAGAATTAGGGGTCATAGTTTGAGGATAAGGGGTAAACCTTTTAGGACTGAGTTGAGAATTTTCTTCACCCAGAGGGTGGTGCATCTGTAGAATTCACCATAGAAAATAATTGAGGCTAAAATGTTTTGTGATTTGAAGAAGGAATTAGATATAGCTCTTGGGCCTAAAGGGATATTTGGTGGGGGGGAACCGGGATATTGAATGTGATGATCAGCCATGATCATAATAAATGGTGGAGCAGGCTCGAAGGGCTGAATGGCCTCCTCCTGCTTCTAGTGTCTATGTATGTTTCAATGTAACAAGGCCTCTAACTCAAATATAACTATCAGTTGTCAATGGCTGGGGAGCTAATGGCTCCAGACCTTAACTCACCAAGACTTGATGGGTTTCACAGCACTTGCTCTATAATTAAACAATAAAAAGTGTAACTCTGCACCATCCAAGGGCATGTGATGTATTTCACTTGTCAAATAAGGATGCAGCTACAGACAAAGAGCCAGTCACAGGATTCTCATGTCTGACACCGATTACAATTAAGCTGAATATCACATCAGGTTAAATGATTAATATAATTCAATTATTTGATCATTACACATAACTAAACTACAAACTGACCTTTACTACAGTCTCACAGTCCAATCAAGCAACAGGTTGACACGGAGATAGATAGGAAAGCATGTTGTGAGGAGGATACAAAGAATCTGTAAAGGTATATAAATAGGTAAGTGAGTAGGAAAAATCTTAACAGATGGAGTATGATGTGGGAAAATATAAGGATATTGACTTTAGCAGGAAGAATAGGAAAAAACAATATAATCTAAATATAGTGTAGAATGCTGCAGGACTGAGGGATCTGGGTGAACTTCTAAAAGAATCACAGAAAAGTAACGAGCAGGAACAGCAAGTAGTTAGGAAGGTTTTCTGTAAGGGAGATGGAATATATAAGTAATAAAGTCTTGCTACAATCATACAAAGAATTGGTGAAACTGCACCAAGAGTACTGTGCACAGATTTGGTCTCCTTGCTTGAACAGTGATATGGGTGCATTGGAGACAGTTCAGGGGAGATTCACTAGACTGATTGCTTGGATGAAGGAGTTTGTCTTCTGGGGAAAGTTGAGTAAGTTGGGTCTATACTCAATGGAATTTAGAAGAATGAGAGGTGACCTGACTGAAACATGAGATTCTGAGGGATCTTGTCAGGGTGGATGCCGAGAGAATGTTTTGTTTTTGTGAGGAATCTCGAAGCAGGAGTCACACTTTAAAGATAAGGACTCTCCCACTTCAGGCAGATATCAGGGGAAATTTCTTCTCTGGGGGTCATTAGTCTGTGGTATTTTCCCCAGAGAGCAATGGAGGCTGTGGTTCATTGAACATATTCAAGGCTGAGTTAGACAGAGTATTAATCAACAAGGAGTCAAGGATTATGGAGCAGCAGGAAAGTGGAGTGAAGGCCACAGTCAGATCAGCCATGATTCTTATTGAATTGTGGAGCAAGTTTGAGGGGCCAAATGGCCTACACCTGCTCCTTATCCTTGTGATCTGATACCCTCCATCATCTCGTGTGGCACGGGATAGATTCAGAATAGACATAGATCAAAACTGCACATCCATGAGGTGCTGTGGGTCATCAGCAGCACAATATTCAACCACAATCTGTAAACTCATGGCCCGGCATATCCCTCACTCTACCATCACCATCAAGCCAAGGGACCATCCTGGTTCAACATGGAGTGTAGGAGGACATGTCAGGAGCAGCACCAGGCACCCTAAAGCTGAGATTCCAATCCGGTGACTGGTAACACTTTACTATAAGCACACTAAACAACAGAAGCAGCATGTTCTAGGCAGAACCAAACAATCCACAAACAACGGATCAGATCAGAGCTGCAGTCCCCCCACATCCACCCGTGAATGGTGAGGGACAATTAAACAAATCACAGAGAGAAAGCTCCACAGATATCCCCATCCCCAATGACTGGGGAAAGAAGCGGATCAGTGCATTTAACTGTTTTGTCTTTAGTGATCACAGATATGTTATTGATATGTTCTTTGGATTCCGAGACCAGGAAAGACACTCTGGAAGGGATGGGAGCTGGAACTTGTCCATGAGAGTAACTGAAGGTATGAGAACTGAAATAATTGAGAGTTAGAAACGACAAAGGCCACAAAAAAGCAGCAATTGGTAACAAAACATTGATTAATCTGTTCTTATCCTGAAGAAATGAAGGTCCCCGCTTTGCATCCGAAACAATATTAGTTCATCTGACATTTATCCAGAGTATTAATCTCCAGCCCAGTTATAGCGATGAATGAACATGGTTCAGTCCTGGATGTCATCACCAGCAGCAATAACAGCAGAATCCACCCCTGCAGACACTTGTCAACTTTCTGGTGGGTAAGATGGTGGGTTGACTGCGTGAATCCCATCTCACACTCAGAGAAGGTGAACGGTCTCTCTACATTATGAGTGTGTTGGTGTCTCAGCAGGTGGGATGAGTGAGAAAATCCCTTCCCGCACTCAGAGCAAGTGTACGGTTTCTCCCTGGTGTGAATGTGCTGGTGTGTTCGCAGGTTGGATGAGCGAGTGAATCCCTTTCCACAGTCGGAGCAGGTGAACAGTCTCTCCCTGGTCTGAACTTGTTGGTGTCTCAGCAGAATACTGGAGGTCTTAAAGCTCTTCTCACATTCAGAACATTTGAAAGGTTTCTTATCCAAGTGAACGAGTTGGTGTGATCTGAGGCTGGTTAAATAAATGAATCCTTTTCCACACAAGGAACAGGTGAATGACCTCTGCCCAGTGTGAACTCGCGGTGTTTCTGGAGGCTGGATAACAGAGTGAATTCCTTCCCACACACTGTACATCTGAATGCCCTCTCCTCATTGTGAACTCGCTGGTGTATCAGCAGATCACTTGTGGTTTTATAACTCTTCTCACATTCGGAACATTTGAAAGGTTTCTTATCCAAGTGAACGAGTTGGTGTGATCTGAGGCTGGTTAAATAAATGAATCCTTTTCCACACAAGGAGCAGGTGAACGACCTCTCCCCAGTGTGAACTCGCTGATGTTTCTGGAGGCTGGATAACAGAGTGAATTCCTTCCCACACACTTTACATCTGAATGGCCTCTCCTCATTGTGAACTCACTGGTGTATCAGCAGATCACTTGTGGTTTTATAACGCTTCTCACATTCCGTACATTTGAAAGGTCTGTTATAAATGCGAACCAGTCGGTGTGTAGCGAGGTGGGATGATCATGTGAATCCGTTCCCTCACACAGAGCAGGTGAACAGCCTCTCCCCAGTGTGAGTGTGTTCGTGTTCAGTGAGGTTCTGTGATTGTTTAAATAGCTTCCCACAATGCGAGCAACTGAACTGTCTCACAATGTGAATGACCTGGTGCTTCACAGGTCCTCAGAGCTTTTAGAATTGTTATCACTGTCAACACCTCTCTTCAATGTGAACTTGCTGGTGGGTCAGCAGGTGGGATGATTGAATGAATCCCTTCCTGCACACAGAGCAGGTGAATGGTCTCTCCCCAGTGTGACTGCGGCGATGCATTTCCAGCAGCGATGGATAATTGAATCCCTTCCCACAGTCCCCACATTTTCAAGTTTTTTTACACAGAGGGTGGTGGGTGCCTGGAACTCACTGCCGGGGGAGGTAGTGGAAGCAGATACGATAGTGAGTTTTAACGGACGCCTGAACAAATACATGAATAGGATGGGAATAGAGGGATATGGTCCCCAGAAGGGTGGGGGGTTTTAGTTTAGTTGGGCAGCATGGTCGATGCAGGCTTGGAGGGCCGAAGGGCCTATTCCTGTGCTGTAGTTTTCTTTGTTCCCTGGTTTCTCCATGGTGCCAGTATCCTTGTGTCTCTCTTGGTTAAATGATCCGTTCAAGCTTTGCTCACACAAAGAACTTGTGTATTGTTTCTCAGTAAGGGAATCAAGGGTCATGGGGATACGGCAGGAAAGTGGAGTTGAGGATTATATCAGATCAACCACGATCTCATTGAATGGTGAAGCAGACTTGATGGGCCCAATGGCCTAATTCTGATCCTAGGTCTTCCCATCCTTTGGCTCTCTGCTGTGAATAGTGTGATGTTTTTTCAGGCTGTGTAACTGGTTAAAGCTTTTTCCAAAGTCAGCTCATTGGAACTTGTGTGTATGTTTGTCTCTGTGCTTTTCCAGTTACACTGATGTTTGAAATCTTTCCCCACCATCAGAACAGACAAACATTTCTTCTTCCACATTTAAAGGTCGATGATATTCAGGTTCTGATGAATGGAGTGACTTTTTCAGATTTTGATGTGATGTTTCGTTTCAGTTTCCCATCTGTGTACCTTGTAAAAGACATTGGCATAGTCAGTATCACTGTCAGTACAGGATAGAAATTCAGAACAAGCAGTTCTAGTTTCCATGGAATGTTCTTTTCTCTCTTGTTGCCTCAATCTTGTGGTCCAATCAAACTTCCATTTGAACTAAACCAGAACTTTGTTTCCAGTGTCTATGAAACACCCGGTACCCTGAGTTGTGGAAGGTATCAAGTGTTCCAGTCGACACCACACACTCCCTCTCCAGGACCATTCGAGCATGGACAAGACCACGGAAGAGCAGCCGTCAGCCAAGTTACCTCCTGCCGATCTATAAATTAGTGTTTTAACCAGCCCCAAGAGCAGGTCCAGGAAAAGATCCTCTGACCTCCCCAGCCTCCTCCACACTGGGCAGCCAACGAATAGGAGTGTGGGACAAACCAGAAGTGTAATTAAAAATGGAGAAGCAGCTCCTTCAAGGTCTGCAACCTCTCACACTGAATATAAACATGGCTCATGGACTCCTCCCGGCTGCAAAACATCAGCTGCACCTTGAGACTGGGTGAAAATGTTGCAAAAATTAATACTCTGATGACTTATCGGACACTAGGACCCGGTGGGAAGAGAATAACCTCAGCCCAGCCCTCATACTGTTGCGTCAAGAATACCCTGCCGCATGCGCTCCTCGTTGAACCAAGATGGCGGCCGTCAGCCTGGACTTGGGCCTCGGAGGGGAAAAGATCCGGAGCTGCAAACACGGGAGCGGCAGAGTCTCAATCGGGGTTTGAGGCATTCACCAATTGTTTAGAAACTCTCCCTATCCAGAGCCCGCTCCATCAGAGTTTTCTTTTCCTTCCCCGCTGCAAAGAGGCAAAAACAGCCCAACCCCATCGCCATTACTGACAGTGCGCACGCTCCAATATGGGGGGTTAATGCGCCTGTGCGGTGCCGGCCTCTGGTGTGAATAGGGGACATTCAGCACCGCGGGGAATGCTGGGTCAGAACTCTGCCATTAAAAGTCATTATTAGGAGCTCGTGATATTTTTACTATTGTGTGTAGATTGGGGGACGGGGGCGGGTTCGATAAATTAATTAAAAGAGGAACCAAGCTATACTGAAATCTATGCATAGATCTTTCATTATCCATCAGAAAGAAAGGGAGTGGTAATAGGTGGAAAATTGCAAATGTCCCAAAGTCTTCCACAAGCAGCAGCAATTACAGCGGAATCCAAGAGCTCCAGTCAAATGTAAACTCAGAAAATGGTGTGACTGAGTGAAGTATTTCACTGAGTGTGGTGAACCATCGTTGGTTCACCACTGGGGTTGTTATTGTGTTACTGTTGGGCTAGGGTGTTGTTGTTATGGGGGTTGTACTATGTTGTTGGGTTAGGGTGTTTACCTGTCCTAAGTGTTATCATGGCACACTCCAGTGGGGTCCCGCCTCCGGTGGCAGGGTATAAGACCCCCTGCTCCGGCAGGACCCCTTCAGTCTGAACGGGTGAATTTGTGTTAGTAGTTTCATTGTTAATGTATTAAATTGATGCACCTCAATGAGCACCCGGAAACAAGGCTTTAGAACTGAAGAGATTGCGCAGTACCGAGTGTTTTCTACCATAGACCTTACGTCCGCCTACCATCACCTCCCCATCCGCCCAGAGGACCGACAATATACGGCTTTTGAGGCGGATGGTCGTCTATACCAATTCCTCAGGGTTCCATTTGGTGTCACCAATGGGGTCTCGGTCTTCCAGCGTGCTATGGACCGAATGGTGGACCAGAACGGGTTGCGGGCTACCTTCCCGTACCTGGATAACGTCACCATCTGCGGCCATGACCAGCAGGACCACGACACGAATCTCCAACACTTTCTACGCACTGCATCTCGCCTGAATCTGACCTATAACAGGGAGAAGTGCGTATTCCGTACGCGTAGGTTAGCCATCCTCGGATACGTGGTGGAAAACGGGGTCATTGGCCCTGATCCAGACCGTATGATCTTCCCTTGCCCGCTAGCACGAAAGCACTGAGGAGATGCCTCGGGTTCTTTTCGTATTATGCACAGTGGGTCCCCAACTACGCGGACAAAGCTCGTCCGCTCATTAAGTCCACGACCTTCCCACTTACGCCGGAGGCCCAATTGGCCTTCAAGGTTTTGAAAAGCGACATCTCGAAAGCCACGATGCACGAATCCATCCCTTTCCAGGTGGAGAGTGATGCATCAGACTTCGCCCTAGCCGCCACACTAAACCAGGCAGGCAGGCCCGTCGCGTTTTTTTCCCGCACCCTTCAAGGCCCAGAGATTCGGCACTCAGCGGTGGAAAAGGAGGCTCAGGCCATTGTGGAGGCAGTCAGACACTGGCGCCATTACCTGGCAGGTAAGCGGTTCACCCTGATCACGGATCAACGATCCGTGGCGTTTATGTTCAGTAACACGCAGAGGGGCAAGATCAAGAACGATAAGATCTTGCGGTGGAGAATTGAGCTCTCCACCTATAATTACGATATTATGTATCGTCCAGGGAAGCTCAATGAGCCCTCGGATGCCCTCTCGCGCGGAACATGCGCCATCATGCAGGAGGACCGCTTGAAGGCTCTCCACAATGATCTGTGTCATCCTGGAGTCACCAGACTCTACCACTTCATAAAAGCCCGCAACCTACCCTACTCGGTGGAGGAGGTCAGGTCAGTTACTAGAAGTTGTCGGATTTGCGCAGAATGCAAACCACACTTTTATCGACCAGACCGGGCACATTTGGTCAAGGCCACTCGCCCTTTTGAGAGGCTGAGTGTAGATTTTAAGGGCCCCCTTCCCTCAACGGATCGGAATGTCTATTTTCTTAACATAATAGACGAATTTTCCCGGTTTCCGTTTGTTTTCCCCTGTGCGGACACGTCGACTGCCACCGTCATCAAGGCATTCAGTGAGCTTTTTACCCTGTTCGGGTACCCCTGCTATATTCATAGCGACAGGGGCTCGTCGTTCATGAGCAACGACTTGAGGCAATTCCTGCTCTCATTCGGGATTGCCTCTAGTAGAACCACGAGCTACAACCCTAGGGGTAACGGACAGGTGGAAAGGGAGAATGCTACAGTCTGGAAGGCTGTCCTACTGGCACTGAAATCCAAGGGCCTTCCAGTCTCCCGGTGGCAGGAGGTCCTTCCAACTGCGCTCCATTCTATCCGCTCCCTCCTGTGTACGGCAACCAATGCTACTCCCCACGAGAGGATGTTCTCATTCCCTCGGAAGTCGTCCTCGGGGACCTCATTGCCAGCCTGGTTGACGTACCCAGGACCCGTCCTTCTGCGGCGCCATGTGAGGGCTCGCAAGTCCGACCCCTTGGTCGAACCGGTCCAACTCCTCCACGCCAACCCTCAGTATGCCTATGTGGCATATCCTGACGGGCGAGAGGACACTGTCTCCATTAGAGACCTGGCGCCCGCAGGGGACGTAGCAACTCCTGTCGCTCCTATTCCCCCAGTCACAGATCCACTACTCCTCATTACTTCCCCAGACGTGGCGCGGTCAGCACCGGGACCAGTGCATAACACTTTTACTCCCATGTACAGCTTGCCTGAGACTCGGAGATCGGCGCCACCATCATCACCACCACCACCACCACCAAACGTTCCAGGATCCCCTACACCATCGCCTCATCAGGGCCGGCCGGCCCGGGAGTCTTTGAGGGGACAGCCAGATGTTGCTTTGAGAGAGCCACCGCAAGCACCTGCTCCGGTTTCGCAACCGGTGTTGAGAAGATCGCAGCGTCGGTGTGGTCCTCCAGACCGTCTGGACTTGTGAATCCTGTTATTTTTTTTGTCATTGTCTGTTTTCATCCACCCCGCCACCTTTGGTTCCTAAAGGAGGGGTGAATGTGGTGAACCATCGTTGGTTCACCACTGGGGTTGTTATTGTGTTACTGTTGGGCTAGGGTGTTGTTGTTATGGGGGTTGTACTATGTTGTTGGGTTAGGGTGTTTACCTGTCCTAAGTGTTATCATGGCACACTCCAGTGGGGTCCCGCCTCCGGTGGCAGGGTATAAGACCCCCTGCTCCGGCAGGACCCCTTCAGTCTGAACGGGTGAATTTGTGTTAGTAGTTTCATTGTTAATGTATTAAAGCCTTCAGTTCTAAAGCCTTGTTTCCGGGTGCTCATTGAGGTGCATCACTGAGTAATTGTCAGAATTGTATTCTCATGGATATTCCAGGTCATTTCTCAAAATCACTCAATAGAGGTGGGTGTCATTGATTAGACCAGCACTTATTTCCCATCCCTAATTGCCCTTGAAAAGTTGTTGGTGAGCTGCCTTCTTAAATCGCTGCAATCCATGTGGTAGGTACACCCACAGTGACGTTAGGGAGGGAATTCCAAGATTTTGATCCAATGACAGTGAAGGAAAGCGACATATTTTCAAATCAGGATGGTGAGTGGCTTGGAGGGGGAATTCCAAATGGTGGTTTCCCATCTGTCCTTGTCCTTGTAGATTGTAGTGGTCGTGGGTTTTGTTTCATTGCAAGTTTCATATAGATTTGCAAAAAAATAAAACTTCCTAGGATGTGGACATTACTCACAAGGCCCAGGTTACTGTCCTGAATTACTATCCTGCACTGACAGTGATATGTTACCAATCACCAGTTATCCTTTGTGATGGTGATAGTTGGCCTTTTTCTTAAACCTCTGCAGTCCATATAGTAAAGGTGCTCCCACAATGCAACAGTATTAGGATTTTAACCCAGTCACATTGAAGGGACAGTGATATTTGTCCAAGTCAGGAAGTTGTGTGAGTTTCCCATGTCCCAGCTGCTCTGGTACTTCCAGGTGGGAAAGATTGTGGGTTTGGGAGATTCTGCCAAAATGCTGGTTGAGTTGCTGATGTATAAAATCTCTTTCCATCACCCTCCTCCCTGACCTCTCCCTCTTCACACATAAAGGCTGGATTTTTGTTGTGGGCTCTGAAGGGTGAAGGGTTCCTTTCCCTCAGTGCACTGGTGAACAGTTTGAAGCTTTATGACAATCCAGCAGCTTTCATATCCTTTTTCCTATTCCCAATCCCACAATTTACCAGATTCATTCAGCTCAATTTCACATCTTGCCTTTGTGTTATAATGGCTTGTCTCTTATGTTTCCCTCTTTCTGTTTTCAATTCATTTTTCAGGGGATTAGAAGGTGAGAAATTACAGACAATTGTAAATCAAGGATCACATCAAGATCTGACAGAGTGTCTCGATTCATCAGGACCTGAACATCATCGGCCATTAAACATGGAAGAAAAAAGCACCATTCACAGTGGGGAGAAACCATACACATGTTCTGTGTGTGGACAAGGCTTCAAACGATCGTCTGGCCTGTCAAGACACAAGCGCAGTCACATCAGGGAGAGGCCGTATAAATGTGGAGACTGTGGGAAAGGATTCAATTACCCAGTTGGCCTGGAAAATCACCGACGCACTCACACTGGAGAGAGACCTTTTAGCTGCCCTGTGTGTGGGAAGGGATTCACTCAGACAGCTGGCCTGTTGATACACCAGCGCATTCACAGCAAGGAGAGGCAGTTCACCTGCTCCAAATGTGGAAAAGGATTTACTCAGTCATCGGCCCTGCTGATACATCGGCACATTCACACAGGGGAGAGGCCATTCACCTGCTCCGTGTGTGGGAAGGGATTCACAGATTTCTCTGCCCTGCAGAGACACCAGCGAGTTCACACCGACAGGAGAGAGTTTAAATGCACTGAGTGTGGAAAGAGTTTTAAAACTCCACGCACACTGCGGGAGCACCAGTACATTCACACCGGTTCCACACCGTTCAGTTGCTCCCACTGCCAGAAAGGGTTCAGGACATCATTCCACCTTGTGGCACATGAGCGCATTCACACTGGAGAGAGGCCATTCACCTGCTCTGAATGTGGGAAGGGATTTAACCATCATCCAACCTGCAGAAACACCAACGAGTTCACAGTGAAGAGAGACTGTTTAAATGTCCAGACTGCGGGAAGGGCTATAAAAGTTCTGAGGAACTGCGTCACCATCAACGTGTTCACTCTGAGGAGAGACCATTCATGTGTTCTCACTGCGGGACTGGCTTCAGGCGATCAGGCGACCTCACTGTACACCAGCGAATTCACACTGGGGAGAGGCCATTCACCTGCCCTGTGTGTGGGAAGGGATTCACTTGTTTATCCTCTCTCACTTCACACCAACTTGTTCACACAAATGAGAGACCGTTCAAATGTTCTGACTGTGAGAAGAGCTTTAAAAGCAGAAAACTTCTGCTCGCACACCAGCGAAATCACTCTGAGGACAAACCGTTCACCTGCACTAAGTGTGGGAAAGGATTCACCCGGTCATCCACTCTGCTGAGGCACCAATAAGTTCACAGTGAGGAGAAGCCGTTCACTTGTTCAATGTGTGGAAAGGGATTCACCCAGTCATACAACCTGGTGAGACACCAGCGAGTTCACCAGTGATCACAGGGGTGTGATTCTGCTGTTATTGCTGCTGTTATTGCATCCCAACTAAATTATGTTTATACTGATAGTTGGAGTTTATCTGATGTAAATCAGCCCGGTTGGACTTGTAGAATGCCCCACAGCATCTCTCATTCATGTGTCAATAAATCTTCACGCCTGCAGACCTTGTTTTAAATTTAAATCACTCAGAAACTGTATTGAACTAAAGATGAACAATAAACAGATCACAGTCCAATCCACCCCTGTGTGAATGTGCCGATGTATCAGCAGGCCGAGGACTAAAGTCTGTTTTGTAACTTCAGGATAAGGATTTGAAAGCTCTGAATGTTGGTCCTCTCATATGTCGGCTGGAGCTATTTGATAGGCAGGATGTTAATAGCTGTAAACTTGTCAGGTGTCGAAAGAATTACTATTGGAGTAAACTCACCCATTTATAACCTCAGACTCTGGTCCCTATTGTAATGAATAAGTAACAGTGGAATAGCGGGATAAATATGTGGGGCTACGGGGATAGGGCCTGGGTAAGATGCTCTGTTGGAGAGTCGGTGCAGACTCGATGGGCCCTGTACCCTTGTGCATTCACCCTGCCAACCCCCCTAACCTACACATCTTTGGACGCTAAGGGATAATTTGACATGGCCAATCCACCTAACCTGCACATCTTTGGAATGTAGGAGGAAACGGAAGCACCCAGAGGAAACTCAGACACAGGGAGAACGTACACAGAAACCCACTGCTGTCAGGCAGCAGTGTTAACCACTGTTCCACCGTGCAGCCCTTCATCTGCTGCTGAATCCCACATCCACACATTACCGCCAGACTTGACAATTTCAACACATTCCTGACTGGTCTCCCACATTCTGTAATTTTGAGATAATCCACAATGTCCCCATGTCTTGCAGACGCTTCCTCCATCTCCACAACTCCCTCTTCTAATTCTGGACCTCTGTGCAGCCCCTTTGCAATTCCTGCAGCATTGCTGGCCTGCGGACTAATGTATGATTCAATACCCATTCCAGCTGAGGTCGGTGTCGGAGCTGTCTCCTCACCCTGCCCAAGAGTGGATGGTAACGGCAGCCTACTACTGACACAAACTGCCGGGGAAACAGCTCTGGATGACACATCAGCAGACATTTGGGGTTCCAAATGCTTGAAAAATGTTAACCTGTGTGAAATTGAGGTGTATTACAGACTAATTTAAATATAGGATGAGTGTCATTGCTTATTTAGTCACTGCTGTAAACAGCGGAATTCTCACTTTGTAAACCTCAGCTTGAAGGAATAAAGTGAATAAATTGGGATATTAACTTTTACCATTATCCATCTGAAGCCAATGGACTCCTTTTTCCCCGTCCTGATGTGACACTGAATCTTCTTAGGTTTGAAGAAGAAACTTAACCTCAGAGCACTGGGTGGTACAGTGGCACAGTGGTTCGCACTGCTGCCTCACAGCACCAGGGGTTTGGATTTGATTCCCGGCTTGGGTCACTGTGTGGAGTTTCCCCGTGTCTGTGGGTTTCCTCCGGGTGCTCCGGTTTCCTCCCACAGTCCAAAAGATGTACTGGTTAGGTGCATTGGCTGAATTCTCCCTCAGTGTTACCCGAACAGGTGCCGGAGTGTGGCGACTCGGGGATTTTCACAGAAACTTCATTACAGTGTGAATGTAAACCTACTTGTGACTCATAAATAAACTTTACTATTGGCCTCAGTACCCGAGACCTGGCAGGATGGCAAGAATGGCCCGGGGCACAGTGAGGTGTACTGGAGGGGCCGGAGTGGGCAGGAGGTGACACTGGGAGGAGCAGCAGCTGGGAGGCCTACAGCAACTAACCCTAACCCTAACCCCTGGTGGACAGGAGGGGAGACAGCAGCAGTGCAGTCTGCAGAAAAGCTTCCCAGTTCAGCTGATCAGAGAGACTGGGAACCTCTTCAAATGTAAACTTCAGCTTCTCACATTCACCCCCATTCATCCCTCTCTCCCTACTTCCACCTCACTCTCCCTCCCTTTCTCCATCCCTCCCTCTCACCATCCATCCCTCTCTCCCTCCTCCCATCCCTCCTTCCAATAAGAACCATTCACTGAGCACAGCAGTTTCAGCCTCATTCCCACAGTCTGTATTCCAGCCTTTATCACATCCACGCTGCTCCCAGATACTTTACACCATTAGATATTACAATTCAAACTTTATAATCTCTACAATTTACTATTTGTTCAAGGAGATAAGGGCGGCATGGTGGCACAGCGGTTAGCACTACTGCCTCACAGCGCTAGGGACCTGAGTTCAATTCCTGGCTTGGGTCACTGTCTGTGCAGAGTCTGCACATTCTCCCTGTGTCTGCGTGGGTTTCCTCCGGGTGCTCCAGTTTCCTCCCACAGTCCAAAGATGTGCGGGTTAGGTTGGCTGGCCATGCAAAATTGACCCGAGTGTCAGGAGGATTAGCAGGTTAAATATGTGGAGTTACGGGGGTAGCGCCTGGGTGGGATTGTGGTTGGTGCAGACTCGATGGGCTGAATGGTCTTCTTCTGCACTGTAAGATTCTACGATTCTATGAGATCACAAAATTAAAGTTAAAAGTTAAATTTATTTATTAGTCACATTAAGGCTTACATTAACACTGCAATGAAGTTACTGTGAAATTCCCCTAGTCACCACAGTCCGGCACCTGTTCAGGTCAATGCACCTAAACAGCGCATCTTTCAGACTGTGGGAGGAAACCGGAGCACCCGGAGGGAACCCACACAGACACGGGGAAAACGTGCAGACTCTGCACAGACAGTGACCCAAGCCGAGAATTGAACCCGGGTCCCTGGCGCTATGAGGCAACCATGCAGACAGACAGTCAAGAAATCATCAATTCCACTCCCACCCGGAGCTATGGGGATGTATTTATACATTATCTCATTTCACAATAAAACACACACACTGAGTTTCAGATTGGCTTCTGTTATTATTTTGGTGCCCAGCTAGTGGATTAGACTGAGACTGACATCAACTGTGTGCGTGTGTGTGTGCGTGGGTGGGCGTGTTCACATAAACAGATAGAAACTAGAAGCAGGGGTAGGCCATGTGTCCCTTCGAGCCTGCCCCACCATCCACCTTGACCATGGCCGATCATCGAATTCAATATCCTGATCCCTTCCTTCCTCCCATATCCCTTTAGCCCCATATATGTGTATCTGGGAATGTATGTGTGCATCTGTGAGTTTGACTGCATCTAGAATAATGGGCAATTGACTTACCTGATGAGGGAGCAGCACCCTGAAAGCTCATGATACCAAATAAACCTGTTGGAATTTAACCTGGTGTTGTGAGACTTCTAACTAAAATCATAGAATCCAACAGTGCAGAAGGAGGCCATTCGTCCCATCGAGTCTGCACCGCCCACAATCCTACCCAGGCCCTATCCCCTTAATGCCATGCATTTACCCCAGCTAGTCCCCCTGACACAAAGGGGCAATTTAGCACGGCCAATCCACATAACCCGCCCATCTTTGGACTGTGAGAGAAAACTGGAGCACCCAGAGGGAACCCGTGCAGACGCGGGGAGAATGTGCAAACTCAACACAGACAGTTACCCAAAACTTGAATCGAACCCGGGTCCCTAGTGCTGTGAGGCAGCGGTGCTAACCACTATGCCACAGTGCACTAATCCAGGGAACTGGATTAATTGTTGGATTACACAGTGATATGTTACAGAGCAGTAATCAAGGGGAACTGGATTAATTGTTGGATTACACAGTGATATGTTACAGAGCAGTAATCAAGGGGAACTGGATTAATTGTTGGATTACACAGTGATATGTTACAGAGCAGTAATCCAGGGGAACTGGATTAATTGTTGGATTACACAGTGATATGTTACAGAGCAGTAATCAAGGGGAACTGGATTAATTGTTGGATTACACAGTGATATGTTACAGAGCAGTAATCCAGGAGAACTGGATTAATTGTTAGATTACACAGTGATATGCTACAGAACAGAAATCCAGGGGAACTGGATTAATTGTTGGATTGCACAGGGATATGTTACAGAGTCTTAAAATCTGAAATAAAACAGTCAATGCCACAAATAGTCAACAGGCCCAGCAGCTTCTATGAAGGCAGAAACAGAGTGAAACATACAGCCAAGCATCCATAAGAATGAGGAGAAGCAGTGGACCATTGGGCCCCTCTGCTTCAACATTTGACATGATCCCAACTGATCTGATTCTGGCCAGAACTCAAAGGGGGCAGAGATTGTGGTGTAAAATTGTTGGACTCAGTTTTGTTCTGAAGACTGTAAAGTGTCTCTTTCAGTTGCGAGAAATAATATTATATTTCCCAGTTCCGATGACAGGTCACATTCAGTCTGTTTCTCTCTCCACAGAGGCTGCCTGACTTGTTGAGTATTTCCAGCCAAAAGAGAAAACGCTGGAAAATCCCAGCAGGTCTGGCAGCATCTGTAAGGAGACAAAAAGAGCTGAGGTTTCGAGTCCAGGTGACCCTTTTGACAAAAGCAGCAATTTGCTTTCATTCATGAATATTTCCAGCGTTTTCCGTTTTATGTCAAGCAGAGAATGTGTAAGAATTGTCACACCCGGAACAGATGTCTCTTACTCCGGACACCCCAGCTCGGGTCTGGGGGGTGGGGGGGGGGTTCGGGTAACGTTCATAATTTTGTGTTTGTGTCTGGTGCAAATAATACTTCAGATTAAACGGAGAAGCTTTTTAAACTGAGGAGAGTAACTGCATTTGGGCGCTGACTTTAAACAACATTAACAAGCCCGGGCTGCTGGAGAAACATTTAGGGATTTGTGAGCAGTCAGTTCCGGCTGGTTTGAAGTGAAATCCTGTCGGTGCTGCGGCAAATCTGAACTCAAACCAGACAAACTGGAACCGCTGGGTTAGAGATTCCGGGTGTTGGGATGTGGAGGCTGGGGGAGGGGGAGATGGCGCTAAAACTCTGAGCCTGACTTTAGACAGGGTGAGCGGGGTAAAGGGGAGGAATGACAGAGTTAATGTGGGAGTCAGGGACAATAGCAGAAGGTGGGAAGCTCTGGAAAGGAGCAATGGGGGTAAAGGTCATCAAAGAATGCTTGTTTAAATGAAGATAAAAGCAAAATGCTGCGGATGCTGGAATCTGAAACATAAACAGAAAATGCTGGAAATCTCAGCGTCTGTGGAGAGAGAATGGAGTTAATGCTTCCAGTCTGGATGATCACAGATGCGATCAGACCTGCTGAGGTTTTTCCAGCACTTTCTGTTTTTGATTAACTGAAGGTTCAGCAGGGAAAGAAGCAGCGAACTGAACACACTGAACCCAGGGGGAGGGGGTGACCCAGGATAAGGGACAGGCGCAGCTCAGTGAGGCTCTGCAAAGTCCATCAACACATTCACATTGAGAGCTGAGAGCGCCAAGGGGGAGAGGAAGGAGAAACTATTTGGGGCACAGCAGAAGGTCACCCCTCCCCCCCACTCTGTGGTTCCACATCCCTCCCACACCTGGATAGGGTTGGCTCGAGGTGCAGGAATCTGCAAGCTGAGAGGCTGAGCTGTGAACTGGGCCGGGTTGGGGGTTTGAGTGACAGTCCTGGGGCTATTTCAGGACAGGAACTGCCACAGATTCCCCCTTTTTCCTGGGACGTTTCACTGGAGCTGTGTTGGTGAGTGTTTATAATCTCTGTCTCACTGTCTCGGTAATGGGGGTGGGTTAGAACCATAGAAAATTACAGCTCAGAAACAGGCCTTTTGGCCCTTCTTGTCTGTGCCGAACCATTTTTTGCCTAGTCCCACTGACCTGCACTTGGACCATATCCCTCCACACCCCTCTCATCCGTGAACCCGTCCAAGTTTTTCTTAAATGTTAAAAGTTGTAGATTGCTGTGAGTGTTAGAGTAAATAACCTCTCCTCATGCTGCCAGTTCCAGTCTGCAGACTCCATTTCTCAGTCCAGTCTGCTGCTCTGTCTCTGTCTGTCTGTACTTTGCTGCAGTGCTCCACATTCTGAGCAACATCCAGCCCATTGTTGTCACCCGAAATTTGCGGCAAACTACCTTCACAGTGGCACAGTGGTTAGCACTGCTGCCTCACTGAGTCAGGGTTCGATTCCAGCGGTGGGTGACTGTCTCTGTGGAGTTTGCACAGTAAGAAGTCTCATAACACCAAGTTAAAGTCCGATAAGTTTATTTGGAATCAAAGCAAATTACTGCGGATGCTGGAATTTGAGACCAAAAGAGAAATTGCTGGAAAATCTCAGCAGATATGGCAGGATCTGTCAGGAGAGAAAAGAGCTGATGCTTCGAATCCACATGACCCTTTGTCAAAGCTTTGACAAAGAGTAATCTGGACTCGAAATGACAGCTCTTTTCTGTCCTTACAGATGTTGCCAAACCTGCTGAGATTTTCCAGCATTCTCTCTTTGGGTTATTTGGAATCACGAGCTTTCAGAGCACTGCTCCTTCATCAGCGCTCTGAAAGCTTGTGGTTCCAAATAAACCTGTTGGTCTTTAACCTTATGTCGTGAGGCTTCTTACTGTGCTCACCCCAGCTCAGCGCTGGCATCTCCACCTCATGTGTGGAGTTTGCACAATCTCCCTCTGTCTGTGTGCATTTCCTCTGGGTGCTCCGGTTTTTTCTCATAGCCCAAAGATGTGCAGGTTAGGTAAATTTGTCCCTTGGTGTCCCAAGATATGTAGTGTCTAATTTGATTTATTATTGTCGCATGTTCTGGGATACAGTGAAAAGTATTATTTCTTGCGTGCTATAGAGAAAAAAAGTAAATTGGTGGAGTACAGAGGGGGGAAGGAAAAGAGTCGGGTGCAGAAAATATTGTTGCCGTTGCAGGCAGGGTGAAGAGAAAGGTCAGTCGGAGGATTAGCAGGGTAAATGCGTAGGTTTACGGGTTTAGGGGGTGTGCCTGGGAAAGATGCTCTGTCGTAGAGTCAGTACAGACTCGATGGATCGAATGGCCTCTTTCTGCACTGTAAGGTTTCTATGATACGTGAATTACGGCGAACAACTTTTGAATGGAGGGGTTTCTGAGCCGCAGAGCATTGTGGGAATTGTGACCGCCATTAGTCAGTGACTGACTCTAAATGTTTAATTGCAGACTGAGGGCAGGTCAGCAAACTGAATCCTCAATTCTGTTTGTGACTCTCACAGGCTGCCTGGCCTGATGAATATCTCCAAGATTTATTTTCTTTGTCCCAGAAACAGTCTCTACAGAGTTTTGTTTCTGTGTTATTGTTTTATAAGTTCGAGTTTAGAAACACAGTTAGGAGCTGGCATAAATCAGGCTGTCTGTTGGATGCAGAACTCAGTTCCTGGACTCCCCCGTGTAGGTTTTTTAAATTGTTGTTTCAGTCTGAACTCTATTCATAACTTGCCTCTCAATCCTGCTGCGTTTTTCCAGCACCTTTTCTTTCAATTTTAAGTGGAACCTTAATACCTGCTTAGTACATAAGTACACATCACAAGTTCAGAGGAATGTATTTTTAAAAATTAATTAATCTCAATTGCACAAGATAGTTTTCTATTATGTCTTTGATTGATAATGGCGCCGTTAATTCCCAGTTGCCCCGGCGGGCGTGAAAGTGTCCCATTCATTCCGCAGGAGCCTATTGCGCAGGCGCAATGCCGTATCTGGAGCATGCGCAGTGTCACTTTGCTCAGAGCTCTGCGAGTCGGGGGACTTTTTTTCAGCGGGTGAGAGTCAGTGTGGCGGAGGGAGGAAAGGAGCCGAGAGTCGGGATGGGGAGGGAGGAATGGAGCCGAGAGTCGGGATGGGGAGGGAGGAATGGAGCCGGGAGTCGGGATGGGGAGGGAGGAATGCAGCCGGGAGTCGGGGTGGGGAGGGAGGAATGGAGCCGGGAGTCGGGGTGGGGAGGGAGGAATGGAGCTCGGAGTCGGGGTGGGGAGGGAGGAATGCAGCCGGGAGTCGGGGTGGGGAGGGAGGAATGGAGCCGGGAGTTGGGGTGGGGAGGGAGGAATGGAGCCGGGAGTCGGGATGGGGAGGGAGGAATGGAGTCGGGATGGGGGGGGAGGAATGGAGCCGGGAGTCGGGATGGGGAGGGTGGAATGGAGCCCGGAGTCGGGGTGGGGAGGGAGGAATGGAGCCGGGAGTCGGGGTGGGGAGGGAGGAATGGAGCCGAGAGTCGGGATGGGGAGGGAGGAATGGAGCCGGGAGTCGGGGTGGGGAGGGAGTAATGGAGTCGGGATGGGGGGGGAGGAATGGAGCCGGGAGTCGGGGTGGGGAGGGAGGAATGGAGTGGGGGTGGGGAGGGAGGAATGGAGCCGGGAGTCGGGACGGGGAGGGAGGAATGGAGCCGGGAGTCGGGATGGGGAGGGAGGAATGGAGCCGGGAGTCGGGGTGGGGAGGGAGGAATGGAGCCGGGAGTCGGGATGGGGAGGGAGGAATGGAGCCGGGAGTCGGGGTGGGGAGGGAGGAATGGAGTCGGGATGGTGGGGGAGGAATGGAGCCGGGAGTCGGGGTGGGGAGGAAGGAATGGAGTCGGGAGTCGGGGAGGGGAGGGAGGAATGGAGCCGGGAGTCGGGATGGGGAGGGAGGAATGCAGCCGGGAGTCAGGATGGGGAGGGAGGAATGCAGCCGGGAGTCGGGGTGGGGAGGGAGGAATGGAGCCGGGAGTCGGGATGGGGAGGGAGGAATGGAGCCGGGAGTCGGGGTGCGGAGGGAGGAATGGAGCCGGGAGTCGGGGTGGGGAGGGAGGAATGGAGCTGGGAGTCGGGGTGGGGAGGGAGGAATGCAGCCGGGAGTCGGGATGGGGAGGGAGGAATGCAGCCGGGAGTCGGGGTGGGGAGGGAGGAATGGAGCCGGGAGTCGGGATGGGGAGGGAGGAATGGAGCCGGGAGTCGGGGTGGGGAGGGAGGAATGGAGCCGGGAGTCGGGATGGGGAGGGAGGAATGGAGCCGGGAGTCGGGGTGGGGAGGGAGGAATGGAGCCGGGAGTCGGGATGGGGAGGGAGGAATGGATCCGGGAGTCGGGGTGGGGGGGAGGAATGGAGTCGGGATGGGGGGGAGGAATGGAGCCGGGAGTCGGGGTGGGGAGGAAGGAATGGAGTCGGGAGTCGGGGTGGGGAGGGAGGAATGGAGCCGGGAGTCAGGGGAGGGGGGAATGGAGCCGGGAGCCGGGGTGGGGAGGGGGGAATGGAGCCGGGAGTCGGGGTGGGGAGGGAGGAATGGAGTCGGGATGGGGGGGAGGAATGGAGCCGGGAGTCGGGGTGGGGAGGAAGGAATGGAGTCGGGAGTCGGGGTGGGGAGGGAGGAATGGAGCCGGGAGTCGGGGTGGGGAGGGAGGAATGGAGCCGGGAGTCAGGGGAGGGGGGAATGGAGCCGGGAGCCGGGGTGGGGAGGGGGGAATGGAGCCGGGAGTCGGGGTGGGGAGGGAGGAATGGAGCCGGGAGTCGGGGTGGGGAGGGAGGAATGGAGTCGGGGTGGGGAGGCAGGAATGCAGCCGGGAGTCATGGTGGGGAGGGAGGAATGGAGCCGGGAGTCGGGATGGGGAGGGAGGAATGGAGCCGGGAGTCGGGGTGGGGAGGGAGGAATGGAGCCGGGAGTCGGGGTGGGGAGGGAGGAATGGAGCCGGGAGTCGGGATGGGGAGGGAGGAATGGAGCCGGGAGTCGGGGTGGAGAGGGAGGAATGGAGCCGGGAGTCGGGGTGGGGAGGGAGGAATGGAGCCGGGAGTCGGGATGGGGAGGGAGGAATGGAGCCGGGAGTCGGGGTGGGGAGGGAGGAATGGAGCCGGGAGTCAGGGGAGGGGGGAATGGAGCCGGGGTGGGGAGGGGGGAATGGAGCCGGGAGTCGGGGTGCGGAGGGAGGAATGGAGTCGGGGTGGGGAGGGAGGAATGGAGCCGGGAGTCGGGGTGGGGAGGGAGGAATGCAGCCGGGAGTCAGGGTGGGGAGGGAGGAATGGAGCCGGGAGTCGGGATGGGGAGGGAGGAATGGAGCCGGGAGTCGGGGTGGGGAGGGAGGAATGGAGCCGGGAGTCGGGTTGGGGAGGGAGGAATGGAGCCGGGAGTCAGGGGAGGGGGGAATGGAGCCGGGAGCCGGGGTGGGGAGGGGGGAATGGAGCCGGGAGTCGGGGTGGGGAGGGAGGAATGGAGCCGGGAGTCGGGGTGGGGAGGGAGGAATGGAGTCGGGGTGGGGAGGGAGGAATGGAGCCGGGAGTCGGGGTGGGGAGGGAGGAATGGAGCCGGGGTGGGGAGGGAGGAATGGACCGGGAGTCGGGGTGGGGACGGAGGAATGCATTCGGGGTGGGGAGAGAGCGGAAGCTTCACAAACACCCGCTGGAGGCCGCAAGGCCCGAATAAGAACATGTGGGTCCCGGGTTTAAAGCTCCCGGGCTTTTATCCCAGGAAGAAGTCTCACAACACCAGGTTAAAGTACAACAGGTTTATTTGGTAGCACAAGCCACTAGCTTTCGGAGTGCTGCTTCTTCATCAGGTAAGTGGGAGCTCTGTTCACAAACAGGGCATATAAAGACACAAAATATGAAGACACAAAATGAGTTTGTGTCTTCATATGCTCTGTTTGTAAACAGAACTCCCACTTACCTGATGAAGGAGCAGCGCTCTGAAAGCTTGTGGCTTGTGCTACCAAATAAACCTGTTGGACTTTAACCTGGTGTTGTGAGACTTCTTACTGTGTTTACTCCAGTCCAACGCCAGCATCTCCATGTCATTTTTTCCCGGGAACAGGCCCCGGTTTTCAACCGCCATCTTGTTTCAGCGGGGAAGGAGAGCGCATGCTCTCGGGCTGGTCAGAATGGGCGTGGCTTCAGGGGGCTCGGTTCAGAACCTCTATCTTCAGAGGGACAACAGGTTGCAGGGCGCATGCGCAACTATCCAAGAACATCAGAATAAGAACATAAGAATTCGGAACAGGAGCCCGTCATCCGGCCCATCGAGCCTGCTGCATCATTCAATAAGATCATGTCTACTTTGGAGAGCCTGGATAGACTGGGGCTTTTTTCTCTGGAGCACAGGAGACGGAGGGGTGATCTTATAGAGGGCTATAAAATAATGAGGGACACAGATCAGCTAGATAGTCAATATCTTTTCCCAAAGGTAGGGGAGTCTAAAACTAGCGGGCATAGGTTTAAGGTGAGAGGGGAGAGAAACAAAAGTGTCCAGAGGGGCAATTTGTTCACACAGAAGGTCATAGAGTCAGAGAGGTTTACAGCATGGAAACAGGCCCTTCGGCCCAACTTGTCCATGCCGCCCTTTTTTTTAAAACCCCTAAACTAAACCCAATTGCCTGCATTTGGCCCATATCCCTCTATACACATCGTACCCATGTAACTATCTAAATGCTTTTTAAAGGACAAAATTGTACCCGCCTCTACTACTACCTCTGGCAGCTAGTTCCAGACACTGACCACCCTCTGTGTGAAAAATGTCCCCTCTGGACACTTTTGTATCTCTCCCCTCTCAACTTAAACCTATGCCCTCCAGTTTTAGACTCCCCTATCTTTTGGAAAATATACTGACTATCTAGCTGATCTATGCCCCTCATTATTTTATAGACCTCTATAACATCACCCCTCAGCCTTCTGCACTCCAGATAAAAAAGTCCCTGTCTATCCAGCCTCTACTTGTAACTCAATCCATCAAGTCCCAGTAGCATCCTCGTAAATCTTTTCTGCACTCTTTCTATTTTAATAATATCCTTTCTATGATAGGGTGACCAGAATTGCACACAGTATTCCAAGTGTGGCCTTACCAATGTCTTGGACAACTTCAACAAGACATTCCAACTCCTGTATTCAATGTTCTGACTGATGAAACCAAGCATGCCGAATGCCTTCTTCACCATTCTGTCCACCTGTGACTCCACTTTCAAGGAGCTATGAACATGTACCCCTCGATCTCTTTGTTCTGTAACTCTCCCCAACACCCTACCATTAACTGAGTAAGTCCTGCCCTGGTTCAATCTGCCAAAATGCATCACCTCGCATTTGTCGAAATTAAACTCCATCTGCCATTCGTCAGCCCACTGGCCCAATTGATCAAGATCCCATTGCAACTGGATAGGGTGGTGAGTATTTGGAACAAGCTGCCAGAGGTAGTAGTAGAGGCGGGTACAATTTTGTCTTTTAAAAAGCATTTAGATAGTTACTTGGGTATGATGGGTATAGAGGGATATGGGCCAAATGCGGGCAATTGGGATGAGCTCAAGGGTTTAAAAAAAAGGGCAGCATGGACAATTTGGGTCAAAGGGCTGTTTTCCATGCTGTAAATCTCTATGAATCTATGACTTTGCTACCCTCACCCCGTCCATACCCATGACTTTCTTGTGGATCAGAACCTCAGCTTTGAATATATTCATAGACCTGCCTCCAATCCTCACTGGTGAAGACAGAGTTCCAAATATCAACAGCCCGTTGAGAGAATAGATTTCTCTTCATCTTAATCTTAAATCCTTTATTTTTACTTGATTCCCACACCAAAGGAAACATCCTCAGCATCCACATTGTCAAGCACCTTATATCATATGAATCATAGAATCCCTACAGTGCAGAAGGAGGCCATTTGGTCCATCAAGTCTGTACTGACCACAATCCTACCCAGGCCCCATCCCCACTACCCCCTGCATTTCCTCTGCTAATCCCCCTGACACTCGGGTCAATTTAGCATGGCCAATCCACCTAATCCATACATCTTTGGACTGTGGGAGGAAACCGGAGCACCCTGAGGAAACTCTCACAGACATGGGGAAAATGTGCAAACTCCACACAGACAGTGACCCAATGCCGGAATTGAACCTGGGACCCTGGTACTGTGAGGCATCATGCCACCCTTAAATTCCCAGATGTTTCAATAAGATTATTTCTCAGTCTTCTGAACTCCAAAGAGTACAGGCTCCAACTGCTCAACCTGACAGATAAAACTCCTCATTTCAGGAATAAGGTTTAAGGTGCTGGGGGGTAGGTACAGAGGAGATGTCAGGGGTAAGTTTTTCACTCAGAGGGTGGTGGGTGAGTGGAATCGGCTGACGTCGGTGGTGGTGGAGGCAAACTCGTTGGGGTCTTTTAAGAGACTTCTGGATGAGTACATGGGATTTAATGAGATTGAGGGCTATAGATAGGCCTAGAGGTAGGGATATGATCAGCGCAACTTGTGGGCCGAAGGGCCTGTTTGTGCTGTGGCTTTCTATGTTCTATGTTCTATAATCAACCAACTGGATCTTCTCTGAACTGCTTCCACTGCAATTTTGTCCCACTAAAGTAATTCTGTGCAGGTAACAGGAGAGAATGTTTTGAATTTCTGTTCTGGACAGATGCTGATGGATTTTGGAAACTCCTTTTACAGGGGGTTAGAAGGGAAAGATTTACTCACAGCAAACTCAGACCAAAAGAAATGTTTGTCTGTCCTGAATTTCTAACCTTGAATTACACCTATAATTTTCATCATTTACAGGGAGAAGATTTGAAGATTGCAACATTTTTCCCGGACACCAATCTCTCAGATCTTTGCAGACGTCGACTCCAGCAGGTTTAAAATGTTGAAAACAGTGAAATGGTTTTGGGGTGAGTGTGAGTGAGCATTAATTTAAATTTACAGCATGCTCTGATTCCATAGATCTCGGGCTATTATAACTCCTTTACCATGGATGGGGAGGCAATGGTGCAGTGATAGTGTCATTGGATTAGTAATACAGGGATCCAGGGCAAAACACTGTGAACCCTGGGTTCGAATCCCACAGTGGCAGATGTTGAAATTTGAATTCAGTAAAAATCTAGAATTAGAAGTCCATTGATGACAAGTGTTGTAAAAATCTATCCAATTTAATAATGTCCTTTAAAGAAGGAAATTACCACATCCCCCAGCAATGCAAGCCACTCAGTTCAAGGGCAATGAGTTATGGGCAATAGATGCTGATGCAGCCAGCACATAGAGTCCTAGAGCAATACAGCACGGATACAGGTCCTTGGGCCCAACTGATCCATGCCAACCATGGTGCCCTCCCAGCTAGTCCCAATTGCCCATGTTTGGCTCATATCCCTCTCATCCTTTCCAATTCATGTACTTATGCTTTTTAAATGTTTAAACCTGTCTCAACCACTTTCTCTGGCAGCTCATTCCATGTACACACCACCCTCTGCATGAAGACATTGCCCCTCAGGTCCCTTTTAATCTTTCGCCTCTCACCTTAAACCTATGCCCTCTAGTTTTCAATTCCCATACCCTGGCAAAAGGACAATGTGGGTTCATCCTATCTATGCCCCCCATGATTTAATACACCTCAATATAGTCACCCCACATTCTCCTACATTCGAAGGAATACAACCCTCGCCTGTCCAACCTCTCGCGATCACTCAGACCCACTAGGCCCGGCAGCATCCTCATAAATCTTCTTTGCACTCTTTCCAGTTTATCAATGTCTTTCCTATCACAGGGTGACAAAAACTGTACACAATACTCCAAGTGCAGCCTCACCAATGACTTATACAACTGTAACATAATGTCCCAACTCCTATACTCAGTGCCCTGACTGATGAAGGCCAGTGTGCTAAATGCCTTCTTCACCACTCTGTCGACCTGTGCCGCCACTTTCAACAAACTATGTACTTCTCCTGGGTTCCTCTGTTCCTCAACACTCCCCAGGGCCTTACCATTCATTGTATAAGATTGCAGCTCCTCCAAAACTGTGTTAGGGAACTGGAGCTGGATGAACTTAGGATCATTAGGGAGGCAGAGGTGGCCATAAACAGAAGCTTCATGGATATAGTTACTCCAGGAAAGGAAAATAGATGGGTGACAGTGAGAGGGGCTGGGAGGAAGCAGTCAGTGCAGGGATACCCTGTGGTTGTTCCCCTTAGCAACAAGTATTCCGCTTTGGATACGGTTGAGGGGGACGACATACCAGTGGTGAGCCGCAGTGAGCGGATCTCTAGCACTGTGTCCGTCTCTGTGGCTCAGGAGGGTAAGGGGCAGAGCGGGAGGGCAATAGTTATTGGGGACTCGTTAGTTTGAGGGATAGATAGGAGGTTCTGTGGCAGCAAAAGAGACTCACAGATGGTATGTTGCCTACCGGATGCCAGGGTCCGTGACGTCTCGGACCGTGTTTTCTGGATTCTTAAGGGGGAGGGGGAACAGTCACAAGTCGTGGTACACATTGGTACCAACGACATAGGTAAAAGAAGGGACGGGGCTTTAGGGAGCTGGGCTGGAAGCTGAGAGCCAAGAAAAAACATGTGGTCATCTCTGGTACGTTACCAGTGCCATGTGATAGCGAGTTGAGGAACAGGGAGTACAGTTAAACATGTGGTTGCAGGGATGGTGTAGGAGGGAGGGTTTCAGCTACATGGATAATTGGAACACATTCTGGGGAAGGTGGGACCTGTACAAACAGGACGGGGTGCACCTGAACCAGAGGGGCACCAATATCCTGGGAGGGAAATTTGATAAGGCTCTTCAGGGGGGTTTAAACTAATTTGTCAGGGGGGTGGGAAAAGGAGTTGTAGTCCGGAAGTCAGTGTTGAGGGTAGTGAGGTGTTGGGGAAGGTATCAAGGTCAAGGGTGGGTACCAGTAGACAGGAAGGTGGGTTGAAGTGTGTCTACTTCAATGCAAGGAGCATCCGGAACAAGGTAGATGAACTTGGGGCGTGGATTGGTACTTGGGACTACGATGTTGTGGCCATTACGGAGACATGGGTAGAACAAGGACAGGAATGGTTGTTGGACGTTCCGGGGTATAGATGTTTCAGTAAATGTAGGGAAGCTGGTAAAAGAGGTGGAGGAGTGGCATTGTTAATCAAGGAGAGTTTAACGGCTGCGGAAAGGCACTTCGAGAGGGATCTGCACACTGAGGTAATATGGGCTGAGGTTAGAAATAGGAAAGGAGCGGTCACGTTGTTAGGAGTTTACTATAGGCCCCCAAATAGTAATAGAGATGTGGAGGAACAAATTGGTAAGCAGATTATGGATAGGTGTGGGGGTCACAGGGTAGTTGTCATGGGGGACTTTAACTTTCCAAATATTGATTGGAACCTTTGTAGGTCGAATAGTTCAGATGGGGCAGTTTTTGTGCAGGAGGGTTTCCTGACACAATATGTGGATAGGCCGATGAGGTGGGGCCACACTGAATTTGGTAATGGGAAATGAACCAGGGCAAGTGTTAGATTTGGTTGTGGGAGGGCACTTTGGAGATAGTGACCACAATTCGGTGTCTTTTGTTATTGCAATGGAGAGGGAGAGGGCCATGCGGCAGGGCAAGGTTTACAATTGGGGGAGAGGTAATTATGATGCGATTAGGCAAGAATTAGGGGGCATAAGATGGGAACAGAAACTGTCAGGGAAGGGAACTAATGAAAAGTGGAACTTTTTCAACGAACAAATACTGTGTGTCCTTGATAGGTATGTCCCTGGCAGGAAGGAAATGGCCAAGTGAGGGAACCATGGTTCACAAAAGAGGTGGAATGTCTTGCAAAAAGGAAGAGGGAAGCTTATGTCGGGATGAGGAAACAAGGTTCAGATGGCTCAATTGAGGGTTACAAGTTCGCAAGGAATGAGCAGAAAAAGGGGCTTAGGAGAGCTAGGAGTGGACATGAGAAGTCCTTGGCGGGTCGGATCAAGGAAAACCCCAAGGCCTTTTACTCTTATGTGAGGAATAAAAGAATGACCAGGGTGAGATTAAGGCCAGTCAAGGACAGTAGTGGGAACTTGTGTATGGAGTCAGTAGAGATAGGAGAGGTGATGAATGAATACTTTTCTTCAGTGTTCACCAAGGAGAGGGGCCATGTTTTTGAGGAAGAGAAGGTGTTACAGGCTAATAGGCTGGAGGAAGTAGATGTTTGGAGGGAGGATGTACTAGCAGTTTTGAATAAACCGAAGGTCGATAAGTCCCCAGGACCTGATGAAATACATCCTAGGATTCTTTGGGAGGCAAGGGATGAGATTGCAGAGCCTTTGGCTTTGATCTTTGGGTCCTCACTGTCCACGGGGATGGTGCCAGAGGACTGGAGAGTGGCGAATGTTGTTCCTCTGTTTAAGAAAGGGAATAGAAATGACCCTGGTAATTGCAGGCTGGTTAGTCTTACTACGGTGGTTGGTAAGTTGATGGAAAAGGCCCTTAGGGATGGGATTTACGACAATTTAGAAAGATGCGGATTAATCGGGATAGTCAGCATGGATTCGTGAAGGGCAAGTCGTGCCTCACAAATTTGATTGAATTTTTTGAGGAGGTAACTAAGTGTGTTGATGAAGGTAGGGCAGTTGATGTCATATACATGGATTTTAGTAAGGCGTTTGATAAGGTCCCCCATGGTCGGCATAGATAGGATGCAAAGCTGGGCTGCAAAATGGCAAATGGAGTTTAACCCTGATAAATGTGAGGTGATTCATTTTGGTAGGACAAATTTAAATGTGGATTGCAGGGTCAAAGGTAGGGTTCTGAAGGCTGTGAAGGAACAGAGAGATCTTGGGGTCCATATCCACAGATCTCTGAAGGTTGCCACTCAAGTGGATAGAGCTGTGAAGAAGGCCTATAGTGTGTTAGCTTTTATTAACAGGGGGTTGGAGTTTAAGAGCCGTGGGGTTATGCTGCAACTGAACAGGACCTTGGTGAGACCACATTGAGAATATTGTGTGCAGTTCTGGTCACCTCACTATAAGAAGGATGTGGAAGCGCTGGAAAGAGTGCAAAGGAGATTTACCAGGATGCTGCCTGGTTTGGAGGGTAGGTCTTGCGAGGAAAGGCTGAGGGAGCTAGGGCTGTTCTCTCTGGAGTGGAGGAGGTTGAGGGGAGACTTAACAGAGGTTTATAAAATGATGAAGGGGATACATAGAGTGAACGTTCAAAGACTATTTCCTCGGGTGGATGGAGCTATTACAAGGGGGCATAACTATAGGGTTCGTGGTGGGAGATACAGGACGGATATCAGAGGTAGGTTCTTTACGCAGAGAGTGGTTGGGTTGTGGAATGGACTGCCTGCAGTGATAGTGGAGTCAGACACTTTAGGAACATTTAAGCGGTTATTGGACAGGCACATGGAGCACACCAGGATGATAGGGAGTGGGATAGCTTGATCTTGAGTTCAGATAAAGCTCAGCACAACATCGTGGGCCGAAGGGCCTGTTCTGTGCTGTACTGTTCTATGTTCATTATAACTTAACCTTTTTTAAGACAACTTACAAGGACTGATTTTAGAGGCAACATCTTTGTTGATTTAAAATCCCAAACACGTTACACCCAAACACAGGCAAAATCTTTGTTCTTTATCTGGGGATAAAATTCTCAGTTATTCCAAATTCCTCCAGGCTATGCTTAATATTTCCGCATTTAACTTATTCCCAGAAATCCTCAATTATAAACTGAAATAGACCATTGAGTTTCCGGGCAGTCACAGGAATATGGTCAAGATAGTCTAGTCCCACAATGCTTCACTTTCAATCTGCAGTCCTTCAATTATAACAGAATATGTGGCTGTACGTAGCTGCCTTGGCCATGGTCAACCCCAACCCCAAGGGTGGCTTCCTGAACTGCTGCAATGCCTCAGGTGTACGTCCACCCACAGTGCTGTTAGGAAGGGACTTCCAGCTACATATTCCAGACTTTCATGAGACTGTAGGTGCATATATGATTGATATATTCCATTCAACCACATCCAAGGTGAGTTATTCCAATTCCTTTATTGTCCAGGACAATATATTCACAATATCTTTAAAACAGAAATTAAAGATTCCCATTTGATTTCAGACAGTAACATATTCTGTTGGTTTGTTCTTTATTGTCAATGTCAGGCTGGGGTTGTTCTCCTTGGAGCAAAGGAGGTTGAGGGGAGATTTGATAGAGGTGGACAAAATTCTGACAGGTTTAGATAAGGTGGACAAAGAAAAGCTGTTCCTATTAGCTGATGGGACAAGGACGAGGGGGGACACAGATTTCTTGTTTTGGGTCAGAGATGCAAGGGGGGGGAGTGGGGGGGAGATGTGAGGAAGAATATTCTGATGCAGCGAATGGTAATGACCTGAAACTCGCTGTCTACGAGGGTGGAGGAAGTGGAGACAATAAACAATTAAAAAGGAAATTGGATGGGCATTTGGGATGTTCCAAACAGAACGAAGAACAAAGACAATTACAGCACAGAAACAAGCCCTTTGGCCCTCCAAGCCTGTAGCAACCATGCTGCCCGTCTGAACTAAAACCCCCTACCTTTCCAGGGACCATATATCTCTATTCCTATGCTATTCATATCTTTGTCAAGACACACCTTAAAAGTCATTATCGTATCTGCTTCCACTGCCTTCCCCGGCAACGAGTTCCAGGCACTCACCACCCTCTGTGTAAAAAACCTGCCTTGTACATCTCCTTTAAACCTTGCCCCTCGCACCTTAAACCTATGCCCCTCGTAATTGACTTTTCCACCCCCTGAAAAAGCTTCTGATTATCCACTCTGTCCATGCCCCTCATAATCTTGTAGACTTCTATCAGGTCGCCCCCCTCAACCTCCGTCGTTCCAGTGAGAACAAACCAAGTTTCTCCAACCTCTCCTCATAGCTAATGCCCTCCACACCAGGCAACATCCTGATAAACATTTTCCACACCCTCTCCAAAGCCTCCACATCCATCTGGTCGTGTGGTCACCAGAATTGAACATGAGATTCCAAGTGCGGTCTAACTAAGGTTCTATAAAGCTGCAACATGACTGACCAATTTTTAAACTCAGTGCCCTGGCCGATGAAGGCAAGCATGCCGTATGCCTTCTTGATTATCTTACAATAACCTGTGTACCTGTACACCTCGATCCCTCTGCCTATGAATACTCTGAAGGGTTCTGCCATTTACTGTATATTTCCCATCTGTATTAGACCTTCCAAAATGCATTACCTCACATTTGTCCGGATTAAACTTCATCTGCCATCTCTCCGCCCAAGTCTCCAACTGATCTATATCCTGCTGTATCCTCTGCCGTTCCCCATCGCTATTCGCAATTCCACCAACCTTTGTGTCGTCCACAAACTTACCAATCAAACCAGTTACATTTTCCTCCAAATCATTTATATATATTACAAACAGCAAAAGTCCCAGCACTGATCGCTGAGGAACGTCACTTGTCACAGCCCTCCATTCAGAAATGTACCTTTGCACTGCCAACCTCTGTTTTCTTCCGACTAAATATCTCTCAACTTCCTAACACCCTGTCACTCTGTGATCCTCGTGAAATTTGAAACCAGGTATTCGCAAAAAGACTCAAAGAGCATCAGCCCACTGGAGGCTGAGATCAGCCAGTCCAGCACAAAGAAACCCTCTGACCCTTCCCATTGACCAACTGTGAGAATGAACAAAATGCAGTCCTGGATGCAGCTGAGAGCAGAAACAATAACAGCAGAATCCAACCCCTGGAATCACTTGTGAACTTGCTGGTGTTTCAGCAGCCGGGATGAAACGCTGAAACCCTTCCCACACTGAGAGCAGGTGAACGGCCTCTCCCCAGTGTGAACTCGCTGGTGTGCCTGCAGCTCAGATGGCTGAGTGAATCCCTTCCCACACTGAGAGCAAGTGAACGGCCTCTCCCCAGTGTGAATTCGCTGGTGTGCCCGCAGGGTGGATAACTGAGTGAATCCCTTCCCACACTGAGAGCAGGTGTATGGCCTCTCCCCAGTGTGAACTCGCTGGTGTGTCTGCAGGCTGGATAATTGAGTGAATCCCTTCCCACACTGAGAGCAGGTGAACGGCCTCTCTCCAGTGTGAACTCGCTGGTGTGTCAGCAGGCTGGATGACCGTGTGAATCCCTTCCCACACTGAGAGCAGGTGAACGGCCTCTCCCCAGAGTGAACTTGCTGGTGTGACTGCAGGTGGGATGACTGAGTGAATCCCTTCCCACATTGAGAGCAGGTGAATGGTCTCTCCCCAGTGTGAACTCGTTGGTGAATCCGTAAGCTGGAGAACTGATGAAATCCCTTCTCACACCGAGAGCAGATGAACAGCTTCTCCCCAGTGTGGCTGCGCCGATGAGCTTCCAGCTCTGATGGGGCTCTGTATCCCTTCCCACAGTCCGCACATTTCCATGGTTTCTCCATGGTGCAGGTGTCCTTACCTCTCTCTTGGGTGGACAATCAGTTGAAACTTCGTCCACATACACAACAAGATTACAGTCTCTACCCGCTGTGAATGGTGTGATATTTATTCAGGCTGTGTAACTGGTTAAAGCTCTTTAGTCAGTGCATTGGAACACTCTCACTCAAGTGTGGCAGTGTGTTGATGCATTTTCACTCACACTGACATTTCAAATCTTTTCAAATTTACAGACTGGACAATCATTTCTCCTTCTGGATTCAAAGTCCGATGATATTGAAGTCCCAAGGAATATGATTCTGTCGCGTCTAGACGTGACGTTTGAGATTTCAGCCTGTGATTCCTCTTTCAATATCCTGGAAAATTCGTTCACAAAAGTCATCAGTGTCAGTACAGGATAGAAATTCAGAACAGACAATTTCTATGGAACATTCTTTCCTCTCTCATTCCCCAAAAGCTGGAAATCTCCATCCCACACACTCTCTCCCCATTCTCAGCAGGTCTGGCAGCATCTGTATGGAGAGAAAAGAACTGATGTTTCAGAGCTTTGACAAAGGGTTATCTAGACAAGAAACATCAGCTCTTTTCTCTCCTTACAGATGCTGCCAGACCTGCTGAGATTTTCCAGCATTTTCTCTCTTGGTTTCAGATTCCAGCATCCGCAGTAATTTGCTTTTATAAGGCTGCAGATACCTCCTCCCAAGTAACATGCGTGTGCCCAAGACATCACCACTTGTTTCCCTTATTTCTTTAGCACCCATGGTGCTCTCCGCAGTAAACACAGAGAAGTATTCATTACAAATCTCACCCATCTCCTGTGGCTCCACACACAGATGGCCATACTGATTTTTAAGGGGATCTATTCTCTCTCGAGCCACCCTTTTACTCTTAATATAGCAAAAGAACCTCTTGGAATTTTCTTTAATCTTACCTGCCAGATCCATATCATACCCTCTTTTTGTCCTCCTGATTTCCCTCTTCAGTATTTTCTTACACTTTTTATAGTCGGAGTGATTCACTTGTCCCCGATTGCCTAAACCCAATGTATGCTTCCTTCTTTTACCTGACCAGAGCCTCAATGTCCCTTGTCTGCCAGAGATCCCTAAATTTGCCATTCTTTCCCTTCATCTTAACAGGAATATACTGCCCCTGGATTCTTGATATCACACTTTTAAAACCTCCCATTTGCCAGTCATTCCTTTCCTTTCAAACAAACTCACCGAATCGACATCTGCTCGATCCTGCCTCATGCCCACAAAAGTGGCCCTGCTCCAGTTTAGGGCCTTGACCTGTGGACCTGTCCTATCTGTTTCCAGAACTATTTTAAAACTATTGGTGCTCCCAATAGTGCTCCCAATACTGACACTTCAGTCACTTGCTCCACCTCATTTCTTCACTGTCTAATAGAAAGTGAGTCCAGGAATTGATGATGGAAAATGAGGAGCTGGGAGATGAATTGAACAAGTATTTTGCCTCGGTGTTCACAATAGAGGATACAGTTAAAACTCAGAAACAGCTGGAAATCAGAAAACAGGAGTGTGGGATGAACTCTGAAAAAGCACAATTCCCAGGGAAGTGGTCCTCAGCAAACTGTTGGAGCTGTGGGCTGGTGAGTCCCCGGGTCCTGCTGGGCTCCATTCCCGGGTCTGAACAGAGGGAGATAGTTGATGTTGTTCAATTTTCTAAACCGTCTGTCGCCATTCCCCACACTGCGCATGCTTCAGGTCCCGCCCCTCATTCACTCCGATTGGTTGGAGGACCAGCCGCTCCCGCTCGGTCCTCCAGCCCCGCCCCCTCTTCCTATTGGTCCGGAGCCACCGTCAATCAGTCCCCGGGCATTGTGATGTGGAGCATGCGCAGTGTCATTGCTGTCCTTGGCGCTTGTTTGTCCCGGAGAAGCGGAGTCAGCGTTAGGCGGTGGCTGGGAGGATTTGGAAACACTTTGTGGATCCGCAAACCCTTCAGAATCATTGTCAGCTCCCTGGTTTGCAGCTGCGGGGCTTCTCCCTCCCTCCCTCCCGGGAACAGGCCCAGGTTAACGGCCCCATCCTGGCTCAGCCACTGGAGGATGGTTCACATCAGAGGATGGGGGAGGGGGACAATAAATAAGAGGTTACACTTTGGCCTCAAATCAATGAGGACTCTGATCTCTGGGAAGGAAGGAAACCCTGGGAGGTGGGCGGGGAGGATTCACGAACACCCGCTGGAGGCTCCAACACCCCCAGTAAAAAGCTGCAGCTCCCAGGTTTGCAGCTTTTTCCCGGGAGGGAGTTGGGAAAGTTTTGTGGAGACAATTCCCAGCTGGTTCAGTTAGTGGTTCCTGGAGCTCAGAAACCCTGAGTTAGAATCCTGAACCCCACACTGGGTGGTTGTTTTATGAAATACTTTTTATTTATTAATCATTAAAATATTAATTTGTTTTGAAAATTCATTTTATAGCATGTGAAAATGCCCATTGAAATAGCAATTCTCCCAAAGTATTTCATAGAATCCCTACAGTGCTGAAGGAGGTTATTCGGCCCATCGAGTCTGCACCAACAACAATCCCACCTAAGCCGTCTTCCCATAACCCCACATATGTAACCTGCTAATCCCTCGAACCTACTCATCCCAGGACACTAAGGGGCAATTTAGCATAGCCAATGCACCTAACTGGCATATCTTTGGACGATGGGAGGAAACCGGAGCATCTGAGAAAACCCACGCAGACATGGGGAGAACGGGCAGACTCCACACGGACAGTGACCCAAGTTGGGAATCGAACCCAGGTCCCTGGAGCTGTGAGGCAGCAGTGCTAACCACTGTGCCGCTTACATTGCTGATGAGAATTTTCATTTACTGATTTGGGAATTAATTCTTGGGAATAGTCATTCTGAAAATGACCATTAAAATGGGTTTTAATTTACCCCATAATGCCAGATTTCAGTTTGCATTTCAAAATTGAACTGAGAATGTCTGGGAGCAAATGGTAAAATGAGGTTTGAGACACCAGCTGCAATTATTTTCTGTGACTGATGATACCTTTGTGCCTGTGCAGGAGGTAATTCCCCTGCTGTTGTGGCACAAATAAAATGGAGCTTTTCCAAGGAACAGGCCCATGTTAATGGTCATTGTGGTGTTTCATTGGTGAGCAGAGCATGAGTGCCCATTGTGGTAACAACAGAGTCAGTGGGGCTGCACGTCCCCTGACTTGGAAGGAAAATAATTGACTCCTTGATTGTACTCTCAATCTGCACATGGTCTGGAGGACTGAATCCAGCTGGAGGGCGAGGGAGCTGGGCTCAGAGTGGAGATGGGGCAATGAGTTTGATTTCAGCTCAGGGACAAGAGAGAGTGTGTGGGATGGGGATTACAGCTCAAGATAAATGAGATGGAGAAATGTTTCGTGGAAACTGAAATTGTCTGTTCTGAAGTAGTTTTTTAAAACTCTTTGTGCAGGGAACTAGAAGAGGAAGATTCACAGACAGGAAACTCAAACTAAACTTCACATCAAAGTCTGACAGCCACTGGATTCATCATGTGATGATTGTGATAAAGCTTTTGACAGTGGAGGGATAAATCGTTCCCTGTTTTGTCAGTGGAAGAAAATTTCAAAATTCAATGTGACAGAAAAAGAACTGAGACACACCCACACACCCAAGTGAGAGTGCTCCAGTGAACTGACTGTGGACAGAGCTTTAACCAGTTACATAGCCTGAAAAACATTACACCATTCACAGTGGGGAGAAACCATACACATGGTCTGTATGTGGATGAGGCTTCAACTAATCATCCATCCTGGGGAGACAGAAGGACAACAGCACCATGGACAAACCGTGGAAATGTGAGGATTGTGATAAAGGATTCAATTATCCATACTTGCTGGAAAACCATAGACACAGTCACACTGGAGAGAGGCCATTCATCTGTTCTGTGTGTGGGAAAGGATTCACTATCTCATCCCACCTGCTGTTACACCAGCAAATTCACACTGAGGAGAGGCCGTTCAGCTGCTCCACCTGTGGAAAGGGGTTCTCATGTTCATCCAACCTCACTGCACATCAGCGAGTTCACACTGGGGAGAGATCGTTCACCTGCTCCTTGTGTGGGAAGGATTTTGCTGGGCCATCCAGTCTTTGGTGACAACGGTGAATTCACAAAGGATATATATAATAGATATAAATGATTCGGAGGAAAATGTAACTGGATTGATTTGTACGTTTGCGGACGACACAAAGTTTGGTGGATTTGCGGATCGCGATAAGGACCATCAGAGGATACAGCAGGATATAGACCAGTTGGAGACTTGGGTGGAGAGATGGCAGATGGAGTTTAATCTGGACACATGTGAGGTAATGCATTTTGGAAGGTCTAATACAGATAGGAAATATATAGTAAATGGCAGAACCCTTAACAATATTGATAGGCAAAGGGATCTGGGTGTACATAGACACAGATCACTGAAAGTGGCAATGCAGGTGGAGAAGGTCATCAAGAAGGCATACTGCATGCTTTCCTTCATCGGCTGAGTTTAAAAATTGGCAAGTCATGTTGCAGCTTTATAGAACCTTAGTTAGGCCGTACTTGGAATATAGTGTTCAATTCTGGTCGCCACACTACCAGAAGGATGTGGAGGCTTTGGAGAGGGTCCAGAAAAGATTTACCAGGATGTTGCCTGGTATAGAGGGCATAAGCTATGAGGAGAGGTTGGAGAAACTTGGTTTGTTCTCACTTGAGCGACGGAGGTTGAGGGGAGACCTGATCGAAGTCTACAAGATTATGAGAGGCATGGACAGAGTGGATAGTCAGAAGCTTTTTCCTAGGGTGGAAGAGTCAATTACGAGGGGGAATAGGTTTAAGGTGCGAGGGGTAAAGTTTAAAAGAGATGTACGAGGCAGATGTTTTCCACAGAGAGTGTTGGGTGCCTGGAATTCATTGCCGGGGGAGGTAGTGGAAAGAGATACGGTATTGACTTTTAAGGGGTGTCTTGACAAGTACATGAATGAGATGGGAAGAGAAGGATATGGTCCCCAGAAGGGTCGTGGGTTTTAGTTAAGTCAGGCAGTATGGTCGGTGCAGGCTTGGAGGGCCGAAGGGCCTGTTCCTGTGCTGTAATTTTCTTTGTTCTGAGTACACAGGCCAATTTATCTTTCTAGGGATGAGTGTGTCTGAGAGGTATGCAACTGGAAAACATTTTCCATTCACCTCCTGCATTGCTGCAGTATAAAGAGATATTGTTCTCACTCTGCCAGCAGGGCTGTGGGATTAATTGGATAGATCTTAAAGACAGCCCGACTGGGCAGGATGTGCCAAATGGTTTCCATCTGTGATGTATCGTTCCACAAAACAGAATATTCAGCACCAGGAGAAAGAAAGTGAAAGAAACCAGTCTCTGTGGGATTTACCCAACCAGTATGAGCACCTTCAGGAGAGCAGAGAGGAGGAATCCAGTGGGAAAAGTTTTAAAGACACTGGATATTCCCACAGGAGAGCACTGGTTTAAATCAATTTCAGAAATAGAGAATGGCAGCGCACAAATTCCGAGGAATGCATTTTTAAAAATTATTTGATCTTAATTGCACAAGATAATTTTCTATTATTGTCTTTGACAATGACGCCGTTAATTCCCAGGTGCCCCTGCGGGTATGAAAGTGTCCTATTCATTCCACAGGAGTCCATTGCGCAGGCGCAATGCTATATCTGGAGCGTGCGCAGTGCCACTTTGCCCGGAGACCTGTGAGTGCGGGAGCGGCTTTTTTCAACGGGTGAGTCGGTGGCGCTGCGGGAGAAATGGAGCCGGGAGTCGGGGCAGGGAGGGAGCTATGGCTTCACAAACATCCTCTGTAGGCCGCACGGCCCGAATAAGACCCTGCAGGTCCTGGGTTTACAGCTCCAAGGCTTTTATCTCGGGAACAGGCCCCGGTTATCGGCCGCCATCTTGTTTCAGCGGGGAAGGAGAGCGCATGCGCCGCTGTCGGTGGCGGGTCACAATGGGCGTGGTTTCAGGGGCTGGTTCAGAACCTCTGTCTTCAGAGGGACAATAGAATCATAGAAACCCTACAGCACAGAAAGAGGCCATTCGGCCCATCGAGTCTGCACCGACCACAATCCCACCCAGGCCCTACCCCCATATCCCTACATATTTTACCCGCTAATCCCTCTAATCTACGCATCCCAGGACACTAAGGGGCAATTTTTTTAGCATAGCCAATCAACCTAACCCACATATCTTTGGACTGTGGGAGGAAACCGGAGCACCCGGAGGAAAACCCACGCAGAGAGGGGCGGGTCGGGATGGTGACCTCCTCGTGAACCTGCTCCTGGGCCTGGCGAAGCGCGCCATTTACCGGTCCAGGCAGCGGGCGATCGAGGGGGCCGTCCATCCTGACTGTCTGCCCCTCTACTGCGGCTACGTTCACGGCCAGGTGTCCCTGGAGAGGGAGCATGCGGTGTCTACAGGCACGGTTGACGCCTTCTGCCCCCGTTGGGCACCGCAGGGGTTGGGGTGCGTTATCGACCCGAATAATCACACTATGATTTGATGTTTTTAAGTTTCCTTTGTACTTTGATTTTTGTTTGGGCTGTTCCCCCTCCTTTTGGGGAGCTGCCCCTTTTACTTTGTCCTGATTTAACTTGAGTTTGTTTATTTGGTTTGACCTTAAAAGAGGCCAACATCTGTGGGTAAAACACTTTCTTTTCTCCCCCTTTCCATTTCTTTTCTCATTCTGGGGAAAATTGGGGACTTGCAGCAACTGAAGGGAAATGAAGTGAATCCAGTCGGTATTTTCCACACATTGTTAGTCCAGTCAGATAGACATATATCTGTCTGGCAGCCTGCATGGAGATTTCCAGCTCTCTCTGTCCAGGACAGGAAGCAGTGAGCATGGATCTATCAATCAGCACCTACAGGAGAATTGGGAGGGTGAATATTAGATACAGCAGAGTGAGAATCGAGGGAGAGTGTGTGGGATGGAGATTTACAGCTCTTGCGTTGTAATATGATGCTGTAGCGATGTTATACATTTCCAGTCATAAAGTCATTACAGCACAGAAGGAATCCATTCGGTAACTCGAGTCCATGCTGACTCTCTGTATAACATTCCAGTCCCATTACCACTCAATATCCCATTCTCCTGTAAGTTTATTTCCTTCAAGTGCCCATCCACTTTCATTTTTAAATAGAATCCATAGATATGGATGGAGATTTACAGCTTTTTGGGACTGGGAGATGAAAGAATCTTCCATAGAAACTAGAATTGTCTGTTCTGAATTTCTATCCTGTACTGACACTGATGACTTTTGTAAACTCATTTTACAGGATATTTAAAGAGGAATCACAGACTGAAAACTCAAACGTCACGTCTCGATCTGACAGAGTCATACTCCTTGGGAGCTGAATATCATCGGACTTTGAATCCAGAAGGAGAAATGATTGTCCGGTCTGTCGATTTGAAATGTCAGTGTGACTGGAAAAGCATCAACACACTGTCACACTCGAGTGAGTGTGTTCCAATGCACTGACTAAAGAGCTTTAACCAGTTACACAGTCTGAATAAATATCACACCATTCACAGCGGGGAGAGACTGTACCTGTGTTGTGTGTGGACGAGGCTTCAACTGATTGGCCACCCAAGAGAGAGGCAAGGACACCTGCACCATGGAGAAACCATGGAAATGTGCGGACTGTGGCAAGAGATACAGATACCCATCTCAGCTGGAAGCTCATCGGCTCATCCACACTGGGCAGCGGCCGTTCATCTGCTCTCAGTGTGGGAAGAGATTCACTCAGTCATCCAGCCTGCAGAGACACCAGCAAGTTCACACTGGGGAGAGGCCATTCACGTGTTCTCAGTGTGGGGAGGGATTCACTCGATCTTCTGACCTGCTGGTCCATGAGCGCATTCACACTGGGGAGAGGCCGTTCACCTGCTCTCAGTGTGGGAAGGGATTCATTCGGTCTTCCGACCTGCGGAAACACCAACGAGTTCACACCGGGGAGAGGCCCTTTACCTGCTCTCGATGTGGGGAGGGATTCACTCAGTCATCCCACCTGCAGAGACACAAGCGAGTTCACACTGGGGAGAGGCCATTCACCTGCTCTGTGTGTGGGAAGGGTTTCTGTGATTCATCCAGCCTGCTGACACACCAGCGAGTTCACACTGGGGAGAGGCCATTCACCTGCTCTCAATGTGGGAAGGGATTCACTGGGTCCTCCCGCCTGCAGATGCACCAGCGAGTTCACACTGGGGAGAGGCCATTCACCTGCTCTCAGTGTGGGAAGGGTTTCTGTGATTCATCCAGCCTGCTGACACACCAGCGAGTTCACATTGGGGAGAAACCGTCACCTGCTCTCAGTGTGGGAAGGGATTCACTCGGTTATCCAACCTGCGGATACACCAGCGAGTTCACACTGGAGAGAGACCGTTCAGCTGCTCTGTGTGAGAAGATATTCAGTCTTTCATCCCATCTGTTGAGACACCAACAAGTTCACGAGTGATTCCAGGGGTTGGATTCTGCTGTCATTGTTTCTGCTCTCAATTCCATCCAGAACTGCATTTTGTTCATTCTCACAGTTGGTCAATGGGGAGGGTCGGAGGGTTTCTTTCTGCTGGACTGGTCGGTCTCATGGCTTTGCCTCCAGTGGGCTGATGCTCTTTGAGTCTTGTTGCGAATACCTGGTTTCAAATTTCACAAGGATCACGGAGTGACTGGGTGTTAGGAAGTTAAGAGATAGTCACTATTTCTGTTTGAAACCCCCCAATGCCCATCCAATTTCCTTTGTAATTGTTTATTGTCTCCACTTCCTCCACCCTCGTAGGCAGCGAGTTCCAGGTCATTATCATTCACTGCATCAAAATATTCTTCCTCACATCCCCCCACTGCATCTCTGATCCAAAACCTTAAATCTGTGTCCCCCTCGTCCTTGTTCCATCAGCGAATGGGAACAGCTTTTCTTTGTCCACCTTATCTAAACCTGTCAGAATCTTGTCCACCTCTATCAAATCTCCCCTCAACCTCCTTGCTCCAAGGGGAACAACCCCAGCCTGACATTGACAATAAAGAACAAACTAACAGCATATGTTAATACCTGAAATCAAATGGGAATGTTTAATTTCTGTTTTAAAATTATTGTGAATATATTGTCCTGGAGAACAAAGAAATTGGAATAGCTCACTGTGGGTGAGGTTGAATGGAATATATCAATGTGGAATCCTGGTTCATTCCAGTGAAAGTCTGGAATGTGTCGATGGGATGAATAAGTTGATCACTTTCTCTGGGAGATATTTACATCCTTGTCCATTGTTCGAGGGGGTTCAGGACAACCTGGGACTAAAAGACTAATATATCAGAATAGGTTAATTTAGAGTGAATATATTCAAGAAGAATCACAAAGTACCTGGAGTTACAAATGTACTGTTTGCATAGAAATACATATAACCATTGTTAGTGAATTTAAACATGTATTTTTGATAACATATATTCTGTATTAAAATCATACACCTTGGCTAATGACACTCTAAGGCATGATGGTATATAGCTATGTAAGAAGAACCACATTCTTTGAAAACAATACAGCTACTGAGTTAAGCAAAAAAAAACTCTTATCAGTGTTGGCTCCAGACAGTACAAGCTTCCCAGACAATTGAATGAATAAGAGCATACCGTTTCCCGATAAAGAATTGCTCGGACACAGTGGAAAAGCACTTTTGAATTTATGGACCTTTGTATTCTCATGCTGCCAGAGAGTGACATGTTATTGGCCAAGGTAAATCTAGACGAATAATGATTGGCTGATGTCTGGCTGGGTGAGCAAAGTGGGTGGGGAAATGATTTTTGAAAGTTGTATAATTGTAATATTGGAAGCAATGGAATTTAGAATAGTTTGGCTGCCCCAAATTATTCTCTGACGCCCCTGGACCAGGCCTGGGCAATAAAGCACGTATTCAACAGAATTACTGTCTCTGTGAGGGCTTTGGCTCACAGGGCTTCGGCGAAGGCGAGGAAGGTTGTTTGTTTTTCTTCTGTTACACCCCCTTTTTTGTTTTATCTCCCAAAAACTAAAAAGGACATGGCTGGTATGAGTGGGAGGCCAGTATACTGCATTCGGTGTGGGATGTGGGAGTTCCTGGAGACAACTTGCCTCCCGGAAGTCCATATCTGTGCCAGATGCGTGGAACTGCAACTCCTGAAGGATCGTGTAAGGGAGCTGGAGCTGAGGCTCGATGAACTCAGTTTAGTTAGGGCAAATGAGAGATTAATAGATAAAAGTTATAGTCAGGTAGTGACACCAGGGTCTCGGAAGGAAGACACGTGGGTCACAGTTAGGAGGGGTAATAGAAGGGTGATGTGCCAGAAAGTACCCCAGTGGCAGTCTCCCATAAAAGAAAGGGATGGCAACAGATGGGAGAAGGGAAGGGTGTGAGCAGTCTGTGGAGGGATCCCCTGTGGTTGTCCCCCTCCAAAATAGGTATATTGTTTTGGATTCTGTGGAGGGGGATGACCCTCCAGGGGTAAGCCACGAGGACCAGATCGCCTCCACGGAGACAGGCTCAAGGGAGGGAAGGAAGCGATTTAGGAGAGCGATAGTTGTGGGGGACGCAATGGTTAGAGGCACGGACAGGCGGTTCTGTGGGAGTGAACGAGAATCCAGGATGGTAGTCTGCCTCCCTGGTGCCGGGGTACTGGATGTCTCCGAGAGGGTAGGAAGCATATTTTAAAAGGAAGGTAGTCAAACGGATGTGATTATACACATTGGTGAAAATGATGTCGGTAGGAAGAGCAGGGGGGTCATACGAGAGAAATTCAGGGAGTTGGGTGCTAGGCTAAAAAGTAAGGCCTCCAGGGTAGCAATCTCTGAACTGCTCCCGGTGTCTAGTGCAAGTGAGGCTCGGAACAGGGAGATTGTACAGTTGAACGCGTGGCTAAAGGACTGGTGCAAGAGGGAGGGTTTTTAATTCATAGATAACTGGGAAATCTTCAAGTCAGGATGGCAACTGTACAGAAAGGATGGGTTACACCTTAACTGGAAGGGAGCAAATATCCTGGCTGGGAGTTTTGCGAGAGTGTTTCGGCAGGATTTAAACTAGTGTGGCAGCGGGGTGGGGAACAAAACAGTAGGTTAGTAAATACTGAGGCTGGGGTTGAGCTGGGGGCCAGGGCAAGGCTAGCTAAGAAGAGGAGCACTCTGGAGGAGGATGACCTGAGTGGGCCTGGAGGTCTGGAGTGCATCTGCTTCAATGCAAGGAGCGTAACGGGTAAAACAGACGAACTTAGGGCCTTAATGCTTATGCGGAATTTGGATGTGGTTGCGGTGACGGAAACTTGGTTAAAAGAAGGACAGGACTGGCAGCTGAATATTCCAGGGTATAAGTGTTTTAGGCGAGACAGAGGAGGGGCTAAAAAAGGTGGGGGAGTAGCGATATTAGTTAAGGAGCATGTTACCGCGGTGCAGAGGGTAGACAACTTGGAGGGGTCATGTACTGAGTCGCTGTGGGTGGAACTCAGAAACAGGAAGAGTGCAGTCACTATGCTGGGGGTGTACTACAGACCACCTCTCGGCCCACGGGAAGTGGAGGAAAGGATATGTCAGGAGATTCTGGATAGGTGCAGAAAAAATAGGGTTGTTGTAGTGGGGGACTTTAATTTCCCTGGCACAGACTGGAAAGTGCTTAGAGCTGGGGGTCCGGACGGGGAGGAATTTGTAAAATGCGTACTGGAAGGTTCTTTGGAACAGTATGTAGATAGCCCGACTGGAGAGGGGGCTATACTGGACCTAGTTCTGGGAAATGAGCCAGGTCAGGTTGTCAAAGTTTCGGTAGGGGAACATGTGGCAAATAGTGACCACAACTCTGTTAACTTTAGGATAGTAATGGACAAGGATGAGTGCTGTCCTACGGGCAGGGTGCTAAATTGGGGGAAGGCTAACTATAGCCGGATTAGGCAGGAATTGGTGGATGTTGATTGGGAGAGGATGTTCAAGGGTAAGTCCGCGTCTGGCATGTGGGAGTCTTTTAAGGAACTATTGATAAGACTGCAGGATAGGCATATGCCTGTAAAAAGGAAAGATAGGAAAGGTAGGATTCGAGAGCCGTGGACAACCAGGGAAATTGAGGATCTGATTAAAATGAAAAGGGAGGCGTACGTTAAGTCCAGGCAACTGAAAACAGATGGAGCTCTGGAGGAATACAGAGAGAGTAGGAAAGAACTCAAACGGGGAGTTAGAAGGGCAAAAAGAGGTCACGAGATGTTCTTGGCAGGCATGATTAAGGAGAATCCTAAGGCATTCTATTCATACGTTAGGAACAAAAGAGTTGTCAGGGAGAAAATCGGACCTCTCAGGGACAAAGGAGGGGAATTATGCTTAGAACCCAAGGGAATAGGGGAGATCCTAAATGAATACTTTGCATCGGTATTCACGAAGGAAAGGGGCGTGTTAACCGGGAGTGTCTCAGAGGGAGGTGTTGACCCGTTAGAGAAAATCTCCATTACAAGAGAGGAAGTGTTAGGTTTTTTAGGGAACATTAAAACTGACAAAGCCCCAGGGCCTGATGGCATCTATCCTCGACTGCTCAGGGAGACGAGAGATGAAATTGCTGGGCCTCTGACGGAAATCTTTGTCGCTTCTTTGGACACGGGTGAGGTCCCTGAGGATTGGAGGATAGTGAATGTGGTCCCGTTGTTTAAGAAGGGTAGCAGGGATAACCCAGGAAATTATAGGCCGGTGAGCTTGACGTCCGTGGTAGGGAAGTTGTTGGAGAGGATTCTTAGAGACAGGATGTATGTGGATTTAGAACGGAACAATCTCATTAGTGACAGACAGCATGGTTTTGTAAGAGGGAGGTCGTGCCTTACAAATTTGGTGGAATTTTTTGAGGAAGTGACAAAAACGGTTGATGAAGGAAGGGCCGTGGATGTCGTCTATATGGATTTCAGGAAGGCATTTGACAAAGTCCCACATGGCAGGTTGGTTAAGAAGGTTAAGGCTCATGGGATACAAGGAGAAGTGGCTAGATGGGTGGAGAACTGGCTTGGCCATAGGAGACAGAGGGTAGTGGTCGAAGGGTCTTTTTCCGGCTGGAGGTCTGTGACCAGTGGTGTTCCACAGGGCTCTGTACTGGGACCTCTGCTATTTGTGATATATATAAATGATTTGGAAGAAGGTGTAACTGGTGTAATCAGCAAGTTTGCGGATGACACGAAGATGGCTGGACTTGCGGATAGCGAAGAGCATTGTCGGGCAATACAGCAGGATATAGATAGGCTGGAAAATTGGGCGGACAGGTGGCAGATGGAGTTTAATCCGGATAAATGCGAAGTGATGCATTTTGGAAGAAATAATGTAGGGAGGAGTTATACAATAAATGGCAGAGTCATCAGGAGTATAGAAACACAGAGGGACCTAGGTGTGCAAGTCCACAAATCCTTGAAGGTGGCAACACAGGTGGAGAAGGTGGTGAAGAAGGCATATGGTATGCTTGCCTTTATAGGACGAGGTATAGAGTATAAAAGCTGGAGTCTGATGATGCAGCTGTATAGAACGCTGGTTAGGCCACATTTGGAGTACTGCGTCCAGTTCTGGTCGCCGCACTACCAGAAGGACGTGGAGGCGTTAGAGAGAGTGCAGAGAAGGTTTACCAGGATATTGCCTGGTATGGAGGGTCTTAGCTATGAGGAGAGATTGGGTAAACTGGGGTTGTTCTCCCTTGAAAGACGTAGAATGAGGGGAGATCTAATAGAGGTGTACAAGATTATGAAGGGGATAGATAGGGTGAATGGTGGGAAGCTTTTTCCCAGATCAGAAGTGACGTTCACGAGGGGTCACGGGCTCAAGGTGAGAGGGGCGAAGTATAACTCAGATATTAGTGGGATGTTTTTTACACAGAGGGTGGTGGGGGCCTGGAATGCTCTGCCAAGTAGGGTGGTGGAGGCAGGCACACTGACATCGTTTAAGACTTACCTGGATAGTCACATGAGCAGCCTGGGAATGGAGGGATACAAACGATTGGTCTTGTTGGACCAAGGAGTGGCACAGGCTTGGAGGGCCGAAGGGCCTGTTTCCTGTGCTGTACTGTTCTTTGTTCTTTGTGAGGTCTTTGTATGAGCTGAGTTGTAAATCAGTGGAAAGCCAGCATAATACTTGGTCTCTGAAACGTTTCTACATCCATGAACTTTGTTTTAAAGAAATCCACATTTGAAAGCCCGGCCACGACATGAAATATCAGACCATAACAAGGGGAGATAAGAAAGACAGACACTCACTTTGATCTTTTCATCAGCAATCTGAGAGTTAAGAATGTGTGACATGATTTTGGGACACCGGAGTGAGTGTACAGATGTGATTTGTTACATGTGAAAAATAGCAATCCTAAATTCATGGTGAGATGGAGTGAAGAGCGGGTCCCAAACACACACAGCTACTTGAGACACAGCAGGAGATGAAATGGTTAATGTGGCCAGGGGATTGAGACAACATTGTGACATCATCAAGGCATTGACACACACTCCAGAGAAACTGAGTTCAAAACAATCAGGATCCAATTAAACACAATGCACATGCTCACAAAGTGAGGAAAATTACAGTAAAATGGATCATATAATGGTTTGGGACAATTAAGGGCTTGGGAGAAATAATACTGAGTAAGAACTGTCCACAAGTTGGATAGGGGTAAAGAGCGCTGGAGAATCTTTTACATCTTTTATGGACTAGTAACCCAGAACTGACAGCGCTCCTTCAGGAGTAGGAAAGGTCGAGTAGATGTGACCCCAGGCGGGACAGGAACAGAACTGGAAAATAACGGAGTGGAATTGAAATTGTCTAAATGACTGAACTAACAATGTGTGGAATGTACAGACTGGGGAACAATGGGTGGGGGCGGGGCTCCCGGGTCCGCGCGCCTGAACCCGGAGACGTCACCGCGGAGCAGAGTGATTGCTATTGGGTGATTGAGGCAGGGCTCCATTGTGCCGTCACAATGACTCAGAGGGGCGTTCCCAGCACACAGTGTCCCATTGGCAGCAATATCACTGGTTACAGAAGCCGCACACTGCGGATTGGACACCAGCTCAGCGCGGCTGGCGGTCAGAGCCCCGCCCACCCCCACGCGGGCTCGGGTTCCGCCCCCTCATTGTCCACATGCGGCATATTGACCAATGGTTGCCAGGAGGACCGGATGGGCGATGGTCCTCCAGCCAATCAGAGTCCGGGCCTTGTGTCAATGGCCGCGCGGAGCTTCGTCCATTGTTGCTGCTGCTCCTCTCCCTCTGAATGAAGATTAAGCTTCAGACAGACTCAACCTTCCTCCTGTCTCCTACATCTGTGAGTAAAACACTTTCTTTTCTCCCCCTTTTCATTTCTTTTCTCATTTTGCACTTCAATTTTTAACTTCTGGGTCATCACTCGCTGCCTCAGTAAAGATTCTCCTCACATTCTTTATGTATCTGTAACCAGGTAATAAAGTGTATTACACACACCATCAGTCTGCTCATTTATATCCAAATGTAAAACTGTAACGTGACTGTCAGCTTGAAGATTTTCAGCTCTCTGTGCCCACAACAGGAAGAAGTCTCACAACACCAGATTTGGAGATCCAACAGGTTTATTTGGTAGCACAAAGCCATCGTCACAATGCCACATTTGGTAGAACAGGAAACTTGAGAAACTCGGCATCACCACCAGCAGCAATCAAGCCTCCCCCGGTACCACAGTAGAAAACAGTACCACTGCAGGGAAGTCCATTGTCAACTTGTTGGACACACTTCAACCAGATGAAATCGAAGTTCTCAATTTCTGCCCCACCACCAAAATAGACCCCATCAGTCTCGCAGCAGACACAGAGGAATTCATCAGGCGAATGAGGCTGCGGGAGTTCTTCCACAAACCCCAAGAGTCCAACAGCGAACATAATGAGATAGTCAATGAACTGGAACAGCCGATAGAGAGATCCACGGTACAGCAACCGAAGAGGAAAGAGTCGAATTGGACTCCTCCGGAAGGCCGCTGCCCTCGACTTGACATGTATGCCCAAGCCGTCAGGAGGTGCGTCAATGCCAGATTCATCAGTCGCACTCACAAGACAGCCCCGAACATCACCCAAGCACAACACAACGCCATCTGCGCTCTTAAGATCAAGCGCACCATTGTCATCAAACCAGCAGACAAAGGAGGGGCAATCATCACGCTGAACAGAACGAATTACTGCAAAGTGTCCTGACAACTGAACAATGAGGAAAACTACAGACAGTTACCTGCAGATCCGACCAAAGAACACACCTGTCAACTCAACAGACAGATCAAGACATTTGATCCGGACCTTCAGAGCACCCTCCGTGCTCTCATCCCACGTACTCCCCGCATTGGAGATCTCTACTACCTCCCGAAGATACACAAGGCAAACACACCTGGCCGTCCCATCGTATCGGGCAATGGGACCCTGTGCGAGAAACTCTCCGGCTACGTCGAGGGCATCCTGAAACCCATTGTACAAAGAACCCCAGCTTCTGTCGTGACACTACGGACTTCCTTCAGAAACAGCACACATGGAGCAGTTGAACCAGCAGCACTCCTCATCACAATGGATGTCTCGACACTCTACACCAGCATCCCCTACGACGATGGCATTGGTGCAACTGCCTCAGTACTCAACGCCAACAACTGCCAATCTCCAGATGCAATTTTACAATCATCCACTTCATCCTGACCACAATGTCTTCACCTTCAACAACCAGTTCTTCATCCAGACACACGGAATAGCCTTGGGGACCAAATTCACACCTCAATATGCCAACATCTTCATGCACAGGTTCGAACAAGACCTCTTCACCGCACAGAACCTTCAGTCGAAGCTGTACACTAGATACATCGATGACATGTTCTTCCTTTGGACTCATGGTGAACAATCACTGAAACAACGATATGATGACATCAACAAGTTCCATCCCACCATCAGACTCACCATGGACTACTCTCCGGAATCGGTTGCATTCTTGGGCACACACATTTTCATCAAGGACGGTCACCTCAGCACTTCACTGTACCGCAAGCCCACGGATAATCTCACGATGCTCCACTTCTCCAGCTTCCACACTAAACACGTTAAAGAAGCCATCCCCTACGGACAAGCCCTCCGTATACACAGGATCTGCTCAGATGAGGAGGATCGCAACAGACACCTCCAGACGCTGAAAGATGCCCTCATAAGAACAGGATATGGCGCTCGACTCATCGATCGACAGTTCCGATGCGCCACGGCGAAAAACTGACCTCCTCAGAAGACAAACACTGGACAGGAGGACAGAGTACCCTTTGTCGTCCAGTACTTCCCTGGAGCGAAGAAGCTACGACATCTTCTCCGGAGCCTTCAACATGTCATTGATGAAGACCAACATCTCGCCAAGGCCATCCCCACACCCCCACTACTTGCCTTCAAACAACCACACAACCTCAAAAAGACTATTGTCTGCAACAAACTACCCAGCCTTCAGGAGAACAGTGACCACGGCACCACACAACCCTGCAACAGCAACCTCTGCAAGACGTGCCGAATCATCGACACAGATGCTATCATCTCACGTGAGAACACCATCCACCAGGTACACGGTACATACACTTGCAACTCAGCCAACGTTGTCTACCTGATACGCTGCAGGAAAGGATGTCCCGAGGCATGATACATTGGGGAGACCATGCAGACGCTATGACAGCGGATGAATGAACACCGCTCAACAATCACCAGACAAGAGTGTTCTTTTCCTGTTGGGGAACACTTCAGCGGTCACGGGCATTCTGCTTCTGATCTTCGGGTAAGCGTTCTCCAAGGCAGCCTTCACGACACACGACAGCGCAGAGTTGCTGAGCAGAAACTGATAGCCAAGTTCTTCACACATGAGAACGGCCTCAACTTGGATCTTGGGTTCGTGTCATGCTATTTGTAACCCCACGACTTGCCTTGGCTTGCAAAATCTCACTAACTGTCCTGGCTGGAGACAATACACATCTCTTTAACCTGTGCTTCACCCTCTCTCCACTCACATTGTCTGTACCTTTCAGACTTGATTACCTGTAAAAACTCGCATTCCAACCATTATTTTGTAAATTGAGTTTGTGTCTTTATATGCCCTGTTTGTGAACTGAAATCCCACTCACCTGATGAAGGGGCAGCGCTCCGAAAGCTAATGGCTTGTGCTGCCAGATAAACCTGTTGGACTTTAACCTGGTGTTGTGAGACTTCTTCCTGTGTTTACCCGAGTCCAACGCCGGCATCTCCACATCCAGGACAGGAAGCAGTGAGCATGGATCTGTCAATCAGCCTGAATAGTATATATATTATATATTTCCAGTTATTCATCTCTTGCTTATTAGAATCATTAGTCTTTGGATTTTTCTTCCACAGGGATCAGTGGAAGCTGAGGGTTATTGAAGATATTCGAGGATGAGTTAGATGGATATTACATTGATAAAGGAGTCAAGCGTCATGGAGAACAAGTGGGAAAATGGAGTGAAAGTTAAGATGAGGAGGGATTTCCTCACTCAAGGATGTGGTGTAGTTTTTGAATTCTGCGCTCCAGAGGACTGTGGAGCCTCAGTCATCAAATATTTTCAAGAGAGAGATTGGTAACTTTTGAGGCATTGAGCAACATGGGGGATAGAACATAGAAAAGCTACAGCACAAACAGGCCCTTTGGCTCACAAGTTGCGCCGAACATGTCCCTACCTACGAGGCTTACCTATAACCCTCTATCTTACTAACTTCCATGATAGTTTGGGAAATAGTGGCGCTATGGAAATAGTGTGAGGTCGATCAGCCAATTCTCAATGAATGGTTGAGGCAGTTCAATGGGCTGAATGGCCAACTGCAGCTCCTGTTTCTTATGATTTATGTGTGGTGGACAGGAAGCAGTGAGCATGGATCTGTCAATCAGCCTCAATCAGCACCTTCAGGAGAATTGGGAGGGTGAATATTAGATACAGCAGAGTGAGAATGGAGGGAGAGTGTGTGGGGTGGAGATTCACAGCTTTGGGGAATGAGAAAGGAAAGAATGTTCCATAGAAACTAGAATTGTCTGTTCTGAATTTCTACTTCTATTTCTAACTCATTTTACAGGATATTGAAAGAAGAATCACAGGCGGAAATCTCAAACGTCACGTCGAGATCTGACAGTCATATTCCTTGGGAGCTGAATATCATCGTCCTTTGAATCTAGAGGGAGAAATGATTGTCCAGTCTGTTGATTTGAAAAAAAATTCAAACTTCAGTGTGACTGGAAAAGCAGCAACACACTGCCACACTCGAGTGAGTGTGTCCAATGCACTGACTAAAGAGCTTTAACTAGTTACACAGCCTGAATAAATATCACACCATTCACAGTGAGGAAAGACTGTACCAGTGTCCTGTGTGTGGACAAGGCTTCAACTCATTGTCCACCCAAGAGAGAGGTAAGGACACCTGTACCATGGAAAAACCATGGAAATGTGCGGATTGTGGGAAGAGATACAGAGTCCCATCAGAGCTGGAAGCTCATCGGCGCAGTCACACTGGGGAGAGGCCGTTCACCTGCTCTCAGTGTGGGAAGGGATTCGCTCTGTTAGCCACCTTGCAGAAACACCAGCGAGTTCACACTGGGGAGAGGCCATTCACCTGCTCTCATTGTGGGAAGGGATTCAGTCAGTTTTCCAACCTGCGGACACACCAGCGAGTTCACACTGGGGAGAGGCCGTTCACCTGCTCTCAGTGTGGGGATGGATTCAGAGCTTCATCCAGCCTGTGGACACACCAGCGAGTTCACACTGCGGAGAGGCCGTTCACCTGCTCTCAGTGTGGGAAGGGATTCACTCTGTCATCCAGCCTGCTGATACACCAGCGAGTTCACACGGGGGAGAGGCCATTCACCTGCTCTCAGTGTGGGAAGGAATTCACTCGGTCATCCAGCCTGCGGAGACACCAGCGAGTTCACACCAGGGAGAGGGCCTTCACCTGCTCTCAGTGTGGGGATGGATTCAGAGCTTCATCCAGCCTGCGGACACACCAGCGAGTTCACACTGGGGAGAGACCGTTCACCTGCTCTCAGTGTGGGAAGGAATTCACTCGGTCATCCAGCCTGCGGACACACCAGCACGTTCACACTGGGGAGAGACCGTTCACCTGCTCTCAGTGTGGGAAGGGATTCAGAGCTTCATCGAGCCTGCTGACACACCAGCGAGTTCACACTGGGGAGAGACCGTTCACCTGCTCTCAGTGTGGAAAGGGATTCATTCGGTCATCCAGCTTGTGGAAGCACCGGCAAGTTCACACTGGGGAGAGGCCGTTCACCTGCTCTCAGTGTGGGAAGGGATTCACTCAGTCATCCCACCTGTGGAGGCACCAGCGACTTCACACTGGGGAGAGGCCGTTCACCTGCTCTCAGTGTGGGACGGGATTCAGAGCTTCATCTAGCCTGTGGACACACCAGCAAGTTCACATTGGGGAGAAGCCATTCACCTGCTCTGTGTGGGAAGCGGTTCAGTGATTCATCCAGCCAGCAGAAACACCAACAAGTTCACACTGGGGAGAGACCGTTCAGCTGCTCTGTGTGTGAAAAGAGATTCAGTCTTTCATCCCAGCTGTTGAGACACCAGCGAGTTCACGAGTGATTCCAGTGGTCGATTCTGCTGTTATTGTTTCTGCTCTCAATTATATTGGTCAATGGGGAGGGTCGGAGGGTTTCTTTCTGCTGGACTGGCCGGTCTCACAACTTTGCTTCCAATGGCTGATGCTCTTTGAGTCTTGTTGTGAATACCTGGTTTCAAATTTCACACGGATCACAGAGTGACGGGTGTTAGGAAGTTCAGAGATATTTAGTCAGGATTTCTGTTTGAAACCCCCCCCAATGCCCATCCAATTTTCTTTGTAATTGTTTATTGTCTCCACTTCCTCCACCCTCGTCGGCAGCGAGTTCCACGTCATTACCATTCACTGCATCAAAATATTATTCCTCACATGGGCAGCACGGTAGCACAGTGGTTAGCACTGCTGCTTCACAGCTCCAGGGACCTGGGTTCTATTCCCGGCTTGGGTCACTGTCTGTATGGAGTTTGCACATTCTCCTTGTGTCTGCGTGGGTTTCCTCCGGGTGCTCTGGTTTCCTCCCACAGTCCAAAGATGTGCGGGTTAGTTTGATTGGGCATGCTAAAAATTGCCCCTTAGAGTCCTGAGATGCGTAGGTTAGAGGGATTAGCGGGTAAATGTGTAGGGATATGGGGGGAGGGCCTGGGTGGGATTGTGGTCGGTGCAGAACCGATGGGCCAAATGGCCTCTTTCTGCACTGTAGGGTTTCTCTGATTCTATGATCCCACCCAAAACTTTAAATTTGCTTGTCATCCTTGTCCCATCAGCTAATAGGAACAGATTTTCTTTGTCCACCTTATCTAAACCTGTCAGAATCTTGTCCACCTCTATCAAATCTCCCCTCAACCTCCTTTGCTCCAAGGGGAACAACCCCAGCCTGACATTGACAATAAAGATCAATCCAACAGAATATGTTACTGTCTGAAATCAAGTGGGAATGTTTAATTTCTGTTTGAAAGATACTGTGAATATATTGTCCTGGACAATAAAGGAATTGGAATAACTCACCTTGGGTGTGGTTGAATGGAATATATCAATCTGGAACCCACTTACATTCTAGTGAAAGTCTGGAATATGTCGCTGGAAGTCCCTGCCTAACAGCACTTTGGGTCACCTATACCTCAGGCATTGTAGCAGTTCAAGAAGGCAGTGTTGGGGTTGACCATGGCCGAGGCAGCTACAGACAGCCACGTATTCTGTTATAATTGAAGGACTGTAGTTTGAATGTGAGGCATTATGGGACTGGACTATGGAGTCATAGAGGTTTACAGCATGGAAATAGGCCCATCAGCCCAACTTGTCCATGCTGCCCTTTTTTTTAAACCCCTTAGCTAATCCCAATTGCCTGCATTTGGCCCATATCCCTCTCTACCCATCTTATCCATGTAACTATCTAAAAGCTTTTTAAAAGACAAAATTGTACCCGCCTCTACTACTATCTCTGGCAGCTTGTTCCAGACACTCACCGCCCTCTGTGTGAAAAAATTACCCCTTTCGACACTTTTGTATCTCTCCCCTCTCACCTTAAACCTATGCCTTCTAGTTTTAGACTCCCCTACTTTTGGGAAAAGATATTGACTATCTACCTTATCTATGCCCCTCATTATTTTATAGACCTCTATAAGGTCACCCCTCAGCCTCCTGCGCTCCAGAGAAAAAAGTCTCAGTCTATCCAGCCTCTCCTTATAACTCAAACCATCCAGTCCCAGTTGCATCCTAGTAAATCTTTTCTGCACTATTTCTAGTTTAATAATACCCTTTCTATAATAGGATGACCAGAACTGCACACACTATTCCAAGTGTGGCCTTACCAATGTCTTGTACAACTTCAACAAGACATCACAACTCCTGTATTCAATGTTCTGACCGATGAAACCAAGCATGCCGAATGCCTTCTTCAGCATTCTGTCCACCTGTGACTCCACTTTCAAGGAGCTATGAACATGTACCCATCGATCTCTTTGTTCTGTTACTCCCCAACGCCCTACCATTAACTGAGTAAGTCCTGCCCTAGCTCAATCTACCAAAATGCATCACCTCGCGTTTGTCTCAATTAAACTCCATCTGCCATTCGTCAGCCCACTGGCACAATTGATCAAGATCCCGTTGCAATCGGAGATAACTTTCTTCACTATCCACTATGCCACCAATCTTGGTGTCATCTGCAAACCTACTAACCGTGCCTCCTATATTCTCATCCAAATCATTAATATAAATAACAGTGGACCCAGTACTGATCCCTGAGGCACACTGCTGGTCACAGACCTCCAGTTTGAAAAACAACCCTCTACAACCACCCTCTAGAAGCCAATTTTGTATCCATTTAGATACCTCACCCTGGATTCCGTGAGATTTTAACCTTATGCAACAACCTACCATGCGGTACTTCGTCAGAGATCTTGCTAAAGTTCATGTTGACAACATCAACTGCACTGCCCTCATCTATCTTCTTAGTTACCCCTTCAAAAAACTCAATCAAATTTGACCACAGCTCAGTTTCTGCAATCATGAACCATTAAAGCTGCTTAGCAGTGCCCTGACAGAGGACCTGGTGAGAATATTTCCTCATTGAGTTAGAATTAAACTTATTCCAGGACTGGCTGGTGTTCAGTGGCTGAGATACCCGAATCTGTGAAAAGGGGGTCTGACCAATCAACAAACAGTGGTAGGTAGTTGATTAAGAAGTTAAGAAGCGTTCTCAGGCATTGTTTAAATTATTTTATCATAAATTTGTGATGTGAACTGTGAGGGACTATGACCCGATAGTCACTGAAGTGACGGTATACTCCAAGTAGCACTGGACTGAAAAGCGAGAGTAGATTCTAATGAATGGTTATAATCCTACCCTAGCATGGCCAGTGAAAAATCAGAGCTCGAGTGATCAAGAATAATAATGTGATAAGGTGCGAAGGAATAAGATCTCCCCGTGTAAAAATCAAGTTGGGATGACATTTGTATCACATAGGAGTCAATGAATGGAATACATTGGGTATTGCACATCCCCTAGCCTGGCCTGATTGAACACATGAATGGGCTATTGAAACAATAAATCAAGCTTGACCACACACTCAAAGAGTGGCAAAGGCCTTACATAATTTGAATAATAGGCCACAAAAAGGAGGGGTGGCACGGCGGCACAGTGGTTAGCACTGCAGCCTCACAGCACCAGGGACCTGAATTTGACTCCTGGCTTGTGTCACCGTCTGTGTGGAGTTTGCACATTCTCCCCGTGTCTGCGTGGGTTTCATCCAAGTGCTCCGGTTTCCTTCCACACTCCAAAGATGTGGTTAGATTGATTGGCCATGATAAATTGCCCTTTAGTGTCAGGGTGTTATAGGGTAAATAAGTATGGTTATGGGGGTAGGGCCTGGGTGGGATTGTGGTCAGTGCAGATTGGATGGGCCGAATGGCCTCCTTCTGCACTGTAGGGATTCTATGAACCCTCTTGAGTAAGATGATAAAACAACCTGTCCCTTCAATTCTTCCCCCAGACAGGGAATATGACACACCTGTATGTAAGGGTGGCAAGGTGTGGGTACATATCTCAAACCAAACCCCACAGAAAAGGGGAGATAATTGCTGCTCGACATGCTTGGCTTGTATCTCCTAAGCTGCGTTCACTCCCTATGCATGGGGGATGGAAGGCATCCAGTAAAATATGCACTCAAAACAAATGTACTTGTGCAGAAGGACAGAAATATTATTTGTATAACGTCACTGTCCAGGCATCCGTGCTCAATGTGGCAGATTGTAGCCAATGGCCTTTTGTGGTGGTATGTCCTCTACATAACTCCTCATACATGAAGCTTGTACCTTACAGCTGAGTCATGGCCAATGTCAATAGGAATTATCGCCAGTTAATTATACTATGATGCATGAAATTGGACAAGTTTGGTGGGGAGGCGATGGCCTCGTGATATTATCGCTAGATTACTAATTCAGAACTCAGCTAATGTTCTGGGGACCCAGGTTCAAATCCCACCACAGCAGATGGTGAAATTTAATGAAAAAGATCTGGAAATAAGAATCTACTGATGACCATGAAACCATTGTCGATTGTCAGAAAAAAAAACATCTGATTCACAATGTCCTTTAGGGAAGCAAATCTGCTGTCCTTAACTGGTCTGGCCCACATGTGACTTCACGAATAATTTAAAAAAACTATGTCTGCATTACCAGCACTCTCAATGTACATCTGAATGCCAGATAGCTTGAACCCCCTGTAAACCAATGTTGGAAAGATGCATGGGACATATTTGATGTACATACTAATAGAACATATTATTTGATATAGACACACCCACGGTATTGTGCATCTGCCTTCAATTGAACTGAATAAATTGTGCAGGTTTATTGAACAAAATACACACGTTTCTGCACACCTAAGTCAAGACAGGCAATATCTTCTTAGGCAGGGTGTGGAAATGACCTGTGCTTAAGGCAAACTTCACCAAACATCGGATGAACCTAATTGCCTCAGTTTTCACCTTTGGTGGGATGTTTTTAATGGATGGTCATCCAAAGCATCCGCTGTTTTTACTTTAATGTTACATCCTGTTGTTATACTGCTACTTTGTACCCTTTTGTTGTTCATTTTAATTGTCTTGTGGTACAGAGTGCGTGCATTGTTCACACAGGTCATTGTTGTGAAGGAACTTATACAGGTACAGATGGGATTGCTGTGTTGGCTGCTGAATCTCAGGGTGGAATGTATAGAAAGTAAAGAGTTAAGATATTCACCAGTCAACTCAGCATTTATTCATGCTGTGAGAACCTAAAGAAGCAGCTGCGCTACAGTAATAAGCTGACCTTCCAGTGCTGTATTTGTATATTGTTTCCCAAGCCTGGGAATTTACCAAATCTCCTGTCAGGTTGTTTGTGCCACACTGTAAAACGCGGGTGGGGGCTTCGACCGGGTACGTTGGTAGTCACCTTGGACCGAGATCACGAATGTTGCCAGGACCTCTCGAGCTCCAGACCAGCTGTCGATAGATTAGTCCCCGACAGGCAGAAGGCAGTGAGACTCATTGTTTTAATTTCTCTCGTATTATTTACTCTTTTTGAATAAACCATTCTAATAGTTGAGAGATTATAATTCTGCTCTGTCTCTTATTTAACATTCACCTGGATCATTGGTGGCACGGTGGCACAGCAGTTAGCTGCCTCACAGCGCCAGGGACCTGAGTTTGATTCCCAGTTTGGGTCACTTGTCTGTGTTCTCCCCTTGTCTGTGTGGGTTTCCTCTGGGTGCTCCGGTTACCTCCCACAGTCTGAAAGACGTGCTGGTTCGGTGCATTGGCTATGCCAAATTCTCCCTCAGCGTCACCGAACAGGTGCAGGAGCGTGGCGACTCGGGGATTTTCACAGTGACTTCATTGCAGTGTTAATGTAAACCTACTTGTGACACTAACCGGAGGAAGCCCATGCAGACATGGGGAGAACATGCAAACTCCATCCAGACAATCACCCAAGGCTGGAATTGAACTCGGCTCCCTGGAGCTGTGAGACAGCAGTGTGAACCACCATGTCAGCCCATGTTTGCGACCAGGTGTCCCTGGAAAGGAAGCATGTGTGACGACCAACACAAGGTCTTCAGTGGGCACTGTGGGGACTGGAGAGCTTCATTCCTCCCCAGAACCACAGCATAGTTTTAAGTTTGTAACTTTTCATTCAGGGTTTAGTTTTTGGTTGTCCCTTTAAAGGATTCTCACCCCCCCCCGCCACCCCCCCGCCACCGCCCCCCCCCCACCCCTCCCACCCCCGCCTTCCCATTCATTTAATTTGATAATTTGATCTAAATTTCGATGTTAAAAAGAGTACAGAAGGGGAATTCATTATTGACCCCAAATCACAGAGAATATGGAACTTGGTCCATGGTGAGTGGTTGAGGTGAACAGCATGAATACATTGAAAGGAAACTTAGATCCACACATGAGGGACACAGTAACAGAAGGATATGCTGATCGGGAGGAGATGCAGTGGGGTCGGTGGAGGCTGATGTGGAGCAAATTACTGACAGACCGATTGAGCCGGCTGGCCCGGCCCTGTGCTGGAGACTCAGTGGAACAGAGACTCATGTATTTATCTGAGATCTGACTGCAGGATCTATCAAACAAACTCAGGCCAGTCTTAAGGATCATGGTGTTGTGATCTCAGTGAAAACTGTGTGGAGCAGACACAGCATCTCGGTTACAATGAATATTCACCTTCTGAAAGCCCTTGTGTGGCCGGTGCCAATGTGTGTCTGTGAAAGCTGGACTATCAATAAGAGTGACGAGGCTCCAATAAAAGTGTTTGAAATGAAAGGACTCAGACGGATATTCCGTGTGTCACGGACGGCAAAGTGGGTGAATGAGTGGGTGCTGGAGAAAGCTGGTGTTCACCGGAACCTGTTTGAGGCTCTGACATCCAGGAAGCTCACTTATTTTGGACATAAGAACATAAGAAATAGGAGCAGGAGTAGGCCATCAAGCCCCTCGAGCCTGCCCCGCCATTCAATAAGATCATGGCTGATCTGAAGTGAATCAGTTCCACTTACCTGCCTGCTCCCCATAACCCTTAATTCCCTTATTGATCAGGAATCCATCTACCTGTGACTTAAACATATTTAATGAGGTAGCCTCCACTGCTTCAATGGGCAGAGAATTCCAGAGATTCACTACCGTCTGAGAGAAGAAGTTCCTCCTCAACTCTGTCCTAAACTGACCCCCCTTTATTTTGAGGCTGTGTCCTCTAGTTCTTGTTTCCTTTCTAAGTGGAAAGAATCTCTCTGCCTCTACCCTGTCGAGCCCCTTCATGATCTAATATGTCTCTCTAAGATGTGTTGTGAATAGGGAGGAATGTTTGGAAAAAAAGGCAATGTGAGACAGAACACCTGGAAAATGTGCACAAGGAAGGCCCGAGATGGGTGGATAATATCAGAATGTGGACCGGCCTCCCGATGGGACAGGCAGTGAGAGCAGCTGAGAAATCAGTGGAGAAAGATTGTCCAGAGTGCGGCCAAACCTCAGAACGAGGACGGATGAGCGATAAGGGACCTGTAGTGGTAGGAAAAAGACTATTTACTATCCAGTATAAAATTAATGTACTATAATAAATTAAGAGCAGGCCATTCGAGTCGGTTCCACCATTCAATATGATCATGGCTGATCCTCGATCTCAATGCCATATTCTCCCCACACCGCTTGAAGCCATTAAAATCTAAAATAAAATCTCTCTCTTCCTTGAATATATTCAGTGATTTGGATTCCACAGCCTTCTGTGGTAGACAATTCTATAAGTTCACTACCCTTTGAGTTAAGAATTTTTTCATCATCTCAGTCTCATCTGACATCTGCTTTTGTGGATCATTTCAGTGGAAATGTGCCCTCGCTCAAAGAGAATCAGCCACTGGAATGAAAATTGAGAGACCGGCCAGTCCAGCAGCAAGAAACCCTCTGACCCTCCCACTTCACCAACTGTCAGAATGAACATGCTTCAGTCCTGGATGTGATTAACAGCAGCAATAACAGCAGAATCCAACCCGTGTCATCACTTGTGAACCCGCTGGTGTCTCAGCAGGTGGGATGACTGAGTGAATCCCTTCCCACACACGGAGCAGGTGAATGGCTTCTCCCCAGTGTGAACTCGCTGGTGTGTCAGCAGGTTCGATGACCGATTGAATCTCTTCCCACACACAGAGCAGGTAAATGGCTTCTCCCCAGTGTGAACCCGCTGGTGTGTCAGCAGGGTAGATAACTCACAGAATCCCTTCTCACATTCTGAGCAGGTGAAAGGCCTCTCCCTGTCCCCGCTGTGAATTTGTTGGTGTCTTAGCAGGTTGGCTAACTGAGTGAATCCCTTCCCACAGTTGGAGCAGGTGAACGGTCTCTCCCCAGTGTGAACTCGCTGGTGTGTCAGCAGGGTGGAGGAATCTCCGAATCCTTTCCCACACACGGAGCAGATGAATGGCCTCTCCCCGGTGTGAACTCGCTGATGTGCCAGCAGGTCAGATGAATCTCTAAATCCTTTTCCACACTCTGAGCAGGCGAATGGTCTCTCCCCAGTGTGAACTCGATGGTGCCTCTGCAGACTGGATGACCGAGTGAACCTCTTCCCACAGTCAGAGCAGATGAATTGCCTCTCCTTGGTGTGAACTTGCTGGTGTACCAGCAGGGTGGATGAATCTCTGCATCTTTTCCCACACACTGAGCAGCTGAATGGTCTCATCCCTGTGTGAACTCGATGATGTCTCACTAGGTTGGATGAAATGCTGAATTTCTTCCCACACACAGAGCAGGTGAATGGCCTCTCTCCGGTATGAACTCGCTGGTGTGTAAGCAGGTCGGATGCATTAGTAAATCTCTTCCCACACTGAGAGCAGGTGAATGGTCTTTCCCCGGTGTGACTGCGTCGATGAATTTCCAACTCAGATGGGGACTTGAATCCCTTTCCACAATCCTTACATTTCCACGGTTTCCCCATGGTGTCGGTGTCTGTGTCTCGGTGCTTTTCCAGTCACAGGAATGGTAGAATGGGCGATGGTTTGCCTCATCCTATTAAATCGAGTGACTCTGTCAGATCTTGGTGTGAAGTTTGGTTTGAGATTTCTTAAAGGATATTCCCTTTTAATATCCTGTAAAAGAAGTTTGCAAATGTCATCACTGTCAGTACAGCTCAGAAATTCAGAACAGACAACCAGTCACTGATGGGATACATTCTGCCACATGGAGAATTATGGATTGTAACATTGTCATTAAAACATGTGATACCAAAGCCACAGCAATGTGGTTGAATCTTAAGTGTCCACCAAGGGCAACTAGAGATGGGCAAGAAATGCTGGCAACCAGCGACATCCATGTCCCACAAATGAATACAAAAGTGATTGAGTGTAAATAATTTACATTTAAAAATGTCTTTTGTCAACGGTGTAAATGCTCATTTATAAATTTATATATGTATATCTATATATATATATTTACATATTTATAAATGCTCATTTTGTCATTGATTTCCTGAAGCTCCTGTTTTGAGTTTCAGACAGTTCTATGCCAAGCGTTTGAGGTGATTAAAAGTCTTTCATCTTACTCTTTGCATATCGATATTCACTAAAGCTACACAGATTGATTTTCTTCTCATTATAAATATATTTTCAATACTTAAAAGGACAGTCTTTCAGCAACCCCCATTTTCCTTCTTTCTGGTTGATAATTAAGGGTCTGTACACTTGGCGTAATTTATGATTTTGTTCCTAATTTTATCGGTTTCCCCACCCGCCACAATTTCCACAACACAGCAAAAATAATCACTATTCACTAATTGGGATTGTCAATGGCGGGCTTTATACCCAGCATTCCCCGCGGTGCTGAAAGTCCCCTTTCTACACAGCAGGAGAGTAGTGCGCATGTCCAATGCTCATCCAGTTGGAGCATGCGCAGTATGAGTGATGTCTCCTGAGGCAAAGACGCTTCTTTGGTTAACAGGCAGTCGGTAAGGATGCGGAAACCCGGAGTGAGTAACGGAGGCGATTCTGGTTGGGAAGAGTTTGTAAACACCGGGTGAATTCTCTAACCCCCTATAACGAACCTGAAGGTGCCGCGTTTGCATTTTTCATGATACATCTGTCTTTACTTGTGCCTTGAAAACAGTGACTCCTCATCCCACACACTCTTCCCAGGCTAACTATCTGTCCCATATTTAACAGGATTGATCTGTATTTGAGTCCACTGTCCCAGGCTTTCTCATTGCATACACCCCATCCCTCACTGTTTGCATGTTCCCACAACTCTGGCAGACGCCACTTCCACACAGCCTGACCTCAGTTCTGGCAAGACCCATCCACCATTCATTTGGACTCCAGGGCAGGCTGTACCATAATTTTCACCATGAGAGTTGATCAGCCTGCTAAATCCATCACACCATCTTCACAATTCCTTTCCTTACTTGCAGATTCCACCCCCTCCCTCTGGGGTGGCACAGTGTTTAGCACTGCTGCCTCACAGCGCCAGGGACCCAGGTTTGATTCCTGGCTTGGGTCACTCTCTGTATGGAGTCTGCACATTCTCCCCATGTCTGCGTGGGTTTCCTCCGGGTGCTCCAGTTTCCTCCCACAGTCCAAAGATGTGCCTCCAATCCATTGACTCTGCTACACTTCCTGCTGCCTCGGCAAAGCAGCCAGCATAATTAAGGACCTCATGCATCCCGGACATTCTCTCTTCCATCTTTATCGGTCGGGAAAAAGATACAAAAGTCTGAGGTCACGTACCAACCGACTCAAGAACAACTTCTTCCCTGCTGTTGTCGGACTTTTGAATGGACTTACCTTGCATTAAGTTGATTTTTCTCTCCACCCTAGCTGTAACTGTAACACTACATTCTGCACCCTCTCATTTCCTTCTCTATGAACGGTATGTTTTGTCTGTATAGTGCGCAAGAAACAATACTTTTCACTGTATGATAATACACGTGACAATAATAAATCAAATCAAAGAATGGTGAATGGGTCTTGCCAGAACTGAGGTCAGGCTGTGTGAGGCTGGCATCTCCCAGAGTTGTGGGAACATACAAACAGTGAGGGATGGGGTTGTGGTCGGTGCAGGCTCACTGGGCCGAATGGCCTCCTTCTGCACTGTAGGGATTCGATGATTTATTGTCTCCCTCCCCCATCCTCTGAAGTGAACCATCCTCCAGTGGCTGAGCCAGGATGGGGCCGTTAACCTGGGCCTGTTCCCGGGAGGGAGGGAGGGAGAAGCCCCGCAGCTGCAAACCAGGGAGCTGACAATGATTCTGAAGGGTTTGTTCCAGCTCACAATGCCCGGGGGCTGATTGACGGCAGCTCGGACCAATAGGAAGAGGGGGCGGGGCCGGATGACCGAGCGGGAGACGCTGGTCCTCCAACCAATCAGATTCAATCGGGATCTGGACTGAGCCTGGAACTCCCTCTGTCTGCGCACGCGCTCCGCCGCAAGCTGTGCCCGTCTCAAGATGGCGGCCGTTCACCTGGGCCTGTCTGAGGGTAAAGCCCGAGCAGCTGTCATCCGTTTAAATACCGAATCCGAGCCTCGTATGAGGACTTGGGGCCTATACAGCATGTCTTATGAAGCCTCCAAACCAACCCACCCACCGGCTCCGTCTCTCGTTCCTGATTTATCCGGCGGTATCTCCCGGGCTGATAATTCCAACAACCGCCTCAATCCTCAACTGTGAGCGGCAATGCGCATGCTCCAGATCAGAATGGGGGTCCGCACCCAGCCCCGCCCCTCATTCACTCCCATTGGCTGGAGGACGAGGCTCTCCCGCGCGGTCCTCCAGCCCCGCCCCTCATTCACTCCGATTGGCTGGAGGACCAGGCTGTCCCGCTCGGTCCTCCCGCCCCGCCCCTCATTCACTCCGATTGGCTGGAGGACCAGGCTGTCCCGCTCGGTCCTCCAGCCCCGCCCCTCATTCACTCCGATTGGCTGGAGGACCAGGCTGTCCCGCTCGGTCCTCCAGCCCCGCCCCTCATTCTCTCCCATTGTCTGGTCACTGGAGATAAATCAGCAGGGGAAACAAAACAGGATTTTAACCTCCTGAAGCCAATTCAAGTCTGAGATGAAGAGGAATTTCTTCTCTCAGGGCGTTGTGAGTTTTTGGAATTCCTTGCCAGAGAGAGCTATGGGGGCAAAATCCTTGTGGTATATTTAAGACTGAGTTAGATTTTTGATCAATAAGGGAATCAGGGGTTATGGGGAAAGGGCAGGAAAGTGGATGTGAGGAATGTTGGGTCAGCCATGATCCTATTGAATGCTGGAGCAGGCCTGAGGGGCCGATCTGCCTTCTCCTGTTCCTATTTCTTTTTGTCTTAATCATGGAATCCTACGTACAGAAGGAGGCCATTCGGCCCATCGAGTCTTCACTGACCACATTCCCACCTAGGTCCTATCCCCATAATCCCATGCATTTTCCCTAGTAGTCCCCCTGATACTAAGGGGCAATTTAGCATGGCCAATCCACCTAACCCACACATCTTTGTAGTGTGGGAGGAAACCGGAGCGCCCGGAGGAAACCCACACGGAGAGGATGTGCAAATGACACATAGACAGTGACCCAAGCTGGGAATTGAATCCAGGTCCCTGGCGCTGAGGCAGCAGTGCTAACCACTGTGCCACCCGAGGATTCTGAGGTCAATTATAGCATGTGTGTTGATGTCTACCTGTCATGTGTCAAATTTTTCCGCACAGTCATAGGTGTATCAGGAGTATAGTAGGGGGCTGAGAACACAGCCTTGTGGGGCACTAATGTTGAGGATGATCATGGAGTAGGTGTTGTTGCCTATCCTTGCTGATTGTGGTCTATGAATTAGGAAGTTCAGGATCCAGTCAGAGAAGGAGGTGCCAAGGCCCAGGCCATGGAGTTTGGAGAGGAGTTTCTTGGGAATAATAGTGTTGAAGGCTGAGCTGTAGTCAATAAATAGGAGTCTGACATAGGTGTCCTTGTTATCTAGGTGTCCCGGGATTGAGTGTAGGGCCAGGGAAATGGCATCTGCTGTGGACCTGTTGCGGTGGTAGGCAAACTGTAGTGGATCCAGGTAGTCCGGGAGGCTGGAATTGATTCGTGCCATGACTAACCTTTCGAAGCACTTCATAATGATGGATGTCAGAGCCACCGGCCGATAGTCATTAAGGCACGCTGCTTGATTTTTCTTAGGTACCGGGATGATGGTCATCTTCTTGAAGCAGATAGGGCCCTCAGATTGTTGTAAAGAGAGGTTGAAGATGTCTGTGAATACCTCTGCCAGCTAATCCATGCAGGATCTGAGTGCATTTTCGGGTACCCCACCTGGGTCAGTTGCTTTCCGTGGGTTGACCTTCAAGAAAGCTGCTCTGACATCTGAAGTGGTGACCCCCAGATACAGGTTCATCCAGGGCTTCCAGGGTGGAGGGCATGCTCTCGCTGACCACTTTCTCAAAACGGACGTAGAATGCATTGATCTCATCAGGGAGGGGTGCGTTGGAGCCGGCAATTTTACATGCCTTCATCTTGTAGCCTGTTATGTCTTGCAGACCTTGCCATAATTGGGGTCGGTGTGGCTAGCCTGGGACTCTAACTTGGTCTGGTATTGTCTTTTCGCATCTTTGATGGATCTCCTTCGATCGTATCTGGCTATCTGGCTTTCTTGTGTAGGTCAATGTCCACCTTCCACCTTCTTCTGTCGGGAAAAAGATATAAAATCTTGAAGTCACATACCAACCAACTCAAGAACAGCTTCTTCTCTGCTGCCATCAGACTTTTGAATGGACTTACCTCGCACTAAATTGATCTTTCTCTACACCCTAGCTATGACTGTAACACTACATTCTGCACTATCTCCTTTCCTTCTGCATGAATGTTATGCTTTGTCTGTATAGCGCGCAAGAAACAATACTTTTCAGTGTATATATTTGACAATAAATCCAATCAAATCAAAACAAATTTGGATGTGAATGTACAATGCATGGTTAGTAAGTTTGTGGATGATACTAAGTTAGGAGTATTATTGATAGCGAAGATGTACAATGTCAATGGCACCTGCTAGGTATTGTGCAATACATCTAATCCCATCAGATTAGAGCAGCAAGGATTAGGGCCAAGGGAATATTGGACTGCAGAGTTACAATAACATTAGATTTTGTTTCTCCTTGTAACCTGTCTTAGAATTTCCTTCAATAACGAGACGATCAATATTTCCTTCAACAACTAGATGATCAATATGAGAGGATGAGCATTTCTGCAATTACAAAAGGAAAATTAGTGGCTGCAATTATCCTGAGATATTCTGCATTGTCTACTATCTCCAACTGGGCCTGATAACATAGGGTGGGAATGGAATGTTCAATGTTAGTGTTTGTTGTTGTTTCTGTGCGGAATGTAAGATTCTGTTTCAGCGAAGAAGGTAGAATATTGGATGGTCAAGACTGCTCGTTGTCCTTGGAGGGTCATTTTTCCCGAAATTTCTTGAACTTTGTGGCTTTATCCCCAATATTAGACAGATGGGTGAGCGTTGTCCGCCTCAAAGGACAGTAAGTGTCCCGTGTGTATATTTGTGTGTGAGTAAGTGTATCCATGTGTGTATGTGTGTATCATGGAGTATATCTGCATATATCCTGTGTGCATGTACCTGTTGATATACGTGGGTTTCTGTGCATTGAGAAGATGTCCGTTTGTGTGTGACTGCGGGAGAGAGTGTGTGGGCCTCTGTGTTTAGCTGTGTGCTGCTTTTCATTAACTGTACGACAAGCCTTCCTCTCCAAACAAACAATGTGGTTCCTGAGAATTCCATGGAGTGATTTGAATGATGCAATTCGGAGATTCTCCATCCAGGGTGAAACCACAGGCTGCCCGTGTGCTGTGTAAAACTTGACATAGTAAGAAGTTTAACAACACCAGGTTAAAGTGCAACAGGTTTATTTGGTAGCAAAAGCCACACAAGCTTTCGGAGCTCTAACACTTGACATTGCAGAGGTCCTATTTCTCCCAGAATAACCTGGTATCTGCTGCTTTTCAGATCCCTTCCTTTCCGCTCATCTGTTTGAAGCCACAAACAGAAAGGTCCAGTTTTCTCCTGGAGTTTGACACAAAGCAGCTTTCACAATGATGCAGAGTTTCAGCCAATGAGGGAGATCCGGGCTCAGCCCCGCCTCTCATTCACTCTGATTGGTTGGGGGACCAGCCGCTCCCGCTCTGTCCTCCAGCCCCGCCCCTCATTCACTCCGATTGGTTGGAGGATCAGCCACTCCCGCTCGGTCCTCCAGCACCGCCCCCTCTTCCTATTGGCCCGGAACTGCCGTCAATCAGTCCCCGGGCATTGTGATGTGGAGCATGCGCAGTGTCATTGCTGTCCTTGGCGCTTGTTTGTCCCGGAGAAGCGGAGTCAGCGTTAGGCGGTGGCTGGGAGGATTTGGAAACACTTTGTGGATCCGCAAACCCTTCAGAATCATTGTCAGCTCCCTGGTTTGCAGCTGCGGGGCTTCTCCCTCCCTCCCTCCCGGGAACAGGCCCAGGTTAGCGGCCCCATCCTGGCTCAGCCACTGGAGGATGGTTCACATCAGAGGATGGGGGAGGGGGACAATAAATAAGAGGTTACACTTTGGCCTCAAATCAATGAGGACTCTGATCTCTGGGAAGGAAGGAAACCCTGGGAGGTGGGCGGGGAGGATTCACAAACACCCGCTGGAGGCCCCAACACCCTCAATAAGACCCAATGGTTTTATTGTCAGTCTGCAGACAGCAGCTGGAGAACTGAACCCAGTGAGAAGTCTCACAACACCAGGTTAAAGTCCAACAGGTTTATTTGGTAGCACAAGCCACTAGCTTTCGGAGCGCTGCTCCTTCATCAGGTGAGTGGGAATTCTGTTCACAAACAGGGCACATGAAGACAACAATCCCATCCAGGCCCTATCCACATATTTACCTTGATACCAAGTGGCAATTTATCCTGGCCAATCCGTCTAACCGGCTTCGTGACGTGGCAGAACTTCCTTAGCTGTGGTTATCTTGGCATTCTAAACCACAGTGAGTCGTGCCTGACCGGTGGCCCCGCAGGGTATCAGGCAGCCACAACACTGGCAGATTTGGTACATGCTGGAAGACGACTGGCCGATAACTGCCAAACACACTTCTGGGCCTTCAAACCCATTAATTCAAAGAAACTATTGTACGTGACAAGTGTATCCGACTTGTCCCGGGGATAGTTGGTGATGTGCATTTTTATGCCCTGTTTGTGAACAGAACTCCCACTCATCTGATGAAGGGGCAGCGCTCTGAAAGTTAGTGGCTTGTGCTACCAAATAAACCTGTTGGACTTTAACCTGGTGTTGTGAGACTTCTTACTATGCTTACCCCAGTCCAACGCCGGCATCTCCACATCATGAACTGAACCCAGACACAGGAGAGGGAGGGAGAAAACTGGGAGTGCAGGAAAGAAATGGCGGAGATGGTTTGGATTTCAGCCTTGGGAGGATGGAGAGTGTGTGGGATGGGGATTTACAGATTTGGGGGAATGAGAGAGGAAGAAATATTCCAGAGAATTAGAATTGTCTGTTCAAAATTTCTATCCTGGACTGGCAGTGATTAATTTTGTAAATTCCTTTTACAGGTGAGGCGTGGAAACATCACATCAAAATCAGACAGAGTCTCAATTTATCAGGGTCTGAATATCCTCAGACTTTGAATGTGGAAGGAGAAATGAGGTTGTTTGTTCTGCCTGGAGAAGATTTCAAACATCAGTGTGACTGGAAACGCACCAAGATACACACACAACCCAAGTGAGAGTGTTCCAGTGAATTGACTGTGGAAAGAGCTTTATCCAGTTACGCAGCCTGAAAAAACATCACACCATTCACAGCAAGGAAAAACTGTGCACGTGTTCTGTGTGTGGGCGAGTCTTCAACTGATTGTGCAACCTGGAGAGACACAAGGATACCAGCACCATGGAGAAACCATGGAAATGTGGGGACTGTGGGAAAGGATTCAGTTACCCTTCCCTGCTGGAAAACCATCGGCGCAGTCACACTGGGGAGAGACCGTTCACCTGTTCTGTCTGTGGGGAGGGATTCATTCAGTCATCTGGCCTTTGGTCTCACCAGAGAATTCACACTGAGGAAAAGCCATTCACCTGCACCTCCTGTGGGAAGAGGTTCAGGCATTCTTCAGCACTCACTGTGCACCAACGCAGTCACACCGGGGAGAGACCATTCATCTGCTCCGTGTGTGGGAAGGGATTCACTCAGTCATTCCACCTGCTGTCACACCAGTGAGTTCATACTGGGGAGAGGCCGTTCACCTGCTCCGACTGTGGGAAGGGATTCACTGGGTCATCCCACTTACTGTTACACCAGCGAGTTCACATTGAGGAGAAGCCATTCAGCTGCACTGACTGTGGATGGAGTTTCAGACAGGCATCCTCCCTCATTGCACACCAGCGAATTCACACTGGGGAGAGACCGTTTACTTGCTTTGTGTGTGGAAAGGGATTCACAGCTTTACCCACCCTGCTGAGACACCAGAAAATTCACACTGAAGAGAAGCCATTCAGCTGCACTGACTGTGGAAAGAATTTCAGGCAGTCATCCAACCTCACTGCTCACCGACGCACTCACACTGCAGAAAGAGCATTCACATGCTCCGTGTGTGGGAAGGGATTCAATCGGTCATCCGACCTCTCTGCTCACCAGCGAGTTCACACAGGGGAGAGGCCATTCACTTGCTCCGTGTGTGGGAAAGGATTCGCAAAGTTTTTCAACCTGCTGGCTCACCAACGCACTCACACTAAGAGGCCATTCAACTGCTCTGTGTGTGGGAAGGGATTCACTCAGTCACAATGACTCCTGAGACTTCAGCAAGTTCATAAGTGACTGCAGGGGTTGGACTCTGCTGGTATTGCTGCTGTTCAGTATTGATAGTCTGACAATATTTTATTTCTGCTGATAACAAATCCCATAACTAGCTGGAATTTAATATTCTGGAAGTGTCACTGATTTTCAGGGCTGCAATGTCACTTTTTAAAAGCACCACCAGTGATCTTCCCCCTCAATTGAAGAACTCTCAACAGGAACCTGTTTGGAATAAAATTATGAACTTTTGCTTCAATTTCACAGCATATTCAAATGTGAGGATTTGCAGTTGGAAAACTGAAACCAAACATCACATCAGGATCAGACAGAGTCGCCCAGTTTATCGTAATATGCGTATCATTGGATTTTGAACATGGAAAGAAAAAGCACCGCTCACAGTGGGGAGAAACTGTACACGTGTTCCGTGTGTGGACGAGGATTCAGCCGTTTATCTGGCCTGTCAAAACATAAATGCAGTCACGGTGGGGAGAAATTGTGGAAATGTGAGTATTGTGGCAAGGGATTCAGTTCCCCATCAGAGCTGGAAATTCATCGACGGTGTCACACTGGGGAGAGACCGTTCACCTGCTCCGAGTGTGGGAAAGGATTCACTCAGTTGTCCCACCTGGTGAGACACCAGCGAATTCACACTGGGGAGAGACCATTCACCTGCTCTGTGTGCAAGGTGGGATTCACTCAGTCAACCCACCTGGTGTCACACCAGCGAGTCCACACGGGAGAGAGACCATTCACCTGTTTTGTGTGCAAAATGGGATTCACTCAGTCAACCCACCTGGTGACACACCAGCGAGTTCACACTGGGGAGAGACCATTCACCTGCTCAGAGTGTGGGAAGAAATTCAGTCGGTCGTTTCACCTTCTGATTCACCAGCGAATTCACTCTGGAGAGAGACCATTCACCTGCTCTGAGTGTGAGAAGGCATTCATTACATCAACAGAACTGTTGACACACCAGCGGATTCACACTGAGGATAACTCGTTCACCTGCTCCAAATGTGGGAAGGAATTCGCTAACTCTTCTAACCTGATCTGCCATCAACGGATTCACACTGACGAGAGACCTTTTAAATGCCCAGACCGTGGAAAGTGCTTTAAAAGTTTTGGGAACTTGACCCATCAACGGGTTCACACTCGAGTTCAGATGCTTTCACTGTGGGACTGAGTTCAGATAATCATCTCCTCTCACTGTAAACCAGCGAGTTCACACTGGGGAGAAACCATTCATCTGCTTCAAGTGTGGGAAAGGATTCAATCAGTCATCCAACGTGCTGACACACCAGCCAGATTGGAGTTTGCTGTTAATCACATCCAGAACTGAACTATATTTATTGGGGTCTGATGTTAACAATATCCAGTGCAGATTTAGATATTAGTATTCTGAGTTTTTAAAAAAAAATCAACTTTGCTTTAATTTTTGAATGACTGCATCTTCATTTGGGAGGCTGGGATTATCCCCGTTTCGAGGGAACTAAGGAATAGACCATAAGCCGTAGGAGCAGCATTCGGCCATTCAGCCTTCATTATAACAATGATCCCATTGTGATTTCTGCTGGTTGGGAAATGTGCGATATTAACGCCAGTCTGTCTTTCTTTAATTCCCTTCAAAGAACAAAGAACAGTACAGCACAGGAAACAGGCCCTTCGGCCCTCCAAGCCTGTGCCGCTCCTTGGTCCAACTAGACCAATCGTTTGTATCCCTCCATTCCCAGGCTGCTCATGTGACGATCCAGGTAAGTCTTAAAAGATGTCAGCGTGCCTGCCTCCACCACCCTACTTGGCAGCGCATTCCAGGCCCCCACCACCCTCTGTGTAAAAAACGTCCCTCTGATGTCTGAGTTATACTTCGCCCCTCTCAGCTTGAGCCCGTGACCCCTCGTGATCGTCACCTCCGACCTGGGAAAAAGCTTCCCACTGTTCACCCTATCTATACCCTTCATAATCTTGTATACCTCTATTAGATCTCCCCTCATTCTCCGTCTTTCCAAGGAGAACAACCCCAGTCTACCCAATCTCTCCTCATAGCTAAGACCCTCCATACCAGGCAACATCCTGGTAAACCTTCTCTGCACTCTCTCCAATGCCTCCACGTCCTTCTGGTAGTGCGGCGACCAGAACTGGACGCAGTACTCCAAATGTGGCCTCACCAGCGTTCTATACAGCTGCATCATCAGACTCCAGCTTTTATACTCTATACCCCGTCCTATAAAGGCAAGCATACCATATGCCTTCTTCACCACCTTCTCCACCTGTGTTGCCACCTTCAAGGATTTGTGGACTTGCACACCTAGGTCCCTCTGTGTTTCTATACTCCTGATGACTCTGCCATTTATTGTATAACTCCTCCCTACATTATTTCTTCCAAAATGCATCACTTCGCATTTATCCGGATTAAACTCCATCTGCCACCTCTCCGCCCAATTTTCCAGCCTATCTATATCCTGCTGTATTGCCCGACAATGCTCTTCGCTATCCGCAATTCCAGCCATCTTCGTGTCATCCGCAAACTTGCTGATTACACCAGTTACACCTTCTTCCAAATCATTTATATATATCACAAATAGCAGAGATCCCAGTACAGAGCCCTGCGGAACACCACTGGTCACAGACCTCCAGCTGGAAAAAGACCCTTCGACCACTACCCTCTGTCTCCTATGGCCAAGCCAGTTCTCCACCCATCTAGCCACTTCTCCTTGTATCCCATGAGCCTTAACCTTCTTAACCAACCTGCCATGTGGGACTTTGTCAAATGCCTTACTGAAATCCATATAGACGACATCCACGGCCCTTCCTTCATCAACCGTTTTTGTCACTTCCTCAAAAAACTCCACCAAATTTGTAAGGCACGACCTCCCTCTTACAAAACCATGCTGTCTGTCACTAATGAGATTGTTTCGTTCTAAATGCACATACATCCTGTCTCTAAGAATCCTCTCCAACAACTTCCCTACCACGGACGTCAAGCTCACCGGCCTATAATTTCCTGGGTTATCCCTGCTACCCTTCTTAAACAACGGGACCACATTCGCTATCCTCCAATCCTCAGGGACCTCACCCGTGTCCAAAGAAGCGACAAAGATTTCCGTCAGAGGCCCAGCAATTTCATCTCTCGTCTCCCTGAGCAGTCGAGGATAGATGCCATCAGGCCCTGGGGCTTTGTCAGTTTAAATGTTCCCTAAAAAACCTAACACTTCCTCTCTTGTAATGGAGATTTTCTCTAACGGGTCAACACCTCCCTCCGAGACACTCCCGGTTAACACGCCCCTCTCCTTCGTGAATACCGATGCAAAGTATTCATTTAGGATCTCCCCTATTCCCTTGGGTTCTAAGCATAATTCCCCTCCTTTGTCCCTGAGAGGTCCGATTTTCTCCCTGACAACTCTTTTGTTCCTAATGTATGCATAGAATGCCTTAGGATTCTCCTTAATCCTGCCTGCCAAGAACATCTCGTGACCTCTTTTTGCCCTTCTAACTCCCCGTTTGAGATCTTTCCTACTCTCTCTGTATTCCTCCAGAGCTCCATCTGTTTTCAGTTGCCTGGACTTAATGTACGCCTTCCTTTTCATTTTAATCAGATCCTCAATTTCCCTGGTTATCCACAGCTCTCGAATCCTACCTTTCCTATCTTTCCTTTTTACAGGCACATGCCTATCCTGCAGCCTTATCAATAGTTCCTTAAAAGACTCCCACATGCCAGACGCGGACTTACCCTCGAACATCCTCTCCCAATCAACATCCACCAATTCCTGCCTAATCCGGCTATAGTCAGCCCAGTCAATCCCAGTCCTCTGGTTACTGACCCGCATCAGTGGAACAGTTTCTCCCGATCTGCTCTATCAAACCACCCGTCCCCACCCCGATAATCTTGAACAGCTCCATGAAATCTCCATTTAAACTTCTTTGTTCTAAAGGGAACAAATTTGGGGGAGGCGATGCCTAATGGTATTATCGATAGACTATTGATCCAGAAACACAGCTAATGTTCTGGGGACCCGGATTCGAATCCACATTTTGAAAAAGATGAACAGTGTCTGTGGTACCTGCTGGATGTGGTGCAGCACATTTCCCAGGACATTGGAGCAGTAATGAATGAGGCCAGGATGACAGAGTCAAAACAACATTATATTCTTTATGCTTGAAACCTGTCTTAGAATTCTCTTCATTAACTGGACCATCAATGTGAGGGGAATTAGCATCTTCTGTAATTCCAGAGCCAAGAGACACTGATTACCCAGGGATGTTGTTCTGTAATTTACACTATCCCCCAGCAGGGCTCTTCACCCAGGCTGACAAGAGGCAGCTCAGTGTTAGTGATTTGTCACTGCTGCTGTTCCAGATGTTCAATATAGACTCAAGTTTAGAGAAAGGAGTGGAAATGGGTAATCAGAACTCTCACAATCCCTGGAGGGTAATGGTTACTTGAATTTCTCAAACATCGTGGTTTGTAAAGACACTGTTATTTCATCTCTAGTATTAGTCAGAATGGGCTGTATTCTCCACATGACAGGGCTGGAATTATCTATGTGGATGTGTGTCTATGAATGAAGATGTCTGTCTGGGTGTGGGTGTGTGTCTATGAATGAAGATGTCTGTCTGGGTGTGGGTGTGTGTCTATGAATGAAGATGTCTGTCTGGGTGTGGGTGTGTGTCTATGAATGAAGATGTCTGTCTGGGTGTGGGTGTGTGTCTATGAATGAAGATGTCTGTCTGGGTGTGGGTGTGTGTCTATGAATGAAGATGTCTGTCTGGGTGTGGGTGTGTGTCTATGAATGAAGATGTCTGTCTGGGTGTGGGTGTGTGTCTATGAATGAAGATGTCTGTCTGGGTGTGGGTGTGTGTCTATGAATGAAGATGTCTGTCTGGGTGTGGGTGTGTGTCTATGAATGAAGATGTCTGTCTGGGTGTGGGTGTGTGTCTATGAATGAAGATGTCTGTCTGGGTGTGGGTGTGTGTCTATGAATGAAGATGTCTGTCTGGGTGTGGGTGTGTGTCTATGAATGAAGATGTCTGTCTGGGTGTGGGTGTGTGTCTATGAATGAAGATGTCTGTCTGGGTGTGGGTGTGTGTCTATGAATGAAGATGTCTGTCTGGGTGTGGGTGTGTATCTATGAATGAAGATGTCTGTCTGGGTGTGGGTGTGTGTCTATGAATGAAGATGTCTGTCTGGGTGTGGGTGTGTGTCTATGAATGAAGATGTCTGTCTGGGTGTGGGTGTGTGTCTATGAATGAAGATGTCTGTCTGGGTGTGGGTGTGTCTCTATGAATGAAGATGTCTGTCTGGGTGTGGGTGTGTCTATGTTTGCCCATGTCTGTGTAAGAGACAGGGAGAGAGAGTGTGTTTGGATCTCTGTGTTTGGATATCTTTATGTGCTGCTCCTTCTTAGGTGGTTCCTCTCAAAGGTTCCTCTCCGGGTGATTTGAATAGAATCATTCAGAGATTCTTCATCCTGGGTGAATCCACAGGCTGACCATGTGCTGTGTAAAACCTGACATCCACACCACCAGACCCCACTTTTCCTGGAACAACATCAAGTGTTTGCTGCTTTCCTGATCCTTCCTTTTCCCTTCCTTTTCAATGATATCACTTCTCATTATTCTGAATTTCAGAGAGGACAGACTCATCCCACTGAATGTCCTCCAAGGACAACCGCCTCATCTCAGGAATCAATCCAGTGAAATTTAGTTGCACAAAGACAGAGATCGAATAGAACAAAGACCAAAAGAGGGAAATAGATAGAGACACAGACAGAGACTGTTCGAGTGAAAGAGACTGAGCGAGAGTTAGTCATAGTCATACAGTGCAGAAAACACCCTTCGACCCATAGAGTCTGCACCAACAATAGCTACCACTAAGCCCCATGCTAATCCCATTTTCCAGCACTTGTCCCATATCCTTATCTGAATGCTACAATATTTCAAGTGCTCATCCAAATACTTTTTAACGGTTGTTAAGTTTCCAGCCTCCACTACCTTCCCAGGCAGTTTATTACAGATTCCCACCACCCTCTGATTTTTTTTTTCTCAACTCTCCTCTGAATCTCTTGCCAGGTACCCTAAAACTATGTCCCCTCATGATTGACCCCTCAACCAAGGGTTCTACTCACCCGGTCCATATCCTTCATAATCTTATTCACCACAGTCATGTCCCCCTCAGCCTTCTCTGCTCTCAACACTCCAAACCTATCCAGTCTCCTTATAGCTCAAATGTTCCATCCCAGGCAACATCCTGGTGAATCTCCTCTGTACCCCCTCCAGTGCAATTACATCCTTCCTGGAGTGAGGTGACCAGAACTGCACACGGTACTCCAGCTGTGGCCTAACCAACATTCTGTACAGCTCCAACATTATCTCCTTGTTCTTATACTGTATGCCACGACTGATAAAAGCAAGTGTCTCTTATGCCTTGTTATCTATTCTATTCAGCAGCTCTGCTACCTTAAGTGAATAAGTACCCCAAGATCCATCTGCTTCTCTGATTTTACCTCGTGTCCTTCCATTCATTAATTATTTATTTATCTTGTTACTTCTTCCAAACTGCATCACTTCACACTTATCAAGGTTAAATACCATATTTTTAAAATTAATTTGTGGGACATGGGTGTTGCTCGCTGGCCATCCCTCGTTGCCCTTGAGAAGGTGGTGGTGAGCTACCTTCTTGAATCGCTGCAGTCCATGTGCTGTGGGTTTACCTACAATGCATTTCGGGAGGGAATTCCAGGATTTTGACCCAGCGACTGTGAAGGAATGGTGATATATTTTGAAGTCTACCAGTGTTCTGCCCATCTGACCAACCCAACTATATCTTGCTGCAACCTACGCCAGTGTGGGGTGGACTCTAAAAGGACCCTGGGTCTCTGGAATACTCGTCCAGTAACAATTCCACCATGCACATTGGCAGATGTATCAATTGGTTTAATAATTTTATATATTAACCCTGTAGTTCTGACCGTAATTGGATGACAAAATACAATTTTGTGTTGAAATTATTTCCTTCCTATGGCGGCGCTCTTACCCAGCATTCGCAGCGAGAGAGAATGTGCCGTATTGTCACAATGGGAGCCGCTTGCGCAGGCGTAGTACCTGATTCTGAGTGGAGCATGCGCTGTGCGGATTCGGACTGGCCCATGCGCAGTGTGGGTGCTGGAGCTGCAGGGAGGCGGGGGAGTGCAGAGGCTTCAGAAACAGCCAGTGGAGGAGGCCTCAAAACCCAGAATAAGAAACCCCCCCGGGCCCGAGTTTGCACCGACCCGGGGGGTAATTGCAGCAGCTCTACAATCGGGGAGGTGGTGGTAAAATCAGTGACACAGCCTAATGTTGTGGGGATGGGTTCAAGTCCCATCATGGAGCTGGGGGAGATTTAAATAGAATTCATAAAACGCTGGAAAATCTGGAATATAATTTCACTTGAGTAACCATTACAGCTGTGAACAATTTTAAAAACCCATCCTGTTTATTCATGGGAATCTGCTGTCTCTCCATAGACTTGTCAACATGCGATTCAGCCTCTAACTGCCCTCCTCAGGGGCAGGAAATAAATGCTGGTCTTGGCAATAAAACCACATCACATGAAACAGTGAAGGAGAAACACTGATGGACTTGGGTTAATGGCTGTCATCTTTCTCGGGGGCAGGACACAGGCACGGCTATCACTGTCCCTGTGACAAAATGTGAATTTCTATCCTGGACTGACACTGATAGATTTTGGAGTCTCCTTTTCCAGAGGGTGAGAAGGGGAGGATTTACACACAGTAAACTCAAACCAAGAGAAATATTTGCTTCAATTTTTAACTTTGGACTTTTTTTTAAACAGGATATTAGAAGTGCAGGAGTGGAAGGGAGAAAACTCAAACCAAACATCGCATCAGGATCTGACGCTATCGCCTAAATTATTGTAATCTGAATATCATTGGGTTTTGAACATGGAAGGGGAAAGCACGGTTATCAGTGGAGAGAAACCGTACACGTGTTCTGTGTGTGGACGAACATTCAGCCGATCATCTGGCCTGTTGAAACATAAATGCAGTCACAACAAGGAGAAACAATGGAAATGTGGAGACTGTGGGAAGAGATTCAGATTCCCATCTGAACTGAAAACTCATCGACACAATCACACTGGAGAGAGACCATTCACCTGCTCTGAGTGTGGGAAGGGATTCACTACCTCATCCATCTTGCTGACACACCGGCGAGTTCACACTGGGGAGAGACCGTTCACCTGCTCCAAGTGTGGGATGGGATTCATTTGTTCATCCCATCTGCTGAAACACCGGTGGGTTCACACTGGGGAGAGGCCATTCAACTGTCATGAGTGTGGGAAGGGATTCGCTACCTCATCAATCCTGCTGACACACCAGAGAGTTCACACTAGAGAGAGACCATTCAGATGCTCTGATTGTGGGAAGGGATTCCCTACCTCTTCTATCCTGCTGAAACACCAGCGAGTTCACACTGGAGAGAGGCCGTTCACCTGCTCTGATTGTGGAAAGGGATTCACTGATTCATCCTACCTGCTGAAACACCAGAGAATTCATAACAGGGAGAGGCCATTTATCTGCACCGAGTGTGGGAAGGGATTTACTCAGTCATTCAACCTCCTAAAACACCAGCGAGGTCACAACGGAGAGAGGCCGTTCACCTGCTCTGAGTGTGGGAAGGGCTTCAGTCAGTCATTCATCTTGTTGAAACACCAGCGAGTTCACACTGGGGAGAGGCCATTCACTTGCTCCAGTTGTGGGAAGGGATTTATTGATTCATCCACCCTGCAGAGACACCAGCGAGTTCACACCGGGGAGAGACCATTCACCTGCTCTGATTGTGGTAAGAGATTCAGTCAATCATCCAACCTGGTAAAGCACCAGCGAATTCACACTGGGGACAGGCCATTCACCTGCTCCGTGTGTGGGAAGGGATTCACTCAGTCACCTCACCTGCTGAAACACCAGCGTGTTCACGAGTGACTGCAAGGACTGGAGTTTGCTTTTAATCACATCAAGGTCCTGACTATTTTCATTGGTGTCTGTTTCTGCTGATAAATCCTAGCCCAGTTGGAAGGTTTATATTTTGGGTGGAACTCAAATACACAAGCTTTATGTTCAACACAGTGTGATGAATGCTTTTAATACCTCAAACATGTAAGTTCCATTTGAAGGGCTTCCCCCTCTCCCGTCTCCTCCATCCTCACCTCCAACAAGTGTGAGGAGCTCATGGAGCTTCTTTGTCACCAAGATTGAGACAATCTGATCAGCTGCCTCTGCTCCTTCCCTCTCTTCCATTCGCCCACCGGGCCAAACTGTCTTTAAATTTCCTTCTGGCCTGACTCTTGAACTCATAAATACAAACAGGAATGCTGTAAAAACACAGCGGGTCTGACAGCACCTCTGGCGAGAGAAATAGATTTAATGTTTTGGGAGGCACGGTAGCACAGTGGTTAGCACTGCTGCTTCACAGCGCCAGGGACCCAGATTTGATTCCCGGCTTGGGTCACTGTCTGTGTGGAGTTTGCACATTCTCCCCGTGTCTGTGTGGGTTTCCTCCGGGTGCTCCGGTTTCCTCCCACATTCTGAAAGACGTGCTGGTTAGGCGCATTGACCCGAACAGCTTGTCTGGACTTGCAGAATCTCACTGGCTGTCCTGTCTGGAGACAATACACATCTCTTTAACCTGTGCTTAATGCTCCCTCCACTCACATTGTTTGTACCTTTAAGACTTGATTATCTGTAAAGACTGCATTCCAATCATTATTCTGTAAATTGAGTTTGTGTCTCTGTGTGCCCTGTTTGTGAGCATTTCTCCACTCCACCTGACGAAGGGGCAGCGCTCCAAAAGCTAGTGGCATTTGCGACCAAATAAACCTGTTGGACTTTAACCTGGTGTTGTTAAACTTCTTACTGTCTTTATCCCAGTCAACGCCGGCATCTCCACATCATGGATTCAGTTCTCCAGCTCCTGTCTGCAGACTGACAATAAAACCAATGGCTCTTATTGGGGGTGTTGGGGCCTCCAGCGGGTATTTGTGAATCCTCCCCGCCCACCTCCCAGGGTTTCCTTCCTCCCCAGAGATCAGAGTCCTCATTGATTTGAGGCCAAAGTGTAACCTCTTATTTATTGTCCCCCTCCCCCATCCTCTGATGTGAACCATCCTCCAGTGGCTGAGCCAGGATGGGGCCGTTAACCTGGGCCTGTTCCCGGGAGGGAGGGAGAAGCCCCGCAGCTGCAAACCAGGGAGCTGACAATGATTCTGAAGGGTTTGCGGATCCACAAAGTGTTTCCAATTCCTCCCAGCCACCGCCTAACGCTGACTCCGCTTCTCCGGGACAAACAAGCGCCAAGGCCAGCAATGACACAGCGCATGCTCCACATCACAATGCCCGGGGATTGGTTGACGGCAGCTCCGGACCAATAGGAAGAGGGGGCGGGGCTGGTCCCCAACCAATCGGAGTGAATGAGGGGCGGGACTGGAGGACCGAGCGGGAGCGGCTGGTCCTCCAACCAATCGCACTGAATGAGGGCCCGGACCAATAGGAAGAGTTCCCTATTCTTTGCATGGGAGAGATGCACATGCGCAGTAAGCAACGGCGTTCGCCGCGTGGGTGAAAGCAACTGGAGAGAAGTTCCTCTGTCTCATCAGCAGCCGGTAAGGATGCAGAAACATAGAGGGAGCAATGGAAGCGGCGGATGGACGTAGAGGGTTTCTAAATATCTGGTGAAGGCCTCAAACCTCGAATATGAGCCCGTAGGTCCCGTGTTTGCAGTTTCGGGTCTTTGTCCCGAGACGAAGCTCAGGTTAACGGCCGCCATCTTGATCCAGCGGAGAGCAGAGCGCACGCGTTGGTGTCTTGGTGACGCAACCGTGACTGGGCGGGTCTTTGTGCTTCTGCTCCCACCGGGTCCTAATGCACCCATCGGGTCCTATGCATACTAACAATGAGCAATAGATTTTCAAACAGCTTCACCCACTCCCAGGCTGCACCTCACGTTTGCAGCCGAGAGAAGTTTATGGGTCATGTACATATTCAGTGTGAGAGGTTGCATCCCAGAGTACTTACATGAAGCGGTTACACGGCTTTTGTACTCGTTGGAGTTTAGAAGGTTGAGGAGGAATTTATTGAATCATCCAGGATACGGCGAGGCCTGGACAGAGTGGATCTGGAAAGGATGCTTCCACGAGTAGGAAAAACTGGAACCAGAGGGCACAACCTCAGACTAAAGGGATGATCCTTTAAAACAGAGATGAGGAGGAATTTCTTCAGCCAGAGAGTGGTCAATCTGTGGAACTCTGTTGCAGAAGGCTGTGGAGGCCAGGTCATTGAGTGTCTTTAAGATAGAGATAGATAGGTTGTTGATTAATAAGCAGATCAGGGGTTATGGGGAAAAGGCAGGAGAATGGGGATGAGAAAAATATCAGCCATGATTGAATGGTGGAGCAGACTCAGTGGGCCGAGTGGCCCAATTCTGCTCCGATGTCTTATAGCCTTTTCGTTACACTTCAGCCCCAGGCTCCTCATGTTTACATAGAAGCGGAAGTAGACCATTCAGCTCTTTGAGCATTCCCTGCCATTCATTATAGTCATGGCTGATCCTCAAATTCAATACCCTAATCCCACACCCCACCCCATAATATCCGTTTAGCCCCAAGAGATATATTGAATTGAAATCAGGCTCTACTTCCACTTTTGAGGAACGGAGATCCAAAGAGTCACAACCCACTGAGAGAAAAACATCTCATCTCTGTCTCTATGGGCAGCACTGTTTTTTAAATAGTGACCGCAAGATTCTCCCATTAGAGTAAACAACACTTCTAACAAGTTTTTAGAAGGTATTTTGAGAGACAGGATCTACAGGCATTTAGAGACACAAGGACTGATTAGAGATCGTCATGTGAGTGGCATTTAGAGACAGCATGGCTTTGGAGTGGAAAATCATATCTCACAAATTTGATTGAGTTTTTTGAAGGAGTAACCAAGAAGGTAGATGAGGGCAGTGCAGTTGATGTTCTCTACATGACCTTTCGCAAGGCCTTTGACAAGATACCACATGGTAAGTTGTTGCATAAGGTTAAATCTCTCGGGATCCAGGGTGAGGTGGCCAAATCGGTACAAAATTGGCTTGATGACAGAAAAAGTCTCACAACACCAGGTTAAAGTCCAACAGGTTTATTTGGTAGCACAAGCCACAAGCTTTCAGAACACTGCCCCTTCATGACAGAAGACAGAGGATGGTTGTAGAGGATTGTTTTTCAAAGTGGAGGCCTGTGACCAGCGGTGTGCCTCAGGGATTGGTGTTGCGTCCACTGTTATTTATCATTTATATTAATGATGTGGATGAGAATTTAGGAGGCATGGTTCGTAAGTTTGCAGACACCAGGATTGTGGCATAGTGGACAGTGAAGAAGATTATCTCTGATTGCAACAGAATCTTGATCAATTGGGCCAGTGGGCTGACGAATGCCAGATGGAGTTTAATTTAGATAAATGCAAAGTGATGCATTTTGGTAGATCAAACCAGGGCAGGACTTACTCAGTTAATGGTAGGGCATTGGGGAGAGTTATAGAACAAAGAGATCTAGGGGAACAGATTCATAGCTCCTTGAAAGTGGAGTCACAGGTGGACAGAGTGGTGAAGAAGGCATTCGGCATGCTTGGTTTCATTGGTCAGAACATTGAAAACAGGAGTTGGGACGTCTTGTTGAAGTTGTACAAGACATTGGTAAGGCCATACTTGGAATACTGTGTGCAGTTCTGGTCACCCTATTATAGAAAGGATGTTATTAAACGAGAAAGAGTGCAGAAAAGATTTACTAGGATGCTACCGGGACTTGATGGTTATAAGGCGAGACTGGATAGACTGGGACTTTTTTTTCTGGAGCACAGGAGGCATAGGGGTGATCTTATAGAGGTCTATAAAATAATGAGGGGCATAGATCAGCTAGACAGTCAATATCCTTTCCCAAAGGTAGGGGAGTCTAAAACTAGAGATCATAGGTTTAAGGGGAGAGATAAAAAGAGTCGAGAGGGGCAATATTTTCATACAGAGGGTGGTGAGTGTCTTGAATAAACTGCCAGAGGTAGTATAGAGGCGGGTACAGTTTTGTCTTTTGAAAAGCGTTTAGACAGTTACATGGGTAAGATGGGTAGAGAGGGATATGGGCCAAATGCGGGCAATTGGGACTAGCTTCGGGGTTAAAAAAAGGGGCGGCATGGACAAGTTGGGCTGAAGGGCCTGTTTCCATGCTGTAAACCTCTATGACTCCTCTCCACATCCAAGACCTTTCAGGATGTGAAAGGTTTAAGTTAAGTTGCCTCTTACTCTTTTAAACTCGAGCAGAAGCTAAACTCGAGCAGAGACTGTCTCACTGCTCCTCATCAGACAATCCACCTATTCCAGGTGTTAGTCGACTAAACCTACTATGAACTTCTTCTAATGCACTTATATTTTTCCTTAAATAAGGAAATCGATAATGTAGACATTGCTCCAGATACAGACTCACCGTGTGCAACTGAAACATAACTTCACTGCTTTTACTCCATTCCCCTCATAATAAATAATAGCTTTCTGAATTAGTTGTACCTGGATTTTCTATCGTGATGGATTATGGATATTTTTTGTTCCAGGGGGTTAGAAAGGGAGGATTTACACACAACAAGCTCAAACCAAGAGAAAATGTTGTCTCTTCTGATATGGGCTTTCTGAATGGGATAAGTAGGGAGATGTGAATGGAATGTTTCCACTTGTTGGTTTTTCCTTTACTGGGAACCATGAACAGACAACAAATAAATCAAACAGGAAAATAGGAGATGTTTCTTTCTTCAGACAGTTGTTAGAATTTGGAACTCACTGCGACTGGAAGTGGTTGACACAAATACTTTAGATGCTTTCAAAAGGAAAATATATGAGCTTATGAGCGAAAAGGGATTGGAAAAATCAACTGAAAAGCTGAGATGTGGTGATCAGAATGAGAGGAGACTCATGTGGAGTATAAACTCCAGTACAGACTCGATAAACCGAATGGCCTGTTTGTGTATTGTCACAGACAGAACAAACAATTCTCATTCCCTGTTCAAAGATAATAACAATCAGCTCCTAATGATCCGAGTGACTGTCAGATCTCAACGTGATGTTTTGTTTGTGTTTTCTTGCTGTAAATCCTCCTTTCCATTATCCTGTAAAGGGAATTTACAAAAGTCATCACTGTCAGTTCAGGATAGATATATTCATAGAATTCCACAGCTCGGAAGGAGGCTATTTGGCCCATCAAGTCAAGTCTCCGACAGAGCATCCCACCAAGGCCCCAACAACATAACCCAACTTATTTACCCCACTAATCTCCCTAACCTACACATCCTGGGGGAAAAATTGATAATTTAGCATGGCCAATCCACCTAACCTGAATATCTTTGGACTGTGGGAGAAAACCGGAGCACCCGGAGGAAACCCACGCAGACAAGTAGAGAATGTGCAAACTCCACACAGCAGCGCTCTGAAAGCTAGTGGCGTTTGTTACCAAATAAACCTTTTGGACTTTAACCTTGTGTTGTTAGACTCCTTACTGTGTAAACTCCACACAGACAGGTAACCAAGGCCGGAATCGAACCCAGGTCCCTGGCGCTGTGAGGCAGGAGTACTAACCACTGTGCCACCGTGCCAGCCACGTAATTCTTTGTAAACTTATTTTGCAGGAAATAGAAGAGGAGGATTTGCAGTCTGGACAAACAAATCTCACGTCAGACAGAGTCAATCAATTCATTGGGATTTGAAGATTTGTGCATCTGAAGGGATTTAATTGACCATCTCAGTTGGAAACTGGTGAGAATCTGTTTCCTTGCTCCTCCTGTGGGGAGGGATTGATACAGCTGGAAAACATGCTGACACGACAGCGAGCTCGCAATAGTGAGAGTTCATCCACCTGCTCCGTGTGTGGGAAGAAATTCATGTGTTCGTCCAACCTGCTGGCTCACCAACTCGATCACATTATTCAGAAGCCTCTTCAAAGCTCTGACTCTGGGGAAAGCATTGAAACCTCTGAGGAACAGGCCCAACACCAGCTCCTTCACACTGACGAGAGACCGTTCAGCTGCTCCCACTGCGGGAAGAGGTTCAGCCAGTCCTCCCGCCTTGCAGAGCACCAGCTCCTTCACACACACGAGAGACCGTTCAGCTGCTCTCACTGTGGGGAGTCATTCAGCGACTCAGTGCATCTCACTGAGCACCAACAAGTTCACACCAAGGACAGGCCATTCAGCTGCTCTCAGTGTGGGAAGAGATTCACTCAGTCCTCCCACTGCACCGTTCACCAACAGATTCATTTTCAGAAGAGACATTTTAAATGCTTTAAATGTGAGAAGACCTTCAAAAGAAGGATTAGTCTGCTGAGACACCAGGGCACTCACACTGGGGAGAGGCCATACGTTTGCCCTGTGTGTGGGAAAACATTTACTTGTTTGCAGCATCTGCTAAGTCACCGGCCTATTCACACCGGGGAGAAGGCATTCAGCTGCTCTGTGTGTGGGAAGGCTTTCACGGAGTCATCCAGCCTCCGGAGACACCGCCGCACTCACACAGGGGAGAAGCCGTTCTCCTGCTCCATTTGCGGCAAAAGATTTGCTCAGTTTTCCTACTGCAATCAACACCAACGCATTCACTCTGATAAGAGACCTTTTCAATGCTCAGAATGCAATAAGACCTTTAAAAGAAGTGATGATCTGCTGAAACACAAACACATTCACACCGGAGAGAGGCCGTTCCTGTGCTCCGTGTGTGGAAAGGGATTCGCTCAGTCGTCTGGCCTGCTGAGACACCAACGCATTCACACCGGGGAGAAGCCGTTCACCTGCTCTGTGTGTGGGAAGGGATTCACTGATTCATCCTATATGCTGAAACACCAGCGAGCTCACACTGCGACAGAACCGTTCACCTGCTCCCTGTGTGGGAAGGGATTCACTGATCCATCCCGCCTGCAGAGACACCAGCGAGTTCACACTGGGGCAAAACCTTTCAACTGCTCCATGTGTGGGAAGGGATTTAATCAGTATTACAGCCTGCTGAAACATAGACGACTTCATGTGTGACCGGCAACGTTGGATTCTGTTGTTTCTGCGCCCTGAGATAAACAATAACAATTGGATGAATAGGGGAGGCAGTGGCACAGTGGAATTATCACTGGACTCAGGGTAAGGCTCTGGGGACCCAGGTTCGAATCCCACCACAGGCAATGGTGAAATTTGTATTCAATTAAAATCTTGGATTAAAAGTCTAATGACAAACCTCAACCTTTAATCAATTGTCGTAAAAACCCATTTGATTCAGTAACGCCCTTTAGAAAAGGAAACCTGCCATCCTTACTTGGTCAGGCCTACATGTGACTCCAAACCAGCAATGTGGTTGACTCTCAAATGCCCTCTGAAATGGAGGGCAGATAGGGATGGGAAAGAAATGCTGGCCCAGCAAGTGACGCCTACATTCCGTAAAAATGAACTTAAAAAAGTTCCTCAGTATCTCAGTAACCTGCTCCAGCCCCACAACACTCTGTGTAAATACAAGTTGTTGATGATTATGCCCTGAGATAGATAACGTGAACCCGATTCCCCTCGTCCGCCAACTCGGCAACTTCTTCACAAAAAGTAAAGCACATGGGATTGGGGCTGTTGTACTGAGATGGGTAGAAAACTGACTGGCAGACAGGAAACAAAGAGTAGGATTAAACGGGTCTTTTTCCAACTGGCAGGCAGTGACTATTTGGGTAACGCAGGATCAGTGCTGGGGCCTCAGTTACTCACCTGCCATAGGTCTTGTTTTTTTCCCCCTGTTTATTATGCATCATTTTTAAATTGTTGCTTCCTAAGAATCTAATTTAAAACCATGGATAAACTCAAACCACTTTTGGAAAATCTGTGACTCTCTGATCAAGAATCGTCCTGACTACTGCACACCATTCTGGTCAGCGTATTATTAAAAAAAATATCCAGGCACTGGAAAGGAGAGGATTTATATGATGAGATTTTAATGCAGAAGGCAGCTCACCACCACCTTCTCAAGGGCAATCAGGGATTAGCCATAAATGCTGGCCAAGCCAGCAATGCCCACATCCCATAAATGATTTTCAAAACGTGTGTGTTTTTTTTTATCAGGAAAGGATTGACAGGCTAGTTCTTCTTTCTTGAGAAATGAAGGCTGAGGGGTAACCTGAGCAGAGGTCCTCAAATTTATAAAATGCTTTGATACAGAAATAGTGTTTCCTCTTGTGGGGAAGAGCAAAAAGTAAAGTTTATTTATTAATCACAAGTAGGCTTAGATTAACACTGCAGTGAAGTTACTGGGAAACTGGAGACAATCAATATAAAACAGTCACTAAGAAATCCAATCGGAAATCCAGGATAAATTTCTCTACACAAAGAGTGGCGAGAATATGGAAATCACAACTACAGGGAGTGAAATGAACAGTACAGATGTCTTTCAGGGGAATCTCAACAAGTACTTATGAATGATTTTATAGTTCATTCAGGATTTATTTCAAAACGACTAAAAGTGACAGGAGATAATTTGCAGGGTGTGAGACTCTGTGTGTGAGGGTGTCTGTGAGTGTGTGTGTTGCTTTTCATTGGTGTCATAGAAACCTTCCTCTTTCTGAGCAGACAATCTGGCTCCTGAATGAGGTGAATTGTACAACTCAGAGATTCTCCATTCAGAATGACCATGTGCTGTGTAAAACAGGCATTCGGCCTCTGATCTTCGGGTAAGCATTCTCCAAGGCAGCCTTCACGACACAACAACGCAGAGTCGCTGAGCAGAGACTGATAGCCAAGTTCCGCACACATGAGGATGGCCTCAACCGGGATCTTGGGTTCATGTCACACTATCTGTAAACCCCACAACTTGCCTGGACTTGCAAAATCTCACTTACTGTCCTGGCTGGAGACAATACACATCTCTTTAACCTGTGCTTAATGCTCCCTCCACTTACATTGTCTGTACCTTTAAGACTTGATTACCTGTAAAGACTTGCATTCCAACCATTATTCTGTAAATTGAGTTTGTGTCTTTATATGCCCTGTTTGTGAACAGAACTCCCACTCATCTGACGAAGGGGCAGCGCTCCGAAAGCTTGTGTGGCTTGTGCTACCAAATAAACCTGTTGGATTTTAACCTGGTGTTGTGAGACTTCTTACTGGGCTTACCCCAGTCGAACACCGGCATCTCCACATCATGGAATCTCTCTCCACAGTTGCTGTCAGACTTGCTGAGGTTTTGCAGCATTTTCTGTTTTGAAGTCAGTGCTTTGCTGTGTTGTCCCTGTGCTCCATCCCCACTCTGATTGTATTGGAGCCTGTGTGTGTCACTGTTACACTCAGAGTAAGTCAGTGCTTTGCTGTGTTGTCTCTGTGCTCCATCCCCACTCAGATTGTATTGGAGCCTGTGTGTGTCATTGTTACACTGAGACTCTGTCACTGTTATTATTGGACAAACAGCAAGCCACCGTCACAATGCCCGGCTGATTGACGGTAGCGCGGACCAATGGGAAGAGAAGGGGCTGGAGGACCAGCCTTTCCCGCTCGGACCTCCAACCAATCACAGTGAATGAGGGGCGGAGCTGGAGCATGCGCATTGTGGGTAATGGGGACGGAGACGGGCTGTTTTTTCGGCTCGGAGATAGATTAGCGGTGATTGACGGTACGGAGGGGGCGAGGGATCTCGCGGGTGGACGGAAACGCTGCGTAAGCAGGTTGTGTCAGCCACGAACCTCGGTAAAGAGCTTCACGGACCCAGTTTGTACCGAGCGGTACCGCAGCTCCTCATGGTCGGGCCGTGTTCATGGCCGCCATCTTTATTGGGGGCAATATGCAACAAGGCGCATGCGCAGGCCGGCATCGTTTTAGGGGGTAATATTGTCAATGAGTGGGAGGAGCTTGTTCCCCAGTGTTCAGAATGGAGACAACTTGTCCATCAAACTGCATCAACCCTCTGAGTCCCAATGTCTTATTGACGAGGCAGAGCGGTGGCAGAGAAGGAAAGAAAGGGAAATAGCTTTGACAAACGGTCATCTGGCCTCAACGTCAGCTCTTTTCTCTCCTCACAGATGCTGCCAGACCTGCTGAGATTTTCCAGCATTTTCTCTTTTGGAAAGGGAAATAAATTCTGCTTTCCAGATCCCACTATATCATGGGATTTCTTTCCCATTCATCTTCTGTTCCACCATCCTTATAGGCAGCGAGTTCCAGATCATGTGCTCTCCCTACCCAAGTATAAATCTTCCTCAAATGCCTGCTCTATCACGATTCAAATAATGTCCTGTATATTACACTTGTATCCAGTATTATAGACATCTGTCTGGCAGCCTGCATGGAGATTTTCAACTCCCTGTGTCCAGGACAGGCAGCAGTGAGCATGGATCTGTCAATCAGCCTCAATCAGCACCTTCAGGAGAATTGGGAGGGTGAATATTAGATACAGCAGAGTGAGAATGGAGGGAGAGTGTGTGGAATGGAGATTCACAGCTTTTGGGGAATGAGAGAGGAAAGAATGTTCCATAGAAACTTGAACTGTCTGTTCTGAACTTCTATCTTGTACTGACATTGATGACTTTTGTAAATTCCTTTTACAGGATATTAGAAGGTGAGGATTTACAGACAGAAATCTCAAACCAAACGTCACATCAATATCTGACAGAGGCCTCAATTCGTCGGGACCTGAATATTATCGACCTTTGAATCCAGAATGGAAATGTTTCTCTGTTCTGTCTGCTTCAGGAGATTTTAAATTTCAGTGTCACTGGAAAAGCACCGAGACACATACACACCCGAGTAAGAGTGCTCCAGTGCACTGAGTGTGGAAAGAGCTTTAACCAGTTACACAGCCTGAAAATACATCGCAGCATTCACAGCGGGGAGAGACTGTACCCGTGTTCTGTGTGAGACTTAACTGATTGTTTAACCTGGAGAGTCACAAGGACACCCGCACCATGGAGAAACCGTGGAAATGTGGGGACTGTGGGAAAGGATTCAGTTTTCCATCTCAGCTGGAAATTCATCGACGCGGTCACACTGGGGAGAGGCCGTTCACCTGCTCTGTGTGTGGGAAGGGATACACTCAGATAATTGATTTACAGAGACACCAGCGAGTTCACACTGGGGAGAGGCCGTTCACTTGCTCTGAGTGTGGGAAAGGATTCACTCGGTTATCCAGTCTGCAGAGACACCATCGATTTCACACTGGGGAGAGACCTTTCATCTGCTCTGTGTGTGGGAAGGGATTCACTCAGTTAATTGATTTGCAGAGCCATCAGCGAGTTCACACTGGGGAGAGGCCGTTCACTTGCTCTGTGTGTGGGAAAGGATTCAGTGTGGCATCAGGCCTGCGGAGACACCAGTTAGTTCACACTGGGGAGAGGCCGTTCACTTGCTCTGTGTGTGGGAAAGGATTCAGTCAGTTGCCCTACTTGTTGAGGCACAATGTCACTCACACCCAAGAGAGACCCTTTAAATGCTCTGACTGTGGGAGGGATTTCAAAAGCTCTCAGCTAATGATGTCCCACCAGCGCATTCACACTGAGGAGAGACCTTTCAGCTGCTCTCACTGCACAAAGAGATTCAGATCGTCATCTGCCCTGCGGACACACCAGCGAGTTCACACTGGGGAGAGACCATTCACCTGCACCGTGTGTGGGAAGGGATTCACTCAGTCATCCCGACTGCAGAAACACCAGCGAGTTCACAAGTCATAGAGTCATACAGTACAGAAGAGGCCTTTCAGCCCATCGAGTCTGCACTGACAAAACTATACTAAATTTACACTCATCCATTTTCCAGCACTTGGCTGATGGTGTTTGAACTGTCAAAACATTCAAGTGCTCATCCATGTGCTTTTTAAAGGTTGTGAGTTTTCCCGCCTCCACTGCCCTCCCAGACAGTGAATTCCAGACTCCCACCACCCTCTGGGTGAAAACATTTTTCTTCAAATCCCCCAAAACCTCCTGCCCCTCACCTTAAAATGATGCCCCCTCGTTATTGACCCTTCAACTAAGGGGAACAGCTGCTTCCTATCCACCCTGTCCATACCCCTCACAATCTTATACACCTCAATCATGTCCCTCCTCAGCCTTCTCTGCTCTAAAGAAGACAATCCAAGCCTATCGAGTCTCTCCTTATAGCTCAGCTGCTCCATCCCAGGGAACATCCTGGTGAACCTCCTCTGCACCCCCTCCAGTGCAATCACGTCCTTCCTATGGTGAGGCGACCAGTACGAGTGCGAACTGGGGTCAAGCAGGGCTGCGTCATTGCACCAACGTTCATCCCCACCTTCCCCGCAGCAACACTCCACCCCAGCACCATGAAGCTCCCTGCTGGAGTCGAGCTAACCTACTGGACCAGTGGGAAGCTTTCAATGTCCCACCCCTCCAGGCCAGAACCAAGACCAGCCCAGCCTCAGTCATCAGGCTGCAGTATGCAGACTCTGGGGGGGGGGAAGTGATGGCCTAGTGGTATTATCACTAGACTATTAATCCAGAAACTCAGCTAATATTTTGGGGACCCCGGGTTTGAATCCCGCCACGGCAGACGGTGGAATTTGAATTCAATAAAAAAAATTAAGAATCTACTGATGACCATGAAACCATTGTCGATTGTCGGAAAAACCCATCTGGTTCACTAATGTCCTTTAGGGAAGGAAATCTGTTGTTCTTACCTGGTCTGGCCTACATGTAACTCCAGAGCCACAGCAATATGGTTAACTCTCAACTGCCCTCGGGTAACTAGGAATGGGCAATAAATGTTATGATGTGGAGATGCCGGCGTTGGACTGGGGTAAACACAGTAAGGAGTCGAACAACACCCCCAGGTTAAAGTCCAACAGGTTTATTTGGTAGCAAACGCCACTAGCTTTCGGAGCGCTGCTCCTTCGTCAGGTGAGTGGGAGATCTGCTCATACACAGCTCATACACACGAGGACGGCCTCAACCGGGATCTTGGTTCATGTCACACTATCTGTAACTCCCACAGCTTGCCTGGACCTGCAGAGTCTCACTGGCTATCCTGTCTGGAGACAACACACATCTCTTTAACCTGTGCTAATGCTCCCTCCACTCAAATTGTCTGCACCTTCAAGACTTGATTAGCTGTAAAGACTTGCATTCCAATCATTATTCATTGTTCTGTAAATTGAGTTTGTGTCTTTATGTGCCCTGTTTGCTGTGTATGAGCAGATCTCCCACTCACCTGATGAAGGAGCAGCGCTCTGAAAGCTAGTGGCGTTTGCTACCAAATAAACCTGTTGGACTTTAACCTGGTGTTGATAGACTCCTTACAATAAATGTTAGCCAGCCAGTGATACCATGTCCCACAAATGAATGAAAAAGATGTCTGTCTGATCTACAAACTATTGTCAACACATTCACTGAGGCAGATGAGAGAATGGGCCTCTGACTAAACATCCGGGAAACAAAGGTTCTCTCGCAGCCCAATACAACTCCCCTCCTGACCATCAAGATCCACGGTGAGCCCTACACCTCGGGAGCCCCCTGTCGGCACGGGCAGACATCAACGATGAAATCCAGCATCAACTCCAATGGGCCAGTGCAGGCTTCGGACGCCTGAGGAACAGAGTTCAAAGCCCAAGACCTCAAATCCAGCACCAAGCTCATGGTCTACAGAGCAGCCGTGGTCCCTGCCCTCCTGTATCCATCAGAAACATGGACAATGTACAGCACACACCTCAAATCCCTGGAGAGATGTCACCAACGTTGCCTCCACAAAATCCTGCAAATCCACTGGCAGGATAGGCATACCAATGTGAGTGTCCTCTCCCAGGCCAATATCCCCAGTATCGAGGCACTGGTCACACTTGACCAGCTGTGATGGGCGGGCCACATTGTCCGCAAGCCCCGAAACAAGACTCCCGAAACAAGTGCTGTACTCCGAGCTCCGCAATGGCAAACTGTTGGAGAAAATTCCTAATAGGTTGGAGAAATTTTAAACCATGAGGCATCTCAGACACTAACAGAACTACCAGCATTGAGTTAAATGACTCTAAATCAGACACAGAAGCGAACAAGGGAACAGTCTACACACACGAACGTAGTAAAAGATTTATACAATTAATTCTGATTTAAACATGAATTTTCTGATTTTAAAATGTATGTGAGCTGTATTTTTAAAAGCAATTGTAAACTTTAGCCAAAGGCAGGCTGCTGCAAGGCATGATGGTACAGGGACACTGACAGACAGGCTACATTCTTCAGAACAATGAAGCCACAGAATGTGACAACCTTTATCAGCGAAGTTTCTAACAGAAAGGTTCTCAAGGCAGCTTCATGAATAGGATTGATTCACACTGTCCAGATAAGACAGTGTCTTCTCAGACATGAGAACGTGCATTTGTCTGGTTTGGCCAGTGGCGGAGTAAGAGCCAGTGGGAACATTAACTCTGACCTTTGTAGCTAAGCGTCTGGCGTTGCTAAGCAATAGGGGGATGAAGTGTCTGGATTCTACTGATCATTAAATCCCATTGTGTCAGAGGATAAAATGCAATTGGCTAAAGTATATGACGTGTAATTAAGGATTTATTTGTATAGAAAATGATTTGTTCACACCTAATGAAAGGCAGGAGAATTTCTGATGAAGAATGTATAATTGATCCAGCCGAAGCATTGTATGTCAGAGTTATTGAAGAAATAAGGATGCTTCTCTTCGAGAGAGGCATTACACTGTCCAATAATTTCTCCCTTCGATTGTTGGTCAGATAAAAGATGTGTCTTTAAACTGGGACACTGGCTTTCTTGAGTCTTTGTATTGTCTGAAGTTTTTGGCGATACCTGGTCTCCAGTGGTAATGTACCCAGTGTGTTTTGGGGAATGAACTCAGAAGAATCATTCAACACTCAAGCCTGATTCAATTGACAAACAGTTTATTGAGTTACGCCAGCGGGGAGAAGCCACAGGGGCTGACCATGTGCAACTCCACCCAACAAAGAATATCATCAATTCATATCCAGTTACTCAGCCCATCCCAGCTGGACACAATCCAATCAGAATGGTGATAGATTACATACATTATATATCGGTCCAATGAAATTAGTATCTGGGCATCATGGGGCTTTGTGATCAGCTCATGAACAGATTGGTGCCCCCATCATGATGTTTTCCAGACCACCTTAGCTTGGGCTTTCTTTGTACATAGACTCCCTTAGTTTGAAAAGGGGTGGACTAAAAGTTCTCGAATGGACGTCAGTACCCTTCCTTTGTTTTAATCTAATGACCACACGGTCTGGGAAACATTTCTATTTAATAATCTCTCCTTTTAAACTCTTTTCTTCAGTATCCAATTCCAGAATTTCCCTTTTCATTGTGTCAGGAATAAATCTTTTGACCTTACATAATAACTAGGAGCAGGAGTAGGCCATCTGGCCCCTCACGTTCTCTGCGCCATTCAATAAGATCATGGCTGATCATTTCGTGGACTCAGCTTCATTTACCCACCCGCTCACCATAACCCTTAATTCCTTTACTGTTCAAGAATTTATCTATCCTTGCCTTAAAAACATTCAACAAGCACTGGCAGGGAATGTCACAGAAGGCGCCGGAGTGTGGCAACTCGGGGAATTTCACAGTAACTTCACTGTAGTGTTAATGTAAGCCTGATTTGTGATTAATAAATAATAAATAAACAGACTTTGGATGAAGAAGTTCCTCCTTGATTCAGTCCTAAATCTGCTCCCCCTTATTTTGAGGCAATGCCCCCCAGTTCGAGTTTCACCTGCCAGTGGAAACAACCTCCCTGCTTCCAATCTATTCCCATAATTTTAGATGTACTATATTTCATAATTTTATATGTTTCTACAAGTGCTCCTCTCATTCTTCTGAATTCCAATGAGTATCGTCCCAGTCCACTCAGTCTCTCCTCATAAGCCAACCCTCTCAACTCTGACAGGAAGTTTAACCAAAGATCAATCCAGTACAGGATTGGTCAGAGTCATTTCACATGTCTCAAATTGTAACTAAGCATGACAAATTAAAACTCTCATTCTTAAATGTGTGAATTGTATCCGGATTAAAATTCCCACATGTTTAGTAAAATATCCTGGAATCCTGTCTCTGGCCAGTAAATATGGTTCCATGGTCATAGAGTTTGAAAAAAAATCTTTATTAATTACACTTCGTTTTTAAAATTTGTTTGATTTAAATCACAGACAGAAATCCTCAAAGCTTGAAGCTTTCAACCACAAATATCATCCACACACAAGCAGAGAAACCTTAGCATGTGCTTTACAACAATGACCAAATGAATTCCCAAAGCGTTCTTGTGGTTCTGTTTTTAAACTTCCAAAAATACCTTTAATTAAAGACTCAAAATAAGATTAAATCCCCAGAAAGATAAACCTTAACAAATGTAGCCCAAAACAATGATAAAACACATCTACAAACATCCACATAAAACAAACAAAACACACAGATTCTCACAGCTCGTAAATTTCAAACAATGAATCCTCAGCATTCTCTCTCTCTCGCAGCTATAGCTTCTTAAAGCAACAGAGCACTACAAGTTCACAACTCCTTAATTAAAATAAGATACAAGATGCTTAATTCTCCTCTATTATCACTCAAACTTTTTTTTGTTCCATCGAATGGTAGGATTAGAACCATTAGAATCTACTCTCAGAGATCCGCTTTTCAGTCCAGTGCTACTTGGAGTATACCGTCACTTCACCGACTATCAGGTCACAAGTCCCTCACAAATTTATGATAAAATAATTGATATGATGCCTGAGAACGCTTCTTAACTTCTGAACCAACTACCTACTGCTGTTTGATGATTGGTCAGATCCCCTTTTTACAGATTCGGGAATCTCAGCCGCTGACCAGTCCTGGAATAAGTTTAATTCTCACTCATTCTGAGTAAATATTCTCACCAGGTCCTCTGTCAGGGCCCTGCTAAGCAGCTTTAATGGTCCGTGATTGCAGAAACTGAGCAGTCACAGGAATGTGGTCAAGATAGTCCAGTCCCATAATGCCTCACATTCAATCTGCAGTCCTTCAATTATAACAGAATATGTGGCTGTATGTAGCTGCCTCGGCCGTGGTCAAACCCAACACTGCCTTCTTGAACTGCTGCAATGCCTGAGGTGTCAGTACACCCACAGTGCTGTTAGGGAGGGATTTCCAGCTACACATTCCAGACTTTCACTGGACTGTAGGTGGATATCAGATTGATATATTCCATTCAACCACACCCAAGGTGAGTTATTCAAATTCCTTTATTGTCCAGGACAATATATTCACAATGTCTTTAAAACAGAAATTAAACATTCCTATTTGATTTCAGACAGTAACGTATTCTGTTGGTTTGTTCTTTATTGTCAATGTCAGGCTGGGGTTGTTCCCCTTGGAGCAAAGGAGGTTGAAGGGAGATTGGATAGAGGTGGACAAGATTCTGACAGGTTTAGATAAGGTGGACAAAGAAAAGCTGTTCCCATTAGCTGATGTGCCAAGGATGAGGGGGACACAGATTTCTTGTTTTGGATCAGAGATGTGGGGTGGGGGGGAGTGGGGGGGGGGGGGGGGGGGGGGGTGGGGGGGAGTGGGGGGGGGGGGGGGATGTGAGGAAGAATATTCTGATGCAGCGAATGGTAATGACATGAAACTCGCTGCCTACGCGGGTGGAGGAAGTGGAGACAATAAACAATTAAAAAGGAAATTGGATGGGCATTTGGGATGTTCCAAACAGAACAAAGAACAAAGAAAATTACAGCACAGAAACAAGCCCTTTGGCCCTCCAAGCCTGTAGCAACCATGCTGCCCGTCTGAACTAAAACCCCCTACCTTTCCGGCGACCATATCTCTCTATTCCGATGCTATTCATATTTTTGTCAAGACACATCTTAAAAGTCACTATCGTATCTGCTTCCACTACCTTCCCCGGCAACGAGTTCCAGGCACCCACCACCCTCTGTGTAAAAAACCTGCCTTGTACATCTCCTTTACACCTTGCCCCTCGCACCTTAAACCTATGCCCCCAGTAATTGACTCTTCCACCCTGGGAAAAAGCTTCTGACTATCCACTCTGTCCATGCCCCTCATAATCTTGTAGACTTCAATCAGGTCGCCCCCCTCAACCTCCGTCGTTCCAGTGAGAACAAACCAAGTTTTTCCAACTTCTCCTCATAGCTAATGCCCTCCACACCAGGCAACATCCTGATGAATATTTTCCGTACCCTCTCCAAAGCCTCCACATCCTTCGGGTAGTGTGGTGACCAGAATTGAACATTAGATTCCAAGTGCGGTCTAACTAAGGTTCTATAAAGCTGCAACATGACTTGCCAATTTTTAAACTCAACGCCCCGGCTGATGAAGGCAAGCATGCCGTATGCCTTCTTGATTATCTTCTCCACCTGCATTGCCACTTTCAATGACCTGTGTACCTGTACACCCAGATCCCTCTGCCTATGAATACTCTAAAGGGTTCTGCCATTTACTGTATATTTCCCATCTGTATTAGACCTTCCAAAATGCATTACTTCACATTTGTCCGGATTAAACTTCATCTGCCATCTCTCCGCCCAAGTCTCCAACTGATCTATATCCTGCTGTATCCTCTGCCGGTCCCCATCGCTATCCGCAATTCCACCAACCTTTGTGTCGTCCACAAACTTACCAATCAAACCAGTTACGTTTTCCTCCAAATCATTTATATATATCACAAACAGCAAAAGTCCCAGCACTGATCCCTGAGGAATGTCACTTGTCACAGCCCTCCATTCAGAAATGTACCTTTGCACTGCCAACCTCTGTTTTCTTCTGACTAAATATCTCTAAACTTCCTAACACCCTGTCTCTCTGTTATCCTTGTGACATTTGAAACCAGGTATTCGCAAAAAGACTCAAAGAGCATCAGCCCACTGGAGGCTGAGACCAGCCAGTCCAGCACAAAGAAACCCTCTGACCCTCCCCATTGACCAACTGTGAGAATGAACAAAATGCAGTCCTGGATGTAACTGAGAGCAGAAACAATAACAGCAGAATCCTACCCCTGGAATCACTCGTGAACTTGCTGGTGTCTCAGCAGCCGGGATGAAACTCTGAAACCCTTCCCACACTGAGAGCAGGTGAACGGCCTCTCCCCAGTGTGAACTCGCTGGTGTGTCCGCAGGTCAGATGACCGAGTGAACCTCTTCCCACACTGAGAACAGGTGAATGGTTTCTCCCCAGTGTGAACTCGCTGGTGTGACTGCAGGTGGGATGACTGAGTGAATCCCTTCCCACACTGAGAGCAGGTGAATGGTCTCTCCCCAGTGTGAACTCGTTCATGTGTCAGCAGGTTGGATGACTGAGCGAATCCCTTCCCACACTGGGAACATGTGAATGGCCTCTCCCCAGTGTGAACTCGCTGGTGTCTCTGCAGGTCGGATAACTGACTGAATCCCTTCCCACATTGAGAGCAGGTAAATGGCCTCTCTCCAGTGTGGACTCGCTGGTGTCTCTGCAGGTCGGATAACTGACTGAATCCTTTCCCACATTGAGAGCAGGTGAACGGCCTCTCCCCAGTGTGGCTGCGCCGATGAGCTTCCAGCTTATATGGGGCTCTGTATCTCTTCCCACAGTCCACACATTTCCATGGTTTCTCCATGGTGCAGGTGTCCTGACCTTTCTATTGAGTGAACAATTCGTTGAAACTTCGTCCACACACAGAACAAGATTACAGTCTCTACCCGCTGTGAATGGTGTGATATTTATTCAGACTGTGTAACTGGTTAAAGCTCTTTAGTCAGTGCATTGGAACACTCTGACTCGAGTGTGTCAGAGTGTTGATGTTTTTTCACTCACACTGACATTTCAAATCTTTTCAAATCGACAGACTGGACAATCATTTCTCCTTCTGGATTCAAAGTCCGATGATATTGAGGTCCCAAGGAATATGACTCTGTCACGTCTAGACGTGACGTTTGAGATTTCGGCCTGTGATTCCTCTTTCAATATCCTGTAAAATGTGTTTCCAAAAGTCATCAGTGTCAGTACAGGATAGAAATTCAGAACAGACAATTTCTATGGAACATTCTTTCCTCTCTCATTCCCCAAAAGCTGTAAATCTCCATTCCACACACTCTCTCCCCATTCTCAGCAGGTCTGGCAGCATCTGTATGGAGAGAAAAGAACTGATGTTTCAGAGCTTTGACAAAGGGTCGTCGAGACAAGAAACATCAGCTCTTTTCTCTCCTTACAGATGCTGCCAGACCTGCTGAGATTTTCCAGCATTTTCTCTCTTGGTTTCAGATTCCAGCATCCGCAGTAATTTGCTTTTATAAGGCTGCAGATACCTCCTCCCAAGTAACATGCGTGTGCCCAAGACATCACCACTTGTTTCCCTTATTTCTTTAGCACCCATGGTGCTCTCCGCAGTCAACACAGAGGAGAAGTATTCATTAAAAATCTCACCCATCTCCTGTGGCTCCACACACAGATGGCCAGACTGATTTTTAAGGGGATCTATTCTCTCTCGAGCCACCCGTTTACTTTTAATATATCTATAGAACCTCTTGGAATTTTCTTTAATCTTACCAGCCAGATCCATATCAGACCCTCATTTTGTCCTCCTGATTTCCCTCTTCAGTATTTTCTTACACTTTTTATAGTCAGAGTGATTCACTTGTCCCTGATTGCCTAAACCCAATGTATGCTTCCTTCTTTTACCTGACCAGAGCCTCAATGTCCCTTGTCTGCCAGAGATCCCTAAATTTACCATTCTTTCCCTTCATCTTAACAGGAATATACTGCCCCTGGATTCTTGATATCACACTTTTAAAACCTCCCAATTGCCAGTCATTCCTTTCCCTTCAAACGAACTCACCTAATCGACATCTGCTAGATCCTGCCTAATGCCCACAAAAGTGGCCCTGCTCCAGTTTAGGGCCTTGACCTGTGGACCTGTCCTATCTTTTTCCAGAACTATTTTGAAACTATTGGTGCTCCCAATAGTGCTCCCTGACTGACACTTCAGTCACTTGCTCCACCTCATTTCTTAACTGTCTAATAGAAAGTGAGTCCAGGAATTGATAATGAAAAATAAGGAGCTGGGAGATGAATTGAACAAGTATTTTGCCTCGGTGTTCACAATAGAGGATACAGTTAAAACTCAGAAACAGCTGGAAATCAGAAAACAGAAGTGTGGGATGAACTCTGAAAAAGCACAATTCCCAGGGAAGTGGTCCTCAGCAAACTGTTGGAGCTGTGGGCTGATGAGTCCTCGGGTCCTGCTGGGCTTCATTCTCTGGTCTTAAAAGAGTGAGGTAGTTGATGTGTTGTTCAATTTTCTAAAATTCCCCATCGGGGAGTTGGATAAAGGGAAACCGGTGGATGCGCTGTCCTTAGATTTCCAGAGGACATTTGATGAGGTGCCACATCAAAGGTTATTGCAGCAAATAAAAATTCATGCTGTGGGGATGACATATTGGCGTGGATAGAAGGTTGGCTAACAGCAAACAGTGGGCAGAAATGGATCATTTTCTGGTTTGAGAGAGAGAGAAACCTGGGCCAACCTTTCCAGAGTCTGCAGCCTCCCTGGATTCACTTCCTCTCCCTTCAGTTGCTGCAAGTCCCCAATTTCCCCCAGAATGAGAAAATAAATGGAAAGGGGGAGAAAATAAAGTGTTTTACTCACAGATGTTGGCGACAGGGGGAAGTTTGAGTCTGTCTGAAGATCAATCTTCATTCACACAAAGCCCACGCTCTGATTGGCTGGAAGACCAGAGTCCTTCCGGTCCTCCAACTCTTCCCATTGGTCAACACCTCAGCATGAAGATCAGAGGGTGGGTTCTCCCCTGCACATGCACAGCTTCCCCTCTCCCTCGCACACTATTCTGACTTGTACTGAAAGAACAGAAATTTATTTCATATAAATACTGGGAAGACTGAACCCATTGTGTTCAGTCCCCACTACAAACTCCACTCCCTCGCCAACAACTTAATCTCTCCTCCTGGCAACTGTCTGAGGCTGAACCAGGCTGTTCACAACCAGGGTGAAATAGTTCATCCCAAGATGAGCTTCCAGCCACATGTCCACATCATCATCAAGACCACCTTCATTCAAAGAAGCATTGATAGTAATTAATGAATAATAATGAATAATAAAATACAGTGTAGAAGGAGGCCATTCAGCCCATCGAGCCTGCACTGACAACAATCCCATCCAGGCCCTATCCACATATTTACCTGTTAATCTCCCTGACACCAAGTGGCAATTTATCATGGCCAAATTATCATGGCAATTATCATGGCCAGGGGCGGCGCGGTAGCACAGTGGTTAGCACTGCTGCTTCACAGCTCCAGGGACCTGGGTTCGATTCCCGCTTGGGTCACTGTCTGTGTGGAGTTTGCACATTCTCCTCGTGTTTACGTGGGTTTCCTCCGGGTGCTCCGGTTTCCTCCCACAGTCCAAAGATGTGCAGATTCGATTGATTGGCCATGCTAAAATTGCCCCTTAGTGTCCTGGGATGCGTAGATTAGAGGGATTAGCGGGTAGAATATGTAGGGATATGGGGGTAGGGCCTGGGTGGGATTGTGGTCGGAGCAGACTCGATGGGCTGAATGGCCTCTTTCTGTACTGTAGGGTTTCTATGATTTCTATGAATCTGTCTAACCGGCACATCTTTGGACTGTGGAAGGAAACCGGAACACCCGGAGGAAACCCACACAGACACGGGGAGAATGTAGAAACTCTGCACAGACATCGACCCGAGGCTGGAATTGAACCCGGGTCCCTGGCGCTGTTAGGCAGCTGCACTAACCACTGTGCCACCGGGTCACATGTCAGTGACATCGCCCGACTCCAGCCCAGTCTCAGCTCATCTGGAACCCTCACCCATTCCATTGTGACGTCACTCTCTCCCTCCCGTTCCATTGTGACGTCACACCCTCACCCATTCCATTGTGACGTCAGGGCTTCCCTCTCCGATCACAATCCCTGCCGGCCTCCCACATGCAGCCTCAATGGCGGCAGTCAGCCCGGGTCTAACACTACAAGCTGCCGCTCCATTTGGTACAAAGGGGGGGACCGGGAAGTTCATTTCCGGGGTTTGGGTTTGAACAACATGTTTACAAAGCCTCTCACCCACCCGCCACATTTATCATTCCCCGCACGCCGCCCTCTACCTTGTATTGATCTCGCGTCCAAACTAAAACCGGCCGTCTGCAATTACCCGCAGTGATGTGGAGATGCCGGCGTTGGACTGGGGTAAACACAGCAACAAGTCAAACAACACCAGGTTAAAGTCCAACAGGTTTATCTGGTTCAGCCGCACTGCGCATGCTTCAGGTACCGCCCCTCATTCACTCCGATTGGTTGGAGGACCAGCCACTCCCGCTCGGTCCTCCAGCCCCGCCCCCTCTTCCTATTGGTCCGGAGCTGCCGTCAATCAGTCCCCGGGCATTGTGATGTGGAGCATGCGCAGTGTCATTGCTGTCCTTGGAGCTTGTTTGTCCCGGAGAAGCGGAGTCAGCGTTAGGCGGTGGCTGGGAGGATTTGGAAACACTTTGTGGATCCGCAAACCCTTCAGAATCATTGTCAGCTCCCTGGTTTGCAGCTGCGGGGCTTCTCCCTCCCTCCCTCCCGGGAACAGGCCCAGGTTAACGGCCCCATCCTGGCTCAGCCACTGGAGGATGGTTCACATCAGAGGATGGGGGAGGGGGACAATAAATAAGAGGTTACACTTTGGCCTCAAATCAATGAGGACTCTGATCTCTGGGAAGGAAGGAAACCCTGGGAGGTGGGCGGGGAGGATTCACAAACACCCGCTGGAGGCCCCAACACCCCCAATAAGACCCATTGGTTTTATTGTCAGTCTGCAGACAGCAGCTGGAGAACTGAACCCAGTAAGAGTTTTAACAACACCAGGTTAAAGTCCAACAGGTTTATTTGGTAGCAAATACCATTAGCTACCATTAGGTGTTTGCTACCAAATAAACCTGTTGGACTTTAACCTGGTGTTAAAACTCTTACTGTGTTCACCCCAGTCCAACGCCGGCATCTCCACATCAGAACTGAACCCAGACAGAGGAGAGGGAGGGAGCAAACTGGGAGTGGAGAAAAGAGATGGTGAGATGGGTTTGGATTTCAGCCCAGGGAGGAGGGAGAGTTTGTGGGACAGGAATTTATTGATTGGGGAACAAGAGAGGAAGAAATGTTCCAGAGAATTAGAATTGCCTGTTCAAAATTTCTATCCTGGGCTGACAGTGATTAATTTTGTAAACTCCTTTTACAGGTGAGGTGAAGAAACATCACATCAAAATCAGACAGAGTCTCGATTCACTTGGACTTAAATATCCTCAGACTTTGAACGTGGAAGGAGAAATGTTTGTCTTCTGTCTGGAGGAGAAGATTTCAAACATCAGTGTGACTGAAAAAGCACCAAGATACACGCACACCCGAGTGAGAGTGTTTCAGTGAGTTGACTGTGGAAAGAGCTTTATCCAGTTACACAGCCTTAAAAAACATCACAGCATTCACAGCAAGGAGAAACTGTACACGTGTTCTGTGTGTGGATGAGGCTTCAACTGATCGTTTAACCTGGAGAAACATAAGGACACCAGCACCATGGAGAAACCGTGGAAATGTGGGGACTGTGGGAAAGGATTCAGTTACCCTTCCCTGCTGGAAAACCATCGGCGCAGTCACACTGGTGAGAGACCGTTCACCTGCTCTGTCTGTGGGGAGGGATTCATTCAGTCATCTGGCCTTTGGTCTCACCAGAGAATTCACACTGAGGAAAAGCCATTCACCTGCAGCTCCTGTGGGAAGAGGTTCAGGCATTCTTCAGCACTCACTGTGCACCAACGCAGTCACACCGGGGAGAGACCATTCATCTGCTCCGTGTGTGGGAAGGGATTCACTCAGTCATTCCACCTACTGTCACACCAGCGAGTTCATACTGGGGAGAGGCTGTTCACCTGCTCCGACTGTGGGAAGGGATTCACTGGGTCATCCCACTTACTGTCACACCAGCGAGTTCACATTGAGGAGAAGCCATTCAGCTGCACTGACTGTGGACGGAGTTTCAGACAGGCATCCTCCCTCATTGCACACCAGCGAATTCACACTGGGGAGAGACCGTTTACTTGCTTTGTGTGTGGAAAGGGATTCACAGCTTTACCCACCCTGCTGAGACACCAGAAAATTCACACTGAAGAGAAGCCATTCAGCTGCACTGACTGTGGAAAGAATTTCAGGCAGTCATCCAACCTCACTGCTCACCAACGCACTCACACTGCAGAGAGACCATTCACATGCTCCGTGTGTGGGAAGGGATTCAATCGGCCATCCAACCTCTCTGCTCACCAGCGAGTTCACACAGGGGAGAGGCCATTCACTTGCTCCGTGTGTGGGAAGGGATTCGCAAAGTCTTTCAACCTGCTGGCTCACCAACGCACTCACACTAAGAGGCCATTCAACTGCTCTGTGTGTGGGAAGGGATTCACTCAGTCACAATGGCTCCTGAGACATCAACAAGTTCACCAGTGACTGCAGGGGTTGGATTCTGCTGTTTTTGCTGCTGTTCAGTATTGACAGTCTGACAATATTTTATTTCTGCTGATGTTAACAAACCCTATAACTAGCTGGAATTTAATATTCTGGAAGTGTCACTGATTTTCAGGGCTGCAATGCCACTTTTTAAAAGCACCACCAGTGATCTTCCCCCTTAATTGAAGAACTCTCAACAGGAACCTGTTTAGAATAAAGTTAAGAACTTTTGCTTCAATTCTAATTTGATCTTTGGGCAAAATCTACAATTCATTCTCTGAAAGATCCATCTGCAGGGCACAAAGTATTTATTTTCAATGCTTGTATTGAGATTTTCTGGAAAGCTACTCTTTGATTTTTAAGGGCTATTTTTTGGTTTCCAGGGCATCGTTTTCCATTCTCAGTAACTCCTTTATTAGTGATGTAGTCACGTAGTAACATTACCTTTTGTGTTTGTTAGTTTACTTCTTTCGATAAGATAGCACAAATACTGAAGACTGTGTATATATTAAATCTTTTAAATTGGAATCTATGAATGATGTTTTTTGTTAATTTACTTTAAAAATACTCCCATACTCTCTTTCCAAAATGAGAATTCTAACTATTTGACACAAGGTAACTGAATCAGATGTTTACTGGTTCAGACAGTGGAGCAGGAAAAATCTCTCCCGATTCTGATCTTCATTGTGTGTGGATTTACATTGATAACCCATCAATAACCTCACTACAACAGCTGAGATCAGCTCTGACCGGGGATTCTGTATGTTGTCTGTGAGCGTTAAACTGCAAATAAAAGCAGTTTAGAATATGAACCTGGATGAATGGATCTCAATTTCTAATGTGACGACCCAAGTGATTGTAAGTACGTTCACAATATCTGGTTACTCAAATTCCTGAGTTGTACCCCCCACCTTCTGAGATATATAAAAATAATCGAGACTTGTTCAGCAGAATGGGGAAAGCTCTGCCGATGGTTGGCTCATTCCTTTTGAGGCTCACACTGCTATGAAACTAGTTCTGTAGCAGGAAGACACAACTCCTCCACACATCACCGATAGGCTGCTGAGTCAGTGAACTTCTTTTCTCAAAATAGGTGGCAAAGCTGTTCCTCCAATTTGAGATTCTGTCTCTGCAGATGTAGCAACATCGGGAGAGACAGAATCTGTGATTGGAGGAGATGGTCCTCACAGTTTCTGTCTCTCCCATGTACAGGATGATTTATTTTCTTCCAGTAGTTCCTCACAAGACAGAATTTCTGCGGGCCTTTTGGCAAGTCATGTTGCAGTTTTATAGAACCTCAGTTAGGCCGCACTTGGAATATAGTGTTCAATTCTGGTCGCCACACTACCAGAAAGATGTGGAGGCTTTGGAGAGGGCGGAGAGGGTACAGAAAAGATCTACCAGAATGTTGCCTGGCATGGAGGGCATTAGCTATGAGGAGAGGTTGGAAAAACTTGGTTTGTTCTCACTGGAACGACGCAGGTTGAGGGCGATCTGACAAAGTCTACAAGATTGTGAGGGGCTTGGGCAAAGTGGATAGAAGCTTTTTCCCAGGGTAGAAGAGTCAATTACTAGGGGGCATAGGTTTAAGGTGCGAGGGGCAAGGTTTAAAGGAGGCAGGTTTTTTACCCAGAGGGTGGTGGGTGCCTGGAATTCGCTGCCGGGGGAGGGAGTGGAAGCAGATACGATAGTGAGTTTTAAGGGGCGTCTTGACAAATACATGAATAGGATGGGAATGGAGGGATATGGTCCCCAGAAGGGTAGGGGGTTTTTGTTCAGTTAGGCAGCGTGGTTGGTGCAGGCTTGGAGGGTCGAAGGAATGTTCCTGTGCTGTAATTTTCTTTGTTTTCTTTTGAGGGTGAATTCACCATCCACAGCCGTTCATTTTGAACCCTGGTTTGAAATATTCTCAGTCTGGGTTTAAGGCTTCCAGGCGTAATACACAGATTTAGATCTTACCACCAAACACCAATTCATATCCTCATTTGAGTCCCAGATTTAAATGTGGTTGTCCAAACTAGAAAACATATATAATTTGACTCTTTTTAAACCTGATTCACCACACCCTGCCACACTAACTACAAGAGATTGTGTTTGGGACAAGTTGTTCTGTTAAAGTCTGTGTTGTTCTCAATGATGACAGTTTTAACCTTCTCCATAACCTGTTCTAACCCTTCTGCCCTCCAGGGGGCTCTGTTTTTCTGATGGTGACATTCCCTGTTTACCCAGTCAGCCCTTGAATTGTTTGTGAATCCAGTCACATGTCGGTTAGACTGGATCAGGGCGGCAGATTTCCTTCCTTAAAGGGCATTAGAGAACCAGATGTGTTTTTACAACAATTAATTCATGCTCATCAATATTTTTATTGAAACGTGGTGGGATTCAAACCCAGGTCCCCAACTCATTATAATAAATAGAGAAAATGCTGGATAAACTCAGCAGGTTGGTTCTTTTCAGAACTCCAGCATCTGCTGGATTTTGCTTTACCTCCAAATCATTCTCCTGGATTACTCCTGCTCTGGCTCTAATTCCAGTCAGCTCAGACAACAAAAACTGGTTTCACAAAGTCACAAACATTTAAAAAAGGAGGTAGTCAAAAGGCAGGTAACTATAGGCCGGTTAGCTTAACTTCTGTAGGAGGGAAAATGCTTGGATCTATCATCAGGGAAAAAATAGCGAGACATCTGGATATAAATTGTCCCATTGGTAAGACGCAGCATGGGTTCATGAAGGGCAGGTCATGTTTGACTAATTTGGTGGAATTCTTTGAGAACATTACATGTGCAGTGGACAATGGGGAACCTGTGGATGTGGTGTATCTGGATTTCCAGAAGGCATTTGACAAGGTGCCGCACCAAAGACTGCTGCATAAGATAAAGGTGCACAGTTGTACGGGTAATGTATTAGCATGGATAGAGGATTGGTTAACTAACAGAAAGCAAAGAGTGGGGGTAAATGAGTGTTTTTCTGGTTGGCGATCAGTGACGAGTTGTGTGCCTCAGGGATCAGTGTTGGGACTGCAATTGTTTACGATTTACATCGATGATTTGGAGGTGGGGACCAAGAGTAGTGTGTCAAAATTCGCAGATGACACTAAGAGCAAAGTGTGCAGAGGACGCTGAAAGTCTGCAAAGGGATATAGATAATCTAAGTGAGTGGGCGAGGGTCTGGCAGATGGAGTACAATGTTGGTAAATGTGAGGTCATCCATTTTGGTAGGAATAACAGCAAAATGGACTATTATTTAAATGGGAAAAAATTGCAGCATGCTGCTGTGCAGAGGGACCTGGGTGTCCTTGTGCAGGAATCTCAAAGAGTTGGTTTGCAGGTGCAACAGGTAATTAAGAAGGCAAATGGAATTTTGTCCTTCATTGCTAGAGGGATGGAGTTTAAAAACAGCGAGGTTATGTTGCAGCTGTATAAGGTGCTGGTGAGGCCACACCTGGAGTTATTGTGTACAGTTTTGGTCTCCTTACTTGAGAAAGGATATACTGGCACTGGAGGGGGTGCAGAGGAGATTCACGAGGTTGATTCCGGAGTTGAGAGGGTTGGCTGATGAGGAGAAACTGAATAGACTGGGGCTATACTCATTGGAATTCAGAAGAATGAGGGGAGATCTTATAGAAACATATAAGATTATGAAGGGAATAGATAAGATAGAAGCAGGGAAGTTGTTTCCACTGGCGGGTGAAACTAGAACTTGGGGGCATAGCCTCAAAATAAGGGGAAGCAGATTTAGGACTGAGTTGAGGAGGAACTTCTTCACACAAAGAGTTGTGAATCTGTGGAATTCCCTGCCCAGTGAAGCAGTTGGGGCTACCTCATTGAATGTTTTTAAGGCAAGGATAGATAAATTATTAAACAGTAAAGGAATTAAGGGCTATGGTGAGCGGGCAGGTAAGTGGAGCTGAATCCACAAAAAGATCAGCCATGAGGGCTCGAGGGGCCAGATGGCCTACTCCTGCTCCTAGTTCTTATGTTCTTCCTACAATCCCCACATTTCCATGGCATCTCCCTGTGACTGCAAATTATGTTCCAAAAGGCCAGATGATTGGTTGAAGCTTTCACCACAGCTGACTAAACCTCTGACTAACCTGCCTAAAACTGAGGATAAAGTATTGGTGTCTGTAAGGGCTAAAACAATACCCTTGGCTTCCTTGGAGATCTGTGGCACCAAGTTCAAAACTCTTCATGAATCATCCTCTTGGCCTCTCGCCTGTCAACTGTCCATGAGAATCTTATATGTTTCAGAATGTTCACTGCTCATTCTTCCAAACCTAATGAGTATAGGTGCAACCCTTCCCCAAAAGACAACAAGTTGGATTCTGTGGCATCACTTCCCCAAAACTGGAGAAACCCCCCGAGGTCAAAGGACCTTTGTGTGGTCCACCCCCCGGCCTGCTACGATTCCTGTGGTGGGTGGGATGGGAGAATTCTCCCCTACACCTTCACAACCTTTCCTCAAAAGACAACACCTTCATCTTAGGAATGGGCCTGGTGAACTTTCTCTGAACTCATTCCAATGAAAGCATGTCATTCCATAAGTAGGGAGACCAGAACCGTACACAGTATTCCAGCTGCTATCTCAGCAATGTCCTGTGTAGGTGCAGCAAGTTCCCTTTTTCAAACTCCACCCCCTTGCAGTAAAGTCCAACACTCCATTTGCCTTCTTCTTTACTTGCTGTACCTTCATCCTATTTTTTCACGATTCATGTACAAGGACACCCAGATTCCTCTCTACGGCAGTATTCTTCAGTTTCTGTATATTTAAACAATTTTTTGCTTCTCTATTCTTCCTGCCAAAGTGGAAAAGCTCCCACTTTCCCGCACTATACTCCATCTGCCATTTTTCTGTCCATTCAGGTAACTTATCTGTGTCCCTTACAGATTTTTTGTAATAACCTCACAACTTGCTTTTCTACCTCTCTTTATATCATCAATTCTGGCTTCATCCAAGTCATTGATCAAGGTGGCTGTTTTTCTCTCCCTCAGTTGTGGGTGATATTTGTCTCTATTCTCCTGGAAATTGAATGAATCTTGTTCCAAACTGGGTTCAATATCAGACATTTCAGGGAGTCAGGAATCATTCGCCCCTGAACCTACACTGGTAAAACCCCAGACAGTTCCTCAGTAAGGATTTTTCTGGTTCCTCACCATATATTAGTCAGGATACTGAAACCCAGCTTTTTTACAGTCCACTCCTGGAGGTCCCACTCCCTGAGCCAACAAAATTCAGCAGTGTCAGTGCTGAAGTTTCACCGTGGGAGTGATTCCCAGAGTAACTGTCAATCAGATCACCATTGATGTCCAGGTTTGTGTATTTTTAGTTATCCGGATGTCTAACACACACACATCAATAAAACAGGGAATTCCTGCAAACAAACTGCAGCTTCTTCTCTATCTGGAGATCCAATGTTTGTTGAATAATTGTCCCAGTGGTTAACAGGCTCCTGTGAACTCATCCAACTCGTATTTTAATACTGACTTTAACAAATATATTTTAAATAGGTTTATTTTAAATGAGTTAAAACCAGCCTTAAAATGGTAGATATAGTATAATAACCATAGTACTTTTCAGACTGGAAACTTTAACCTGCTGTTTCACTTTGATTTAGGAGCAGATCCCAGTTTTACACCAATCTCTGATTCATGTATCCAGCATTCACCATCATTCTAAAAACAGAAGTTGCTGCAAAATCTCAGTAAGTCTGACAGAATCTGTAAAGACAGGAACAGTTAATGTTTCCAGTTGAATGTGACTCTTCTTCAGAGTCAAAACATTAGCTCTGTTTCTCTCTCCAGAGATGCTGTCAGACCTGCTGAGTTTTTACAGCACTTCTTGTTTTTATTTACGAGTTCAGGACTCAGACAAGACAATCCACAATACAAATCTTACAACTGGGCCAGGGTTTATTAACATCAGCAGAAACAGACACCAATGAAAATGTTTGGGACCTCGATGTGATTAACAGCAAAATTCAGTCCTTGCAATCACTCGTGAACACGCTGGTGTTTCAGCAGGTGAGGTGACTGCGTGAATCCCTTCCCACACACGGAGCAGGTGAATGGCCTGTCCCCAGTGTGAATTCGCTGGTGCTTTACCAGGTTGGATGATTGACTGAATCTCTTACCACAATCAGAGCAGGTGAATGGTCTCTCCCCAGTGTGAACTCGCTGGTGTCTCAGCAAGGTGGATGAATCAATAAATCCCTTCCCACAACTGGAGCAAGTGAATGGCCTCTCTCCAGTGTGACTTGGCTGGTGTTTTAGCAGGTTGAATGACTGAGTAAATCCCTTCCCACACTCGGAGCAAATAAATGGCCTCTCCCCATTATGAATTTCTGGTGTTTCAGCAGGTCGGATGAATCAGTGAATCCCTTCCCACAATCAGAGCATCCTCTCCATTGACCAACTGTGAGAATGAACAAAATGCAGTTCTGGATGGAATTGAGAGCAGAAACAATAACAGCAGAATCCAACCCCTGGAATAACTCGTGAACTCGCTGGTGTCTCAGCAGCAAGAATGAAACTCTGAATCCCTTCCCACAGTGAGGGCAGGTGAATGGACTCTCCCCAGTGTGAACTCGCTGGTGTGCCCGCAGGTTGGTTGAAGAAGTGAATCCCTTCCCACACTGAGAACACGTAAATGGTCTCTCCCCCGTGTGAACTCGCTGGTGCCTCCGCAGGTGGGATGAACAAGTGAATCCCTCCCCACACTGAGAGCAGGTGAATGGTTTCTCCCCAGTGTGAACTCGCTGGTGTATCCGCAGGTCAGATAACTGAGTGAATCCCTTCGCACACTGACAGCAGGTGAACGGTCTCTCCCCAGTGTGAACTCGCTGGTGCCTCCGCAGGTGGGTTGAACAAGTGAATCCCTTCCCACACTGAGAACACGTGAACGGTCTCTCCCCAGTGTGAACTCGCTGGTGTCTCTGCAGGCTGGATGACTGAGTGAATCCCTCCCCACACTGAGAGCAGGTGAACGGCCTCTCCCCAGTGTGGTTGCGCCGATGAACTTCCAGCTCAGACGGGTATCTGTATCTCTTCCCACAGTCCACACATTTCCATGGTTTCTCCATGGTGCAGGTGTCCTTGCCTCTGTCTTGGGTGGACAATCAGTTGAAGCCTCGTCCACACACAGAACACGTGTACAGTCTCTCTCTGCTGTGAATGGTGTGATATTTATTCAGGCTGTGTAACTGGTTAAAGCTCTTTAGTCAGTGCACTGGAAGACTCTCACTCGAGTGTGGCAGTGTGTTGGTGCTTTTCCAGTCACACTGATGTTTGAAATCTTTTCAAATCAACAGACCAGACAATCATTTCTCCTTCTAGATTCAAAGGCCGATGATATTCAGCTCCCAAGGAATATGACTCTGTCAGGTCTGACGTGACATTTGAGATTTCGGCCTGTGATTCCTCTTTCAATATCCTGTAAAATTAGTTTACAAAAGTCATCAGTGTCAGTACAGGATCGAAATTCAGAACAGACAATTCTAGTTTCCATGGAACATTCTTTCCTATTTCAGTCCCAAAAAGCTGTGAATCTCCATCCCACACACTCTCCCTCGATTCTCACTCTGCTGTATCTCATATTCACCCTCCCAATTCTCCTGAAGGTGCTGATTGAGGCTGATTAACAGATCCATGCTCACTGCTTCCTGTCCTGGACACAGAGACCATAACAAATAGGAGCTGCAGTCGGCCATTTGGCCCATCGAGCCTTTTAAACTATTCAATGAGATAATTCGTTCATCTACCTCAGCATCATTCTCCCCACACTAAACCCATATCCCTTGATATCTTCAATATCTAGAAACCAATCAATCTCTCTCTTGAAAATAGTTGATGACTGGGGCTTCACTGTCCTCAGGGGTTGAGAATTCCAAATCTTTACCACATCCTTGAGTGAAGAAATCCCCCCACGTCTTAGCTTTTGCTCCATCTTCTTGTCTGTTCCCCATAACCCTTGACACCCTTGTCAGTCAAAGATCTGTCTAACTGGAATATATTCAATGATCCTCAGCCTCCACTGGTGCCTGTGGAAGAGAAATCCAAAAGACTAACAACCCTCTGAGGGAAGAGATGTCTGGAAATATATAATGTAGCTACACTTCCATATTACAAGATATTCAGATCCCAAGGAATATGACTCTGTCGAGGGGTGACAGTTGAGATTTTTGCCTGTGATTCCTCATTCAAAATCCTGTGAAATGAGTTTGCAAAAGTCATCACAGTCAGAATAGGATAGAAATTCAGAGCAGACAATTCTAGTTTCTATGGAACATTCGTTCCTATTTCATTCCCAAAAAGTTGTAAATCTCCATCCAAATCTATGGATTCTATTTACAAATGAAAGTGGATGGGCACTTGAAGGAAATAAACTTTCAGGAGAATGGGGATATAGAGTGGGAATGGGACTGGAATGTTATACAGAGAGTCAGCATGGACTCGAGTTACCGAATGGATTCCTTCTGTGCTGTAATGACTTTATGACTGGAAATATATAACATCGTTGCAGCATTATATTACGATGCAAGAAATAAAAATAAATGTATTTTTTTACGGAAACATAAATAATATATCTAATCTGGGTACCATATAACACTAGACATATCTCTGTCCTATATTAACATACTGTCCCCTTAAATGTCAGCCATCTCCTGGGGAAAGCTGCCCTTTAATGTGAACATGAGGAAAAAGACCATCCTTTTAGACAGACAAATAAATGTGTCAAGCTGAGGGAGCAAAGGATGTTCACCAGGCTGATTCAGGGAATCGCGGGACTGATGTATGAGGAGAGATTGACGAGGTTAGGATTGTTTTCGTTGGAGTTCAGATGAATGAGGGGGGAATCTCATAGAGACTGATAAAATTCTAACAGGTCGAGGCAGGATCGATGCAGGGAGGATGTTCCCGATGGAGTCCAGAACAGGGGGTCACAGTCTGAGGATTCAGGGTAGACCATTTAGGACAGAGGTGAGGAGACATTTCTTCACCCAAAGAGTGGTGAGTCTGTGGAATTTATTACCACAGGAAGTAGTCGATGCCAAAACATTGAATGTATTCAAGAGGCGGCTGGATAAAGCACTTGGGGCGAATGGGATCACAGGTAATGGGGAAAAAGCGGGATTAGGCGACTGAGTTGGATGATCAGCCATGATCGTAATGAATGGCGGAGGAGGCTCGAAGGGCCAAATGGCCTCCTCCTATCTTCTATGTTTCTATATCAATGTCTTTAAGAGAAAGAGAGAGACAGACCTGGGCCAATCTTTCCAGAGTCTGCATCCTCCCTGGATTCACTTCCTTTCCCTTCAGTTTCTACAAGTCCCCAATTTCCCCCAGAATGAGAAAAGAAACTCACAGATGTTGGCCTCTTTTAGGTCAAACTCACAGATGTGGCTTCTTTTTGTTTATTACAAATACGTTAATACAAAACAATTACAAATACACAAAGAACAAATGTGAAAAAAATACATTACCAATGGCTAACGCCATCCATTTATCAGTTACTACCTTCCATTTCGGAAGGGTTCATCATCAATTACAGTTTTCCAGGGCATTGCCCTCAAAATACACCTCCATTTACAAATCATAATCTACAAATCTACAAACATTAACACAACACTACAACTGTACACAACAAAAAATAAACACTGAAGCATAAGGGCACCGTCCCCTGGGTTTGTCCACCTGCCGGGGGATGCAACCCTCCAGTGGTACTCATATCCGGGGGTTACACCTTACGGATGTTCAGCCGGAGGGGGGAAATGGGGGAAACCACCCTGCCGACTCAATCCGGAATCCCTTCCGGAATTTCAGCCGGGGCGGTGGGAGAGTCTCTCCAGGGTACTCAGTTCGGGCCTGCCTTCCCAATTTTTCTCCCGGAGAATAAAAATCCCTCTGGTGTTACTATGTCCGGGGCTTCACCACCCAGAACTTTCCCCAAGTGGATGTCACACCCCCCGGGGGTGACTTTATCCAGGGGGGGATGCCCCCCAGGCCACAAATAACGCAAGAAAATAGACGGGGGCCAGAACAAACCACCAACTACCATAACAGGATAACCACATATTACAATAACAAACAATCCATGAAAAATACATTACCAATGGCTAACGCCATCCATTTATCAGTTACGACCTTCCATTTTGGAAGGGTTCATCGTCAATTACAGTTTTCCAGGGCATTGCCCTCAAAATACACCTCCATTTACAAATCATAATCTACAAATCTACAAACATTAACAACACTACAACTGTACACAACAAAAAAATAAACACTGAAGCATAAGGGCACCGTCCCCTGGATTTGTCCACCTGCCGGGGGATGCAACCCTCCAGTGGTACTCATATCCGGGGGTTACACCTTACGGATGTTCAGCCGGAGGGGGGAAATGGGGGAAACCACCCCGCCTACTCAATCCGGACTGCCTTCCGGAATTTCAGCCGGGGCGGTGGGAGAGTCTCTCCAGGGTACTCAGTTCGGGCCTGCCTTCCCAATTTTTCTCCCGGAGAATAAAAATCCCTCTGGTGTTACTATGTCCGGGGCTTCACCACCCAGAACTTTCCCCAAGTGGATGTCACACCCCCCGGGGGTGACTTTATCCAGGGGGGGATGCCCCCCAGGCCACAAATAACGCAAGAAAATAGACGGGGGCCAGAACAAACCACCAACTATCATAACAGGAAAACCACATATTACAATAACAAACAATCCATGAACAACCATACAATTGTGAAACATTTCGGAGGCATCGCCTTCCAGAGCTTCGCCCATCAACATTCCACCGTCCGAAGTCGACAACGCTCAACTACAGTCCTCCAAAGTCCACCACTCCGGGCCAGAACTTCCAAAATCACACCCACTGGGGCTGCACCGTCTGGGGTCACACCTTCCGCGGCTGAACCTTCCGAAACCATAGTTCCCAAATGGCTCCTCCCTGGCTTGGGTCTTCCGAGATTGCATCTACCTGGGCCACGCCTTTCAAGGCACAGGAATCCCAGCGAGAGCAGCATTCAACAAGCCCCAGCCGAAACAAAAAGTCCTTGCACAAGTCACGAACCCAAGCACTTGAAACAGAAACTTCACGCCGACCAAGGCGTTCCTCCCAGCGGCCACATTTCCAAAAGCTCACCGCAAGGCGCGCATTAAGCCCGCCTTGAACTCCTTATCCTCTGCCCGCCCCCTGCCTGGAGCACACCATACTGGCCAACACGCAAAGCGAACGGCCAATATGGTGGACTGGCTGGACAATCCAATCTTTCCCACTCACAGAGGTTGGAGACAGGAGGAAGATTGAATCTATCTGAAGCTCAATCTTTGTTCAGAGAGAGGAGGAGGATGAGCAGCAGTTTGTTGGACAAACAATGGAGGAACATTCGTGCAGCCATTGACACAAGGCCCGGACTCTGACTGGCTGGAGGACCAGGGCTGATCCGGTCCTCCACGCATTGCCATTGGTCAATCTGCCGCATGTAGACAATAAGGGGCGGAACCCGAGCCCACGTGGGGGTGGGCGGGGCTTTGACCGCCAGCCGCGCTGAGCTGGTGTCCAATCCGCAGTGTGCTGCTTCTGTAACCAGTGATATTGCTGCCAATGGGACACTGCGTGCTGGGAACGCCCCTCTGAGTCATTGTGACGACTCAATCCAACAGCAATCACTCTGCTCCGCGCCAACATCCTTGGATCCCAGTGCGCAGGCCCGGACGCCCGGACATGGGAGCCCCGACCCCACCCTTTGTACCCCCCTCCCCCGGCACCTCCTCGAGCCAAGGTTTCCAGGCACCCGGCCCTGAGGGAGAGGGGAAACTGCGCATGTGCAGGGGAGAGCCCGCCCCCTGACCTTCACGCTGAGGTGTTGACCAATGGGAAGAATTGGAGGACCGGAAGGACTCTGGTCCTCCAGCCAATCACAGGACGGGCTTTGTGTGAAAGAAGATTGCGCTTCAGACTGACTGAAACTTCCTCCTGTTTGTTTATTTGGTTTGACCTTAAAAGAGGCCAACATCTGTGAGTAAAACACTTTCTTTTCTCCCCCTTTCCATTTCTTTTCTCATTCTGGGGGAAATTGGGGACTTGCAGCAACTGATCACAAGAAATAGAAGCAGGAGAGGCCACCAGGCCCTTCAAGCGACCCTGCCATTCAGAACAATCCTGGCTGATCGATGCCGGCCTCCTTTTGTGAGCCATTTCCCCATCGCCCTCTATTCCTCAATCTATCAAATATTTATCCACCTCCATTTTAAATATTTCTAATGATTCAGCCTCTACCATCCTTTGGAGCAGAGAATTCCAGAGATTCACCACCCTCAGCGAGAAGAAATTTCTCCGCACCTCAGTTTTAAATGACTGGCCCTTTAACTTCATAGAAACATAGAAACCCTACAGTACAGAAAGAGGCTATTTGGCCCATCGAGTCTGCACCGACCACAATCCCACCCAGGCCCTACCCCCATATCCCTACATATTTACCCGCTAATCCCTCTAATCTACGCATCCCAGGACACTAAGGGGCAATTTTAGCATGGCCAATCAACCTAACCTGCACATCTTTGGACTGTGGGAGGAAACCGGAGCACCCGGAGGAAACCCACGCAGACACGAGGAGAATGTGCAAACTCCACACAGACAGTGACCCAAGCCGGGAATTGAACCCAGGTCCCTGGAGCTGTGAAGCAGCAGTGCTAACCACTGTGCTACCATGCCGCCCCTTGTAGCGTGTTCTCTTCCTCTCGTGAAAATATCTCACCATCTACTCTATCAAGCTCCCTCAGGATCTTATACAGATTTACAGATGCACCATAGCAAGCATTCTTTCTGGTTGTATCACAGTTTTAATGTGGCTCCTGCTCTGCCCAAGACCGCAAGGAACTACAAAATGTCGTGAATGTAGCCCAATCCATCACGCAAACCAGGGCCCCCCATCCATTGACTCTGTCTACACTTCCCACTGCCTTGGCGAAGCAGCCAGCATAATCAAGGACCCCACACACCCCGGACATTCTCTCTTCCACCTTCTTCCGTCGGGAAAAAGATACAAAAGTCTGAGGGCATCTACCATAAAAAGGCATTTCATAGAAACCCTACAGTGCAGAAAGGGGCCTGCTGCTGTCAGACTTTTGAATGGACTTACCTTGCATTAAGTTGCTCTTTCTCTACACCCGAGCTATGACTGTAACACTACATTCTGCACTCTCTTGCTTCCTTCTCTATGAATGGTATGCTTTGTCTGTATAGTGCGCAAGAAACAATACTTTTCACTGTTTGTTAATACGTGCGACAATAATGAATCAAATCAAATTATATGTTTGAATAAAGTCATCCTCACTCTTCTAAACTCCAAGGAACACAGACCCAGACTATTTAGTCTCTCGAGACAGGACAACTCTATTTGTTCTGACCTCGCTGTCCAGGACAGGAAGCAGTGAGCATGGATCTGTCATTCATCCTGAATCAGCACCATCAGGAGTGTTGGGTGGCTGAATGTTAGATCCGGCAGCGTGAGAATGGAGGGACAATGTGTGGGATGGAGATTTACAGATTTTCATTAATGACAGAGGAAAGGATGTTCCCATAGAAGCGAGAATTGTCTGTTCTGACTGTGATGTTTTTTGTAAATTGTTTTTAAAGGATATCAGAAGAGGAGGAATCACAGACAGAAATCTCAAATGTCACATCTCGATCTGACAGAGTCACGATCTGTCGGCTTTAAAAGATTTCAAACATCAGTGTGATTGGAAAAGCACCGAGACACACACACACCTGAGTGAGAGTGTTCCAGTGAACTGACTGTGGAAAGAGCTTGAACCAGTGACACAGCCTGAAGAGATATCACACCATTCACAAAAAAGAGCAACTGTACCTGTGTTCTGTGTGTGGATGAAGCTGCAACTGATCGTCCAACCTGGAGAGACACAAGGACACCAGCACCATGGAGAAACCATGGAAATGTGGGGACTGTGGGAAGGAATTCAGGTTTTCGTCACAACTGGAAATCCATCAGCGCATTCACACTGGGGAGAAGCCATTCACCTGCTCTCAGTGTGGGAAGGGATCCACTCAGTCATCCCACCTGCTGACACACCAGCGAGTTCACACTGGAGAGAGGCCATTCACCTGCTCTCAGTGTGGGAAGGGATTCACTCGGCTATCCTTCCTACAGTGCCACAAGAGAGTTCACACTGGAGAGAGACCATTCATCTGCTCTCAGTGTGGGAAGGGATTCACTCAGTCATCCCACCTGCAGACACACCAGCGAGTTCACACTGGAGAGAGGCCATTCACGTGCGCTGAGTGTGGGGAGGGATTCACTCGGCTATCCTTCCTACAGTCCCACAAGCGAGTTCACACCGGGGAGAAACCGTTCACCTGTTCTCAGTGTGGGGAGGGATTCACTCAGTCATCCCACCTGCGGATACACCAGCAAGTTCACACCGGGGAAAAACCGTTCACCTGCTCTCAGTGTGGGGAGGGATTCACTCAGTCATCCCACCTGCGGATACACCAGCAAGTTCACACCGGGGAAAAACCGTTCACCTGCTCTCAGTGTGGGGAGGGATTCACTCAGTCATCCTCCCTGCTGATACACCAGCGAGTTCACACCGGGGAGAAACCGTTCACCTGCTCTCAGTGTGGAAAGGGATTCAGTTATTCATCCCACCTGCGGGTACACCAGCGAGTTCACACTGGGGAGAGGCCATTCACCTGCCCTCAATGTGGGAAGCGGTTCAGTGATTCATCCCATCTGCGGAGACACCGACGAGTTCACAGCGGGGAGAGGCCGTTCACCTGCTCTGTGTGTGGGAAGGGATTCACTGATCCATCAACCCTGCAGAGACACCAGCAAGTTCATACTGGGCAGAAGCCATTTATCTGCTCCCAGTGTGGGAAGAGATTCCCTCTCTCATCCCAGCTGCTGACACACCAGAGAGTTCACACTGGGTAGAGGCCATTCACCTGCTCCGTGTGTGGGAAGGGATTCACCATGTCAGCCAATCTATTGAGACATCAGCGGGTTCACACTGGGGAGAGGCCATTCACCTGCTCTCAGTGTGGGAAGGGATTCAGTGATTCATCCGCTCTGCAAATACACCAGCGCATTCACACTGGGGAGAGGCCATTCACCTGCTTTCAATGTGGGAAGGGATTCAGTCAGTTATCCAACCTGCAGATACACCAGCGAATCCACACTGGGGAGAGACCATTCACCTGCTCTCACTGTGGGAAGGTCTTCTCTTGGCTTTTCAAACTGCAGACACACCAGCAAATCCACACTGGAGAGAAACCGTTCACCTGCTCTCAATGTGGGAAGATATTCAGTGATTCATCCTCCCTGCAGAAACACTGGCGAGTTCACACAGAGTAGGGGTCGTTCACCTGCTCTCAACGTGGGAATGGAATTGCTTACTCATTCCATCTGCTGAGACACCAGCGAGTTCACAAGTGATTCCAGGGTTTGGATTCTGCTGTTATTGTTTCTGCTTTCACTTATGTCCAGGACTGCATTTTGTTCATTCTCTCAGTTGGTCAACGGGGAGAGTCAGAGGGTTTCTTTCTGCTGGACTGGCCGGACTCACGGCTTTGCCTCCAGTGGGCTGATGATCTTTGAGCCTGGGAGAGCACATTTCTTGTCTTCAAATTTCACAAGGATCACAAGAGTGAAGCACGTTTGTCAGTTCAAAGATATTTCATTCGTAATTCTGTTTGGAACCCCACTGAAGTATGTGACATTGCCATGGAGATGGGCTGTGGTACTTATATGGTTCTTTTGTTTAATTTATCGGGATGTTTCTCACAGAAGAAAACTAATATATGAGATCCTATATCTGAGATGGATTGGGAAACTGCATCAAAAGGTATAATAGGAGACAGGTAATAGCTAATATTTCAGGGATTATTATATGTTGATGAGAGGGTCAGTTAGCTCAGTTGGCTGGATGGCTTGGTTGTGGTGTGGAGTGGTACCAACAGTGCAGGTTCAACTCCCGTACTGGCTGAGGTTACACACAAATGCCCCACCTTCTCAACCTTGTCCCTCATTTGATGTGTGGTGACCCTCAGGTTAAACCACCACCGGTCAGCTCTCTCTCAAAGCGGAGATCAGTCTGTGGTCCTCTGGGACTTTGACCACTTTCATTTCACATATATATAACAAATATAGATTCCTTTAAGGAACAAAAATCCAATGGGAAAAGTGAAGCAACTATGGCTTACAAGAAAAGTTAAAGATTCAATTAGATCCGTGGAAGAGACTCAAAGTGGCCAAAATATTCATAAGGCCAAGGATTGGGAACTTGTTTTAGAATTCAACAAAGAAGGACCAAGAAACTGATAAAGAAAGAGAAAATTGAATATGAGTGCAAACGAGCGAAACATAAAAACTGATTGAAAAAGCTCCTATCGGTATGTGAAAAGGAAAAGATTCACAAAGACAAATGTGGGTCCATTCCAGGCGGACACAGGAGAGTTTATAATAGGAAATAGGAAAATGGCAGAGAAACCAAACAATGTGTCTGTGGAGATAGTGGATACACTGGTGGTCATCTTTCCAAATTCTATAGATTCTGGAATGGTTGCTGCAGATTGGAAGATGGAAAATGTAACCCCACTCTTTAAGGGGAGAGAGAGAAAATGGGAACCACAGACCTGTTAGCCTTAAACTGTTTTCCCTCAGTAGGAGGGAAAATGCTACTATCTATTATAAAGGATACTCTTGGACACCCAGATTCCTCTGAATCTCAGAGCTCTGCAATTTCTCACCATTTAGATAATAAATCTTTTATTCTCTCAGCCAAATTTGACAATTTCACATTTTCCCGCACTATATGTAGACAGGCCAACTAGAGGTGAGGCTATATTGGATCTGGTGCTGGGAAATGAGCCAGACCAGGTGCTAGACTTGGAAGTTGGTGTGCATTTTGGTGATAGTGACCACAATTCGGTTACGTTCACCTTAGTGATGGAAAGGGATAGGCATGAACCTCGGGCCAGTGGTTTTAGCTGGGGGAAGGGTAATTATGAGGCTATTAGGAGAGAATTAGGAAACATAGGTTGGACTAGGAGATTACAGGGACTGGGAACGTCCGACATGTGGAGTTTTTTCAAGGAGCAGCTACTGCGAGTCTGTGATAGGTATGTCCCTGTCAGGCAAGGAGGAATTGGTAGGGCTAGGGAACCGTGGTGCACCAAAAAAGTTTCTTTGTTGGTTAAAAAGAAAAAGGAGGCTTATGTTCGGATGAGACGTGAGCACTCGGGTAGTGCACTAGAAAGCTTTAGATTGGCTAAGAGGGAGTTGAAGAGCGAGCTTAGAAGGGCTAAAAGGGGACATGAGAAGACTTTGGCGGATAGGGTTAAAGAGAATCCTAAGGCGTTCTATAGGTATGTCAAGAACAGAAGGTTGGTTAGGGCAAGTTTAGGGCCAGTTATAGATGGCAGAGGGAAGTTATGTGTGGAACCGGAGGAGATTGGTGAAGCATTGAACCAATATTTCTCTTCGGTGTTCACGCAAGGGGACATGAATATAGCTGAGGAGGACACTGGGTTGCAAGGGAGTAGAATAGACAGTATTACAGTTGATAAGGAGGATGTGCAGGATATTCTGGAGGGTCTGAAAATAGATAAATCCCCTGGTCCGGATGGGATTTATCCAAGGATTCTCTGGGAGGCAAGAGAAGTGATTGCAGAGCCTCTGGCTCTGATCTTCAGGTCGTCGTTGGCCTCTGGTATAGTACCAGAAGATTGGAGGTTAGCGAATGTTGTCCCATTGTTTAAGAAGGGGAACAGAGACTTCCCCGGGAATTATAGACCGGTGAGTCTCACTTCTGTTGTCGGCAAGATGTTGGAAAAAATTATAAGGGATAGGATTTATAGTTATTTGGAGAGTAATGAATTGATAGGTGATAGTCAGCATGGTTTTGTGGCAGGTAGGTCGTGCCTTACTAACCTTATTGAGTTTTTTGAGAAAGTGACCAAGGAGGTGGATGGGGGCAAGGCAGTGGACGTGGTATATATGGATTTTAGTAAGGCGTTTGATAAGGTTCACCATGGTAGGCTTCTGCAGAAAATGCAGATGTATGGGATTGGGGGTGATCTAGGAAATTGGATCAGGAATTGGCTAGCGGATAGGAAACAGAGGGTGGTGGTTGATAGTAAATATTCATCATGGAGTGCGGTTACAAGTGGTGTACCTCAGGGATCTGTTTTGGGGCCACTGCTGTTTGTAATATTTATTAATGATCTGGATGAGGGTATAGTTGGGTGGATTAGCAAATTTGCTGATGACACCAAAGTCGGTGGTGTGGTAGACAGTGAGGAAGGGTGTCGTAGTTTGCAGGAAGACTTAGACAGGTTGCAAAGTTGGGCCGAGAGGTGGCGGATGGAGTTTAATGCGGAGAAGTGTGAGGTAATTCACTTTGGTAGGAATAACAGATGTGTTGAGTATAGGGCTAACGGGAGGACTTTGAATAGTGTGGAGGAGCAGAGGGATCTAGGTGTATGTGTGCATAGATCCCTGAAAGTTGGGAATCAAGTAGATAAGGTTGTTAAGAAGGCATATGGTGTCTTGGCGTTTATTGGTAGGGGGATTGAATTTAGGAGTCGTAGCGTTATGTTGCAACTGTACACAACTCTGGTGCGGCCGCACTTGGAGTACTGTGTGCAGTTCTGGTCCCCACATTACAGGAAGGATGTGGAGGCTTTGGAGAGGGTGCAGAGGAGGTTTACCAGGATGTTGCCTGGTGTGGAGGGGAGATCCTATGAGGAGAGGCTGAGGGATTTGGGATTGTTTTCGCTGGAAAGGCGGCGGCTAAGAGGGGATCTTATTGAAACATATAAGATGATTAGAGGTTTAGATAGGGTGGATAGTGATAGCCTTTTTCCTCTGATGGAGAAATCCAGCATGAGGGGGCATGGCTTTAAATTGAGGGGGGGTAGTTATAGAACCGATGTCAGGGGTAGGTTCTTTACCCAGAGGGTGGTGAGGGATTGGAATGCCCTGCCAGCATCAGTAGTAAATGCGCCTAGTTTGGGGGCGTTTAAGAGATCCGTAGATAGGTTCATGGACGAAAAGAAATTGGTTTAGGTTGGAGGGTCACAGTTTTTTTTTAACTGGTCGGTGCAACATCGTGGGCCGAAGGGCCTGTTCTGCGCTGTAATGTTCTATGTTCTATGTTCTATGTTCTATATTCCATTTACCATATCTTTTCCCACTCACTTTTCTGCATCACTTTGTATCTCCTTACCACCTCTTCACGACTTACTCTCCTGCCTATCTTTGTATCATTGGAACATAGGAGCAGGAGCTGGCCATTCAGCCCATCGAGCCTGCTCGACCATTCAATCCAATCAGGGCTGAACATCCACTTCAAGGCCTTTTCCCCCACACTATCCCCATATCCCTTTGTGATATTGGTATTTAGAAATCTATCAATCTCTGCTTTAAAAACACTCAATGACTGAACTTCCACAGCCCTCTGGGGTAGAGAATTTCAAAGATTCACAACCCTCTGAGTGAACCCGAACAGGTGCGGAGTGTGGCAGTGAGGAGATTTTCACAGTAACTTCATTTCAGTGTTAATGTAGGCCTACTTGTGACAGTAATAATGAACTTTTAAAAAATAAATATCTCCCCTGAGACTGGACCTAAGTGGATTCCCCTTTATTTGGAAATTGTGTCTCCTGGTTCTCGACTCCCCAGGGAAAACATCTCATCTGCACCTCCCCTGTCTATCCCTTTAAATATTTTGTAAGTTTCAATGAGATCACCTTTCATTCTTTGAAACACCAGAGAATGCAGACTCGGCAAGCCCAGGCAAGTCGTGGGGATTACAGATAGTGTGACATGGACCCAAGATCCCAGTTGAGGCCGTCCTCGTGTGTGCGGAACTTGGCTATCAGTTTCTGCTCGGAGATTCTGCATTATCGTGTGTCTTGAAGGCCGCCTTGGAGAACGCTTACCCGAAGATCAGAGGCTGAATGCCTGTGAGTGTTCCCCGACAGGAAGAGTACACTCCTGCCTGGTGATTGTCGAGCGGTGTCTTTTCATCCATTGTTGTAGCGTCTGCATGGTCTCAAAATCTCACTAACTGTCCTGGCTTGAGACAATTCACACCTCTTTAACCTGTGCTTAACCCTCTCTCCACTCGCATTGTCTGCACCTGTAAAGACTTGATTACCTGTTAAGACTCACATTCCAACCATTATCTTGTAATTGAGTTTGTGTCTGTATATGCCCTGTTTGTGAACCCAATTCTTCACTCACCTGAGGAAGGGGCTGCGCTCTGAAAGCTTGTGCTACCAAATAAACCTGTTGGACTTTAACCTGGTATTGTGAGACTTAATGATGCCGAGGAAATACGGCATGTCTGCCATGACTCTCACCAACTTTTACAGATGCACCATAGAAAGCATTCAAGTCTGAGATCACGTACCAACCGACTCAAGAACACCTTGTCTGCTGCCATCAGACTCTTGAATGGACCTATCTTGCATTAAGCTGATCTTTCTCTTCACCCTAGCTATGACTTTAACACTATTTACTGCACATTCTCCTTTCCTTCTCCCTGATGTACTCTATGAACAGTATGTTTTTTGTCTGTATGTTGTGAAAGAAACAATACTTTTCACAGTATCCCAATACAGGTGATAATAATAAATCAAATCAAAGACGTTACCACTGAGTCACCTTCTTCCCTAATTGGAGGAGGGCAGGGAGCTCGGAGGTTGTGGGGCTGGTGGAGGTTCCAGAGACTGTCTATCATGGAGAAAGTGGCTGCCTCCATGGAGCTTCAAGCACGGCTCTGACTTGCCTCCAAGCAGGTCATGACCATAAACTGTAAACTTCCAGCCCTTGTCCATTGTTACATCCCGAGGACCAGCTCCCCCTCTCTCTGGCTTTGTGCTGATTGTCGATCCGGCTGGGAGCCACTGGGTGGATGAGTGGGTGAAGGAATGTTCAGTGAACATGAAGGGGGTTGTGTCTGTTTCCCCATTTTTGTTCTGTTCACTTTTCCAATATTTATTTATTTTCATTTTTAACCGAAAGATATTCAAGTTGTAACACTGAGATCCAGAGGAGTTTAAATCTGTTAAAATCAATCCCATCCTGTACACAGGAGGACTGGACTGGCCCCAACTTTTTATGGTATCAATAAACACAGATCTTACAAGATGTTTATCGGGGGAATTGTTTTTCTGTGAGACCAGGGACAGTCAAACTCTGTCCCAAAGTTCAGATTAGAGCCTTGAGCCTGGGCTATGGGGCCACACACATGGAGCCCCGTTCCCAGATGTCCTTTCCCAGTTGTCCTTCACCCATGATTTAAATCACTCCACCATTGGTGGCCGTGCCTTCAGCTGCCTGGACCCTAAGCTCTGGAATTTCCTCCCTCAACCTCTCCACCTTTCCACTTCACTTTCCTCCCTAAAGACTCTCCTTATAACCAATCTCTTTGGATCATCTGACGCAATATGTCCTTTTGTTCCTGTGTAACTGCTTAGGATATTTTATGTGAAAAGCACTACATTAATATAAGTTGTTGTTGTAGTTCAGTGAAATCTGATCACTTACTGAGTGAGTGAGTTTGTATAAATGTAGCTCAGATGGACACAGTTTGTTAGAACAGACCTGGGGAGAAGGAAGCTCTGACCTAACCACTGGACCTTTTGTTCCAACTTTTGTTCCAACCTTTTGTTCCAACACCCTGAAGCTAAATGTTTTCCAGTCACACTGGCTGTCTACAGAATAAATCTGAAATTTTAAACACCCCCCCCCCCCTCCTTAAATAAGAAAAAAAAACAATATAAATACATTGATATCAACTGCATGGCTATCATTGCAACATTTTTTTATTCATTTGTGGGATATGGTCGTCGTTGGCTGGCCAGCATTTATTGCCCATCCCTAGTTGCCCTTGGTGGGCATTTAAGAAACAACCACATTGCTGTGGCTTTGGTGTCACATGTAGGCCAGACCAGGTAAGGACGGCAGATTTCCTTCCCTAAAGGACATTAGTGAACATACATGCAGATATAGGAATTAGGAGGAGTCAGCTACTTGGCCCCTTGAGTCTGGCCTACCATTCAATAAGATAATGTCTGATCTGATTGTAACCTCAACTCCATATACCCACCCACCCCGATAAATTTTCACCCCCTTATTTATTGTTACGATCCTTGACCAGACCCCGGGATGTGAGGGGAGATCCAGTTAGGGACAATAAACACTTTGATTGAAATAATGGTTGCGATTCAAGACACTTGACAAGTGGCACGGTGGCACAGTGGTCAGCACTGCTGCCTCAGCACCAGGGGCCCCAAGTTCGATTCCCGGCTTGGGTGACTGTCTGTGTGGAGTTTGCGCATTCTCCCTGTGTCTGTGTGGGTTTCCCCCGGGTGCTCCGGTTTTGTCCCACAGCCCAAAGGTGTGCTGGTTAGGTGGATTGGACATGCTAAATTGCCCCTTAGTGTCAGGGGGACTAGCTAGGGTAAATGCATGGGTTATGGGGATAGAGCCTGGGTGAGATTGTGGTCGGTGCAGACTCGATGGGCTGAATGGCCTCCTCTAGGGATTCTATGAGTCTAACAAGTGAATAAAGGCACAAGATTCCACAGATTCTGGAGCAGGACTGGAGGGGGCACTCCGCTCCCTCTCGGTCCTCCAGCCCGCCCCTCATTCACTCTAGTTGGTTGGAGGACCAGCCGCTCCCGCTTGGTCCTCCAGCTGCTCCCTCTCGGCTCTCCAGCCAACCAGCGAATCCTCTCTCTTCATTGTTGTGGAATCATAACCTGGAGCAAAGGCCCAACTGAGAAAAGGTGATTATTTCTGGATATTTAAAATCAGTAATAAAGTCATTAAAGTTGATTTGTTGTTGTGAGCTGCATAATTTGTTGGGATGAGAGTGAAGGAATGGACCAACAGCCTGAGTCACCAGTTTAAGGACAGGAGGAGAGAGAATCAGACTGAATCTGGAGCAATGAGCAGAGAGGGACAGGAGTGTGTGGGACACAGTTACAGATCTGGGGAAGTATATATGGGGGAACTATAAGTATACAAAGAGGAAGAGAATAGCTAAAGTAAATGTTGGTCCTTTAGAGGACAATACTGATGATGGGGAACACAGAGATGGCAGAGACACAAACCAATATTTTGCCTCTGTCTTCATGGTAGAGAATCATGAAGATTTTCCAAAAACTATCGTTAATGTAGAGGAACTTGGTACAATAACCATCACTAGGGAGACAGTGTTGAATAAACTAAAAGGATTAAAGGCAGATAAGTCTCTGGGGCCTGATGGCCTGCACCCTCGGGTATTAAAGGAGGTGGCAGCAGAGATAGTGGATGCATTAGTTGTGATATTTTAAAATTCCTTGGTTTCTGGTAAGGTCTCGGTGGATTGGAAACACGCTAATGTGATGCCTTTATTCAAAAAGGGAGAGGGAAAAAAGTAGGAAAGCAAAGGCCAGTTCGCTTGACCTCTGTAGTGAGGAAGTTGCTGGAATCAATCGTTAAGGAGGAGATGAATGAGCATTTGGAACGTCAAAGCTCAATCCATTGTCAGCATGGTTTTATTCAGGGTAAGTCATGTTTGACAAACTTGCTTGAATTCTTTGAGGATATAACCAGCAAGGTGGATAGTGGGGAACCTGTGGATGTGGTATATATAGACTTCCAGAAGTCGTTTGACAAGGTGCCACATAAAAGACCGATCCAGAAGTTGAGATCGCAGGGGATTGGGGGTATTGCACTAGATTGGATTGAGGATTGGCTCACTGACAGAAAGCAGAGGGTCGGGATAAATGGGTCCTTCTCTGGCTGGCAAAATGTAACTAATGGGGTGCTGCAGGGGTCAGTCTTCAGACCTCAACTCGACAATCGATATAAATGATCTGCAACCAGGGACAGAGTGTAACACAGCAAAATTTGCGGATGACACTAAAATAGGTGGGAAAGCAGTCAGTGAAGAGGATATAAAGATTCCACAGATGGATATAGATAGGTTAGGAGAATGGGCAAAAGTTTGGCAGATGGAGTTTAGTGTGGATAGGTGTGAGGTTATCCACTGACAGAAAAAAATGGAAAGGCTAATTATCTAAATGGAAAGCAGATTCAAAATGTGTCCAGGCAGAGGGATCTGGGTGTCTATGTTCATGAATCACAGAAAGTCGGTCTGCAGGTGCAGCATGTCATAAAAAAGGCAAATGGGATGTTGGTATTTATTGTAAAGAATCTGGAGTATAAACAGGTGGGGAGGTGGATTTGAGACCAGGGAGAGATCAGCCATGATCTGATTGAATGGCGGAGCAGCTCGAAGAGCTGAGTTTACCAACTTCTGCTCCTAATTCCTCTGTTCCCTTGAAAGCTTCCACAGAAACTAGAATTGTCTGCTCTGAATTTCTGTCCTCTATTTACACTGATAACTTCTGTAAACTCCTTTTACAGGGGGTGAGAGTGAGAGGAGTTCCAGACAGAAAAGTCAGAACAAACATCATGTCAAAATCTGAGAGTCACTCGATTCATCAGGAGCTGAATATCATTGGTCTTTGAATGTGGAAGGAAAAATGTTTATCTGTTCTGTCTGTGGGAAAAGATTTCATAAATCAATGGGATTGGAAAATCACCGAGACACACACACACCCGAGTGAGAGTGTTCCAGTGAACTGACTGTGGAAAGAGCTTTAAACAGTTACACAGCCTGAAAAAACATCACATTGTTCACAGAGGGGAGAAGCTGTACACGTGTTGTGTGTGTGGACGAGGCTTCAACTGATCATCAACCTGGAGTGACATGATGACACCGACACCACGGAGAAACCGTGGAAATGTGGCGACTGTGGGAAAGCATTCACTTGCCCATCCAAACTGGAAATAGATTGACACACCCACACTGGGGAGAGACCCTTCAACTGCTCCATGTGTGGGAAGGATTTCACTCAGTCATCCAACTTAGCATTACATCAGCGTGTTCACACTGGGGAGAGGCCGTTCAGCTGCTCCGAGTGTGGGAAGGGATTCATTGATTCATCTCAGCTGCTGAAACACCAGTGAGTTCACCAGGGATTGGATTCTGCTGTTATTGCTGCTGTTAATGACAACCAGGCCCTTTCATTCTGACAGCTGGAGTTTGTTTATACTCAGTAACTAGGCTGGAGTTTAATATTCTGGATCTAGAGCTGATTGCGTTCTCTGGGCTGCAGTGTCCCTTTAAGAACCTCTGTCTGCGACCTTTCCCCATAATTCAGCAACTCGCATCAGAAATTAATTTACGAACAGGATTCTGAACTTCTTACTTCAATCCCAAATTGATCTTCGGTACAAACTTTACAATTCAGTGTCTGAGAGGTTCCACTGATTAACATCTCCAATTAAAATGCTGATTAATCCTTGCTGACAATTCTTACTGATCTGCACATTACACACAGTCACACCTCCATTATCCACCAGAAAGAAGGGGAATGGAAATTGGTGGAGAATCGAGAGATCCCAAATGTTACCCCTCCCGTCTGGTACAGAATTCCCCTCAGCCCGGGAGTGGAGACAAGTTCAATCCAAGTAACGGACTGTAAGAAATTGTTATCTAATAACTTTATAAAATTTTCAGAATATTCTGGATTATAGAAGTAGCTCACTCTCTGTCTTATGAAGAAAGCTTCCATCGCAGCTCTGACGAAGGGTCATCCAGACTCAAAACATCGGCTCTATTTTTCTCCCTCCAGATGCTGTCAGACCAGCTGAAATTTTCCAGCATTTTCTGTTTTTGAAACACAGGACAGGCTTGTTATCTCTGCCAAGGACAATGTCGCGAGACCCTGAAACAAGAGATTTATAACCCTGATACAATCGGATCTCATGACCCGTACATAAACCAGCTGCCTGTGTGAAGTTTAAAACAGGCTCTTGAGAGCAAAGGGATTTTGAAGTGATCCGTACTGCCTTCAGCCCAATACCCACACTCTGGTTCACACCAGTAAACCATTCAGAGGAGACTGCAGCCACCAGCTACAGAGACCAGCACTCTCTCTGGGACTGGTAAACCATTTTTACCTGCCAGTTTGTGGGTTTTTCCTGTTTATTTGGCTTCTGCATCATATTCAAACTGTTGCTTCTCAATGAAATACTTCAAATCACTTCTGAGCTCAACACCCTTTTTGGGGAATCTGTGATTTGCGGAGCTAAATCTTACAAGTTCGGAGTGGGATCAGTCTTCGTTAAACATGAATGGAGAAGTTCCTAAGTGAAGCCAGGACTATACAATGGCACTGCCTCATTACAGGGAATGACTGATAGATAATCTGACAGAGAAAGTCTGACAGGCCGGGGCTGAGAGATATCCTGGGGATTGGAGAAGGTGGTGATGGGGATTACGAGTAAATCCTATATAATTGGATTTCTAAACCAGTTCAGAAAGGTGAAATTAAGTTGAAGAGGGTCCAGTATCCGTTAGAAAATATCCACAAGGTGGATGCAGATGAACAGGGAGCTGGAGAATATTTAAAGTCCGTGCATGAAGTTTTGTTTGAACCAGATGTATTGACAACATGTCAATAATTTAAAGTTGTGTGAGATGACCTGCACGGTGGGGAGGATGAATCAAAGTTGATCGTTATCACATTTACTGGAAAAGGTTTTATAGTTATTCTTAATGGCAGCTGAAGGGTTTGTGTTGCTGATTCTGATCATTCAAGTAGGTTTACTATGTTATCCATGGGATGTCATCAAAAAATGAGGAAAACAAGCTCATAGTTTAGAAATAGTGAGGTTAGTAAGAAATTAGTGAGAATTCAGTAAGATATTCCTTTTCAAAAATAGAAAATGGGAAAATCTCAATAAGTCTGACAGCATCTGTGGAGCGAGAATATAGCCAATGTTTTGAGGCAGGGAGTCAGTCAGACTCGAAACATTGGCTCTATTCTCTCTCCACAGATGCTGTCAGAAGTGTTGGAATTTTCCAGCATTTTCTGTTTCTGTTTCAGATTCCAGCGTCTGCAGTATTTTGCTTTTATTTCCTTCTCAAGGTGGGGAGATCTGTAAGGAATCACTGTGTGATAAAATATTTAGCAATGTATTGAATATTATAGGAATATCTCTTTCTTATCAGGAAAGCTTCCTGGGTCGACAAACATAGGACAGTGTCGGCCTATTATATCTGCCAAGGACATGTCACTGGCACAGAACCTGAAACAAGACAAACTTGATAGGGTTCAGGAGTTCTCAAAACCCACATGTAAACCAACTGTCTGAGTAAAGATTAAACAGGATGTCCGAGCAAGTGATGAGCCACAAAATGACTTAATGGACAATGGAAATAGCAGGGATTACCTTGAATATCTGCCCCTGACTGATGGACAATTGAGTGAGTGACAAAAAACTCACAGAAATTTGATTTATATAAAGGGCATTTGAGAGGGAAAAATCACAGACAGCAGAGAGCTTCTCAAAGTGATCCATCCATCCACATTTGTTCCTCTTCATTGGAAGTGTGAGTGAGGTTTGTAGATGTGGCCTAATGTACAAAACAATGAATGATGACACTTCAAACTGGAAAGTTCCACTCAACCCCCCGAACCAACAAATGGAGTGTTTGTTGCCATGGCAGCTGAGTGCATTCTGCGTTTCCATATCTCCATCCTGGATTTTTTGCTGATTATTTTAAAGTTGTGTTCTGCAGTTACCAACCATCCTGCCAATGGATACAGTTTCTTCCTGTGTCGATGAAAACTCCTCAGAAGTGTCCACATCTCTATTAAATCACTCCTTAACCTTCTCAGCTCTAAAGAGAACAATCCCAGCTTCTTCAGTCTCTCCACAGAACTGAAATCCCACATCCCTGATACTATTCTGGGAAATTTTCCCTGCACCCTCTCAAAGCGTTGACATCTTTCCCAAAGTGAAATTTAGAACTCAGAATTTAACACTATTTCAGCTGAGGATTAATCCTTGATTTATAAAGATTCACAATGACTGCCTTGCTTTCGTAATCCATGTCTCCATTAATAAACCGAGGACTCCATTAGTTTCATATTTAAACAGCTTGATCAACTTGTCCTGTCGCAGTCAAGCATTTGTGTACATCCACTCCCAGGTCACAGTGTTCCTGCATTCTGTTTAAAGTTGTCCCATTTAGTTTATTCTGCCTCTCCACATTCGTCCTTCCAGAATTCACCATTGAATATGAATCACTTTGGGATGTTCTGAAAGGTTCTAAATGAACACAAGAAATTTATTTCTCTTTCACAGCTGATTTAAGATTGTAGATTTTGCTTCAAAGATTAAATAGGGATTGATTTCAGAGTTAATTAATTGACTGATCAGGAACAATTTCAGCTGGGCGTCAGTGAATCGAGAGGAAAGATTCCAGACAGCGGATCTTCAAGATCCACAACAGGCCCAACAGTTCAATCAGCTCCAGTCTCAGCTCAAGAGCGCTCGACAACTCAACACACAGTCCACAGGGGAGTTCCCCTGCTGTATAGAATCGTAGAATCCCTACAGTGCAGAAGGAGGCCATTCAGCCTATTGAGTCTGCACCAACCACAATCCCACCCAGACCCTATCCCCGTAACCCCACTCTGCAAATCCCCTGACACTAAGGGTCAATTTAGCATGGCCAATCAACCTATGGACTGTGGGAGGAAACCGAGCACCCGGAGGAAACCCACATAGACACGGAGAGAATGTGCAAACTCCTCATAGACAGTGACCTGAGGCTGGAATTGAACCCAGGTCCCTGGCGCTGCTAACCACTGTGCCACCGTGCAGTGGGACCAACATTTGTGTTTTAACTAACATCACCATGGATTGATCAGTTGGACTGATTGCTGTTTGTGGAATCTTACTGTGTACAAACTGACTGCTGGGATCAACAACAACTTGTATTTATAGAACAGGTTTAATGTAATAAAACGTCCCAAGGTGCTTCAGAGGAATTTTGTAACAAAATACTGAGTCACACTGGGAGTCAGTGAATTGAGAGGAAAGATTCCAGACAGCGGTTCTTCGAGGTCCACTACAGGCCCACAGCTCAATCAGCTCCAATCTCAGCTCAGGAGAGCTCAACAACCCCACATACTGTCCAAAGCTTGATAGGAGTGGGAGATTTTAATGAGAATCTTTAATCAGGAGGGAGGGAATGGAGGGGCGGAGAGGTTTAGGGAGGGAATTTCAGAACTTCACACCAGGACACAGCTATGAATGGTGGAGTAATTAAAATCAGAGATGATCAAGTGGCCAGAATGAGAAGAGCACAGATATCTCAGAGGGTGTGTTATTGGAGATTAGAGATTGGGAAGGACAGGCCGTGGAGGGATTTGAAAACAAGGATGCAAATGTTAAAATCAATGCATTACCTGATGTGGACCCGATGTAGTTCAGTGAGCACAGGATGTGATGGTGAACAGCACACAGGCAGCAGAGTTTTGGATAATCACAAATGTGGGGAGGCGATGGGCTGGTGGTATTGTCGCTAGACTATTGTCAATGTTCTGGGGACCCCGGTTCGAATCCTGCCACTGCAGGTGGTGGAATTTTAATTCAATAAAAAATATCTGGAATTAAGAATCTACTGATGACCATGAAACTATTGTCGATTGTCGGAAAAACCCATCTGGTTCACTAACGTCCTTTAGGGAAGGAAATCTGCTGTCCTTACCTGGTCTGGCCTACATGTGACTCCAGACCCACAGCAATGTGGTTGACACTCACCTGCCCTCCAGGGCCAATTAGGGATGGTCAATTATTGCTGGCCAGCCAGCGATGCCCACGGTCCACAAATGAATAAAAAAGACATGTTTAATGTGGGGGTTGGGGTGAGTGAGAGAGGCTGGTCAGGAATGGATTGGAATCATCCAGTTTAAGGGTAACACGGGTATGGATGAGGGTTTCAGCAGCAGGTGGGGTGGAGACAGGCGACATTATGGAGATTGAAATATCTGGGATCAGTGATGGGGTGGAAATGTGGTCAGAAACTCATCTTGACATCAAATCTGGCACGGAGATTGTGAAGAATGTGGTTCAGCCTCAGACAGTTCCCAGGGAGAGGGATGGACTCAGTAGTTAGGGAATTGTAGTGGTGACTGATCTTCCCAATTTTTAACTGGAAGGAATTTCTGCTCATCCAGTAGTGTACGTGGGATAAGCAGTTTGTTAATTTAGTAACAGTGGAGGAATGGAGGGGGATGGGGGTGAGGTCAAGCTGGGTGTTGTCAGTGTACAGGTGAAAACCAACACGGTGCTTTTGGATGATGTCACCTAGTGGCAGCTTGTAGATGGGAAATAGGAGGGGCCAAGGGTAGATCCTCAGGGGACACCTAGTTCAGGGGGTTTGGAGAGGAAAAGGAGGTTGGAGAGGAGGTCAAAGATTGTTTTTTCAGAGTGTGTGGTGACAATGGATTTAAAGGTGAGAAGGCGAGGACTAGAAGAGAATGAGAACTGTAAAGAGTATTGATTAATATGGAGGAGGTGAATGGTCAACAGCTTCGTAGGAATAAGGTCAATGGAACATAGTGGGGGGTGGGGGAAGGGGGGGGGAATGTCATGGACAAGCTGAGGTCTGACAGGACATAAGGGAGAGATGGGAGGGAAACTGGAAAAAGATGCGAGTTCCAGACTTAGTGGAGGACAGTTTGGCCGAGTGTGAGAGGGAAGCAGCAGAGGCAGCTGATCAGATTGCCTCAATCTTAGTGACAAAAAGCTTTGAGCTCCTCACACTTGTTGTTGGAGGTGAGGATGGAGGAGACAGGGGAGGGGGTGAGAATTTTAAAAGGAACTAACTTCTAACAGCTATTAAAAAGATTCAGCACAGTGTACTTTACACAAACTATTTTTTCAAAGCAAAAATATTAGCCCCTGTAACTGGGCTGGAGTTTAGAAATAGGAGCAGAAACAGACCCAATGAACACGGTTCAGTCCTGGATGTGATTCACAGCAAAATCCAGTCACTGTAGTTACACATGAAGTTGCTGGTGTCTCAGCAGGTAGGATGACCGAGTGAATCCCTTTCCACATTCGGAGCAGGTGAATGGTCTTTTCTTGGTGTGAGTGCGCTGGTGTACAGTGAGTTCAGATGACTGCCTGAACCCAGCCCCACAGCTGGAGCACCTGAACGGTATCTCGTCAGAGTGAACTCGCTGATGGCAAATCAGATCCCAGCGTCTTTTATAACACTTCCCACAGTCCAGACATTGGAAAGGTCTCTCGTCAGAGTGAACTCGCTGATGGCACATCAGATCCTCAGAACCTTTAAAGCCCTTCCCACACTCCTGACATTTAAATGGTCTCTTGTCTGCGTGAACTCGCTGATGTCTCAACATGTTGGATGAATCAGTGAATCCTTTCCCACACTTGGGGCAGGTGAATGGTTTCTCCAAAGCGTGAACTCGCTGGTGCTTCAACAGGTTGGATAAATCATTGAATCCTTTCCCACACACAGTACAGCTGAATGGCCTCTCCCCAGTGTGAACTCGCCGGTGTCTCAGCAGGCTGGATAAATCACTGAATCCCTTCCCACACTCGGAGCAAGTGAAAGGTTTCTCAGCGTTAGTGCGTTGATGGATTTCCAGCTCAGATGGGGAACAAAATGACTCCTTCCAAGTGTGAAGACATTTATGTTGCGACAAGCCTGAGGATCGACTGAAGCCTCGTCCACACACAGAACAGGTGTACGGTTTCTCCCCACTCTGAACGGTGCTTTTTCCTTCCATGTTCAATACTCGATGATATTCAATTACAATAACTTGGGCAACTTTGTCAGATCCTGATGTGATGTTTGGTTTCCCGTCTCCCGAATACAAACCTTCCCCTTTGAAGACCCTATAAAACTGATTTAAAACAGAAAAGAGTGAGTGAGAGAGAACCCACAAAAACAGGTTGTGAAATGGAGCTGAATGAATGCAGTAATTTGTGGGGCCGGCACTGGGAAAGAGTGACCATAAAAACTGCTGGATTGTCATATAAAACACAACTGACTCACTGATGTTCTTCAGGGAAGGGAAGCTGCCACACAGTCTGGGTCTTCACAAGACTCTGTCCTCTTTGAGGGGAGGAAAGTGAGAGAGGATTTGGGAGCAGAACAGAGGAGAGGGATTTTATATTTGTACAAATAAACCAGGATTTTAACAGATTCTCCTAAGACCAGGATATCCACACTAACTCCCTGTTGCACCTTGATTGTCGTCATTGTCAACAGTCCCTCAATTTGAGGATGATATTTATCATCATCGAATCCCTACAGTGCAGGAGGAGGCCATTCGACCCATTGAGTCGACACTGACTCTCTGACAGAGTACTTTACCCAGGCCCTCTTGCCCACTCAAGACATTGGTAAGGCCCACACTTGGAATACTGTGTACAGTTCTGGTCACCCTATTATAGAAAGGATATTATTAAACTAGGAAGAATGATTTACTTGGATGCTAACGGGACTTGGTGGTTTGAGTTAGAAGGAGAGGCTGGATAGACTGGGACTTTTTTCTCTGGAGCGTAGGAAGCAGAAGGGTGGTCTTATAGAGGTCTATAAAATAATGAGGGGCATAGATCAGCTAGATCGATAATATCTTTTCCCAAAGGTAGGGGAATCTAAAACGAGAGGGCATAGGTTAAAGGTGAGAGGGGAGAGATACAAAAGGGTCCAGAGGGGCAATTTTTTCACGCAGAGGGTGGTGAGTGTCTGGAACTAGCTGCCAGAGGTAGTAGTAGAGGCGGGTACAATTTTGTCTTTTAAAAAGCGTTTAGACAGTTCCATGGGTAAGATGGGTATAGAGGGATATGGGCCAAATGCAGGCAATTGGGACTGGCTTAGGGGTTTTTAAAAAAAGGGCGGCATGGACAAATTGGGCCGAAGGGCCTGTTTCCATGCTGTAAACCTCTATGATTCTATGAGCTATCCCCGTAGCCTCACAGATTTATCTTAGCCAAGTCCCCTTATCTCCACATCTTGGGAAACTAAGGGGAAATTTATCATGGTCAATCCACCTAACCTGCACATCTTCGGACTGTGGGGGGGAAACTGGAGCACCCGGAGGAAACCCACACAGATGCGAGGAGAACGTATGAACTCCACAGAATTTCACAGTAATTAATTTGCAGTGTTAAAGTAAGCTTACTTGTGACACTAATAAATAAATTAACTTAAGTCACCCAAGCCAGGAACGGAAACTGGATCCCTGGCACTGTGAGGCAGAAGTGCTAACCACTGTGCCACCGTGATGCTCGCGTCTACTTAGGGTCGTGAGTTTCACCATGGTTCTTCATGTGACTGAACAAACCCACAGATCTATAAATACTTAGCCAAAAAGATGTCCGGATTAGGTGGATTGGCCATGCTAAATTGTCCCTTACTGTCAGGGGGACTAGCCAGGGTAAATGTATGGGGTTATGGGGATAGGTCCTTGATGGGATTGTAGTTGATGCAGCCTCGATGGCCAAATGGCCTCCTTCTGCTCTGTAGGAATTCTATGATGCTAGGACGTTCCATGAGGGAGTGGGATTCGGAGAGCAGGATTTGTTTCCTTTTCTTTCCTGCGCTGCCACCGCTCTGTCTGATCAATAAGACAGTGGGACTCAGAGAGCAAAGAACAAAGAAAAATACTGCACAGGAACAGGCCCTTTGGCCCTCCAAGCCTGCACCGACCATGCTGCCCAACTGAACTAAAATCCCTTATCCTTCCGGGGATCATATCCCTCTATTCCCATCCTATTCATGTATTTATCCAGATGCCCCTTAAAACTCACTATCGTATCTGCTTCCATTACCTCCCCCGGCAGCAAGTTCCAGGCACCCACCACCCTCTGTAAAAACCTTGCATCGTACATCTCCTTTAAACCTTGCCCCTCACACCTTCAACCTGTGCCCCCCAGTATTTGACTCTTCCACCCTGAGAAAAAGCTTCTGACTATCCACTCTGTCCATGCCCCTCAATCTTGTCGACTGCTATCAGGTCACTCCTCAACCTCTGTCGTTCCATTGAGAACAAAACCAAGTTTCTCCAACCTCTCCTCGTAGCTAATGCCCTCCACACCAGGCAACATCCTGGTAAATCTTTTCTGTACCCTCTCCAAAACCTCCACACCCTTCGGGTAGTGTGGCGACCAGAATTGAACACTAGATTCCAAGTGCTGCCTAACTAAGGTTCTATAAAGCTGCAACATGACTTGCCAATTTTTAAAACTCAATGCCCCGGTCGATGAAGACATACGCATGCCGCATGTCTTCTTGACTACCTTCTCCACATGCGTTGCCACTTTCAGTGACCTGTGTACCTGTACACCCAGATCCCTCTGCCTATCGATACTCTTAAGGGTTCTGCCATTTACTGTACATTTCCTATCTTTATTAAACTTTCCAAAATGCATTACCTCACATTTGTCCGGATTAAACTCCATCTGCCATCTGTCCGCCCAAGTCTCCGACCGATCTATATTCTGCTGTATCCTCTGATGGTCCTCATCGCAATCCACAAATCCACCAAACTTTGTGTCATCCGCAAACTTACTAATCAAACCAGTTACATTTTCTTCTAAATCATATATATATATATATATATATGAACAGCAAAGGTCCCAGCACTGATCCCCGATGAACGCTACTTGTCACAGCCCTCCATTCAGAAATGCACCCTTCCACTGCTACCCTCTGTCATCTATGACCAAGCCAGTTCTGTATCCACCTTGCCAGCTCACTCTGATCCCATGTGACTTCACTTTCTGCACCAGTCTGCCATGGGGGACCTTGTCAAAGGCCTTTCTGAACTCCATGTAGACAACATCCACTGCCCTACCCTCATTAATCATCTTCGTCACTTCCTCGAAAAACCCGATCAAGTTAGAGAGACCTGACCTCCCCTTCACAAAACCAGGTTGCCTCTTGCTAATAAGTCCACTTATTTCCAAGTGGGAGTAAATCCTATCTTGAAGAATCCTCTCCAATAATTTCCCTACCACTGATGTAAGGCTCACCGGCCTGTAATTACCTGGATTATTCTTGCTACCCTTCTTAAACAAAGGAACAACATTGGCTATTCTCCAATCCGCTGGGACCTCCCCTGTAGCCAGTGAGGATACAAAGATTTCTCTCAAGGTCCCAGCAATTTCCTCCCTTGCTTCTCTCAGTATTTTGGGGTATATCCCATCAGGCCCTGGGGACTTGTCGACCTTAATGTTTCTCAAGAGTCCCAATACCACCTCCTTCTTGATCTCAACATGACTCAAACTATCTACACACCCTTTCCCGGATTCATCACCCACCAAGTCCTTCTCTTTGGTGAATACTGACGCAAAGTACTAATTTAATACCTCGCCCATTTCCTCTGGCTCCATGCATAGATTCCCTCCCTTGTCCTTGAGTGGGCCAACCCTCTCCCTGGCTACCCTCTTGCTCTTTATATATGTATAAAAAGCCTTGGAATTTTCCTTAATCCTGCTGGCCAATGATTTTTCATGACCCCTTTTATCCCTCCTCACTCCTTGCTTAAGTTTCTTTCTAATTTCTTTATATTCCACACTTGCTTTGTGTGTTCCCAGCCTCCTAGCCTTGACAAATGCTTCCTTTTTCTCTTTGACTCAGCTCACAATATCACTTGTTATCCAAGGGTCCCAAAACTTGCCATACTTATTCTTCATCCTTACAGGGTTTATGCAGTTTGATGGACAAGTTGTCTCCATTCTGAACAATGGGGAACAAGTTCCTCTCACCGAAGCTCAGTGGCAGCCGTGTGTACTATCTACAAGACGCACTGCAAGAATTCACCAAAGGTCCTTAGACAGCACCTTCCAAACACACAACCACTTCCATCTAAAAGGACAAAGGCAACAGAGGCATGGGAACACCACCAGCTGCAAACTCCCCTCCAAGTCACTCACCATCCTGACTTGGAAATACATCGCAATTCCTTCGCAGTCGCTGGGACAAAATGCTGGAATTCCCTCCCTACCAGCAGTGTGGATGTACCTACACCACATGTACTGCAGGGGGTTCAGGTCACAAAGGTCGCCGCTCCTGCGCCCTGCTGCCCCCTACAAATATGGCTTCCGCGCCTGCCCGCTGCGACACTTCGCCCCTGACAAAGATGCCGGCCGCACATGCGCACTGATGGACATTGCCAACGACAGATTGGCGGCCGTCAGCCCAGGCCCAACACGACAAGTTGCCTCCAATTTGGTACCAACAGGACGCCCGAGAAGTTATTTTCCGAAGTTTGGATTTGAACAACATGTTTACATGTTTACATGTTTACGAAGCCTCTCCACCTCTCCCTGCGCGCCGTTCTCTACCTTGAACTGATCTCGGCTCCAAGTTAAAACCGTCCGTCCGCCGCCATTACCCGCACTGCGCATGCTTCAGACCCTCCCCCATTCACTCTGGTTGGAGGACCAGCCTCTCCCGCTCAGTCCTCCAGCCCCGCCCCCTTTCCCTAATGGCCCGGAGCCGCCGTCAATCAGTCCCCGGGCATTGTGACGTTGGGCATGCGCAGTGCGGCTCATGTCCAGGTACAGGCGCTTGTTTGTCTGATCTTCAGGCGGGAAGGAGGCGGATAAGCGGAGGCAGCGTTAGGGGCAGTGGGTGGGAGGGGAGGCTCCACACACCCAGTGGAGGCTTCAACACCCCCAATAAGGAACTAGCGGCACCGCCTCAACACCCAACACAACGGCAGCTGCAGCGCTTTCTCCCGGGGCCAGGCCCCAGTGGACAAATGTGGCTTCAGGAAGGAAATGCAGCAATGGGTTTGATTTGATTTATTGTCACATGTATTGGGATACAGTGAAAAGTATTGTTTCTTGCGCGATATACAGACAAAGCATACTGTTCATAGAGTACATAGGGGAGTAGGAAAGGAGAGAGTGCAGAATATAGTGTGACAGTTACAGAAAGGGTGAAGAGAAAGATCAGCTTAATATGAGGTAGGTCCATTCAAAAGGAGGAGGCTTTGGAGAAGGTACAGAAAAGATTTACCAGGATGTTGCCTGGTATGGAGGGCACTAGTTATGAGGAGAGGTTGGAGAAACTTGGTTTGTTCTCACTGGAACGATGGAGGTTGAGGGGCGACCTGACAGAAGTCTACAAGATTATGAGGGGCGCAGAATCATAGAAACCCAACAGTGCAGAAAGAGGCCATTCGGCCCATCGAGTCTGCATCAACCACAATCCCACCCAGGCCCTACCCCCACATCCCTACATATTTACCCATTAATCCCTCTAACCTACGCATCTTGGGACACTAAGGGGCAATTTTAGCACGGCCAATCAACCTAACCTGCACATCTTTGGACTGTGGGAGGAAACCCACGCAGACACGAGGAGAATGTGCAAACTCCACACAGACAGTAACCAAAGCCGGGAATCGAACCCGGGTCCCTGGAGCTGTGAAGCAGTGGTGCTAACCACTATGCTACCATGCCGCATGGACAGAGTGGATATCAGAAAGTTTTTCCCAGGATGGAAGAGTCACTTACTAGGGGACACAGGTTTAATGTGTGAGGGGCAAGGTTTAATGGAGATGTATGAGGCAGGTTTTTTACACAGAGGGTGGTGGGTGCCTGGAACTTGCTGCCGGGGGAGATAGTGGAAGCAGATATGACAGTGACTTTTAAGGGGCATCTTGACAAATACATGAATAGGATGGGAATGGAGGGATATGGTTCCCGGAAGGGTAGGGGGTTTTAGTTCAGTTGGGCAGCATGGTCGGTGCAGGCTTGAAAGGTCGAAGGGCCTGTTCCTGTGCTGTAATTTTCTTTGTTCTTTGTTTGTAAAAGTCAGGTGGCAGCAGCAGGGAAGAACCTGTTCTTGAGTCAGTTGGTGTGTGACCTCAGACTTTTGTATCTTTTTCCCGACGGAAGAAGAGAGAAAAGAGAATGTCCAGGATAAGTGGGGTCCTTGATTATGCTGGCTGCTTTTCTGAGGCAATAGGAAATGTAGACAGTGTCAATGGATAAGAGGCTGATTTGCGTGATGGACTGGGCCACATTCACACCCCTTGTAGCTTCTTGCGCTCTTGGTCAGAGCAACAGCAACACCAAGCTGTGATACAACTGGATGGGATGCTTTCTGTGGTGTCCCTGTAAAAATTGGTGAGAGTCGTAGCTGACATGTCGACATGTTGAATTTCCTTAGCCTCCTGAGAAGGTAGAGGTGTTGGTGGGCTTTCTTAACTAAAGCAGCAGTTTCGAGGGACCAGGACAGGTTGTTGTGATCTGAACACCGAGAAACTTGAGCTCTCAACTATTTCCACTTCGTCACTGTTGATGTAGACAGGGCATGTCTTCCACTACATTGCCTGAAATTTTGTATATATTCCAGTGATAGTTGGAAGAAGTCCATGCTGACTCTCTGTACATCAATCCACTCAGTCCCATTCCCCCTCCATAACTCTGTTCCCTTTTTAATTCCTTCACACCTATCTGATTTATTTTTCAAATCATTGATCATTTCTGATTCCACCATGCACAGAAGCAGTGAGGTCAGGTCGTGACCACTCGTGAATAAAATTGGTCCTCACATCTCCTTTCTATTGCTGATCAATGATATGTTTAGTAATGTGGACATTGGGTAGCCGCCTGCATGAAGATTTTCAGGTCTCTTTGTACTGGACAGGAGCATGGGTCTGTCAATCAGCCTGAATCAGCACCTTCAGGAGAATTGGGAGGGTGTGTATGAGGTACAGCAGTATGACAATGGGGGGAGAGTGTGTGGGATGGAGATTTACAACTTTAGGGAATGAGAAAACAAAGAATATTCCATGGAAACTAGAATTGTCTGTTTTGAATTTCAGTCCTATACTTACACTGATAACTTCTATAAACAGGATATTAGAAGGAGAGAATTTACAGACTGAAATCTCACACCAAACGTCACAACAAGATGTTACAAAGTCACTGGATTCATCAGGACCTGAATATAATTGCCGTTTGAATGTATGAGAAGAAATGTTTGTTTGTTCTGTCTGTGGGAAAAGATTTCAAACATCAGTGTGACTGGACAAGAATGGAGACCCCACACACCTGAGTGAGAGTGTTCCAGTGAACTGACTGTGGAAAGAGCTTTAACCAGTAACACAGCCTGAAAAACATCACACCATTCACAGCGAGGAGAAACTGTACATGTGTTCTGTACTTGGATGTGGAATCAACTCATTATCAAAAGGACACTGGCACCATGGAGAGACCATGGAAGTGTGGGGACTGTGGGAAGGGATTCCAGTGTCCATCTGCACTGGACACACTGGCGAATTCATACTGGGGAGAGGCCGTTCACCTGCTCCGTGTGTAGGAAGGGATTCAGTATATCAACCACCCTGCTGAGACACCAGCGAGTTCATTCTGGGGAGAGGCCGTTCACCTGCTCCGTGTGTAGGAAGGGATTCAGTATATCAACCACCCTGCTGAGACACCAGCGAGTTCATTCTGGGGAGAGGCCGTTCACCTGCTCTGTGTGTGAGAAAGGATTCACTCAGTTATCCAGCCTGCTGACGCACCAGCGAGTTCTCACCGGGGAGGGACCTTTCGCCTGCTCAGACTGTGGGAAAGGATTCAGTGATCGTTCCACCCTGTGGAGGCACCAGCGAGTTCACTCTGGGGAGAGGCCGTTCACCTGCTGTGTGTGTGGGAAGGGATTCAGTCATTCATCCACCCTGCAGACACACCGTGTCACTCACACGAATGAGAGACCATTTAAATGCTCAGACTGTGGGCGTAGCTTCAAAAGCTCTCAGACCCTGTGGGCCACCAGCGCATTCACACTGAGGACAGACCGTTCAGCTGCTCTTACTGCGTGAAGAGATTTAGAACATCATCCCAACTGCTAATACACCAGCGAGTTCACACTGGGGAGACACCCTTCACCTGCCCTGTGTGCGGGAAGGGTTTCAGTCATTCATCCACCCTGTTGGCACACCAGCGAGTTCACACTGGGGAGAGGCCATTCACCTGCTCTGTGTGCGGGAAGGAATTCACTCAGATCTCCAATCTGCTCACACACCAGCGAGTTCACACTGGGGAGAGACCGTTCAGCTGCTCTTACTGTGGGAATAGATTTAAACGGTCGTCTCACCTGCTAAGACACCAGCGAGTTCACAAGTGATGACAGGAGTTGGATTCTGCTGTTCTTGCTGCTGTTGATCACATCCAGGACTAAACCATGTTCATTCTGACAGTTGCTGAAGTGAGAGGGTTTCTTTCTGCTGGACTGACCAACCTCATGGCTTTGCTGCCAGTGGGTCGATGCTCTTTGAATTTGGGAGTGCACATTTTACTGAGATGATCCACAAACACGAGGTAAATCTAAAATAAATACATTTGTCTCTGTTCCAGTGAATCTAGAGCACAGGGCCAGGCCAGTCGGCCCAATTGGTCTGTGTCAGTATTTATGCTCCACATGAGCCTCCACCCACCCCTCTTCATCTCCCCCCATCAGCATTTCCTTCTATTCCTTTCTCCCTCATGTATGTATCCAGCTTCCCCTTCAATGTATTCATGCTGTTCACCTCAACCACTCACTGGTAGCAAGTTCCACATTCGCATCATCTTCCTCATCTCTGGAACCATTCTGGTAAATCTCCTCTCGATTCTCTCAAGGACCCTCACATCCTTCCTAAAGTGTGGTGACCAGAACTGGGCTCAGTGTTCTGTTGTGGCCTCACCAGAGCTTTAGAAACTATCAGAATAACTTCCCTGCTTCTGTTCTCAATTCCCCGATTTCTGAAGCCCAAGATCCAAAATGCTCCAAACAAGAATATCAGACCTTTTTGCTTAACATGAAAAGCATTTTAACAACATTCTTAAAATGGCTAAAGAAGATTTTGTCCAATGAAGGAACGAGTTGTTGGCACAGAAAGAAGCCGCTATGAACTTGCTCTCTCCAAAAGAGAATCCAGAATGTTTGATTCTGGGAAATGAAACTAAAAATGAAGCTGCAGCTACAACAGAGCAAGAAGAAGACATTTCAATGTGGAATTAACTGGAATATTCTGTCCTCTTGCAGAAGAAACTATAATTATTAAAAATTACTATAATTATTGAAAGAAGAAAACTTTCAGAAAACACTCCAAGCAGTAATATTTTCCATCTTCAGTGGACTGAGATTCCTGGACATGGAATCCAGCAGTGTGCTGTTACCAAGCTGGACTTGTGAATGTGAAGTGGACAATGGAGGGATTATTATGTCTATTGCAGGTTATAAGATAGTTAAACACAGGAAAACAGTGGATTTAGGAACAGGAGTCGGCCATTTGGCCCTTCGAGCCTGTTCCACAATTCAATAAGATCATGGCTGTTGTTAAGATATACAGCATGTTGTATATTGTAATATTCTAAATGGGATATTATGAAGGTGATACATTTTCATTTCTTCCTGTTTTTGTTACAAAAATCTAATTTTATAATTCCTATGTTTTAGAAATATGAATTAGTTGCAAGAATTGCTTTTAAAAAATGGAAAACCTGGATTGAGAATCTGATGAAAACACCCTCAGGGAATTCGCAGTCACAAAGCATGGCCCATGTTGGTTTAAGAAGTCAAAACTCGAGAGGTAAGAACTGTAAAAGGTCAGCTGGATCTTTTAGCTGGAGACATTGGGACTGACAATTATTGTACTGTTTTTGTTCAGTGAATTCTTCATGAAGACCTCAGGAAAAAGGTTTAGTTTTGAAGCTAAATATCTGTTAGATATTCCACCTGGTCTCTGTTACCATGGGGATATGTGATTCAGGGTGGAGCCTTGGTTAGAATTAGACCATAAGATATAGGAGCAGAATTAGGCTATTCGGCCCATCGAATCTGCTGTGCCATTCGATCATGGCTGATAAATCTCAACCCCATTCTCCTGCCTTTTCCCCGTAACCTTTTGAGTCCTTTCCAATCAATGACCTGGTTCCAGCGGACAGTCTGCTGTTAGCTTGGAAGCCACCAGTTGTGGGACCAGGAGCTGTGAACCAGCTGTGGGACTAGAAGCCTCGAGGACCATTAGAAACCAGGGGTGTTTCCAACATTTAAATCCCTCAGCAAGAATGCAGTGAAGCTCATGTTTGGACTGAGGAGTCCACAGTTTGAGAGCTTAAAGGAAAATTGGAGGCTTGATCCCGCCCGAGCGTTCCCCTGTTCGGACGGAATTCCACATTGGCCCAAAGCCTCATCCCCCCTCCCTGGGTGAGGTGCCCCACAGCCTGAGCCGCCTCGCGGAAATGCCCTCCGTGCCTTTTCCTACTGCGCGGAGGCGTTTCCTGTGCGGGCTGCTGCTGCACACCTTCCACTACCGCCTCCTCGCCTGTTGCCCGGATACACCTTGGCGGGCCTTGTTGCAACCGGGTGGCGGAGGCCCCGCTGGAGGTCCCTCTACGGAGGGATCTCCCCCAATTACGTCGGGGACCTGGGGTGGAGGGTGATGCATGCAGCAGTGCCGCACAACCGTAGGATTCACTGGTTCACGGGCTCCGAAGACTGCCCTTTCTGTGGCCTTGTGGAGTCCGTGGACCATGTCTATGTTGTGTGTCTTAGGCTGCACTCCTTTATGTTTTCCTAAAGAACCTTTTATTGGTGTTTTGTTTGCACTTCAGTCCCATGCTCCTGATCTACGGACAGCCGGTGCGGAGAGGGGAGGGTCGGGATGGCGACCTCCTCGTGAACCTGCTCCTGGGCCTGGCGAAACGCGCCATTTACCGGTCCAGGCAGCGGGCGATCGAGGGGGCCGTCCATCCTGACTGTCTTCCCCTCTACCGCGGCTACGTTCGCGGCCGGGTGTCCCTGGAGAGGGAGCATGCGGTGTCCACGGGCGGGGTTGAAGCCTTCCGCGCCCGCTGGGCACCGCAGGGGTTGGGGTGCATTATTGACCCTAATAATCACATTTTAATTTGATGTTTTTAAGTTTCCTTTGTACTTGGATTTCTGTTCGGGCTGTTCCCCCTCCTTTTTGGGGAGCTCCCCTTTTACTTTCTCCTGACTTAATCTGAGTTTGTTTATTTGGTTTGACCTAAAAAGAGGGCAACATCTGGGAGGAAATCAATGTTTCCCCCTTTCCATTTCTTTTCTCATTCTGGGGGAAATTGGGGACTTGCAGCAACTGAAGGGAAAGGAAGTGAATCCAGTCTGTATATTCCACACATTTTTAGTCCAGTCATATGGGCATAGATCTGTCTGGCAGCCGGCATGGAGATTTCCAGCTGTGTGTGTCCAGGACAGGAAGCCGTGAGCATGGATCTGTCAATCAGCCTCAATCAGCACCTTCAGGAGAATTGGGAGGGTGAATATTAGATACAGCAGTGTGAGAATGGAGGGAGAGTGTGTGGGATGGAGATTCACAGCTTTTGGGGAATGAGAGAGAAAGAATGTTCCATAGAAACTGGAATTGTCTGTTCCGAATTTCGATCCTGTACTGACACTGATGACTTGTGTCAACTTGTTTTACAGGATATTGAAAGAGGAATCACAGGCTGAAATCTCGAATGTCACGTCTAGATCTGGCAGAGTCATATTCCTTGGGACCTGAATATCATCGGCCATTGAATCTGGAAGATTTGAAAAGATTTCAAACATTACTGTGACTGGAAAAGCACCAACACACTTCCACATTTAAGTGAGAGTATTCCAGTGCACTGACTGAAGAGCTTTAACCAGTTACACAGCCTGAATAAATATCACACCATTCACAGTGGGGAGAGACTGTACCCGTGTTGTGTGTGTGGACAAGGCTTCAACTGATTGGCCACCCAAGGGAGAGGCAAGGACACCTGCACCATGGAGAAACCATGGAAATGTGCAGACTGTGGAAAGAGATACAGATACCCCTCTCTGCTGGATGCTCATCGGCGCAACCACACTGGGGAGAGGCCATTCATCTGCTCTGAGTGTGGGGAGGGATTCATTCGGTTCCCCCACCTGCAGACACACAAGCGAGTTCACACTGGAGAGAGACCGTTCACCTGCTCTCAGTGTGGAAAGGGATTCACTGTGTCATCCACTTTGCAGAGACACCAGCGAATTCACACTGGGGAGAGGCCGTTCACCTGCTCTGTGTGGGAAGGGATTCAACCAGTTATCCAATCTATGGACACACCAGCGAATTCACACTGGGGAGAGGCCATTCATCTGCTCTCAGTGTGGGAAAGGATTCACTCGGTTATCCGACCTGCAGACACATCAGCGCGTTCACACTGGGGAGAGGCCATACACCTGCTCTCAGTGTGGAAAAGGATTCAGTGTGTCATCCACTTTGCATAGACACCAGCGAATTCACACTGGGGAGAGACCATTCACCTGCTCTCAGTGTGGGAAGGGATTCACTCAGTTATCCCACCTGCTGAGACATCAGAGAGGTTACACTGGGGAGAAACCGTTCACCTGCTCAGTGTATAAAAAGGGTTCAGAATTTCATCACAGCTGCTGAGACACCAACAAGTTCACAGGTGTTGGATTCTGCTGTTATTGTTTCTGCTCTCAATTACATCCAGGACTGCATTTTGTTCATTCTCACAGTTGGTCAATGGGGAGGGTCGGAGGGTTTCTTTCTGCTGGACTGGCCGGTCTCACAACTTTGCCTCCAGTGGGCTGATGCTCTTTGAGTCTTGTTGCGAATACCTGGTTTCAAATTTCACACGGATCACAGAGTGACAGGATGTGAGGAAGTTCAGAGATATTTAGTCAGCATTTCTGTTTGAAACCTCCCAATGCCCATCCAATTTCCTTTGTAATTGTTTATTGTCTCCACTTCCTCCACCCTCGTAGGCAGCGAGTTCCAGGTCATTACCATTCACTCCATCAAAATATTCTTCCTCACATCCCCCCTGCATCTCTGACCCAAGACCATAAATCTGTGACCTCCTCGTCCTTGTCCCATCAGCTAATGGGAACAGCTTTTCTTTGTCCACCTTATCTAAACCTGTCAGAATCTTGTCCACCTCTATCAAATCTCCCCTCAACCTCATTTGCTCCAAGAGGAACAACCCCAACCTGACATTGACAATAAAGAACAAACTAACAGAATATGTTAATACCTAAAATCAAATGGGAATGTTTAATTTCTGATTTAAAGATATTGTGAATATATTGTCCTGGACAATAAAGGAATTGGAATAACTCACCTTGGGTGTGGTTGAATGGAATATATCAATCTGGTATCCACCTGCAGTCCAGTGAAAGTCTGGAATGTGTAGCTGGAAATCCCTCCCTAACAGCACTGTGGGTGTACGTACACCTCAGGCATTGTAACAGTTCAGGAAGGCAGTGTTGGGGTTGACCACGGCCGAGGCAGCTGCATACAGCCACATATTCTGTTATAATTGAAGGACTGCAGATTGAATGTGAGGCATTATGGGACTGGACTATCTTGACCACATTCCTGTGACTGCTCAGTTTCTGCAATCATGAACCATTAAAGCTGCTTAGCAGGGCCCCGACAGAGGACCTGGTGAGAATATTTACTCAGAATGAGTTAGAATTAAACTTATCCCAGGACCGGCTGGTGTTCAGCGGCTGAGATTCCTGAATCTGTAAAAAGGGGGTCTGACCAATCAACAAACTGGTAGGTAGTTGGTTAAGAAGTTAAAAAGCGTTCTCAGGCATTGTTTAAATTATTTTCTCCCAAATTTGTGATAAGAACTGTGAGGGACATGTGACCCGTTAGTCGGTGCAGTAACGGTATACTCCAAATAGCACTGGACTGAAAAGCAGACCTCTGAGTAGATTCTAATGGTTATAAACTGACCCAATCATGGCCAGTGAAAATGTCAGAGCTCGAGTGAGGACTGGACAGGTCTCTTACCTGCTATTTGGAAACTAAGAGCAAGAAACTTATTGATAAAATTATTAGAGAATACAGCCAACGTTTCGAGTCTGGAAGACACTTCATAACCGCTCTTATGAAGGGTCATCCATACTTTAAACATTGGCTCCACTCTGTCTCCACAGATGCTGTAAGAAGTTTAACAACACCAGGTTAAAGTCCAACAGGTTTATTTGGTAGCAAATACCATACGTTTCAGAGCGCTGCCCCTTCGTCAGATGGAGTGGAAACATTTCCACTCCATCTGACGAAGGAGCAGTGCTCCGAAAGCTTATGGTATTTGCTACCAAATAAACTTGTTGGACTTTAACCTGGTGTTGTGAGACTTCTTACTGTGTTTACCCCAGTCCAACGCCGGCATCTCTACATCATGTCCACAGATGCTGCCAGACCTGCTGAGCTTTTCCAGCATTTTTTGTTGTTGTTTCAGATTTCAGCATCCGCAGTGTTTAACTTTTATGATAAAATGATTCGGTCTGATTGGAAACCCCACGACCTTCCTGCAAAACAGAGGGAGTGGTGGCAAAAGGGGAAAAAGGATAAGGATGATAAAGTCTGGGTTCTGATTCTCTGAGCCCATGTAGAATAAACAAAATGAGTGAAGCAGTTTATAACGAACAGAAGTTATCCATCCCTAACAAAAACTGATCAAATTAAAATAATTAGGTTGTGGAATATAACAAAAAAATTAAGAGATGAAGTTTACAATCGAGTTTGTTTTGATTTTTATACTTGTGTAAAGTGGGATTATTGTGGGCCAATTTTTTTCTGCTCACTCCCCATCCCTTTAGGTTCTGTAGAAAAGTTAACCCTTTCAGCAGACAGTTCATTTCTTTTCAAATCATCTGAAAACTCATGTCTATTTTAGTTTATAATTGAAGATTTATGGGAATTGGCTAAGATAGGCTTTCGGCATTTTTAAAGTAAAACAAAGTGGTCTTGAGAAGGCAATTTGGTAGAGAGAGGTGGAGGGAGATATGTTTACAGAGAGGTTTTGAGAGCTGTTGGTTTTACAAGTTATCCATGTTTTTGGAGCGGTCACTTCATGTCCTGGTCTGAGAGGGATGGAGAGAAGTCTGTTCAATTGTTAATGTTAAACTTTCTCTATGAACTGTTAATCGACAATCTGTTTTAACCTTTCTGACTTGTTACATTTTTAATGATTAATAAACTTTTGAATTCGTGATTTAAATTGTTCTTTCTTGCCATATGGTTAAGACACTGGAACCTGGTGTGATTTACGATTAGGGAGGTTTTTGTAAACAAGAGAACCCCCATAAATCTTAGTTCACATAAATCAAAGTTCTTACAAATGGAATGTTATCCTTTTATTATGAGAGAAATTGAACATAGGAGTAAAAATGTTCTGCTTCAGTTATGATGTGGAGATGCCAGCGTTGGACTGGGGTAAACACAGTAAGAAGTTTAACAACACCAGGTTAAAGTCCAACAGGTTTATTTGGTAACAATTGCATTTGATTCATTGATTAACTATAACTCAATTAAGGCTCATGACTTTCTCATCTGTTAATGACTGGTAGCTAATAAATAGCTACCAGATGGGGCAGATGTTTGAGGGCAAATCAACATCTGGCATGTGGGAGGCTTTCAAGTGTAAGTTGATAGGGATTCAGGACCGGCACATTCCTGTGAGGATGAAGGATAAGTATGGCAAGTTTTGGGAACCTTGGATAACGAGAGATATTGTGGGTCTAGTCAAAGAGAAAAAGGAAGCATTTGTCAGTTATGAGGCTGGGAACACACGAAGCAAGTGTGGAATACAAGGAAAGTAGAAAGAAACTTAAGCAAGGAGTAAGGAGGGCTAAAAGGGGTCACGAAAAAGCATTGGCCAGCAGGATTAAGGAAAATCCCAAGGCTTTTTATACATATATAAAGAGCAAGAGGGTAACCAGGGAGAGGGTCGGCCCACTCAAGGACAAGGGAGGGAATCTATGCGCGGAGCCAGAGGAAATGGGCGAGGTATTAAATGAGTACTTTGCGTCAGTATTCACCAAAGAGAAGGACTTGGTGGATGATGAGTCTGGGAAAGGGTGTATAGATAGTTTGAGTCATGTTAAGATCAAAAAGGAAGAGGTATTGGGGTTCTTGAGAAACATTAAGGTAGACAAGTCTCCAGGGCTTCATGGGATATGCCCCAGAATACTGAGAGAGGCAAGAGAGGAAATTGCTGGGGTCTTGAGAGAAATCTTTCTCTCCTTACTGGCGACAGGGGAGGTCCCAGAGGATTGGAGAATAGCCAATGTTGTTTCTTTGTTTAAGAAGGGTAGCAAGAATAATCCAGGTAATTACAGGCCGGTGAGCCTTACATCAGTGATAGGGAAATTATTGGAGAGGATTCTTCGACACAGGATTGATTCCCACTTGGAAAGAAGTGGACGGATTAGTGAGAGGCAACATCGTTTTGTGAAGGGGAGGTCGTGTCTCATGAACTTGGTCGAGTTTTTCGAGGAAGTGACGAAGATGATTGATGAGGGTAGGGCAGTGGATGTTGTCTACATGGACTTCAGTAAGGCCTTTGACAAGGTCTCTCATGGCAGACTGGTGCAGAAGAAGTCGCATGGGATCAGAGTTGAGCTGCCAAGGTGGATACAAAACTGGCTCAGTCAAAGAAGACAGAGGGTGGTGCGTTTCTGAATGGAGGGCTGTGACAAGTGGCGTTCCTCAGGGATCAGTGCTGGGATCTTTGCTATTTGTAATATATATAAATGATTTGGAGGATAACCGGCCTGTAATTACCTGGATTATTCTTGCTACCCTTCTTAAACAAAGAAACAACATTGGCTATTCTCCAATCCTCTGGGACCTCCCCTGTCGCCAGTAAGGAGAGAAAGATTTCTCTCAAGACCCCAGCAATTTCCTCCCTTGCCTCTCTCAGTATTCTGGGGTATATCCCATTAAGTCCTGGAGACTTGTCTACCTTAATGTTTCTCAAGAACCCCAATACCTCTTGAAACTTGATTAGTAAGTTTGCGGACGACACAGAGGTTGGTGGATTTGCGGGTAGCGATGAGGACCATCAGAGGATACAGCAGGATATAGATCAGTTGGAGACTTGGGCAGAGAGATGGCAGATGAAGTTTAATCCGGATAAATGTGAGGTAATGCATTTTGGAAGATCTAATACAGATAGGAAATATACAGTAAATGGCAGAACCCTTAAGAGCAAAGGGATCTGGGTGTACAGGTACACAGGTCACTGAAAGTGGCAATGCAGGTGGAGAAGGTAGTCAAGAAGGCATATGGCATGCTTGCCTTCATCGGCCGGGGCATTGAGTTTAAAAATTGGCAAGTCATGTTGCAGCTTTATAGAACCTTAGTTCGGCCACACTTAGAATATAGTGTTCAATTCTGGTCGCCACACTACCAGAAGGATGTGGAGGTTTTGGAGATGGTACAGAAAAGATTTACCAGGATGATGCCTGGTATGAAGGACATTAGCTATGAGGAGAGGTTGGAGAAACTTGGTTTGTTCTCACTGGGACGATGGAGGTTGAGGGCCGACCTGATAGAAGTCTACAAGATTGTGAGAGGCATGGACAGAGTGGATAGTCAGAAGCTTTTTCCCAGGGTGGAAGAGTCAATTACTCTGGGGCACAGGTTTAAGGTGTGAGGGGCAAGGTTTAAAGGAGATGTACGAGGCAGATTTTTTACACAGAGGGTGGTGGTTGCCTGGATCATGTTGCCGGGGCAGGTAGTGGAAGCGGATATGATCGTGACTTTAAGGGGCATCTTGACAAATACATGAATAGGATGGGAATCGAGGGATATGGTCTCCGGAAGGGTAGGGGGTTTTAGTTCAGACAGGCAGCATGGTCGGTGCAGGCTTGGAGGGCCGAAGGGCCTGTTCCTGTGCTGTAATTTTCTTTTTTTTGACTATTGGCATTATTTTATAATGACGACTGCATTTGCTTTTTTCTTTGTATCTTGGAGCCTGCAAGCTCACTTTTCGTTGTATTTGTGCACTATACAATGACAACATTGAAGTGATTTGGACCCGCCAAATGCTATCCATCAAAAAGCAGGTCATGAAAAAAGTCCAATTTTGGGTTGGCATCAATTTGAAGCTCACAAACGGTCCACCTTAAATTACCAAGGAATTGGCATTTCCCACTTCCTCGACCTGGTTTCTAATCGCTGGCTGAACTTTAACTTTTTTAAAAGCACAACCTCAGAATTAAGGGACGATCCTTTAAAACAGAGATGAGGAGGAATTTCTTCAGCCAGAGAGTGGTGAATCTGAGGAACTCTTTGCTGCAGAAGGCTGTGGAGGCCGGGTCATTGAGTATCTTTAAGACAGAGATATATAGGTTCTTGATTAACAAGGGGATCGGGGGTGATGGGGAAAAGGCAGGAGAATGGGGATGAGAAAAAATCAGCCATGATTGAATGGCAGAGCAGACTCGATGGGCCGAGTGGCCTAATTCTCCTCCTATGTCTTATGGTCTTAAGGAGTCAAATTTTATTAATACTCTGATTAGAAGTAATGCATACCCGGCAAAAATTTTTTTAGCATTTGGAAAATCCAGAGGTCGCGAATTATGCTGAAGTTGCAACTCCGTGAATGAAACGATTGGACATATTTGAGGCTCTTGTCCTTTTGTCAAAAATGCCAGAATCCTCAGACACAATAAGATCTTGCATCAATTGGAGGAGTATGCACACACACATCATTTTAAAGTTATTTCAGGACCCCCAATAAGAACGGCCGATAAAACAACTGTATAAACCCGACATGCTGATCAGCAATGGGAAAGAAGTTGCGGCTGTTGATATCACAACAAGATTGAAGATAACATTAATTCTCTGGAAAAAGCATGGGATGAAAAGGTTAAGAAGTATCAACATCCAACTAAAGAGATGAAACAACTGACAGGTGGTTCTGCTGTGAAGTTTTTTGGGTTTATTATAGGCGCCAGGGAAAATGATATACACAATATGACCTGGGTTGAAATTCCTCAATATTCAGAAATTTAAATCGTTTGTGGAACAAATCTGCTGACTGGCATTGTTACAGACGGTAAAAATCTTGGGATTTTTACAGACAAATGATGTTGCCTTATTGTTAACCACTTTTAATTCTTTTTTTCTTTTTGTATGTTTTGACATTTTATATGCTGATTTGTATATCTTGATCTTGTTTCTTTTCTTTTTTTAATTCATATTTTATTTAATAAAGTTTACTCTGTAATTATATAATATATGCAACATCAAAACACACATGAAATGATGAGGGATTTATGCCATTGTCAAGAGGCGTGTCTCATTGGCTCTGCATTACCCCGATTGGTTTTATTCTGCAGTTACAAAGGCACGAATTTAATATTTACAATTTTATTTTTTTAGCCCTGGATGGGTCGCCAGCATCGGAGCATCGGGACCCTCCCGATGCATCCTCTGTCAGAACACCGACAGGCCCTGCCCCTGAACGAACCTCCCCCCCACCCCCTTGGCAGAGATTCCCCCCCCCCCCAAGCCAATCACACCACCCCCCCATGCAGAGCTCCCCTCTTGACAAGCACCCCCCTTGCAAAAGCCCCCCCATCATGTTAAATACCTCTCCAGGCCCCACCACCACACATGTCCCACCCCCTTGGCACTGTCCATGGTGCACTTAGGGCACGCAACCAGGCACTGCTACGATGCCAGGTGGGCATGCCAGTGTGGCATTGCCCAATTTGCGCTGCCCAGATATCCCCCCCCATCACCTGGTGGTTCCATTGGCCTCTGATCCCCCCCTCCCCGCCCCCCCCCCGTCTCTCCCCCCGTCCCCCCTCCCCACCAGCGTGGTCCAAGCGCCTGGTCACTGCTGGTGAAGACCAGTAGTGATTCTCGTTGGTGTGATGTCTCACCGGCTGACCGGGGGGTTGGGGGGGGTGGGAGGGGCAACCGTACCGAACCGAACCCGGCAATCATATTGCAATGTAAGCAAATCTATGCAATTAGCCTTCACCCTCTTTCTGGTCACAAAACCATTCACGCCGGCAAAACAGGGCCAGGAAGATAGCAATACTTTAGTCTCGCACGCTATCTTCCCGGCTCACCGCGCTGATCGAGCGGCAAGTCGAGCCGGTAAGATCACCCCCTGTATCTTTCTTTCACACTCAGACTGAACAATCAGCCTTATTCTTGAGGCAGATTTCACAGAATATAACGTCTTCTAGCTGATCAAAAGAAAAGAAGAAATTCTTAGTTTAAACAGTTGCTGCTCGCTACACAGATTCCACAAGCATTTAGGTGAATACAGGATCCATTTTGAAATAAAGCTCCAGTCACGATAGAGTTGTGGAACACCTCCGCTCAGTCCACAAGCATGACCCTGACCTTCCGCTTGCTTGCCATTAGAATTCACCACCTTGCTCTCACACTCACATTTCTGTCCTCGGCCTGCTGCAATGTTCCGGAGAAGCCCAACACAAGCTGGACAAACAGCCCCTCATCTTCCGATGAGGCACTTTACAGCCTTCTGGACTCAACATTGAGTTCAACAACTTCACACCCTGAACTCTCTCCTACATTTTGATTTGTTTTTTGCCGAGTGCCAGTCTGCATCTTGTTTTCATGTTTTTTTGCTTCCAGACAGAGCTGTCCTTTATTCTGCCATTAACACTTACTCTGGACCAATGCTTTGTTTCTTTACCACAACCATTACCTCTCCCTTTGCCTTTTGTTCCAGGACATTTTTGTCATTTAATCTCACCCACCCTCGAACCAATCCCTGACTTTCCCTTTTGTTCTACCTGCCCCTCCCCCCTTTCTCACCAGCATCAAACCCATCACATTTCTCCCTCTCTTTAGTTCAGAAGTAGAGTTACATTGGACATAAAAAGTTATCTTTGTTTCTCTCTCCACAGATGCTGCCAGACCTGCTGCGATTTTCCAGTTCTTTCTGTGTTTATTTCAGAGCTAACTGTAGCGGTAGGAAAAACACTATTTATTATCCAGATAAAATAAATATCCTCCATCAGCTTTTGTGGATCATTTCAGTGGAAATGTGCTCTCCCAGGCTCAAAGAGCATCAGCCCACTGGAAACAAAGTCATGAGACCGTCCAGTCCAGCAGAAAGAAACCCTCCGACTCTCCACTTCACCAACTGTCAGAATGAACATGGTTCAGTCCTGGATGTGACTAACAGCAGCAATAACAGCAGAATCCAACCCCTGTCATCACTGGTGAACTCGCAGGTGAGATGACTGAGTGAACCCCTTCCCACACACAGAGCAGGTGAATGGTCTCTCCCCAGTGTGAATTCGCTCATGTTTCTGAAGGTGGGATGACCTTCTAAATCTCTTTGTGCAGTGAGAGCAGCTGAATGGTCTCTCCTCAGTGTGTGTGCGTTGGTGGAACATCAGTGCCCGAGAACTTTTGAAACCACTTCCACAGTCAGAACATTTAAAGGGTCTCTCCTGGGTGTGAGTGACTTTGTGTTTCAGCAGGGCGGATGACTGAGTGAATCCCTTCCCACACACAGAGCAGGTGAACGACCTTTCCCCAGTGTGAACTCGCTGGTGTTCCCGCAGGCCGTTTGACCATTTAAACTTCTTTGTGCAGTGAGAGCAGCTGAACGGTCTCTCCTCAGTGTGAATGTACTGGTGGGCCTTCAGATTCTCAGCACGTTTGAATCCGCTCCCACAGTCAGGGCATTTAAAGGGTTTCTCATTGGTGTGAGTGAGATTGTGTTTCATCAGGCTGTGTGACCGAGTGAATCCCTTCCCACACACAGAGCAGCTGAACGGCCTCTCCCCAGTGTGAGCTCGCTGGTGTAGCTGCAGTGCGGATAACTGAGTGAATCCCTTTCCACACTGAAAGCAGCTGAACGGTCTGTCCTCAGTGTGAATGCACTGGTGGGCCATCAGTTCCCGAGACCTTTTGAAGCCGCTCCCACAGTCAGAGCATTTAAAGGGTCTGTCCCGGGTGTGAGTGACTTTGTGTCTTAGCAGGTGGGATGAAGCAGTGAATCCCATCCCACACTCAGAGCAGGTAAACGGTCTCTCCCTGGAGTGAACTCGCTGGTGTACCCGCAGATTGGATGATGTTTTAAATCTCATTGTGCAGTGAGAGCAGCTGGACGGTCTCTCCTCAGTGTGAGTGCGCTGGTGGGACACCAGTTCTCCAGAGCTTTTGAAGCCACTTCCACAGTCAGAGCATTTAAATGGTCTCTCCAGGGTGTGAGTGACTTTGTGCCTCAGCAGGTGGGATGAATGAATGAATCCCTTCCCACAGACAGAGCAGGTGAATGGCTTCTCCCCACTGTGACTGCGTCGATGAATTTCCAGCTCAGATGGGGACATGAATCCCTTTCCACAATCCCCACATTTCCACAGTTTCTCCATGGTGTGGGTCTCCTTGTATCTTTCCTCATGCATCAATACAACACGGGTACAATCTCTTCCTGCTCTGAATGCTGCAATGTTTTTTTCAGGCTGTGCAACTGGATAAAGTTGGTTCCACACTCAGTGCACTGGAACACTCTCACTCGGGTGTGTTTATGTGTGTCGGTGCTTTTCCAGCCACACTGATGTTTAAAATCTTCTGAAGCAGACAGAACAGAGAAACATTTCTCCTTCTAGATTCAAAGGTATTCAGGTCCGGATGAATTGAGTGACTCTGTCAGATATTGATGTGAAGTTTGGTTTAAGATTTCTGTCTGTGAACTCTCATCTTCTGATATCCTGTGAAAGAAGTTTACAAATTCACCATTGTCAGAGCAGGACAGAAATTCAGAACAGACAATTCTAGTTTCTCTGGAACATTCTCTCCTCTCGCATTCCCCAAAAGCTGTAAATCTCCATCCCACACACTCTCCCTCCATTCTCACTCTGCTGTATCTAATATTCACCCTCCCAATTCTCCTGAAGGTGCTGATTGAGGCTGATTGACAGATCCATGCTCACTGCTTCCTGTCCTGGACACAGAGAGCTGGAAATCTCCATGCAGGCTGCCAGACAGATATATGTCTATCTGACTGGACTAACAATGTGTGGAATGTACAGACTGGGGGAACAATGGGTGGGGGCGGAGCTCCCGGTCCGCGCGCCTGAACCCGGAGACGTCACCGCGGAGCAGAGTGATTGCTATTGGCTGATTCAGGCAGGGCTCCATTGTGCCGTCACAATGACTCAGAGGGGCGTTCCCAGCACACAGTGTCCCATTGGCAGCAATATCACTGGTTACAGAAGCAGCACACTGCGGATTGGACACCAGCTCAGCGCGGCTGGCGGTCAGAGCCCCGCCCACCCCCACGTGGGCCCGCGCTCCGCCCCCTCATTGTCCACATGCGGCGGATTGACCAATGGTAACCCGTGGAGGACCGGATGGGCGCTGGTCCTTCAGCCAATCGGAGACCGGGCCTTGTGTTAATGGCTGCGTGAAGCTTCCTTCATTGTTGTTGGTTCTGCTGCTCTCCCTCTGAGTGAAGATTAAGCTTCAGACAGACTCAAACTTCCTCCAGCAACCTCGGTTCGAATCCGAGTCACGGCAGTAACATTTGCACTGTCTCGTCTGTTTACTGATTTAACGATGTGGAGATGCCGGCGTTGGACTGGGGTAAACACAGTAAGAAGTTTAACAACACCAGGTTAAAGTCCAACAGGTTTATTTGGTAGCAAAAGCCACACAAGCTTTCGAGGCTCTGAGCCCCTTCTTCAGGTGAGTGGGAATTCTGTTGTGAACAGAATTCCCACTCACCTGAAGAAGGGGCTCAGAGCCTCGAAAGCTTGTGTGGCTTTTGCTACCAAATAAACCTGTTGGACTTTAACCTGGTGTTGTTAAACTTCTTACTGATTTAACTTCAGTTTGTTTATTTGGTTTGACCTTAAAAGAGGCAACATCTGTGAGTAAAACACTTTCTTTTCTCCCCCTTTCCATTTCTTTTCTCATTCATAGAATAAAATCCCTACAGTGCAGAAGGAGGCCATTCGGCCCATCAGGTCTGCACCGACCACAATCACATCCAGGCCTTATTCCTGTAACCCCACATATTTACTTTGCTAATCCTCCTGACACTGAGGGGCAATTTAACCTGGCCAATCCACCGAACCCGCACATCTTTGGACTGTGGGAGGAAACCGGAGCACCCGGAGGAAACCCACACAGACACGGGGAGAACGTGCAAACTCCACACAGACAGTGACCCAAGCCGGGAATTGAACCGGGTCCCTGGCGCTGTGAGGACTGCTAAATTCTGGGCTTCAATTTTTAACTTCCAGGCTACCACTCGCTGCCGAAATAAAAATCCTACTCCCATTCTTCATGTATCTGTAACCAGGTAATACAGTGTATTACACACATTATCAGTCTGCTCATTTATGTCCAAATGTAAAACTTTACCGTGGTTGTCAGCTTGAAGATTTTTTAGCTCTCTGTGTATATGACAGGAAGCAGTGAGCATGGGTCTGTCAATCAGTCTCAATCAGCACCTTCAGGAGAATTGGGAGGGTGAATATTAGATACAGCAGAGTGAGAATGGAGGGAGAGTGTGTGGGATGGAGATTTGCAGGGAATGAGAGAGGAAAGAATGTTCAATAAAAACTAGAATTGGTCCCTAATTTTCTATTCTGTACTGACACTGATAACTTCTGTCAACTCGTTTTACAGGATATTGAAAGAGGAATCACAGGCTGAAATCTCAAACATCACATCTAGATCTGACAGAGTCATATTCCCTGGGACCTGAATATTATCGGCCTTTGGATCCAGAAGGAGAAATGATTGTCCGGTCTGTTGATTTGAAAAGCTTTCAAATATCAGTGTGATTTGAAAAGCACCAACACACTGCCACAGTCGAGTGAGAGTGTTCCAGTGCACTGACGAAAGAGATTCAACCAGTTACACAGCCTGAATAAATATCACACCATTCACAGTGGAGAGAGACTGTACACATGTTCTATGTGTGAACGACACTTCAACTGATTGTCCACCCAAGAGAGAGGCAAAGACATCTGCACCATGGAGAAACCATGGAAATGTGCGGACTGTGGGAAGAGATACAGAGCCCCATCCCTGCTGGAAGCTCATCGGCGCAGCCACACTGGGGAGAGGCCGTTCACCTGCTCTCAGTGTGAGAAGGGATTCACTCAGTTATCCGGCCTGCGGACACATGAGCGAGTTCACACAGGCGAGAGGCCATGCATCTGCTCTCAGTGTGGAAAGGGATTCACTTGGCCATCTGACCTGCGGACACATGAGCGAGTTCACACAGGGGAGAGGCCGTTTACCTGCTCTCAGTGTGGAAAGGGATTCACTTGGTCATCTGACCTGCGGGTACACCAGCGGGTTCACACTGGAGAGAGGCCGTTCACCTGCTCTCAGTGTGGGAAGGGATTCACTCGGTCATCTCACCTGCAGTCACACCAGCGGGTTCACACTGGGGAGAGGCCATTCACCTGCTCTCAGTGTGGGAAGGGATTCACTCAGTCATACGACCTGAAGAGACACCAGCAATTTCACACTGGGAAGAGACCGTTCACCTGCTCTCAGTGTGGGAAGGGATTCACTCAATCATCTGACTTGCAGAGACACCAGCGAGTTCACACTGAAGACAGGCCGTTCAGCTTTGGGAACGGATTCAGAGTTTCATCTCAGCTGCTGAGACACCAACAAGTTCACGAGTGATTCCAGGGGTTGGATTCTGCTGTTATTGTTTCTGCTCTCAATTACATCCAGGACTGCATTTTGTTCATTCTCACAGTTGGTCAATGGGGAGGGTCGGAGGGTTTCTTTCTGCTGGACTGGCCGGTCTCATGACTTTGCCTCCAGTGGGCTGATGCTCTTTGAGTCTTGTTGCGAATACCTGGTTTCAGATTTCACAAGGATCACAGAGTGACAGGGTGTTAGGAAGTTCAGAGATAGTTGGGCCGAAGGGCCTGTTTCCATGCTGTAAACCTCTATGACTCTATGGGTACGATAGGTATAGAGGGATATGGGCCAAATGTGGGCAATTGGGATTAGTTTAGGTGTTTTTTTAAAAAAAGGGCGGCATGGACAAGTTGGGCCAAAGGGCCTGTTTCCATGCTGTAAACCTCTCTGACTCTATTCAGTATTTCTGTTTGAAACCCCCCAAATGCCCATCCAATTTCCTTTGTAATTGTTTATTGTCTCCACTTCCTCCACCCTCATAGGCAGCGAGTTCCAGGTCATTACCATTCACTGCATCAAAATATTCTTCCTCACATCCCCCCCGGCATATCTGACCAAAAACCTTAAATCTGTGTCCCCCTCATCCCTGTCCCATCAGCGAATGGGAACAGCTTTTCTTTGTCTACCTTATCTACACCTGTCAGAATCTTGTCCACCTCTATCAAATCTCCCCTCAACCTCCTTTGCTCCAAGGAGAACAACCCCAGCCTGACATTGACAATAAAGAACAAACTAACAGAATATGTTAATACCTGAAATCAAATGGGAATGTTTAATTTCTGTTTTAAAGATATTGTGGATATATTGTCCTGGACAATAAAGAAATTGGAATAACTCACCTTGGGTGTGGTTGAATGGAATATATCAATCTGGTATCCACCTACAGTCTAGTGAAAGTCTGGAATGTGTAGCTGGAAATCCCTCCCTAACAGCACTGTGGGTGTACTTACACCTCAGGCATTGTAGCAGTTCAGGAAGGCAGTGTTGGCGCTGATCGTGGCTGAGGCAGCTACATACAGCCACATATTCTGTTATAATTGAAGGACAGCAGATTGAATGTGAGGCATTATGGGACTGGACTATCTTGACCACATTCCTGTGACTGCTCAGTTTCTGCAATCACGAACCATTAAAGCTGCTTAGCAGGGCCCCGACAGAGGACCTGGTGAGAATATTTACTCAGAGTGAGTTAGAATTAAACTTATCCCAGGATTGGCTGGTGTTCAGCGGCTGAGATACCTGAATCTGTAAAAAGGGGGTCTGACCAATCAACAAACAGTGATAGGTAGTTGGTAAAGAAATTAAGAAGTGTTCTCATGCATTGTTTAAATTAATTTATCATCAATTTGTGATAAGAACTGTGAGGGACTTGTGACCTGATAGTCGGTGAAGTGACGGTATACTCCAATTCGCACTAGACTGAAAAGCAGACCTCAGAGTAGGTTCTAATGGTTATAATCTGACCCAAGCATGGCCAGTGAAAAATCAAAGCTCGAGTGAGGACCGGACAGGTCTCTTACCTGCCATTTGGAAACTAAGAACAAGAAACTTAGCGATAAAATGATTAGAGAATAGAACCAGTGTTTCTAGTTTGGATGACACTTCATAAGAGCTCTTATAAAGGGTCATCCAGAATCGAAACGTTGGCTCGATTCTCCACAGATGCTGTCAGACCTGCTGAGATTTTCCAGCATTTTCTGTTTTTATTCAGATTCCAGCATCCACAGTATTTTACTTTTATGATAAAATGATTAGTTCTGATTGGAATCCCCACGACCCTCCCACAAAACAGAGGGAGTGGTGGCAAAAAAAGAAAAAGGATAAGGATGATAAAGTCTGCGTTCTGATTCTCTGAACCCATGTAAAATTTACAAAATGTGTGAACCAGTTTATAAAGAACAGAATTTAACCATCCCCAACAAAAACTGATCAAATTAAAAGAATTAGGTTGAGGACTAAAACAAAATTAATAGATGAAGTTTAAAGTTAAGTTTGTTTTGTTGTTCGAGAGGTTTTTTTAACTTGTGTAGTTGTGTGCCAAGTTTTTTCTGCTCACTCACCATCCCTTTAGGTTCTGTAGAAAAGTTAACTCTTTCAGCAAACAGTTCATTTGTTTTTAAATTGCCCGAAAGCTCATGTCTATTTTAGTTTATAATTGAAGATTTATGGGGATTGGTTAAGATAGGCTTTCGACGTTTTTAAAGTATAAAAAGTGGTCTTGAGAAGCCAATCGGACAACATGGTTAGCACTGCTGCCTCACAGCGCCAGGGATCTGGGTTCAATTCCTGCCTCAATCAATGTCTGTGTGGACTTTGCACATTCTCCCCGTGTCTGCGTGGGTTTCTTCCGGGTGCTCCAGTTTCCGCCCACAGTCCAGAAATGTGCGGGTAAGGTTGATTGGCCATGCTAAATTAACCCTGCTATCAGGGGGATTAACAGGTTAAATATGTGGGGTTCCGGGAATAGGGCCTGGGAGGGATTATGGTTGGTGCAGACTCGATGGGCCGAATGGCCTCCTTCTGCACTGTAGTGATTCTATGTTCTATGTATGTATATGTAATTAGGTAGAGAGAGGTGGAGGGAGAGATGTTTACAGAGAGGTGTGGAGAGCTGTTGGTTTTACAAGTTATCCATGTTTTTGGAGCGGTCACTTCATGTCCTGGTCTGAGAGGGATGGAGAGAAGTCTGTTCAATTGTTAATGTTAAACTTTCTCTATTAACTGTTAATCGACACTTTGCTTTTCATCTTTCTGACTTGTTACATTTTTAATGGTTAATAAACTTTCTGAATTCACCATTTAAAGTGTTATTTCTTGCCATATGGTTAAGACACTGGAACCTGGTGTGATTTACGATTAGGGAGGTTATTGTAAACAAGAGAACCCCCATAAATCTTAGTTCAAATAAATCAAAGTTCTAACAAATGGAATGTTATCCTTTATTATGAGAGACATTGAACAGAGAAGTAAAGATGTTATGCTTCAGTTATACAGGGTGTTGCTGAGACTGCATCTTGAATACTGGGTGCAGCTTTGTCTCCTGTTTAACACCGGATACAAATTGATTCAGAGCAGGTTAAATAGATTGCTTCCCAATTCTTCAACCTCACAGTATAAATTTTGTCCAAATTTCCTTGTCTTCAGCTCTGACCAAGGGTCACCCTGACTCAAAATGTTGTCTCTATTCTCTCTCTACAGATGCTGTCAGACTTGCTGAGATTGTCCAGCATTTTCTGTTTTTGTTTCAGATTCCAGCAACAGCAGAATTTTTTCTTCATACCAATTCTTGTTAGATCAGGGCATCGAAAGTATCGGTGAAAGTAACAAGAATGTGGAACTCCACACAAACAGATCAGCCATGATGTAAATAAATGCTGGAGCAGACTCAAAGGGCCAAATGACCAACTTCTGCTCCGATGTCGAATGTTGATCACAAATTCCTGAGAATTGTGAAACAAGACTGGAAGATTCACCTTGCTTGTGTTAGTGGGAAAATGTCCAGGAGAACCATCACTGTGAAGGACAGCTCTGGGATTAAAGGTTGCCAGACTGGAAAAGGAAAACAATGGAAATAAACCCTTGGGGAGTGAAAAATCACCTTGGACTCATTCTTGGAGAATTAAGTGTCAACATTCCAAGGCAGAGTAAAACATAACCATTCAGTGAGGTATTTGATTAAGAGTAAAAGGACAACGTTCAATTTTACAGTTTAAGGGCAATGTTCCCTACAAAAAGTGTTTAGTCATTGTTGCTTCCAGTTTGTCAGAGTAAAAGTCATAAAACTTGAAGTTTTGTCGTGTGATTCTTTAATTTACTCACTGGGTTTAGAATTCATTTTTAAAAATTATTGATCATTACAGAGATCTAATAATTCATTTAAAGCCACATGTTCGACTTCCCTTTTGCGCCTGCGGCTCCTTTCTGTCTCTCTATTGCTCGTGTCAATGACAGCCAGGCAACAGAGCTGAGGGCTGAATTTAGCTGAGAATAACGGGGCCTGCGCCCCAGTTGGGAAACTGCCCTGTGCATCGCAATAATAGAGAGACAGGAAGGTGCTGGAGGACTGAGTGGGAAATGGGCCTCCAACCAATTGTTATGTCAGTCACTCAGAGCTAAAGAGAACCCGTCTCTTTAAATTCATATACAGGGAAGAGGCTGCAATGAAATCTGCCCTTCAAACCTGCACAAAAGCAGGAGGCTGAGATTGACAGGCAGCAGGAGGAGTCCATTCAGCCCATCGTGCCCCTGCTATCTGTTTGAAAGGACTCTCTGATTCATCCAACTGCTCTGTTCTTACCCCACAGCCCTGCAAATTCTTCCCTTTCAAGTCTTTACCCTTTGGAAAGATTCTATTGAATCTGCTTTCAGGCAGATCAGAACAACTCACTGTGTCAAAAAATATAATCTCATCTCCCCCCCTGACCCCTTTGCCAATTACCTTAGAGGGACTCACTTTCTGTTAAAGAGCCTGCCAACCCCTCTCACCCACTTTCCCTAAAGTGCATCAACCTCATCAGAAAAAGTCCAGAACAATCAAACACCTTTACTGATGAAAGTTTATTAATGAAACAGAACATGGTTAAAACAAACAGAAAATGACTTGAGGATCAAAGACAACCAGAGTAAAAGGATGTTCACAATGTTCTGGACCCAAATGGTTTCTCTTTAATTCATCTGCAGCCTGTTCCCTGCCCTCTTTGTGGAACACCTCTGCTCAGTCCACAAGCATGACCCTGACCTTCCGCTTGCCATTAGAATTCACCACCTTGCTCTCACGCTCACATTTCTGTCCTCGGCCTGCTGCAATGTTCCGGAGAAGCCCAACACAAGCTGGACAAACAGCCACTCATCTTCCGATGAGGCACTTTACAGTCTTCTGGACTCAACATTGAGTTCAACAACTTCACACCCTGAACTCTCTCCTCCATTTTGATTTGTTTTTTGCCGAGTGCCAGTCTGCATCTTGTTTTCATGTTTTTTGCTTCCAGACAGAGCTGTCCTTTATTCTGCCATTAACACTTACTCTGGGCCAATGCTTTGTTTCTTTACCACAACCATTACCTCTCCCTTTGCCTTTTGTTCCGGGACATTTTTGTCATTTAATCTCACCCGCCCCCTAACCAATCCCTGACTTTCTCTTTGTTCTACCTGCCCCTCCCCCCTTTCTCACCAGCATCAAACCCATCACATTTCTCCCTCTCTTTAGTTCTGAAGTAGAGTTACATTGGACGTGAAACATTAACTCTGTTTCTCTCTCCACAGATGCTGCCAGAGCTGCTGTGTTTTTCCAGCTCTTTCTGTATTTATTTTAGATCTACCTGTAGTGGTAGGAAAAGCACTCTTTACTATCCAGGATAAAATAAATGTCCTTCATCAGCTTTTGTGGATCATTTCAGTGGAAATGTGCTCTCCCAGGCTCAAAGAGCATCAGCTCACTGGGAGCAAAGTCGTGAGACTGGCCAGTCCAGCAGAAAGAAACCCTCCGACCATCCCACTTCACCAACTGTCAGAATGAACATGGTTCAGTCCTGGATGTGATTAACAGCAGCAATAACAGCAGAATCCAACCCCTGTAATTGTTTGTGAACTCGCTGGTGTCTCCACAGGTTGGATGACTGAGTGAATCCCTTCCCACACACAGAGCAAGTGAACGGTCTCTCCCCAGTGTGAACTCGCTGGTGTTTCCGCAGTGTGGATGACGTTCTAAACCTCCTTGAGCAGTGAGAGCAGCTGAACGGTCTCTCCTCCGAGTGGAAGCGCTGGTGGACCATCAGTTCCTGAGAGCTTTTGAAGCCACTCCCACAGTCAGAGCATTTAAAGGGTCTCTCACTGGTGTGAGTGACTTTGTGTGTCAAAAGACGGGAAAACTGAGTGAATCCCTTCCCACACACAGAGCAGGTGTATGGTTTCTCCCCAGTGTGAACTCGCTGGTGTGACTGCAGTGTGGATGAATTACTGAATCCCTTCCCACAGTCAGTGCAGGCAAATGCTCTCTCCCCGGTGTGAACCCGCTGGTGCCTAGCCAGGGAGGATGTCTCGCTGAATTGTTTTCCACACTTAGAGCAGGTGAATGGTTTCTCCCCAGTGTGAACCCGTTGGTGTGTCAGCAGGCTTGATGAATCTCTGCATCTCTTCCCACACTCAGAGCAGGTGAATGACCTCTCCCCGGTGCAAATTCGCTGGTGCTTCCACAGGTTGGATGATGTTCTAAACCTCTTTGTGCAGTGAGAGCAGCTGAACGGTCTCTACTCAGTGTGAATGCGCTGGTGGAACATGAGTTCCCGAGAGCTTTTGAAGTCACTCCCACAATCAGAGCATTTAAAGGGTCTGTCATTAGAGTGAGTGATGTTGTGTCTCTGCAGGCTGGGTAACTCAGTGAATCCCTTCTCACACTGAGAGCAGGTAAATGGTCTCTCTTCAGTGTGAATGTGTCCATGAATTTCCAGCCGAGATGGGAATCTGAATCTTTTTCCACAGTCCTCACATTTCCACGGTTTCTCCATGGTGCGGGTGTCCTTGTGACTCTCCAGATTAAACAATCATTTAAATCTCACATAGAACATGGGTACAGTCTCTCCCTGCTGTGAATGCTGTGGAGCTGGTTAAAGCTCTATCCACAGTCAGTGCATTGGAACACTCTCACTCGGGTGTGTGTGTGTGTGTGTGTATATCGGTGCTTTTCCAGTCACATTGATGTTTAAAATCTTCTGAAGCAGACAGAACAGAGAAACATTTCTCCTTCAACATTTAAAGGGCAATATATTCAGATTCCGATGAATTGAGTGTCAGATGTTGATGTGACGTTTGGTTTGAGATTTCAGTCTGTAAATCCTCACCTCCTGATATCCTGTCAAAAGGAGTTCACAAGAGTCATCACTGCCATGATAGGATAGAAATTCAGAACAGACAGTTCCAGTTTCTATGGAATATTCTTTCCTCTCTCATTCAAAGCTGTAAATCGCCATCCCACACACTCTAGGAGATTTTAAAGTCACTTCATTGCAGTGTTAATGTAACCTGATTTGTGACAATAAAATAAATTTTGAAAACTCCCTCCATTCTCACTCTGCTGTATCTAATATTCACCCTCCCAATCCTCCTGAAGGTGCTGATTGAGGCTGATTGACAGATCCATGCTCACTGCTTCCTGTCCTGGACACAGAGGTGGAAATCTTCAAGGTGACATCACGTTAAAGTTTTACATTTGGCCATAAGTGAGCAGACTGACGATGTGTGTAATACACTGTATTAGCTGGTTACAGATACAAGAAGAGTGTGAGGAGGATCTTTATTTAGGCATCAAGTGGTGACCTGGAAGTTAAAAATTGAAGTCAGGAATGAGGAAAGAAATAGAAAGGGGAAGAAAGGAAAAGGTTTTACTCACAGATGTTGGCCTCTTTTAAGGTCAAAACAAATAAACAAACTCAAATTAAATCAGGACAAAGTAAAAAGGGCAGCTCCCCAAAAGGAAGGGGAACAGCTCGAACAAAAATCAAAGTACAAAGGAAACTTAAAAACATCAAATTAAAATGTGATTATTAGGGTCGATAACGCACCCCAACCCCTGCGGTGCCCTCTTTTTAGGTCAAACCAAATAAACAAACTCAGATTAAATCAGGACAAAGTAAAAGGGGCAGCTCCCCAAAAAGGAGGGGGAACAGCCCGAACAGAAATCAAAGTACAAAGGAAACTTAAAAACATCAAATTATTTTGTGATTATTGGGGTCAATAATGCACCCCAACCCCTGCGGTGCCCAGCGGGCGCGGAAAGCGTCAACCTCGCCCGTGGACACCGCATGCTCCCTCTCCAGGGACACCTGGCCGCGACCTCTTTTTAGGTCAAACCAAACCAAGTAAACAAACTCAGATTAAATCAGGACAAAGTAAAAGGGGCAGCTCCCCAAAAAGGAGGGGGAACAGCCCGAACAGAAATCAAAATGCAAAGGAAACTTAAAAACATCAAATTAAAATGTGATTATTCAGGTCGATAACGCACCCCAACCCCTGCGGTGACCAGCGGGCGCGGAAAGCGTCAACCTCGCCCGTGGACACCGCATGCTCCCTCTCCAGGGACACCTGGCCGCGAACGTAGCCGCGGTAGAGGGGAAGACAGAGGAGGGAGTTTCACTCTGAAGCTCATTGGCTACATTCCGCATTGTGACGTCACAACGGAGCGCTGCCTGAATCAGCCAATAGGAATCAGAATTCTCCGCGGTGACGTCTCCAGGTTCCAGTGCGCAGGCCCGGGCGCGCGGACCCGGGAGCCCCACCCCCACCATTGATTCCCTTCCCCTGCACCACATCGAGCCAAGGTTTCCAGGCAACCGGCTGACGGCTCCGGCCAGAGCGAGAAGCCGCTCGGTGATCTCCCCCTCCACCCCCGGCCCAGGACTGCGCATGTCCAAGGGAGAGGGGACTCTGCCATGTGCGAGGGAGTGCCCACTTTTGACCTTCATGCTGAGGTATTGGCCAATGGGAAGAGTGGAAGGACCGGAAGGGCTCGGGTCCTCCAGCCAATCAGAGCTCCCCCACTGTCTGAATGCGGAAGTGGACAATGAGCTTGTTCAGCTGCTCACTCCTGCCCAGCAAAGCTGCTGCTCTCTCTCTGAATGAAGATTGAGCTTCAGACAGACTCAAACTTGCTCCTGTCGCCAACATCTGTGAGTGGGAAAGATTGGATTGTCCAGCCAGTCCACCATATTGGCCGTTCGCTTTGCGTGTTGGCCAGTATAGTGTGCTCCAGGCAGGGGGCGGGCAGAGGATAAGGAGTTCAAGGCGGGCTTAATGCGCGCCTTGCGGTGAGCTTTTGGAAATGTGGCCGCTGGGAGGAACGCCTTGGTCGGCGTGAAGTTTCTGTTTCAGGTGCTTGGGTTCGTGACTTGTGCAAGAACTTTTTGTTTCGGCTGGGGCTTGTTGAATGCTGCTCTCGCTGGGATTCCTGTGCCTTGAAAGGCGTGGCCCAGGTAGATGCAATCTCGGAAGACCCAAGCCAGGGAGGAGCCATTTGGGAACTATGGTTTCGGAAGGTTCAGCCGCGGAAGGTGTGACCCCAGACGGTGCAGCCCCAGTGGGTGTGATTTTGGAAGATCTGGCCCGGAGTGGTGGACTTTGGAGGACTGTAGTTGAGCGTTGTCGACTTCGGACGGTGGAATGTTGATGGGCGAAGCTCTGGAAGGCGATGCCTCCGAAATGTTTCACAATTGTATGGTTGTTCATGGATTGTTTGTTATTGTAATATGTGGTTATTCTGTTATGATAGTTGGTGGTTTGTTCCGGCCCCCGTCTATTTTCTTGCGTTATTTGTGGCCTGGGGGGCATCCCCCCCTGGATAAAGTCACCCCCGGGGGGTGTGACATCCACTTGGGGAAAGTTCTGGGTGGTGAAGCCCCGGACATAGTAACACCAGAGGGATTTTATTCTCCGGGAGAAAAATTGGGAAGGCAGGCCCGAACTGAGTACCCTGGAGAGACTCTCCCACCGCCCCGGCTGAAATTCCGGAAGGGATTCCGGATTGAGGAGGCGGGGTGGTTTCCCCATTTCCCCCCTCCGGCTGAACATCCGTAAGGTGTAACCCCCGGATATGAGTACCACTGGAGGGTTGCATCCCCCGGCAGGTGGACAAACCCAGGGGACGGTGCCCTTATGCTTCAGTGTTTATTTTTTGTTGTGTACAGTTGTAGTGTTGTGTTAATGTTTGTAGATTTGTAGATTATGATTTGTAAATGGAGGTGTATTTTGAGGGCAATGCCCTGGAAAACTGTAATTGACGATGAACACTTCCGAAATGGAAGGTAGTAATTGATAAATGGATGGTGTTAGCCATCGGTAATGTATTTTTCATGGATTGTTTGTTATTGTAATATGTGGTTTTCCTGTTATGGTAGTTGGTGGTTTGTTCCGGCCCCCGTCTATTTTCTTGTGTTATTTGTGGCCTGGGGGGCATCCCCCCCTGGATAAAGTCACCCCCGGGAGGTGTGACATCCACTTGGGGAAAGTTCTGGGTGGTGAAGCCCCGGACATAGTAACACCAGAGGGATTTTTATTCTCCGGGAGAAAAATTGGGAAGGCAGGCCCGAACTGAGTACCCTGGAGAGACTCTCCCACCGCTCCGGCTGAAATTCCGGAAGAGATTCCGGATTGAGTAGGCGGGGCGGTTTCCCCATTTCCCCCCTCCGGCTGACCATCCGTAAGGTGTAACCCCCGGATATGAGTACCACTGGAGGGTTGCATCCCCCGGCAGGTGGACAAACCCAGGGGACGGTGCCCTTATGCTTCAGTGTTTATTTTTTGTTGTGTACAGTTGTAGTGTTGTGTTAATGTTTGTAGATTTGTAGATTATGATTTGTAAATGGAGGTGTATTTTGAGGGCAATGCCCTGGAAAAATGTAATCGACGATGAACCCTTCCGAAATGGAAGATAGTAATTGATAAATGGATGGTGTTAGCCATCGGTAATGTATTTTTCATATTTGTTCTTTGTCCATTTGTAATTGTTTTGTAATATCGTATTTGTACTAACCAACGGAAAATCTTTGCATTATTTGTGGCCTGGTGGGTATCCCCCCCCTCTCCCCCCCTGGATAGAGTGACCCCCGGGGGGTGTGACATCCAGTTGGGGAAAGTGTCCGGGGCACCCAGAATAGTAACACCGGGGGGTTTTATTCTCCGGGAGAAAAATTGTGAAGGCAGGCCGAATTGAGTATCCCGGAGAGCCTTTCCCACCGCCCCAGCCGAAAATCCGGAAGGCAGTCCGGATTGAGTAGGTTCGGGGTGGTTTTCCTATCCCCCCGCCTCCAGCCGAACATCCGTCAGGTGGAACCCCCGGACCTGAGTACCTCTGGAGGGTTGCATCCCCCGGCAGGGGAAAAACCCGGGAGGCGGTGCCCTGGAGGGCGGCGGATATGCTGCAATGTTTATTCTTGTTGTGTTGTACTAATGTTTGTCACTTTGTAGATTATGATTTGTAATTGGAGGTGTATTGAGAGGGCAATGCCCTGGAAAACTATGACCGTTAGTGAACCCTTCCGAAATAGAAGATAGTAACTGATAAATGGATGGCGTTAGCCATTGGTAATGTATTTTTTCACATTTTGTTCTTTGTGTATTTGTAATTGTTTTGCATTAACGTATTTGTAATAAACAAAAAGAAACCAACATCTGTGAGTGGGAAAGATTGGACTGTCCAGCCAGTCCACCATATTGGCCGTTCGCTTTGCGTGTTGGCCAGTAGAGTGTGCTCCAGGCAGGGGGCGGGCAGAGGATAAGGAGTTCAAGGCGGGCTTAATGCGCGCCTTGCGGTGAGCTTTTGGAAATGTGGCCGCTGGGAGGAACGCCTTGGTCGGCGTGAAGTTTCTGTTTCAAGTGCTTGGGTTCGTGACTTGTGCAAGAACTTTTTGTTTCGGCTGGGGCTTGTTGAATGCTGCTCTCGCTGGGATTCCTGTGCCTTGAAAGGCGTGGCCCAGGTAGATGCAATCTCGGAAGACCCAAGCCAGGGAGGAGCCATTTGGGAACTATGGTTTCGGAAGGTTCAGCCGCGGAAGGTGTGACCCCAGACGGTGCAGCCCCAGTGGGTGTGATTTTGGAAGTTCTGGCCCGGAGTGGTGGACTTTGGAGGACTGTAGTTGAGCGTTGTCGACTTCGGACGGTGGAATGTTGATGGGCGAAGCTCTGGAAGGCGATGCCTCCGAAATGTTTCACAATTGTATGGTTGTTCATGGATTGTTTGTTATTGTAATATGTGGTTTTCCTGTTATGGTAGTTGGTGGTTTGTTCCGGCCCCCGTCTATTTTCTTGCGTTATTGTGGCCTGGGGGGCATCCCCCCCTGGATAAAGTCACCCCCGGGGGGTGTGACATCCACTTGGGAAAATGCTCTGGGTGGTGAAGCCCCGGACATAGTAACACCAGAGGGATTTTATTCTCCGGGAGAAAAATTGGGAAGGCAGGCCCGAACTGAGTACCCTGGAGAGACTCTCCCACCGCCCCGGCTGAAATTCCGGAAGGGATTCCGGATTGAGTAGGCGGGGCGGTTTCCCCATTTCCCCCCTCCGGCTGAACATCCATAAGGTGTAACCCCCGGATATGAGTGCCACTGGAGGGTTGCATCCCCCGGCAGGTGGACAAACCCAGGGGACGGTGCCCTTATGCTCCAGTGTTTATTTTGTGTTGTGTACAGTTGTAGTGTTGTGTTAATGTTTGTAGATTTGTAGATTATGATTTGTAAATGGAGGTGTATTTTGAGGGCAATGCCCTGGAAAACTGTAATTGACGATGAACCCTTCCGAAATGGAAGGTAGTAATTGATAAATGGATGGTGTTAGCCATCGGTAATGTATTTTTCATGGATTGTTTGTTATTGTAATATGTGGTTTTCCTGTTATGGTAGTTGGTGGTTTGTTCCGGCCCCCGTCTATTTTCTTGCGTTATTTGTGGCCTGGGGGGCATCCCCCCCTGGATAAAGTCACCCCCGGGGGGTGTGACATCCACTTGGGGAAAGTTCTGGGTGGTGAAGCCCCGGACATAGTAACACCAGAGGGATTTTTATTCTCCGGGAGAAAAATTGGGAAGGCAGGCCCGAACTGAGTACCCTGGAGAGACTCTCCCACCGCCCCGGCTGAAATTCCGGAAGGGATTCCGGATTGAGTAGGCGGGGTGGTTTCCCCCATTTCCCCCCTCCGGCTGAACATCCGTAAGGTGTAACCCCCGGATATGAGTACCACTGGAGGGTTGCATCCCCCGGCAGGTGGACAAACCCAGGGGACGGTGCCCTTATGCTTCAGTGTTTATTTTTTGTTGTGTACAGTTGTAGTGTTGTGTTAATGTTTGTAGATTTGTAGATTATGATTTGTCAATGGAGGTGTATTTTGAGGGCAATGCCCTGGAAAACTGTAATTGACGATGAACCCTTCCGAAATGGAAGGTAGTAACTGATAAATGGATGGCGTTAGCCATTAGTAATGTATTTTTTCACATTTGTTCTTTGTGTATTTGTAATTGTTTTGTATTAACGTATTTGTAATAAACAAAAAGAAACCAACATCTGTGAGTGGGAAAGATTGGATTGTCCAGCCAGTCCACCATATTGGCCGTTCGCTTTGCGTGTTGTCCAGTATAGTGTGCTCCAGGCAGGGGGCGGGCAGAGGATAAGGAGTTCAAGGCGGGCTTAATGCGCGCCTTGCGGTAAACGTCTGGAAATGTGGCCGCTGGGAGGAACGCCTTGGTCGGCGTGAAGTTTCTGTTTCAAGTGCTTGGGTTCGTGACTTGTGCAAGAACTTTTTTGTTTCGGCTGGGGCTTGTTGAATGCTGCTCTCGCTGGGATTCCTGTGCCTTGAAAGGCGTGGCCCAGGTAGATGCAATCTCGGAAGACCCAAGCCAGGGAGGAGCCATTTGGGAACTATGGTTTCGGAAGGTTCAGCCGCGGAAGGTGTGACCCCAGACGGTGCAGCCCCAGTGGGTGTGATTTTGGAAGATCTGGCCCGGAGTGGTGGACTTTGGAGGACTGTAGTTGAGCGTTGTCGACTTCGGACGGTGGAATGTTGATGGGCGAAGCTCTGGAAGGCGATGCCTCCGAAATGTTTCACAATTGTATGGTTGTTCAGGGATTGTTTGTTATTGTAATATGTGGTTTTCATGTTATGATAGTTGGTGGTTTGTTCTGGCCCCCGTCTATTCTCTTGCGTTATTTGTGGCCTGGGGGGCATCCCCCCCTGGATAAAGGCACCCCCGGGGGTGTGACATCCACTTGGGGAAAGTTCTGGGTGGTGAAGCCCCGGATATAGTAACACCAGAGGGATTTTATTCTCTGGGAGAAAAATTGGGAAGGCAGGCCCGAACTGAGTACCCTGGAGAGACTCTCCCACCGCCCCGGCTGAAATTCCGGAAGGGATTCCGGATTGAGTAGGCGGGGTGGTTTCCCCATTTCCCCCCTCCGGCTGAACATCCGTAAGGTGTAACCCCCGGATATGAGTACCACTGGAGGGTTGCATCCCCCGGCAGGTGGACAAACCCAGGGGACGGTGCCCTTATGCTTCAGTGTTTATTTTTTGTTGTGTATCGTTGTAGTGTTGTGTTAATGTTTGTAGATTTGTAGATTATGATTTGTAAATGGAGGTGTATTTTGAGGGCAATGCCCTGGAAAACTGTAATTGATGATGAACCCTTCCGAAATGGAAGGTAGTAATTGATAAATGGATGGTGTTAGCCATCGGTAATGTATTCTTCAGATTTGTTCTTTGTTCATTTGTAATTGTTTTGTAATATCGTGTTTGTACTAACCAACGGAAAATCTTTGCATTGTTTGTGGCCTGGGGGGCATCCCCCCCCCCCCCCCGGATAGAGTGACCCCCGGGGGGTGTGACATCCAGTTGGGGAAAGTGTCCGGGGCACCCAGAGGGGTAACACCGGGGGGGTTTTGTTCTCCGGGAGAAAAATTGGGAAGGCAGGCCGAATTGAGTATCCCGGAGAGCTTTTCCCACCGCCCCAGCCGAAAATCCGGAAGGCAGTCCGGATTGAGTAGGTTCGGGGTGGTTTTCCTGTCCCCCCGCCTCCAGTCGAACATCCGTCAGGTGGAACCCCCGGACCTGAGTACCTCTGGAGGGTTGCATCCCCCGGCAGGGGAAAAACCCGGGAGGCGGTGCCCTGGAGGGCGGCGGAGATGCTGCAATGTTTATTCTTGTTGTGTTGTACTAATGTTTGTCACTTTGTAGATTATGATTTGTAATTGGAGGTGTATTGAGAGGGCAATGCCCTGGAAAACTATGACCGTTAGTGAACCCTTCCGAAATAGAAGATAGTAACTGATAAATGGATGGCGTTAGCCATTGGTAATGTATTTTTTCACATTTGTTCTTTGTGTCTTTGTAATTGTTTTGTATTAACGTATTTGTAATAAACAAAAAGAAACCAACATCTGTGAGTGGGAAAGATTGGATTGTCCAGCCAGTCCACCATATTGGCCGTTCGCTTTGCGTGTTGGCCAGTATAGTGTGCTCCAGGCAGGGGGCGGGCAGAGGATAAGGAGTTCAAGGCGGGCTTAATGCGCGCCTTGCGGTGAGCTTTTGGAAATGTGGCCGCTGGGAGGAACGCCTTGGTCGGCGTGAAGTTTCTGTTTCAAGTGCTTGGGTTCGTGACTTGTGCAAGAACTTTTTGTTTCGGCTGGGGCTTGTTGAATGCTGCTCTCGCTGGGATTCCTGTGCCTTGAAAGGCGTGGCCCAGGTAGATGCAATCTCGGAAGACCCAAGCCAGGGAGGAGCCATTTGGGAACTATGGTTTCGGAAGGTTCAGCCGCGGAAGGTGTGACCCCAGACGGTGCAGCCCCAGTGGGTGTGATTTTGGAAGTTTTGGCCCGGAGTGGTGGACTTTGGAGGACTGTAGTTGAGCGTTGTCGACTTCGGACGGTGGAATGTTGATGGGCGAAGCTCTGGAAGGCGATGCCTCCGAAATGTTTCACAATTGTATGGTTGTTCATGGATTGTTTGTTATTGTAATATGTGGTTTTCCTGTTATGATAGTTGGTGGTTTGTTCCGGCCCCTGTCTATTTTCTTGCGTTATTTGTGGCCTGGGGGGCTTCCCCCCCCTGGATAGAGTCACCCCCGGGGGGTGTGACATCCATTTGGGGAAAGTTCTGGGTGGTGAAGCCCCGGACATAGTAACACCAGAGGGATTTTTATTCTCCGGGAGAAAAATTGGGAAGGCAGGCCCGAACTGAGTACCCTGGAGAGACTCTCCCACCGCCCCGGCTGAAATTCCGGAAGGGATTCCGGATTGAGTAGGCGGGGTGGTTTCCCCCATTTCCCCCCTCCGGCTGAACATCCGTAAGGTGTAACCCCCGGATATGAGTACCACTGGAGGGTTGCATCCCCCGGCAGGTGGACAAACCCAGGGGACGGTGCCCTTATGCTTCAGTGTTTATTTTTTGTTGTGTACAGTTGTAGTGTTGTGTTAATGTTTGTAGATTTGTAGATTATGATTTGTAAATGGAGGTGTATTTTGAGGGCAATGCCCTGGAAAACTGTAATTGACGATGAACCCTCCCGAAATGGAAGGTAGTAATTGATAAATGGATGGGGTTGAGCCATCGGTAATGTATTTTTCATGGATTGTTTGTTATTGTAATATGTGGTTTTCCTGTTATGATAGTTGGTGGTTTGTTCCGGCCCCCGTCTATTTTCTTGCATTATTTGTGGCCTGGGGGGCATCCCCCCCCTGGATAAAGTCACCCCCGGGGGGTGTGACATCCACTTGGGGAAAGTTCTGGGTGGTGAAGCCCCGGACATAGTAACACCAGAGGGATTTTTATTCTCCGGGAGAAATATTGGGAAGGCAGGCCCGAACTGAGTACCCTGGAGAGACTCTCCCACCGCCCCGGCTGAAATTCCGGAAGGGATTCCGGATTGAGTAGGCGGGGTGGTTTCCCCCATTTCCCCCCTCCGGCTGAACATCCGTAAGGTGTAACCCCCGGATATGAGTACCACTGGAGGGTTGCATCCCCCGGCAGGTGGACAAACCCAGGGGACGGTGCCCTTATGCTTCAGTGTTTATTTTTGTTGTGCACAGTTGTAGTGTTGTGTTAATGTTTGTAGATTTGTAGATTGTGATTTGTAAATGGAGGTGTATTTTGAGGGCAATGCCCTGGAAAACTGTAATTGACGAGGAACCCTTCCGAAATGGAAGGTAGTAACTGATAAATGGATGGCGTTAGCCATTGGTAATGTATTTTTTCACATTTGTTCTTTGTGTCTTTGTAATTGTTTTGTATTAACGTATTTGTAATAAACAAAAAGAAACCAACATCTGTGAGTGGGAAAGATTGGATTGTCCAGCCAGTCCACCATATTGGCCGTTCGCTTTGCGTGTTGGCCAGTATAGTGTGCTCCAGGCAGGGGGCGGGCAGGCAGAGGATAAGGAGTTCAAGGCGGGCTTAATGCGCGCCTTGCGGTGAGCTTTTGGAAATGTGGCCGCTGGGAGGAGCGCCTTGGTCGGCGTGAAGTTTCTGTTTCAAGTGCTTGGGTTCATGACTTGTGTAAGAACTTTTTGTCTCGGCTGTGGCTTGTTGAATGTTGCTCTCGCTGGGATTCCTGTGCCTTGAATGGCGTGGCCCAGGTAGATGCAATCTCGGAAGACCCAAGCCAGGGAGGAGCAATTTGGGAACTATGGTTCAGGAAGGTTCAGCCGCGGAAGGTGTGACCCCAGACGGTGCAGCCCCAGTGGGTGTGATTTTGGAAGATCTGGCCTGGAGTGGTGGACTTTGGAAGACTGTAGTTGAGCTTTGTCAACTTCGGACGGTTTAATGTTGATGGGCGAAGCCCTGGAAGGCGATGTCTCCGAAATGTTTCACAATTGTATGGTTGTTCATGGATTGTTTGTTATTGTAATATGTGGTTTTCCTGTTATGATAGTTGGTGGTTTGTTCCGCACCCCCCTCCCCGTCTATTTCCTTGCGTTATTTGTGGCCTGGGGGGCATCCCCCCCTGGATAGAGTAACCCCCGGGGGGGGGGGGTGTGACATCCAGTTGGCGAAAATACTGGGTGGTGAAGCCCCGGACATAGTAACACCGGAGGGATTTTATTCTCCGGGAGAAAAATTGGGAAGGCAGGCCGAATTGAGTATCCGGAGAGCCTTTCCCACCACCCCGGCTTAAACTCCAGAAGGGATTCCGATAGAGTAGGTCCGGGGTGGTTTCCCCATTTCCCCCCTCCGGCCGAACATTCATAAGGTGTAACCCCCGGATATGAGTACCTCTGGAGGGTTGCATCCCCCGGTTGGGGACTGGCCCAGGAGGCGGTGCCCTGGAGGGTAGTGGTTATGTTTCAGTGTTTATTTTTTGTTGTTGTGGTGCTGTGTTAATGTTTGTAGATTTGTGGATTATGATTTGTAAATGGAGGTGTATTCATAGAAACCCTACAGTGCAGAAGGAGGCCATTCGGCCCATCGAGTCTGCTCCGACCACAATCCCACCCAGGCCCTACCCCCACATATTTACCCACTAATCCCTCTAACCTACGCATCTCAGGACTCTAAGGGGCAATTTTTAACCCAGCCAATCAACCTAACCCGCACATCTTTGGACTGTGGGAGGAAACCGGAGCACCCGGAGGAAACCCACGCAGACACGAGGAGAATGTGCAAACTCCACACAGACAGTGACCCGAGCCGGGAATCGAACCCAGGACCCTGGAGCTGTGAAGCAGCAGTGCTAACCACTGTGCTACCGTGCCGCCTGGAGGGCGGCGGATATGCTGCAATGTTTATTTTTGTTGTGTTGTACTAGTGTTTGTCACTTTGTAGATTATGATTTGTAAATGGAGGTGTATTTAGAGGGCAATGCCCTGGAAAACTGTAATTGATGATGAACCCTTCCGAAATGGAAGGTAGTAATTGATAAATGGATGGCGTTAGTCATCGGTAATGTATTTTTCACATTTGTTCTTTGTACATTTGTAATTGTTTTGTAATATCGTATTTGTACTAACCAACGGAAATTCTTTGCATTGTTTGTGGCCTGGGGGGCATCCCCCCCTGGATAGAGTAACCCCCGGAGGGGTGACATCCGGTTGGGGAAAGTTCTGGGTGGTGAAGCCGCAGACATAGTAACACCAGAGGGATTTTATCCTCTGGGAGAAAAATTGGGAAGGCAGGCCGAATGGAGTACCCCGGAGAGCCTTTCCCACCATCCCGGCTGGAAATCCGGAAGGCAGTCCGGATTGAGTAGGTTCGGGGTGGTTTTCCTTTCCCCTCCTTCCGGCCGAACATCCGTCAGGTGGAACCCCCGGACCTGAGTACCTCTGGAGGGTTGCATCCCCCGGCAGGGGAAAAACCCGGGAGGCGGTGCCCTGGAGGGCGGCGGAGATGCTGCAATGTTTATTCTTGTTGTGTTGTACTAATGTTTGTCACTTTGTAGATTATGATTTGTAAATGGAGGTGTATTGAGAGGGCAATGCCCTGGAAAACTATGACCGTTAGTGAACAATTCCTAAATAGAAGGTAGTAACTGATAAATGGATGGTGTTAGCCATTGGTAATGTATTTTTCACATTTGTGCTTTTGTGTATTTTAATTGTTTTGTATTAACGTATTTGTAATAAACGAAAAGAAACCAACATCTGTGAGTAAAACACTTTCTTCTCTCCCCCTTTCCATTTCTTTTCTCATTCTGGGGGAAATTGGGGACTTGCAGCAACTGAAGGGAAAGGAAGTGAATTCAGGGAGGCTGCAGACTCTGGAAAGGTTGGCCCAGTCTCTCTCTCTCTCTCTTAAAGACATTGATATCCTTTGCTTCCTCAGCTTGACACATTTATTTGTTTGTCTAAAAGGATGGTCTCTTTTCTAATGTTCACAATTAAAGGGCTGGTTTCCCCAGGCGATGGCTGACATTTAAGGAGACAGTAAATTAATATAGGACAGAGAAATGTCTAGTGTTATTAAATGGTCCATATCAGTTCATAGAAATCATAGAAACCCTACAGTGCAGAAAGAGGCCATTTGGCCCATCGAGTCTGCACCGACCACAATCCCACCCAGGCCCTACCCCCATATCCCGACACATTTACCCACTAATCCCTCTAACCTATGCATCTCAGAACACTAAGGGGCAATTTTAGCATGGCCAATCAACCTCACCCGCACATCTTTGGACTGTGGGAGGAAACTGGAGCACCCGGAGGAAACCCACGCAGACACGAGGAGAATGTGCAAACTCCACACAGACAGTGACCCAAGCCGGGAATCGAACCCAGGTCCCTGGAGCTGTGAAGCAGCAGTGCTAACCACTGTGCTACTGTGCCGCCCATATATTATTTATTGTCTTGTATTAAAATATAGTTAATGTCTTTTCTTGCTGTGTAATGTAGTACCTTAGCTATATTTCCAGTCATCGCTTCCCTCAGAGTGTTGTACTATCTGGGTTTCTCTTCCTTAGGGACCAGTGAAGGCTGAAGATCATTGAATATATCATTGAGGGGACAAGGGAGTCAAGAGTTATGGGGAAAACAGAGAGAGATTTAAGATGAGGAGGGATTTCTTCACTTAAGGATGTGGTGAAGTTTTGGCATTCTCTACACCAGAAACCTAGTCATAAAGTATGCTCAAGCAGGGGATTGATATATTTCTAGACATTGAAGATATCAAGAGATATGGGGGATAATCTGGCAGAGGTAAATCGGTCAGTGAGCTCATTGAATGGTTCAGCAGGCTCGATGGGCCGAATGGTCAACAGCAGCAACTATTTCCTATGATCTGTGTCCAGGGCAGGAAGCAGTGAGCATGGATCTGTCAATCAGCCTGAATTTACAGCTCTTGGGGAATGAGAGAGGAAAGCACATTCCAGAGAAACTTGAATTGTCTGTTTTGAATTTCTATCCTGTACTGACAGTGAGATATTTTCTAAATTGTTTTTACAGGATATTGGAAGAGGAGAAATCACTGACAGAAATCTCAGACGTGATGTGCATTTTGGACAAAATCACTGGATTCCTTGGGACGTGAATATCAGAGAAATGTTTGACCGGTCTGTCAACTTCAAAAGATTCTAAACATTAGTGTGGATGGACAAGCAGCGAGACACACACACACCCGAGTGAGAGTGTTCCAGTGCACTGACTGTGGAAAGAGCTTTCACCACTTACACAGCCTGACATCTATTCACAGTGGGGAGAAACCGCACACCTGTTTTCACGGCTTCAACAGGTTGTCCGAACTGCAGGGATACAAGGAGACTCAAAACATGGAAAAACCGTGGATATGTGTGGACTGCGGGAAGGGATACTGAGCCCCATCAGAGCTGCAAGCTCATCGACGTATTCATACGGGAGAAAGGCCATTCACCTGCTCTTGGTGTGGGAAAGGATTCACTCGGTTATCCATCCTCCAGTCACACCAGCGAGTTCACTCTGGGGAGAGACCCTTCATCTGCTCTGAGTGCGGGAAGGGATTCAGTCATTCATCCAGTCTGCAGACACACCAGCGAGGTCACACTGGGGAGAGACCATTCACCTGCTCTCACTGTGGGAAGGGATTCAGAGATTTATCCAACCTGCAGACACACCAGCGAGTTCACACTGGGGAGAGGCCATTCACCTGTTCTCAGTGTGGGAAGGGATTCACTCAGTCATCCACCCTGCAGTCACACCAGCGAGTTCACACTGGGGAGAGGCCATTCACCTGTTCTCAGTGTGGGAAGGGACTCACTCAGTCATCCACCCTGCAGTCACACCAGCGAGTTCACACTGGGGAGAGGCCATTCACCTGCTCTGTGTGTGAGAAGAGATTCAGTCTTTCATTCCACCTGCGTAGACACCAGCGAGTTCACACTGGGGAGAGACCGTTCACCTGCTCTCAGTGCAGGAAGGGATTCACTCAGTCATCCAACCTGGAGACACACCAGCGAGTTCACAAGTGATCACACAGGTTGGATTCTGCTGTTGTTGTTTCTGCTCTCAATTACATCCAGGACTGCATTTTGTTCATTCTCACAGTTGGTCAATGGGGAGGGTCGGAGGGTTTCTTTCTGCTGGACTGGCCGGTCTCAGCCTCCAGTGGGCTGATGCTCTTTGAGTCTTGTTGCGAATACCTGGTTTCAAATTTCACAAGAATCACAGAGTGACAGGGTGTGAGGAAGTTCAGAGATATTTAGTCAGCATTTCTGTTTGAAACTCCCCCAATGCCCATTCAATTTCCTTTGTAATTGTTTGTTGTCTCCACTTCCTCCACCCTCGTAGGCAGCGAGTTTCAGGTCATTACCATTCGCTGCATCAAAATATTCTTCCTCACATCCCCCAGCCCCCGCATCTCTGACCCAAAACTTAAATCTCTGTCCCCCTCATCCTTGTCCCATCAGCTAATGGGAACAGCTTTTCTTTGTCCACCTTATTTAACCTGTCAGAAGCTTGTCCACCTCTATCAAATCTCCCCTCAACCTCCTTTGCTCCAAGCGGAACAACCCCAGCCTGTCATTGACAATAAAGAACAAACAGAATATGTTAATCCCTGAAATCAAATGGGAATGTTTAATTTCTGTTTTAAAGATATTGTGAATATATTGTCCTGGACAATAAGGGAATTGGAATAACTCACCTTGGGTGTGGTTGAATGGAATATATCAATCTCCTATCCACCTACATTCTTGAGAAAGTCTGGAATGTGTAGATGGGATGAATAAGTTGATCACTTTCTCTTGGAAATACTTCCATCCTTGTCCATGAACTTTGTTTTAAAGAAATCCACATTTAAAAGTCCGGCCACTACATGAAATATCAGCACCATAACTGCAGGAGATAAGAAAGACAGACTCACTTTGATCTTTTCATCAGCACATCTGAGAGTCAAGAATGTGTGACATGATTTTGGGATACGGGTGAGAGTGTGCAGATATGAATAGTTACATGTGAAAAATAGCAAGCCTAAATTCATGATGCATTGGAGCAAAGAGCGGGTCCCAGTGGTCCCCAACATCTCAGCTGCCAGTCTCCAGCCAAGTCGATCCACTCCACATGATATCAAGAAACAGTTGGAGGCACTGGATACTGCTAAGGCAATGGGCCCTGATAACATTCCAGACTTGTGCTCCAGAACTTGCCGGTTCCATAGCCAAGCTCTTCCAGTACAATTGCAACACTGGCATCTACCCGGCAATGTGGAAAATTGCCCTGAACACAAAAAGCAGGACAAACCCAACCCAGCCAAATACCGCCCAATCAGTCTACTCTTGATCATCAGTAAAGTGATGGAAGGGGTCATCAACAGTGCTATCAAGCAGCACCTGCTCAGCAATAACCTGCTCAGTGACGCCCAGTTTGGGTTTCGCCAGAGTCAGCTCCCGACCTCATTACAGCCTTGGTTCAAACATGGACCAAAGAGCTGAATCCCAGAGGTGAGGTGAGAGTGAAAGTCCTTGCAAGGCCACATTTGACCGAGTGCGGCATCAAGGAGCCTTCGCAAAACTGGAATCAATGGGTATCAGGAGGCAAATTCCGCTGGTTGGAATCATACCTGGTACATAGGAAGATGGTTGTGGTTTTGGAGTGTCAGTCATCTCAGCTCCAGGACATCTCTGCATGAGTCCCTCGGGGTAGTGTCCTAGGCCCAACCATTTCAGCTGCATCATCAATGACCTTTCATCCATCATAAGGTTAGAAGTGGGGATGTTCGCCGATGATTGCACAATGTTCAGCACTATTCATGACCCCTCAGACACCGAAGCTGTCCATGTTCAAATTCAACATGATCTGGACAATATTCAGGCTTGGGCTGACAAGTGGCAAGTAACATTTAATGGCAGGCAATGACCATCACCAATAAGGGACAATCTAACCATCGCTCCTTGACATTCAATGGTGTAACCATCACTGAATCCCCCACTGTCAACATCCTTGGGGTTACCATTGACCAGAAGCTCAACTGGATTCACCACATTAACACAGTGGCTGCAAGAGCAGGTCAGAGGCGAGGAATACTGTGGAGAGTAACTCACCCCCTGACTCCGCAGAGCCTATCCACCATCTACAAGGCACAAGTCAGGAGTGTAATGGAATATTCCTCACTTTTAAAATTTTAAAAGTTTATTTATTAGTCACAAGTACGGCTTACATTAATACTGCAACGAAGTTACTGTGAAATTCCCCTAATCACCACAGTCCTGACCCTGTTTGGGTCAATGCACCTAACCAGCACGTCTTTCAGAATGTGGGAGGAAACCGGCGCACCCGGAGGAAACCCACGCAGACACGGGGAGAATGTGCAAACTCCACACAGACAGTGACCCAAGCCAGGAATGGAACCCAGACCCTGGCGCTGTGAGGGAGCGGTGTGAACCACTGCACCACCGTGCAGCCCATTGATTGGCACAACATCTACAAACATCCACTCCCTCCACCACCGCACTCAGTAGCAGCAGTGTTTACTATCTGCACTGCAGCAATTCACCAAAGATCCTTAGACAGCACCTTCCAAACCCATGACCACTTCCATCGAGAAGGACAAGACAGCAGATAAATGGGAACACCACCACCTGCAAGTTCCCCTCCAAGCCACTCACCATCCTGACTTGGAAATATATCGCCATTCCTTCGCTGTCGCTGGGTCAAAATCCTGGTATTCCCTCCCTAACGGCATTGTGGGTCAACCCACAGCACATGGACTGCAGTGATTCAAGAGGCAGCTCACCACCACCTTCTCAAGGGCAACTAGGGATGGGCAATAAATGCCGGCCAGCCAGCGATGCCCGTGTCCCACGAATGAATAAAACAAAGATGAGTAGTTAGTCCTGGGAATGGTTCAGTGAAGGGTTCCCTGCTATTTGAAACCCCAGGAAGGTGCCGTCCGTGCTTCTCAGAGGCAGTGACTGTTTCTCTGTCAGCCCCAGGATTTCACATTGTCGTCCACTTCTCTTGGATCGATCACTGACTTGAAAGTGTGGAGTTGGTAGAGTTACATTGATGAGTAAACTTGACCCGATCAGTTTCTAAAAGTTGCATGTAATCAATAAACTTTGATACAATTGACTGATTTGGTGTCTGACTCTTTGCTTGATGGTTATATCTCTGCCAAATTAAAACCATTTAAAAGGACAATTTGGGTTCCATAATTGGGCAGTGTACAGCCAAATTGGAACAATGTAACATCAAAAATAAACCTTTTTTAAACTGAGAATGTCTTTGTAACAATCAACAGCCCCAGCCTTTCCTGAGGGTTAAATGCTCTCAGTCCTGGGATTATTCTTGTGACTTTTTTTTGCCTCTTCTCCAGTGCCTTTATTTCTACAGTGGTTAGCACTGCTGCCTCACAAATCCAGGGAGACGGGTTTGATTCTGGCCTTGGGTGACTGTCTGTGTGAAGTTTGCACATTTTCCCTGTGTCTGCATGAGTTTGCTCCGGGTGCTCCAGTTTCCACCACAGTCCAACGAGGTGCATGTGAGGGAAATTAGCTATGGTAAATACGGGGTTACGAGGATAGGCTGGAGTAGACCTGGCTGGGATGAACTTTCGGAGAGTCAGTACAGACTCAATGGGCTGAATGGCCTCCTTCCGCACTGGAGGAATTCTATGATTCTAAATGATTCACAACTGTTGACAGTATTCCAAGTGTAGTATAATTGCGCTTCTAATCAAGTCGAATATAACCTCCCTGCTGTTCAATTCTATCCCTCAAGAATGGAACCCTATATATGGGCCCCAGGCCTTAGGGAAGATGTGAAGTTCTTAGAGAGGTGCAGAGGAGATTTGTGAGAATGGCAACTCACATCCTTAAAAAGTACCTGGATCAGCACTTGGCAAGTCAGAACATTTAAGACTATGGGCCAGGTGCTGGTAAATAGGATTAGGTGGGAAGTCAGGCGTTTCTTGCATGTCAGTGCAGACTCGATGGGCTGAAGGGCCTTTTCTGCATTGTACGATTCTATGATGAGGCAGTTCAGTTAGTTGGAGAGACTGGAGCAGCTGAAATTTCTCTCTTTAGATCAGTCAGACATCAGGGCTTGGAATGGGGCCATTCTGACCACTGATTCAATGCTGGCTCTCTGCAGAGCAAACCCTTACCCCGTTCTATATATTGACAGATCCATGCTCACTGCTTCCTGTCCTGGATGAGCAGAAACTGATAGCCAAGTTCCGCACACATGAGGACGGCCTCAACCAGGATCTTGGGTTCATGTCACACTATCTGTAACCCCTACAGCTTGTCTGGACTTGCAGAATCTCACTGGCTTTCCTGTCTGGAGACAATACACATCTCTTTAACCTGTGCTTAATGCTCCCTCCATTCACATTGTACCTTTTAGACTTGATTATCTGTAAAGACTGCATTCCAATCATTATTCTGTAAATTGAGTTTGTGTCTCTGTATGGCCTGTTTGTGAGTATTTCTCCACTCCACCTAACGAAGGGGCAGCGCTCCGAAAGCTAATGGTATTTGCTACCAAATAAACCTGTTGGACTTTAACCTGGTGTTGTGAGACTTCTTACTCCTGTCCTGGACACAGCTGGAAATCTCCATGCAGGCTGCCAGACAGATATATGTCTATCTGACTGGACTAACAATGTGTGGAATGGACAGACTGGGGAACAATGGGTGGGGGCGGGGCTCCCGGGTCCGCGCGCCTGAACCCGGAGACGTCACCACGGAGCAGAGTGATTGCTATTGGCTGATTCAGGCAGGGCTCCATTGTGCCGTCACAATGACTCAGAGGGGCGTTCCCAGCACACAGTGTCCCATTGGCAGCAATATCACTGGTTACAGAAGCCGCACACTGCGAATTGGACACCAGCTCAGCGCGGCTGGCGGTCAAAGCCCCGCCCACCCCCACGTGGGCTCCCCTCATTGTCCACATGCGGCAGATTGACCAATGGCAATGCGTGGAGGACCGGATGGGTGCTGGTCCTCCAGCCAATCAGAGTCCGAACTTGTGTGCATGGCTGCACGGAGCTTCCTCCATTGTTGCCCAGCAAAGCTGCTGCTCCTCTCTCTCTGAATGAAGATTGAACTTCAGACAGATTAATATTGTACTGTCGCTACCTTAGATATTTCCAGTCATTCATCTCTTGCCTATGAGTCATTAGTCTTTGGATTTCTTCTCCACAGGGATCAGTGGAGGGTGAGAGTCATTGAATATATTCCAGGGTGAGTTACATTGATTTTTGATTGATAAACGAGTCAAGCGTTATGGGGAACAAGTAGGAAAATGGGGTGAAAGTTAAGATGAGGAGGGATTTCCTCTCTCAAGTATGTGGTGAAGTTTTGGAATGATGCACCCCAGAAGACTGTGGAGCCTCAGTCATCGAGAAATTTCAAGCCAGAGATTGATAAGTTTTGAGATATTGAAGATATTGAGGCATCGAGCCATCTGGGGGATAGCATGGGAAATGGCGCTGAGCTAGATCGGCCAATTCTCAATCAATGATTGAGGCAGTTCGATGGGCTGAATGGCCAACTGCAGTCCGATTTCTTATAATTTTTGTGTCCAGGACAGGAAGCAGTGAGCATGGATCTGTCAATCAGCCTCAATCAGTACCTTCAGGAGAACCGGGAGGGTGAATATTAGATACAGCAGAGTGAGAATGGAGGGAGAGTGTGGGATGGAGATTCACAGCTCTTGGGGAATGAGAGAGGAAATAATGTTCCATAGAAACAGGAATTGTGTCTTCTGAATTTCTATCTTGTGATGGCTTTAATAAACTCATTTTACAGGATATTGAAAGAGGAATCACGTTCTGAAATCTCAAACGTCACGTCTAGATCTGACAGAGTCATATTCCTTGGGAGCTGAATATCATCGGCCTTTGAATCGAGAAGGAGAAAAGTTTGTCCAGTCTGTCAATTTGAAAAAAATTCAAACATCAGTGTGACTGGAAAAGCTTTCACACTCGAATTAGAGTGTTGCAGTGCACTGAGTAAAGAGCTTTAAGCAGTTACACAGCCTGAATAAATATCACACCATTCACAGCGGGGAGAGACTGTACTCGTGTTCTGTGTGTGTACGAGGCTTCTACTGATTGTCCACCCACGAGAGCGGCAAGTACACCTGCACCATGGAGAAACCATGGAAATGTGCGGACTGTGAGAAGAGATACAGAACCCCATCTCAGCTGGAAGCTCATTGGCGCAGTCACACTGGGGAGAGGCCATTCATCTGCTCTCACTGTAGGGAGGGATTCACTCGGTTATCCATCCTGAAGCAACACCAGCGAGTTCACACTGGGGAGAGGCCGTTCACCTGCTCTCAGTGTGGGGAGGGATTCACTCAGGCATCCGCTCTGTGGGGACACCAGCAGGTTCACACTGGGGAGAAACCGTTCACCTGCTCTCAGTGTGGGAAGGGATTCACTCGGTTATCCCAGCTGCAGGCACACCAGCGAGTTCACACTGGGGAGAGGCCATTCATCTGCTCTCAGTGTGGGAAGCGATTCACTCTGTCATCCACCCTGCGGAGACACCAGCGAGTTCACACTGGGGAGAGGCCGTTTACCTGCCCTCAGTGTGGAAGGGGATTCACTCAGTCATCCAATCTGCAGACACACCAGCGAGTTCACACTGGGGAGAGGCCGTTCACCTGCTCTCAGTGTGGAAGGGGATTCACTCAGTCATCCAATCTGCAGACACACCAGCGAGTTCACACTGGGGAGAGGCCGTTCACCTGCTCTCAGTGTGGGAAGGGATTCAGAGTTTCATCCCAGCTGCTGAGACACCAACAGGTTCACGAATGATTCCAGGGTTGGATTCTGCTGTTATTGTTTCTGCTCTCAATTACATCCAGGATTGCATTTTGTTCATTCTCACAGTTGGTCAATGGGGAGGGTCGGAGGGTTTCTTTCTGCTGGACTGGCCGGTCTCATGACTTTGCCTCCAGTGGGCTGATGCTCTTTGAATCTTGTTGCAAATACCTGGTTTCAACTTTCACAAGGATCATTGAATGACAATGTGTTAGGAAGGTAAGAGATATTTAGTCAGCATTTCTGTTTGAAACCCCACAAATGCCCATCCAATTTCCTTTGTAATTATTTATTGTCTCAACTTCCTCCACCCTCGTACGCAGTGAGTTCCAGATCATAACCATTCGCTGCATCAAAATATTCTTCCTCACAACCCTTGCATTTTTCACTTTCTTGAATAACTGTGTAAGCTGTCTGTATCTGTGACTTGGAGCTGAGAGTTGTATTAGAGTGATGTCACTGTGATTACTGTATTAGAGAGCTGTGTCAGAGCTGTGACTTTGAGCTGTATCACAAGAGGGTGCTCCTCCAGAGCTTTCTCTGGGGTTGTTCCCTCCAGGCTTGAAGCATGAATAAACTATTGTAACATGTCCCTGGGTCTCCTGTGGTTAGTTGTAAGAAATACAGGACAATAAGGGAATTGGAATAACTCACCTTGGATGTGGTTGAATGGAATATATCAATCTGGTATCCACCTACATTCTAGTGAAAGTCTGGAATGTGTCGATGGGATGAATAAGTTGATCACTTTCTCTGGGAGATATTTACATCCTTGTCCATCCTTGTTCAAAGAAATCCACACTTGAAAGCCCGGCCACTACATGAAACATCAGCACCATAACAGGGGGAGATAAGAAAGACAGACACATTTTGATCATTTCATTCGTGCATCTGAGAGTTAAGAATGTGTGACATGATTTTGGGACACCGGAGTGAGTGTACAGATGTGATTTGTTACATGTGAAAAATAGCAAGCCTAAATTCATGGTGAGATGGAGTGAAGAGCGGGTCCCAAACACACACAGCTACTTGAGACACAGCAGGAGATGAAATGGTTAATGTGGCCAGGGGATTGAGACAACATTGTGACATCATCAAGGCATTGACACACACTCCAGAGAGAAACTGAGTTCAAAACAATCAGGATCCAATTAAACACACTGCACATGCTCACAAAGTGAGGAAAATTAAAATAAAATGCGTAATATTATAGATTGGGACAATTCAGGGATTGGGAGAAATAATACTGAATAAGAACTGTCCACAAGTTGGATAGGGGTAAAGAGAGAGCTGGAGAATCTTTTACATCCATGCTTGATCTGTTGCTTGAACCATCTGTCCTTATAGACTAGTAACCTCAAACTCACAGTGCTCCTTCAGGAGAAGACTAGGCATAAAATGGTTCGGCACAGACAAGAAGGGCCAAAAGGCCTGTTTCTGAGCTGTAATTTTCTATGGTTCTAAGAAAAGATCGATTAGATGTTACCCCAGGTGAGGCCAGAACAGAACTGGAAAATAACGAATTGAAATTGAGTGAGGGTCAGAGAGAGAGTTCTCCTCCCCCTCAAGGTGTGGACTGTAAGAATCCTGGGGGACCCCCTACTTTGGGTTTTCTTGCTAATTAGTGAATATTAAATTAAATTCTATGACTGGCTGTGCATTGATTTTGAATTTGATTGTTACACTTCTCCTGTTTTTATTCCTGTTGTGATTACACTCTGGGTAAGGATGGTTGACAGGTGACAGGATGGGAAATTGTGGTTTGGGTCATTGACCAAATGTTTTATTGATCCGAAAGGTGTAAAAGGTGCCAAACGTCAGCAGAAATCCAGCAGAGCTGAGAACAGACGACTTGCTGTGTGGGAGCAGGGAGATAAACAGCTCCCAGAGGACAGAGAAAACAGGAGTGCCTTGAATCCTAGTCGACACCTGTGTGTCAAGGCCACCATGTTTTCACTGTTTGGCATGGGAATGCTGACTCCCTGTACCAGGGACGGAGCGTGGGAAGACAATTGGTTTTAGAGTTTGATGTGGCTTGGGCAGATACAGATGGTTCAATGACAGATTTTGTTCTGTTAGCTGGACAATGATTGGGTTAAATCAGTCTCCATAGACTTTGTGATGTAACAAAGTATAAGAAGGGATTCCCCGAGCACAGAGATTTGTCGAGGTTTTACATATTGCATTGACTGGTGCCATGGCATCTGGGGCAGAGCAGGGAGCATTTCCGTGGAGATGCTGCTTCTACCCAGAGTGTAATGGTAATGCTGCTGCACTTTGATACGACTGCTCAGACATTAGCCTGTGTCAGCTCTTATTGATACTGAATAAAATCTAACCACTGTCACCAATAAGGGTTATCACTGGGAATCATTTCAGAGTTTGGGAAAAGGGGAGAAAGGGTTAATTGACTCCCTGATCCCCATTTTCTAACATCGCTGTGTCAAAAATAAAATCTCATCTCCCCCTCTGGCTCCTTTGCCAATTACCTTAGAGGGACTCACTTTCTGTTAAAGAGCCTGCCAACCCCTCTCACCCACTTTCCCTAAAGTGCATCAATCTCATCAGGAAAAGTCCAGAACAATCAAATAATTTTACTGATAAAAGTTTATTCATGAAACAGAACATGGTTAAAACAAACAGAAAATGACTTGAGGATCAAAGACAACCAGAGTAAAAGGATGTTCTGGACACAAATTGTTTCTCTTCAGCTGCTCTGTCCCATTCCTGTGACTCCCTGCTTTGGACACAGGGACACTGAACCCCGGGGTCACATCACCATCAGCCCCGGTCACCCCACCCATGCCCAGATTGGCTGGAGGCTCATTTCCCAGTCAGTCCTCCTCCTTGTCTCTCTGTTAGTGTGACGCCCATGGGGGGGGGGCGACGCCCAACTGGGGCGCAGGCCCCATTATTCTCAGCTAAATTCAGCCCTCAGCTCCGTCGCCTGGCTGTCACTGACACGAGCAACAGAGACAGAAAGGTGCCCCAGGCTCAAGTGGGAAGTCAAAACTTGTGTCTCTGAATCAACACTTCAACATTTCTCAGTCAAATCTATGTTATTTACACTGGGGGTTTTTATGATGAGATTAATTGAAGTGTTCGGCTGGTCAGCAAGCTCGAGAAGCACTGATTCCAGATTGTTCAATACTTCTGCCTTGAATCACAAAATCTTCTCACTTTATCCCCTTCCTGAACTGAATTCCATCATCCTGAGCAGCTGTGGGTGTCACCTCTCTGTGTAAACTCCTGCCCCTTTTTATAAGGCTCTCTCATTCCTTATTGTGGGTCAATTCTTTAATGGTTCAGGATCGCTCTGTGATGTAGTGAGTGTTTATCCGGTCAATCAATGTTTCTGATGTCAGTCACAACATCCATCGTTACTTTTCACCTGTTTCTTACTCTGTGTTTTATAAAAATAAAGTTTATAAACTTTTACAGAATGGTCAGCTTTAAGTTTCTGTCGTTGGTGATGAGGTCATCCAAAGGTCAAAGCCTCTCTCTTTTCTCCTTCCTGTTTAACTAAGGGTTGTGTGGAATATTCCATTCAGGGGGAGGTGGTGGGAATGTCGCTGGCCGAGTAATGCAGAGACCCAGCAAAGGGTCTGGGGACAGGCAGCCGGTGGGATTTGAATCCAGTGAATCAATCTGGAATTATATAAAGTTAGTCTCAGAAACGGTGACCATGAAACTGTCATCGATTGTTGTAAAAACCTGTCCAGTTCACCCTCTTCATGCTCCCTATTAGGGAGGGAAATCTGCCATCCTTACCCGGTCTGGCCGACATGTGAATCCAGACCCACACAGCGATGTGGGTGACTCTTAACTGCCCCTCTGAAATGGCCGAGCAAGTCACTCCGTTCAGGGGCAATTAGGAGCTGAGCAACGTGTGCTGGGGCTTTGCCAGCAGTGTCCACATCCCAGGGAAGAATAAAGAATATTCCAGGGAAAGTGATGGGTGATTTGAAATGAATTGAAAGTAGGTCAGGAGGTGCTCGTATCGCCCAGAGCTGCTTTTCAATGGATCCTCCTGTTTAAAATAAAAACACATCAGTGTGCCCCTTTCCCAGACACAGTTGACCTCGGAATATCACAATGCTGTTTTTAAACATTCCTTTGATAAAGAATCAATCATTTAGAATTGTGAAACAGACAGAAATTAAATGTTCCGTTTTTCATGGGATCCTCCTGTGCCTGGCACCGGTGTCCTGAACAAGGTTATTAACATTCTCTGGGTTAAAGGTTCCTCCTGGTTCTTGCTGTCTGTTGTGTCCTTTGTCACAGTCGGTACCAGGACATTTCTATTGAAAGGTTGTTAAGAAATTCCAGTGAGTTCCAGCCCCTTGTGTAACGTTCCATTTGGTGTGTGTCAGATTCAGAGATGTCCACGTGTGTGTGAAAAGGGTTCTGGGTAAGGGTTTTAACCCTTCTTTCCCCGTTAGTAACAATGAGCCCTGTATTCAATTCTAAAGTATAAAGTCCTCATTAGATATCAATTCTACCTGTTATCTACATTTCACCAACCAGTCTATATTTTCATCACAGGACTGCAGTGGGAGCACCGTCAACATCTTACTGACTGGATTGATTTTATCGAGGAGGTGACGAAGGTGATCGATGAGGGTAGAGCAGTGGATGTTGTGAACATGGATTTTAGTGAGGCTTTCAACAAGGTCCCTCATGGTCGGCTCATCCAGAAGATTAAGATGCATGGGATTCACGGTGACTTGGCCACTTGGATTCAGAATTGACTTGCCCTGAGAAGTCAGAGAGTAGTGGTGGAGGGTGTTTTTCTGACTGGAGGTCCATGACCAGTGGTGTTCTGCAGGGATCCGTACTGGGACCTGCGCTATTTGTGATATATATCAATGACTTGGATGAAAACGTGGATGGGTGGGTTAGTGAGCTTGCAGACGTCACAAAGCTAGATGGAGTTGTAGATAGTGTAGAAGGTTGTCAAAGGATACAGTGGGATGTAGATCAGCTGCAGATATGAGCGGAGAAACGGCAGATGGATTTTAATCCGGACAAGTGTGAGGTGCTGCACTTTGGCAGATCAAATATTAAGGATAAGTATACAGTTAATGTACAGAGGGATCTTGGGGTTCAAGTCCAGAGCTCCCTGAAATTAGCCAGACAAATATTTATCGGTAAAGAAGGCATATGGCATGCTTGCCTTTATTGAGTACAAGAGTCAGCATGCCATGTTGCAGCTTTATAAAACTTTGTTTGGGCCGCACTTAGAATATTGTGTTCAATTCTGGTCACCACATTACAGAAAGGATGCAGAGGCTTTGATGAGGGTGCAGAAGAGGTTTCCCAGGATGCTGCCTGGATTGGAGGGTATGAGCGACTGACAAACGAGGATTGTTTTCTCGATAGCGGTGGAGGGTGAGGGGAGACCTGATAGCAGTCTATAAAATGAGAGACGTAGAATCTTTTCCTCAGAGTCGATATGTCTAATACCAGGGAGCATGCACTTAAGGTGAGACGGGGAAAGTTCAAAGGAGATGTGAGAGGTAAGGTTTTTACACAGAGAGTGGTAGGTGTCTGGAATGCGCTGCTAGGAGTGGTGGTGGAGGCAGATACGATAGGGGTGTTTAAGGGGGTTTTAAATAAGCACATGAATATGCAAGGAATAGAGGAATATGGACCAAGGGCAGGCAGAAAGGAATAGTTTAATTTGGCATCATGTTCGACACAACATGGTGGGCTGAAGGGTCTGTTCCTGTGCTGTACTGTTCTATGTTCTGTTTGTGATCTCCATTTAGAAAAAGGAAACAGAGGCACTGGAGAAGGGGCAAGAAAGATTCACAAGAATAATCCCAGAACTGTCATCACTTGTGAACTCACTGGTGTTTCACCAAGTTTGCTGACTGAGTGAATCCCTTCCCAGTCAGAGCAGGTGACCAGCCTCTGCCTGGTGTGACCTCACTGGTGGGACATTAGTTCCCGAGAGCTTTTGAAGCCACGCCCACATTTAAAGGGTCTCTCCTGGGTGTGATGATGTTGTGTCTGGGCAGGCTGGATAACTGAGTAAATCCTTTCGCACACACCGAGCAGGTGAATGGTTTCTCCCCGGTCTGAACTCACTGGTGTTTCAGCAGTGTTGATTATATTCTAAACCTCCTTGAACAGTGAGAGCAGCTGAACGGCCTCTCCCCGGTGTGAATGTGCTCGGGGATCATCAGTTCCTGAGAGCTTCTGAAGCCGGCCTCTCAGGCAGAGCATTTAAAGGGTCTCTCCTTGGAGTGAGTGGCTTTGTGTCTCAGCAGGCTGGATGAAGCAGTGAATCCCTTCCCACACACAGAGCAGGTGAATGGTCTCTCCCCGGTGTGAACTCGCTGATGTTCCCCCAGACTGGATGACCTTTTAAATCTCTTTGTTCAGTGAGAGCAGCTGAATGGTCTCTCCTCAGTGTGAGTGCGCTGGTGGGACACCAGGTCCTGAGAGCTTTTGAATCCGCTCCCACAGTCAGAGCATTTAAATGGTCTCTCATTAGTGTGAGTGACTTTGTGTCTGAGCAGGCTGGATGACTGAGTGAATCCCTTCCCACACACAGAGCAGGTGAACGGCCTTTCCCCGGTGTGAACTCGCTGGTGTGTCTGCAGGTTGTATAATGTTCTAAATCTCTTTGTGCAGTGAGAGCAGCTGAACGGTCTCTCCTCAGTGTGAATGCGCTGGTGGGACACCAGATCCTGAGAGCTTTTGAATCCACTCCCACAGTCAGAGCATTTAAACGGTTTCTCATTGGTGTGAGTGGCTTTGTGTTTCTGCAGGCTGGATGACTGAGTGAATCCCTTCCCACACACAGAGCAGGTGAATGGTCTCTCCCCAGTGTGAACTCGCTGATGTTCCCACAGGCTGGATGACCTTTTAAATCTCTTTGAGCAGTAAGAGCAGCTGAACGGTCTCTCCTCAGTGTGAATGCGCTGGTGGGACACCAGATCCTGAGAGCTTTTGAATCCGCTCCCACAGTCAGAGCATTTAAATGGTCTCTCATTGGTGTGAGTGACTTTGTGTGTGTGCAGGTTTGATGAATGAGTGAATCCCTTCCCACACACTGAGCAGGTGAACGGTCTCTCCCCGGTGTGAACTCGCTGGTGTCTCCGCAGGTCAGATGAAGTTCTAAATTTCTTTGAGCAGTGAGAACAGCTGAACGGTCTCTCCTCAGTGTGAATGCGCTGGTGGATCATCAGTTCCCCAGAGCTTTTGAAACCACTCCCACAGTCAGAGCATTTAAATGGTCTCTCATTGGTGTGAGTGAGATTGTGTTTCAGCAGGTGGGATAACTGAGTGAATCCCTTCCCACACACAGAGCAGGTGAATGGTCTCTCCCCAGTGTGAACTCCCTGGTGTGTTTGTAAATGGGATGACTGAGTGAATCCCTTCCCGCACACAGAGCAGGTGAATGGTCTCTCCCCAGTGTGAACTCGCTGGTGTATCTTCAGGTTGGATGAAGTTCTAAATTTCTTTGTGCAGTGAGAGCAGGTGAACGGTCTCTCCTCAATGTGAGTGCGCTGGTGGGACACCAGTTCCCCAGAGCTTTTGAAGCCACTCCCACAGTCAGAGCATTTAAATGGTCTCTCAATGGTGTGAGTGAGATTGTGTTTCTGCAGGCTGGGTAACTGACTGAATCCCTTCCCACACACAGAGCAGGTGAATGGCCTCTCCCCAGTGTGAACTCGTTGGTGTCTCTGCAGATTCGGTAAGTCAGTGAATCCCTCCCCACACACAGAGCAGGTGAATGGCCTCTCCCCAGTGTGACTGCGTTGATGAATTTCCAGAAGAGATGGGAACATGAATCTCTTCCCACATTTCCATGGTTTCTCCATGGTGCGGGTGTCCTTGTGACTCTCCAGGTTAAACAATCAGTTAAATCTCACACAGAACACGGGTACAGTCTCTCCCTGCTGTGAATGCTGCGATGTATTTTCAGGCTGTGTAACTGGTTAAAGCTCTTTCCACACTCAGTGCACTGGAACACTCTCACTCGGGTGTGTGTATTTCACTGCATTTCTAGTAAAAGTGATGTTTACAATCTTTTGAAGCCAAGAGGCCAAACAAACATTTCTCCTGCTAGCTTCAAAGGCCGATGATATTCAGGTCTCAAGAAGTCGAGTCACTCTGTCAGATCTCGATGTGATGTTGGAGATTTCTGTCTGATTTCTCCTTGTCTAATATCCTGTAAATCAATTTAGAAAAAAAATCACAATTCAGAATACGATCAATATTCAAATCTACATTGCTAGTTTATGGAGCGTTCATTAAAGACACAGTCATGGAGCATTAAACTTGCCCAGCAGGGCCTCCCGTATCAGCACACAGGCAGCTGCTTTGTGAGACTGCCGGCAGTACAGACAAGTCAGAGATAAGGGTGTCCTCAGAAGTGGGATTCATTGTGAAAGCTCAGGGACGGTTGATAAGATGCAGCAATTCTATGATTCTAATGAACGTTCTTTCCTCTCCCATTCCCCAAAAGCTGTAAATCTCCATCCCACACACTCTCCCTCCATTCTCACTCTGCTGTATCTAATATTCACCCTCCCAATTCTCCTGAAGGTGCTGATTGAGGCTGATTGACAGATCCATGCTCACTGCTTCCTGTCCAGCACAGAAATCAGAACAAATAGGAGCTGCAGTCAGCATTCGGCCCATCGAGTCTGCTCAAACATTCATTCATTCAGATTATTGGTTGATCTACCTCTGCATTATTTTCCCCACACTGTCCCCCATATCCATCGATATCTTCAATATCTAGAAACCTATCAATCCCTCGCTTGAAAATTCTTGATGACTGAGGCTCTATAGTCCTCTGCGGTAGAGAATCCAAAACATCACCACATCCTTGAGTGAAGAAATCCTTCCTCATCTGAGCTTTCTCTCCATTTTCCAGCCTGTTCCCAATAATTATTGACTCCCTTGTCATTCAAAAACTGTCTAACTCATCCTTGAATATATTCAATCCCTCCACTGGTCCCTATGGAAGAGAAATCTAGATACTAACAATTCTCTGAGGGAAGAGATTGTTGGAAATATATAATATAGCTGCAGTCCAAAATTACACAGCCAGATATAATAAGTGTATTTTATTACAGAGCTATAAATAATATATCGAACCATATAACAACAGGGGAGCGGATAGCCTCGCGGTATTATCGCTAGACTATTAATCCAGAAACTTAGCTGATGTTCTGGGGGACCCGGTTCGAATCCCACCACGGCAGATGGTGGAATTTGAATTTAAAAACAAAATCTAGAATTAAGAATCTACTGATGACCATGAAATCATTGTCGATTGACCAGAAAAACCCATCTGGTTCATTAATGTGCTTTAGGGAAGGAAATCTGCCGTCCTTACCCAGTCTGGCCTACATGTGACTCCAGAGCCACAGCAATGTGGTTGACTCTCAACCAGCCTCTGAAATGGCCTAGCGAGCCATTCAGTTCAAGGGCAAATAGGGATGGGCAATAAATGCTGGCCCAGCCGGCAATGCCCGTGTCCCAAGGATGAATAAAAAACACCATCAGACACGTCTCTGTCCGATCTTCGTTTACTGTCCCCTTTAATATATTTCAGAAATTAGATGGGCACATGAAGGAAATAAAGTTGCAGGGGAACGGGAATATAGAAAGGAATGGGACTGACTGGATTCTTCGACAGAGAGTCGGTATGGATTCGAGTTACTGAATGGACTCCTTCTGCGCTGTAATGACTCGATGAGTGGAAATATATCACATAGCTTCAGTGTTACATTACAAAATGAGAAATAATAATAAACGTACTTTGTTACAGAACCATAAATAATATATCAAATCTACAATGTAACAACACTAAGCATATCTCTGCCCTATATTAATTTATTGTTCTCTTAAATGTCAGCCATCTCCTGGGGAAACCAGCCCTTTAATTGTGAACATTCGGAAAGGGACCATCCTTTTAACCAGACAAATCAATGTGTCAAGCTGAGGGAGCAAAGAATGTCAATGTCTTTAAGTCAGAGAGAGGGGGACCTGGGCCAACCTTTCCAGAGTCTGCAGCCTCCCTGGATTCACTCCCTTTCCCTTCAGTTGCTGCAAGTCCCTAATTTCCCCCAGAATGAGAAAAGAAATGGAAAGGGGGATAAAAGAATGTGTTTTACTCACAGATGTGGGCGACAGAAGGAAGTTTGAGTCTGTCTGTACCCAATATTCATTCAGAGAGACCTCTTTTTAGGTCAAACCAAACCAAGTAAACAAACTCAGATTAAATCAGGACAAAGTAAAAGGGGCAGCTCCCCAAAAAGGAGGGGGAACAGCCCGAACAGAAATCAAAATACAAAGGAAACTTAAAAACATCAAATTAAAATGTGATTATCAGGGTCGATAACGCACCCCAACCCCTGCGGTGCCCAGCGGGCGCGGAAGGCGTCAACCTCGCCCGTGGACACCACATGCTCCCTCTCCAGGGACACCTGGCCGCGAACGTAGCCGCGGTAGAGGGGAAGACAGTCAGGATGGACGGCCCCCTCGATCGCCCGCAGCCTGGACCGGTAAATGGCGCGTTTCGCCAGGCCCAGGAGCAGGTTCACGAGGAGGTCGCCATCCCGACCCTCCCCTCTCCGCACCGGGTGTCCGTAGATCAGGAGCGTGGGACTGAAGTGCAGACAAAACATCAACAAAAGGTTCTTTAGGAAAACATAAAGGGAGTGCAGCCTAAGACACTCAACATAGACATGGTCCACGGACTCCACAAGGCCGCAGAGAGGGCAGTCTTCGGAGCCCGTGAACCAGTGAATCCTACGGTTGTGCGGAACTGCTGCATGCATCACCCTCCACCCCAGGTCCCCGACGTAATTGGGGGAGATCCCTCCGTAGAGGGACCTCCACTGAGGACCTCCACTGCCCGGCAGCAACAAGGCCCGCCAAGGTGTATCCGGGCGACAGGCGAGGAGGCAGTAGTGGAGGGTGTGCAGCAGCAGCCCGCACAGGAAACGCCTCCGCGCGGTAGAAAAAGGCACGGATGACATTTCCGCGAGGCGGCTCAGGCTGTGGGGCACCTCACCCAGGGGAGGGGGCTGAGGCTTTGGGCCAATGCGGAATTCCGCCCGAACAGGGGAACGCTCGGGCGGGATTCCACCGCAAGCATGTGCCGCCTCAAGACCGCGTGCACTTTTGGGGCCGAGCATGACCGTCCTAAGGTCTTGGATGGCTTTGGCTTTGGACACCCCCGCGCGCTCAGCACGTCCCCGATTCTGGTCACCCCGGCGTCCACAGTCCTCCTCTCCGCCAGCCACCTGAAGTTATACGGCTGGAGGAGCGGATTCCTGAGCAGCGGCGCTCGCACGAGAGCCGCTACTCCTGACGGGGGAGAGCTGCGTCGCGAGTCGACCGTGTTCCAGACAGTGAGGAGGTCCTGGTAAAAGATGGGCAACTCCTGCAGGGCGGTCGAAGCACGCCCCAGTTCGATATGCAGGAGCTGCACGTCATAATTGAGGCCGTGCCACTGGCGGAAGAAATACGTCGCCATGGCACACCACTGTGGAGGGGGCTCAACGTAAAGGTACCTCTGCAGGGCCTGGAGGCGGAAGGTCGCTATCTGAGTGCGGAGGCACACCAGACCTTGTCCGCCCTCCTCAAGCGGGAGATGCAGAACCGCAGCAGGGACCCAGTGCAGTCGATTGTCCCAGAAGAACCGCAGGAGGGTTCTCTGGATATTGGCTACAAAGCCAGGGGGAGGGGTCAAAGGGACCAGCCGGTACCACAGCATGGAGGCGAACACCTGGTTTATGATGAGAACTCGCGCCCGTGAATGGTCACAAACACTCACCTCTGAAACAATTTAACTGATTTTAATATTAAAATCTCCTGCTGGAGCCTGCAGCTGGACTGATGCGTTGGCATCAGAGAAAAATCTCCCAGTTGAGCAAATCCCCGGGGAGCAGGGGTGATGTCACTGTGCAATTGTAAGTATGCGATGAGATCACAGACAGGAACACAGAATACCTGGGTCTGTGCAAACCAGTGATCACCACACATTATGGAGGATGTGAGGCTCCTTGACCAGGTGCATAGGAGATTTATCAAAGTGGTTCCAGGGATGAGGAATTATAGTTCCAATGTTAGGCTGGATAACTTGGGGTTGCTTGTCTCGTCACTGGACGCAGGTGAGGTCCCAGAGGATTGGAGGATAGCTAATGTGGTCCTGTTATTAAAGAAGGGTAGGAAGGATAACCGGGGTAATTATAGGCCGGTGAGCTTGACGTCCGTGGTGGGGAAGTTGTTGGAGAAGATTCTTAGAGATAAGATGTATGCGCATTTAGAAAGGAATAAACTCATTAACGATAGTCAGCATGGTTTTGTGAGAGGGAGGTCATGCCTCACTAACCTGGTGGAGTTTTTTGAAGAAGTGACCAGAATGGTTGACGATGGAAGGGCCGTGGATGTCGTCTATATGGACTTTAGTAAAGCGTTTGACAAAGTCCCTCATGGTAGGCTGGTGAAAAGGGTTGGATCTCATGGGATAAAGGGGGAGGCGGCTAGATGGGTGGAGAACTGGTTTGGTCACAGAAGACAGAGGGTCTTTTTCCGGCTGGAGGCCTGTGACTAGTGGTGTTCCGCAGGACTCTGTATTGGGACCTCTGCTGTTTGTGATTTATATAAACGATCTGGAAGAAGGTGTAACTGGGGTGATCAGTAAGTTTGCGGACGACACAAAATTGGCAGGACTTGCAGATAGTGAGGAGCATTGTCAGAAGCTACAGAAGGATATAGATAGGCTGGAAATTTGGGCAAAGGAATGGCAGATGGAGATCAATCCGATAAATGCAAAGTGATGCATTTTGATAGAAATAATGTGGGAGGAGCTATACGAGAAATGGCAGAACCATAAAGGGTGTAGATACGCAGAGGGACCTGGGTGTGCAAGTCCACAGATCCTTGAAGGTGACGTCACAGGTGGAGAAGGTGGTGAAGAAGGCATATGGCATGCTTGCCTTTATAGGACGGGGCATAGAGTATAAAAGTTGGGGTCTGATGTTGCAGATGTATAGAACGTTGGTTCGGCCGCATTTGGAATACTGCGTCCAGTTCTGGTCGCCACACTACCAGAAGGACGTGGAGGCTTTGGAGAGAGTACAGAGGAGGTTTACCAGGATGTTGCCTGGTATGGAGGGGCTTAGTTATGAGGAGAGATTGGGTAAACTGGGGTTGTTCTCCCTGGAAAGACAGAGGATGAGGGGAGACTTAATAGAGGTGTACAAAATTATGAAAGGCATAGATAGGGTGAACGGTGGTAAGCTTTTCCCCAGGTCGGTGGTGACGTTCACGAGGGGTCATAGGTTCAAGGTGAAGTGGGGGAGGTTTAACACAGATATCAGAAGGACATATTTTACACAGAGGGTGGTGGGGGCCTGGAATGCGCTGCCAGGCAAGGTGGTGGAGGCGGACACACTGGGAACGTTTAAGACTTATCTGGATAGCCATATGAACGGAGTGGGAATGGAGGGATACAAAAGAATAGTCTAGTTGGACCAGGGAGCGGCACGGGCTTGGAGGGTCGAAGGGCCTGTTCCTGTGCTGTATTGTTCTTTGTTGTTCTCCTTAGAGCAAAGTAGATTGATCGAGGTGTACAAGGGTACATGGAGGTGTCAAAGTTTACATGCTCTGTTTACACGTGTACAAGCTCTGTCTATGGGTCATCCAGTCTCAAAACGTTGGTTCTATTCTCTCTCCACAGATGCTGTCAGATCTGCTGAGATTTTCCAGCATTTACTGTTTTTATTTTCCTTTCTTTTTCCTTCTCTGTCACCGCTCTGCCTCATCAATAAGAGATTGGGACTCAGACGGTTGATGCAGTTTGATGGACAAGTTGTCTCCATTCTGAACACTGGGGAACAAGCTCCTCCCACTGATTGACAACATTGCCCTCTACAAACATGGCGGCCGCACGTGCGCACTGCTGCATATTGCCCCCAATAAAGATGGCGAACGTTAACCCGGGACGAACATGAGGAGCAGCAGCCCTGCTCGGTACAAACTGGGTCCGGGAAGTTCTCTTCCGCGGTTTGCGGCTTACACAACATGCTTACGCAGCGTTTCCACCCACCTGGACGATCCATTGCTCTCTCCGTACCGCCAATCACCTCGAACAGATTTCCGAGACCAGAACAAAAGCCGTTTCCCATCGCCATTACTCACACTGCGCATGCTCCAGTCAAAGCTGGCCCCGCCCCTCGTTCGCTCCGATTGGTTGGAGGACCGACCGCTCCATGTCGGTCCTCCAGCACTGTCCCCTCTTCCCATTGGTCCGCGCTGCCGTCAATCAGCCTGGCATTGTGACGGTGATTTGCTGCTTGTCCAATAATAACAGTAAGAAGTCTCACAACACCAGGTTAAAGTCCAACAGGTTTATTTGGTAGCAAACGTCACACAAGCTTTCGGAGCCTCAAGCCCCTTCTTCAGGTGAGTGGGAATTCTGTTCACAAACAGGGCTTATAAAGACACAGACTCAATTGACAGAATAATGGTTGGAATGTGAATCCTTGCAGCTAATAAAGTCTTAAAGGTACAAACAATGTGAGTGGAGAGCTTCCACTCTAAACACGTTAAAGAAGCCATCCCCTGCGGACATGCCCTCCGTATACACAGGATCTGCTTGGATGAGGAGGATCGCAACAGACACCTCCAGATGCTGAAAGATGCCCTCATAAGAACAGGATATGGCGCTCGACTCATCGATCGACAGTTCCGACGCGCCATAGCGAAAAACCGCACCGACCTCCTCAGAAGACAAACACGGGACAAGGTGGACAGAGTACCCTTCGTCGTCCAGTACTTCATCGGAGCGGAGAAGCTACGGCATCTCCTCTGGAGCCTTCAACATGTCATTGATGAAGACGAACATCTCGCCAAGGCCATCCCCACACCCCCACTTCTTGCCTTCAAACAACCGCACAACCTCAAACAGACCATTGTCCGCAGCAAACTACCCAGCCTTCAGGAGAACAGTGACCACGACACCACACAACCCTGCCACAGCAACCTCTGCAACACGTGCTGGATCATCGACACAGATGCCATCATCTCACGTGAGAACACCATCCACCAGGTACACGGTACAAACTCTTGCAACTCGGCCAAAGTTGTCTACCTGATACGCTGCAGGAAAGGATGTCCCGAGGCATGGTACATTGGGGAAACCATGCAGACGCTGTGACAACGGATGAATGAATACCACTCGACAATCACCAGGCAAGACTGTTCTCTTCCTGTTGGGGAGCACTTGAGCGGTCACGGGCATTCGGCCTCTGATATTCGGGTAAGCATTCTCCAAGGCGGCCTTCACGACACACGACGGCGCAGAGTCGCTGAGCAGAAACTGATAGCCAAGTTCTGCACACATGAGGACGGCCTCAACCGGGATATTGGGTTCATGTCACACTATCTGTAATCCCCACAGCTTGCCTGGACTTGCAGAGTCTCACTGGCTGTCCTGTCTGGAGACAATACACATCTCTTTAGCCTGTCTTGATGCTGTCTCCACTCACATTGTTTGTACCTTTAAGACTTGATTAGCTGTAAGTATTTGCATTCCAACCATTATTCTGTTAATTGAGTTTGTGTCTTTATATGCCCTGTTTGTGAACAGAATTCCCACTCACCTGAAGAAGGAGCTTAAGGCTCCGAAAGCTTGTGGCTTTTGCTACCAAATAAACCTGTTGGACTTTAACCTGGTGTTGTTAAACTTCTTACTGTGTTTACCCCAGTCCAACGCCGGCATCTCCACATTAGTAATAACAGTGAGAGAGTCTCAGTGTAACAATGACACACACAGGCTCCAATACAATCAGAGTGGAGATGGGGCACAGAGACAACACAGCAAAGCACTGACTTACTCTGAGTGTAACAATGACACACACAGGCTCCAATACAATCAGAGTGGGGATGGAGCACAGAGACAACACAGCAAAGCACTGACTTACTCTGAGTGTAACAAATACAATGTTTGTTCAAATAATAAGAGTCACGTTGCAGTATGTTAGTGAACACAGCATTGGATCCAATGTAATGGTAATACAGTCAGTATCTCGTGCGCCATAACCAAAGTTTAGGTTTCATTTGATAGTGTGAGTGAGTCATGGTCTATTGATATAATGTATTTAGATTCCGATGTGTGTTACTCTCCCACTGTCATTATCGGACAATAACCTGTCTGTTATTCCAATTCTGCTGTATTCTACAACTGCATTTTCAGTGTCTCTGAGGTCATTTTAACTGCAGGTAATCTGACATTAATGGAGACAAGAGGCCCAACAAACATTTGATTATAATAGGAGGACAAAGTGTAAGGGAGCAATGATATTTTAAGGTGTCTGTGTTGTGGTGAGTGTCACTGGGAGGTGAGTGATAAAATACAAGTGGAAACATCATGACAGAGACACATGTGACTGACTCGGCCTGACTGAGAGCTGTTATACTCGAGGCGAGAATATTGAGGACATGGGGAACTCCTGAGATTTCTGATACCTGAGGTGTATCTGTTAGAGGAACTGAAAATAATCAGTTCCTCCTCATGGTTATCTCCAGTTCTCAAGTTACACAGACACACAGGAAAGAGATCTGACAGCTCATCAAACACAATATTTTAATCTTCTGTTTGAGACACATTATAACCAAAAAGATCAAATCTTAAAACCTTAGGAGAGAAACATTCAGAATGTCACAAAGATGAGTGAACTGTCCAATTAATCCCATTCACCATAACTCTGCCAATTTACCTTCTGCAAGTATTTATCCAATTCCCTTTGAAAGCTACTATTAAACCTGCTTCTAGCACTTGTCAGTTTGTGCATTCCAGATCATATCAAGTTATTGTGTAAAACATTCTCCTTATCACCCCCTCCAGTTCTGTTGTTAATTAAATTAAATCTCTGTGTTCTCTGCTTACAGACCCTCCTGCACCTAGCAAATCGATTCTCTCCATCGACAGACCCTCGTGCTCCTGGGAGATAATTTCTCTCCATTGACACTATCATAAATCATTTGTCATTTTAAACACCTCTATTAAATCTCCCCATCACATTCCCTAATCTAAGATGGATAACGCATGTTTTTCCTGCCCTGAAGAATTATATGGACTCAAAATGTTAACTGTTTCTCTCTCAACAGATGCCGCCGGACCTGCTGGGTTTTTCTGCTTTTCTCCCTGTTTTTCCCTCTGTAATCAATCAGAAATTCTTCATGATTTTGAACATCTTGATTAAATAGGAACACACAGAGACTGAGAGAGATACAGAGGAAAGGAGAGACAGAAAGACTGAGAGAAAAATTGAGAAAGATTTTAAAAAGCAGAAAGTTGAGGTGGTCAAAGATAAAAGCTGAGAATCAGAGGAAACAAGCAATACAGAGAGAATGATATACAATCTAAGGGAGCAGGCTATCAGTTCCCAGCTATGGGGAGCAGAGAGAACTCAGTAACTGATCCACAGACACAGCTGGTTATATCTGAGAATGGAAACTCTGAATAGAAATAACTGGCTCATTTGTAAATGTCACCACAATGTGACCTGTGAGATTCTGCCCTGACTCTGTGGACAGATATAGGCCGCACTGACAGATGTTCTCACCAGATTGTTGTGCCTGGATTTATTTTCTGCTCAGAAGTGAGATGTGCGTTTTTGAACCGGCAGCAGAGAAGTTGTGTTACCTGAGAATGAAACAGCCGGTGTCAGTTTGATGTTATCACCGTGAACAGTCTTCCTGCCTATGAGGGTGAACTCACTCTGACAGCATCAAGAACAACCACACAGATTGCTGCCGCTCTCAGCATTACATTCACCTCCATTCCCATTTTAAACAATGAAGAAAGGAGATTATTTGGGTTTTTAACATTCACTGAATTGGGAGATGGACTGAGGGTCATCACTGGGAGAAATGAGGAGGAATTAGAGAACAAATGAGTTTTCCCAAAGAGGGTTATTAGAAAAGAGGAGATTTAAAGTGAGTCAGGGCCTGTCAGAGGAAGTGGGAGAGAGAAGCAGGGAGGATTGAATCTCCATCAATTAGATGTTTTCTCAGACAGCGAAGAGAGATGAAGTTTGTTTGTGCCTTTTCAGAGAGAGGTAACGAGAGAGAGAAAACAATGAATAAGTTTAAGCAGATCTGAAATAGGAAGGTTAAATGAGTGAGTGTTTGAAAGAAAGATAGAGAGACATTAAGTGATGAACACAGTATCTGAGAGGGAAGAGGTTAAGTGAATGAGAGAGGAGCGAGGTTAGAATGTAAGAGAGATGGAAGGTAACGTGTGAGTGAATGCCTGGAGAGAGAGAGAGAGAGAGATGTTCAGTGAGTGTTAGAGAGATGAGAGAGGTTAAGTGATTGAGTTTCTGAAAGAGAGGAGATGTTGAGTGAGTGAATGTCTGAAAGAGAGGAGAGCAGGTTCACACCCAGGGGTCACTGAGAATGATCAAAATAAGGAGATCATCCAGAAAACTACCAACAGGAAACTTCAGCTGAACACATCACTCATTCTTAAATGGTCAGTCAGGGCTCCGATGCTGCTCAGCTTCTCTCTGTTCTGTTTATAATGGTTAAAGGCTGATAGGAGTGAGGTTTATTTAAATGGATAGTGTATGGGAAGCACACATCAACAAAACTGAGAATTCTTGGACACACACTGCAGCTCCTTCTCTATCTGGGAATCAAATTGTTGTCTAATTGTCCCAGCAGTTAACAGGGTCCTTTGAACTTCTCCAGCTGCTACTTTAATGCAGACTTCAACCAATTTATTTGAAGCCAGTTTCTGTTCAATAAACCAGGACTGACACACACACATTAAAATGTTTTACACTTTTTTTCATTCTAAGTCTGGAAACCTAAACCTGCCGTTTCACTCTCAGTCAGGAATAGATCCCAGTTTTACACCAATCTTTGACAGCACGTTTCCCGCATTCACCGTTGTTCTTCCTGACTCTAAACACAGTTGTAAAGGAGCTTCTGTTCTGTGTCTGGGAGCTCTGAACCATGGAAAAGAACGACTGGGACACATTTCTTACACACCTCAGGATTCACCCACGCGGGGACTTTGCTGTCAGTGAAAAGTGACGAAAAAGACCAAAGTGCTGTGTGACCCTCTCAGCGAGACCCTGAAGGACTGTGTCAAGAATGAAGTTCTGTTCCTACTGTATGATCCTCCCTCAGATTGCCCTTTCTGAGCTCCAGCCTGGTGACGTTAAACACTCAAATGGAAAAGACAAAAATCTACAACAATGGTTCAATCAAATGTCTATTTCACATTTATTCAGAATATCAAACCTCAACAGAAGAAAAAAGTCAGAGAGAACATGATTCAGACCTGGATATGATTAACAGCATCAATAAGTGTAGAATCCAAACCTTGCAGTCGTTTGTGAACTCGCCGGTGTGTTAGCAGGTGGGATGACTGAATAAATCCCTTTCCACAGACATTACAGGTGAATGGCCTCTCCCCAGTGTGAACTCGCTGGTGTTTAAGAAGATAAGATAAATGAGAAAATCCCTTCCCACAGACAGAGCAGGTAAATGGCCTCTCCCCACTGTGAACTCTCTGAGGTGTCAGCAGGTTGGATGACTGACTGAATCCCTTCCCACACATGGAGCAGGTGAACGGCCTCTCCCCAGTGTGAACTCGCTGGTGATTCAATAGGTTGGATGAACGAGTGAATCCCTTCCCACACACGGAGCAAGTGAATGGCCTCTCCTCACTGTGAACCTGCTGGTGTGTCAGAAGGTTGTATGAACGGGTGAATCTCTTCCCACATTCAGAGCAGGTGAACGGTCGATCCCCTGTATGGAGCTGCTGGTGTATCAGAAGGTTGGATGAATTAATGAATCCCTTCCCACAGTCTGAGCAGGTGAAGGGCCTCTCCCCAGTGTGAATTCTCTGGTGGTTCAATAGGGCAGGTGGACGGCTGAATCCCTTCCCACACACACAGCAGGTGAATGGCCTCTCCCCAGTGTGAGTATATTGGTGCGTCAGCAGATCCTTTTTGTTTTTAAAGTTCTTCGCACAGTGGGAACAATTAAAAAGTTTGTTATCAGAGTGAACAAGTTGATGTGTCTGCAGGTGGGATGACTGAATGAATCCTTTCCCACACAGAGCAGGTGAATGGTCTCTCCCCAGTGTGAATACGTTGGTGTGTCAGCAGATCTTTTTTGCATTTAAAACTCTTCTCACAGTCAGAACATGTAAACATTCTCTCATCTGTGTGAACAAGTTGGTGTGTCACAATGTGGGATGAGCGAGTGAATCCCTTCCCACACACAGGGCAGGTGAACGGCCTCTCCCCAGTGTGAACCCGTCGGTGAGTCAGAAGGTGAATGGGTGAATCCCTTCCCACAAACAGAGCAGGTGAACGGTCTCTCCCCAGTGTGACTGCGCCGATGAACTTCCAGTTGTGATGGGAAACCGAATCCTTTCCCGCACTCCACACATTTCCACGGTTTCTCCATGGTGCCCTTGTGTTTCTCCAGGTTGGATGATCAGTTCAAGCCACATCCACACACACAACATACACGTAGTTTCACCCTGCTGTGAACTGTGATGTTTTTTCAGGCTGTGTAACTGGTTAAAGCTCTTTCCACATTCAGTTCACTGGAACACTCTCACTCGGGTGTGTGTTTGTCTCGATGCTTTTCCGGTCATACTGATGTTTAATTTATTTGCCCACAGGCAGAACAGACAAATATTTCTCTTTCTATATTCAAAGACCGATGATATTCAGCTCCGAAGGAACTGAATGACTTTGTCAGATGTGATGTCCGGTTTGAGTTTTCTGTCTGCCAATCTTTCACTTCCAATATCCTGTAAAAACAGTTTAGAAAAGTCATCACTGTCAGAACACGATACAAACTCTGAACAGACAATTCTAGTTTCTCTGGAACATTTTTTCCTTTCTTGTTCCCCCAAATCAGTAAATCCCCGTCCCACACACTCTCCCTCCTCCCTGGGCTGAAATCCAAACCCATCTCACCATTTCTTTCCTCCACTCCCAGTTTTCTCCCTCCCTCTCCTCTGTCTGGATTCAGTTCTCCAGCTCCTGTCTGCAGACTGACAATAAAACCAATGGGTCTTACTGGGGGTGTTGGGGCCTCCAGCGGGTGTTTGTGAATCCTCCCCGCCCACCTCCCAGGGTTTCCTTCCTTCCCAGAGATCAGAGTCCTCATTGATTTGAGGCCAAAGTGTAACCTCTTATTTATTGTCCCCCTCCCCCATCCTCTGATGTGAACCATCCTCCAGTGGCTGAGCCAGGATGGGGCCGTTAACCTGGGCCTGTTCCCGGGAGGGAGGGAGGGAGAAGCCCCGCAGCTGCAAACCAGGGAGCTGACAATGATTCTGAAGGGTTTGCGGATCCACAAAGTGTTTCCAAATCCTCCCAGCCACCGCCTAACGCTGACTCCGCTTCTCCGGGACAAACAAGCGCCAAGGACAGCAATGACACTGCGCATGCTCCACATCACAATGCCCGGGGACTGATTGACGGCGGCTCCGGACCAATAGGAAGAGGGGGCGGGGCTGGGGGACCGAACGGGAGCGGCTGGTCCTCCAACCAATCGGAGTGAATGAGGGGCGGGACCTGAAGCATGCGCAGTGCGGGTGAACCAGATAAACCTGTTGGACTTTAACCTGGTGTTGTTTGACTTGTTGCTGTGTTTACCCCAGTCCAACGCCGGCATCTCCACATCACTGCGGGTAATGGCGACGGACGGCCGGTTTTAGTTTGGAAGCGAGATCAATACGAGGTAGAGGGCGGCGTGCGGGGAATGATAAATGTGGCGGGTGGGTGGAGAGACTTTGTAAACATGTTGTTCAAACCCAAACCCCGGAAATGAACTTCCCGGTTCCCCCCCTTTGTACCAAATGGAGCGGCAGCTTGTAGTGTTAGACCCGGGCTGACTGCCGCCATTGAGGCTGCATGTGGGAGGCCGGCAGGGATTGTGATCGGAGAGGGAAGCCCTGAAGTCACAATGGAATGGGTGAGGGTGTGACGTCACAATGGAATGGGTGAGGGTGTGACGTCACAATGGAATGGGTGAGGGTGTGACGTCACCATGGAATGGGTGAGGGTGTGACATCACAATGGAATGGGTGAGGGTGTGACGTCACAATGGAATGGGTGAGGGTGTGAGGTCACAATGGAATGGGTGAGGGTTCCAGATGAGCTGAGACTGGGCTGGAGTCGGGCGATGGCACTGACATGTGGCCCGGTGGCACAGTGGTTAGTGCAGCTGCCTAACAGCGCCAGGGACCCAGGTTCAATTCCAGCCTCGGGTCACTGTCTGTGCAGAGTTTCTACATTCTCCCCGTGTCTGTGTGGGTTTCTTCCGGATGTTCCGGTTTTCCTTCCACAGTCCAAAGATGTGCCGGCGTTGGACTGGGGTAAGCACAGTAAGTAATCTCACAACACCAGGTTAAAATCCAACAGGTTTATTTGGTAGCACAAGCCACAAGCTTTCAGAGCACTGCCCCTTCATCAGGTGAGTGGGAGTTCTGTTCACAAACAGGGCATATAAACACACAAACTCAATTTACAAGATAATGGTTGGAATACGAGTCTTTAAACGTAATCAAGTCTTAAAGGTACAGACAATGTGAGTGGAGAGAGGGTTAAGCACAGGTTAAAGAGATGTGTATTGTATCCAGCCAGGACAGTTAGTGAGATTTTGCAAGCCCAGGCAAGTCGTGGGGGTTACAGATAGTGTGACATGAACCCAAGATCCCGGTTGAGGCCGTCCTCATGTGTGATTGACAGATCCATGCTCACTGCTTCTTGCCCTGGATGCAGAGAGCTGAAAATTTCCATGCAGGATGCCAGACAGATAAATGTCTACATTACTGGAGTAAAAATGTGTGGAATATACAGACCGAATTCACTTCATTTCCTTCAGTTGCTGCAAGTCCCCAACTTCCCCCAGAATGAGAAAAGAAATGGAAAGGGGGAAACATTGATTTCCTCCCAGATGTTGAACAGAGGAGGGAGTTTCACTCTGAAGCTCATTGGACAACTTCCGCATTGTGACGTCACGATAGTGTCCTGCCTGAATCAGCCAATAGGAATCACTCTGCTTCGCGGTGACGTCTCCGGGTTCCAGTTCTCAGGCCCGGGCGCGCGGACCCAGGAGCCCCGCCCCCACCCATTGTTCCCCTTCCCCTACACCTCCTTGAACCAAGGTTTCCAGGCAACCGGCTGACGGCTCCAGCAAGAGCGAGAAGCCGCTCAGTGAGCTCTCCCTCCCCCCGGCCCAGGACTACACATGTGCGAGGGAGAGGGGAAGCTGCGCATGTGCGGGGGAGAACCCACCCTCTGATCTTCATGCTGAGGTGTTGACCAATGGGAAGAGTTGGAGGACCGGAAGGACTCTGGTCTTCCAGCCAATCAGAGTGTGGGCTTTGTGTGAATGAAGATTGATCTTCAGACAGAGTCAAACTTCCTCCTGTCTCAAACATCTGTGAGTAAAACACTTTCTCTTCAACCCCCTTTCCATTTCTTTTCTCATTCTGGGGGAAATTGGGGACTTGCAGCAACTGAAGAGAAAGGAAGTGAATCCAGTGAGGGTGCAGACTCTGGAAAGGTTGGTCCAGGTTTCTCGCTCTCTCGAACCAGAAAATGATCCATTTCTGCCCACTGTTTGCTGTTAGCCAATCTTCTATCCACGCCAATATGTTATCCCCACAGCATGAACTTTTATTTGCTGCAATAACCTTTGATGTGGCACCTCATCAAATGTCTTCTGGAAATCTGAGTACAGCACATCCACCGGTTTCCCTTTATCCAATGCCCGATGGGGAATTTTAGAAAATTGAACAACACATCAACGATCTCACTCTGTTAAGACCCGAGAATGAAGCCCAGCAGGACCCGAGGACTCATCAGCCCACAGCTCCAACAGTTTGCTGAGGACCACTTCCCTGGGAATTGTGCTTTTTCAGAGTTCATCCCACACTTCTGTTTTCTGATTTCCAGCTATTTCTGAGTTTTAACTGTATCCTCTATTGTGAACACCGAGGCAAAATACTTGTTCAATTCATCTCCCAGCTCCTTATTTTTCATTATCAATTCCTGGACTCACTTTCTATTAGACAGTTAAGAAATGAGGTGGAGCAAGTGACTGAAGTGTCAGTCAGGGAGCACTATTGGGAGCACCAATAGTTTCAAAATAGTTCAGGAAAAAGGTAGGACAGGTCCACAGGTCAAGGCCCTAAACTGGAGCAGGGCCACTTTTGTGGGCATTAGGCAGGATCGAGCAGATGTCGATTAGGTGAGTTTGTTTGAAGGGAAAGGAATGACTGGCAAATGGGAGGTTTTAAAAGTGTGATATCAAGAATCCAGGGGCAGTATATTCCTGTTAAGATGAAGGGAAAGAATGGTAAATTTAAGGATCTCTGGCAGACAAGGGACATTGAGGCTCTGGTCAGGTAAAAGAAGGAAGCATACATTGGGTTTAGGCAATCGGGGACAAGTGAATCACTCTGACTATAAAAAGTGTAAGAAAATACTGAGGAGGGAAATCAGGAGGACAAAAAGAGGGTATGATATGGATCTGGCAGGTAAGATTAAAGAAAATTCCAAGAGGTTCTATAGCTATATTAAGAGTAAGACGGTGGCTAGAGAGAGAATAGATCCCCTTAAAAATCAGTATGGCCATCTGTGTGTGGAGCTACAGGAGATGGGTGAGATTTTTAATGAATACTTCTCCTCTGTGTTTACTGCGGAGAGCACCATGGGGGCTAAAGAAATAAGGGAAACAAGTGGTGATGTCTTGGGCACACGCTCGTTACTTGGGAGGAGGTATCTGTAGCCTTATAAAAGCAAATTACTGCGGATGCTGGCGTCTGAAGCCAAGGGAGAAAATGCTGGAAAATCTCAGCAGGTCTAGCAGCATCTGTAAGGAGAGAAAAGAGCTGATGTTTCTTGACGAAATGACCCTTTGTCAAAGCTCTGAAACATCAGTTCTTTTCTCTCCATCCAGGTGCTGCCAGACCTGCTGAGAATGGGGAGAGAGTGTATGGGATGGAGATTTACAGCTTTTGGGGAATGAGAGAGGAAAGAATGTTCCATAGAAATTGTTCTGAATTTCTATCCTGTACTGACACTGATGACTTTTGGAAACTCATTTTCAGGATATTGAAAGAGGAATCACAGGCCGAAATCTCAAACGTCATGTCTCGGCGTGACAGAATCGTGTTCCTTGGGACCTCAATATCATCGGACTTTGAATCCAGAAGGAGAAATGATTGTCCAGTCTGTCGATTTGAAAAGATTTGAAATGTCAGTGTGAGTGAAAAAGCATCAACACACTGCCACACTTGAGTGAGAGTGTTCCAATGCACTGACTAAAGAGCTTTAACCAGTTACACAGTCTGAATAAATATCACACCATTCACAGCGGGTAGAGACTGTAATCTTGTCCTGTGTGTGGACGAAGTTTCAACTGATTGTCCACCCAAGAGTGAGGCAAGGAAACCTGCACCATGGAGAAACCATGGAAATGTGGGGACTGTGGGAAGGGATACAGAGCCCCATGTCTGCTGGAAGCTCATCGGCGCAGCCACACTGGGGAGAGGCTGTTCATCTGCCCTCAGTGTGAGAAGGGATTTAATCAGTTCTCCAGCTTACGGACACACCAACGAGTTCACACTGGGGAGAGACCATTCACCTGCTCTCAATGTGGGAAGGGATTCATTCAGTCATCCCACCTGCGGACACACCAGCGAGTTCACACTGGGGAGAGGCCATTCACCTGCTCTCAGTGTGGGAAGGGATTCACTCAGTTATCCAGCCTGCAGACACACCAGCGAGTTCACACTGGGGAGAGGCCATTCACCTGCTCTCAGTGTGGGAAGGGATTCACTCAGTTATCCAGCCTGCAGACACACCAGCGAGTTCACACTGGGGAGAGGCCGTTCACCTGCTCTCAGTGTGGGAAGGGATTCACTCGGTTACCCGACCTGCGGACACACCAGCGAGTTCACACAGGGGAGAAACCATTCACCTGCTCTCAGTGTGGGAAGGGCTTCACTCGGTCATCCACCCTGCGGACACATCAGCCAGTTCACACTGGGGAGAGGCCATTCACCTGCTCTCAGTGTGGGAAGGGTTTCAGCGTTTCATCCCGGCTGCTGAGACACCAGCGAGTTCACGAGTGATGACAGGGGTTGGATTCTGCTGTTATTGTTTCTGCTCTCAGTTGCATCCAGGATTGCATTTTGTTCATTCTCACAGTTCGTCAATGGGAAGGGTCAGAGGGTTTCTTTGTGCTGGACTGGCCGGTCTCAGCCTCCAGTGGGCTGATGCTCTTTGAACCTTTTTGTGAATACCTGGTTTCAAATGTCACAAGGATCACAGAGTGACAGGGTGTTAGGAAGTTTAGAGATATTGAGTCAGAAGAAAACAGAGGTTGGCAGTGCAAAGGTACATTTCTGAATGGAGGGCTGTGACAAGTGACGTTCCTCAGGGATCAGTGCTGGGACTTTTGCTGTTTGTAATATATATAAATGATTTGGAGGAAAATGTAACTGGTTTGATTGGTAAGTTTGTGGACGACACAAAGGTTGGTGGAATTGCGAATAGCGATGGGGACTGGCAGAGGATACAGCAGGATATAGATCAGTTGGAGACTTGGGCAGAGAGATGGCAGATGAAGTTTAATCCGGACAAATGTGAGGTAATGCATTTTGGAAGGTCTAATACAGATGGGAAATATACAGTCAATGGAGAACCCTTCAGAGTATTCATAGGCAGAGGGATCTGGGTGTACAGGTGCACAGGTTATTGAAAGTGGCAATGAGGTGGAGAAGATAATCAAGAAGGCATACGGCATGCTTGCCTTCTTCGGCCGGGGCATTGAGTTTAAAAATTGGTAAGTCATGTTGCAGCTTTATAGAACCTTAGTTAGACCGCACTTGGAATCTAGTGTTCATTTCTGGTCACCACACTACCAGAAGGAAGTGGGGGCTTTGGAGAGGGTATGGAAAATATTTACCAGGATGTTGCCTGGTAGCATTCGCTATGAGGAGAGGTTGGAGAAACTTGGTTTGTTCTCACTGGAACAACGGAGGTTGAGGGGGGCGACCTGATAGAAGTCTACAAGATTATGAGGGTCATGGACAGAGTGGATAATCAGACGCTTTTTCCCAGGGTGGAAGAGTCAATTACTAGAGGCATAGGTTTAAGGTGCGAGGGGCAAGGTTTAAAGGAGATGTACAAGGCAGGTTTTTTACACAGAGCGTGGTGGGTGCCTGGAACCCGTTGCCGGGGAAGGTAGTGGAAGCAGATACGGCAGTGACTTTTAAGATGTGTCTTGACAAATATATGAATAGCATAGGAACAAAGGGATATGGTCCCCGGAAAGGTAGGGGGTTTTAGTTCAGACGGGCAGCATGGTTGCTCCAGGCTTGGAGGGCCAAAGGGCTTGTTCCTGTGTTGTAATTTTCTTTGTTCTTCATTCTGTTTGGAACATCCCAAATGCCCATCCAATTTCCTTTTTAATTGTTTATTGTCGCTACTTCCTCCACCCTCGTAGGCAGCGAGTTCCAGGTCATCACCATTCACTGCATCAGAATATTCTTCCTCACATCTCCACCGCCCCCCCCCCCCCCCGCCCCCCACTCCCCCTCCCTTGCATCTCTGACCCAAAACAAGAAATCTGTGTCCCCCCTCGTCCTTGTCCCATCAGCTAATGGGAACAGCTTTTCTTTGTCCACCTTATCTAAACCTGTCAGAACCTTGTCCACCTCTATCAAATCTCCCCTCAACCTCCTTTGCTCCAAGGAAAACAACACCAGCCTGACATTGACAATAAAGAACAAACTAACAGAATATGTTACTGTCTGAAATCAAATGGGAATGTTTAATTTCTGTTTTAAAGATATTGTGAATATATTGTCCTGGACAATAAAGGAATTGGAATAACTCACCTTGGGTGTGGTTGAATGGAATATGTCAATCTGATATCCACCTGCAGTCTAGTGAAAGTCTGGAATATGTAGCTGGAACTCCCTTCCTAACAGCACTGTGGGTGTACGTACACCTCAGGCATTGCAGCAGTTCAAGAAGGCACCCTTGGGGTTGGGGTTGACCATGGCCAAGGCAGCTACATACAGCCACATATTCTGTTATAATTGAAGGACTGCAGATTGAATGTGAGGCATTGGGGGACTGGACTATCTTGACCACATTCCTGTGACTGCCCGGAAACTCATGTGTCTATTTTAAAGAACAAAGAACAATACAGCACAGGAACAGGCCCTTCGGCCCTCCAAGCCTGCACCGATCATGTGTTCCTAACGAGACCATCCGTTTGTATCCCTCTATTCCCAGTCTGTTCATGTGGTTATCTAGATAAGTCTTAAATGATCCTAGCGTGTCTGCCTCAACCACCTTGCTTGGTAGTGCATTCCAGGCCCCCACCACCCTCTGTGTAAAATACGTCCCCCGCATATCTGTATTGAACCTTGCCCCCCCTTACCTTGAACTTGTGACCCCTTCTGTTTGTCGTTTCTGACCTGGGAAAAAGCTTCCAACTGTTCACCCTATCTATGCCCTTCATAATTTTATAAACTTCTATTAGGCCGCCCCTCCACCTCTGTTTTTCCAGGGAGAACAACCCTAGTTTACTCAATCTCTCCTCATAGCTAATACCCTCCATACCAGGCAACATCCTGGTAAACCTTTTCTGCACTCTCTCCAAAGCCTCCACGCCCTTCTGGTAGTGTGGCGACCAGAACTGGACGCAGTATTCCAAATGCGGCCGAACCAACGTTCTATACATCTGCACCATCAGACCCCAACTTTTATACTCTATGCCCCGTCCAATAAAAGCAAGCATGCCATATGCCTTCTTCACCACCCTTTCCACCTGTGTTGCCACCTTTAAGGTTCTGTGGACTTGCACATCCAGATCCCTCTGCGTGTCTATACTCCTGATGGTTCTGCCATTTATTGTATAGCTCCCCCTGCATTAGATCTACTAAAATGCATCACTTCGCATTTATCTGGATTAAGTTCCATCTGCCATTTCTCCGCCCAATTTTCCAGCCTATCTATGTCCTGCTGTATTCTCTGACAATGTTCATCACAATCCACAACTCCAGCAATCATTGTGTCGTCCGCAAACTTACTAATCAGACTTGCTACATCTTCTTCCAAATCATTTATATATATCACAAACAGCAGAGGTCCCAATACAGAGCCCTGCGGAACACCACTAGTCACAGACCTCCAATCAGAAAAAGACCCCTCCGCTGCTACCCTCTGTCTTCTATGGCCAAACCAGTTCTGTACCCATCTAGCGAGCTCACCTTTGATCCCGTGAGATTTAACCTTTTGCACCAGCCTGCCATGAGGGACCTTGTCAAATGCTTTACTAAAATCCATGTAGACGACATCCACGGCCCTTCCCTCGTCAGTCATTTTTGTCACCGCCTCAAAAAACTCAACCAAATTTGTGAGGCATGACCTCCCTCGCACAAAACCATGTTGTCTATTGCTAATGAGATTATTCAGTTCTAAATGTGTACAGATCCTATCTCTAAGAATCTTCTCCAACAATTTCCCTACCACGGACGTCAAGCTCACTGGCCTATGATTACCCAGGTTATCCTTGCTACCCTTCTTAAATAACGGGACCACATTTGCTATTCTCCAATCCTCTGGGACCTCACCTGTGTCCAATGAAGAAACAAAGATTTCTGTTAGAGGCCCAGCAATTTCATCTCTTGTCTCTCTCAGTAACTGGAAGTCCCTCCCTAACAGCACTGTGGGTGTACGTACACCTCAGGCATTGCAGCAGTTCAAGAAGGCACCCTTGGGGTTGACCATGGCCAAGGCAGCTACATACAGCCACATATTGTGTTATAATTGAAGAACTGCAGATTGAATGTGAGGCATTGTGGGACTGGACTATCTTGACCATATTCCTGTGACTGCCCGGAAACTCATGTGTCTATTTTAGTTTAAAATTGAGGATTTCTGGGAATAATGTCTCAGATGGTGGCCAGATTATCAAATTCAGTTCTCTCAAATAATTCATAGACAAAGAAACAAGTATCTCCAAGAGAAAACTGTCACCTCATTCATCTCATCTCGACTTCCCTTTCACTCAAATCTTCATAAACACCCAAATGTATGGATTCCTTTAAACTACACTTTCAGGAGTTCTCGAGAATCTTTAGAGTTAAATAAATCATTAAATATTCTCATAATATCTTTTAACAGAAACCAAACATTTCTGTTTGATTCCAGGCATTATCAACTTTGTTCTTTCCCTTAAACACCAGGTAATTTCCATTTTAAATGCTTGAAATAGCAACTCACATCAGATATTTATCAATTCCAATCTCAAAAGCAGGCTTGTTGGCTTTCTGAAAAGTAAAGTCTTTTATTCTCTGCTTTAATTCTCAAAACTGCTGCCTTCACTCGGATTGTTTGTGAGTGAAACCGTCATCACCTGTTTAAAAAAACCCCATAAACAATCCATCTGGCTCTGGCCAAGATCCCAGTGAGTTAATGTGTCCAATCACAGGTTACATTAAAAAACAAAGGCTGTGTGGAGATTTATAAAAATCAGCTGTCTGCTGAAAGGGTTAACTTCTCTGTGGAACCGAGAGAGGCGGGGAGTGGGCAGAGGAAACTTGGCAATTCCATCAACTTACATAATTTAAAAAACTTCTCTCATGTTATTTTCTTCAATTTTGTTCAAATTTCATCTCTTTTATCTCTCCTTTTTTGAACACCAATTTCAATTTTCAATATTTGCTACTTAATCAAAGTTGAAAGAAATACTTTGTGAAATGTGTTGTTAACTGAATCTCAACAATTTTAACTCAAATGTTTTGGAAAGTTGGAACTGGTTTGCTGCCAAACTGCAGCCTTATCTTTGTGTTTTGGGAGCAAATTGTCCTTCACAATTCTAACCTTGAACAAGTTAATTTCAAACCCAAATACATTCCTTTCACATTTTAGCACAGTCTGAATTTATTTCAAACAGAAACTCACGGCTGTTCAAATTAAATTAATTTTTATTCCCTTTCCAAACTAATTCTTCGAATCGATGATGCTTTCAAACAACGCCCTGCCTCAACAATTATGACTCAAATGTACGGTATTCCTTCAACTGGGCAAACCAACTTGGAGTAAGGGTTGTGGATCATGATGGTGCAAAGGTCATGGCTACCCTCACACACCTGCATTCCCTTATCACAGGAGAGACAGAGGAGAGGGGGGAGTGCTTTCAGTGATTCTTTTTTGGAGAAAACCACTACATCTGCTCGCTGGTGACTGATTTGTGTCTCAGGTTGTTTGATGTTAGCTAAACACGGGGAGTGGTCTGCTTCAGGGAGGTGTCACTTTGTGGCTGAATTAACATCCTCAAAGTCCCCATGGCATTTTCTAACTCTTCACTTGATCTGATATTTTCTGACTGTAAATCAATATCTTGTTCCAGAGTTTGGCCGAACAGCAGTAGATTTTTCTGAGCTCCACTCACCCTATCATCTGCCCCCTGTTCCCAATGTAACTGATTGTCCAGGTCAGACGTGCTCTCCTGCCAGCAATCAGCTCCATTCTGCAGCTTATCCACCAGTTCCCTCAACTCTTTATATTTTGTACTCAGCTGTGAGGCAACAGGTTTCCAATGTAACTGTAAATTAATTTATTCTGGACTTTTTCCAACTCACTATTTCCTTTCTGAATCTCTTTAGAAAACCTATCAAGGACCCACTCGTAATCTCCGTCACATTCTTCTCCACCTCCCAGGGTATCTTTTGCTCCTGATGCCCTTGACTCCGTTGTCAAACTGTCAGTCACATTGTAGCAGATGCCAAAGCCATTGTTGTATTTGTTTTTTTGAGGCAGCAGTGCGAACCACTGTGCCACTGGATGGAATGCTGGCACAGTGGAGAGATACATAGAAACTAGAAGCAGGAGTAGGCCATTCGGCCCTTTGAGCCTGTTCCACCATTCACCTTGATCATGGCTGATCATCAAATTCAATTTCCTGATTCCAGCCCCCCCCCCCCCCCCCCCACCACCCCCACCCGCCTGCCTCCCATATCCCTTGATCCCGTTAGCCCCAAGAGTATATCTCATATCTTCTTGAAATTAGACAATGTTTTGGCCTCAACTATAGGGTGACATGGTGGCACAGTGGTTAGCACTGCTGCCTCACAGCGCCAGGGACCCATTTAATTCCAGCCTTGGGTGAATGTCTGTGTGGAGTTCGCATGTTCTCCCTGTGTCTGCGTGGGCTTCCTCCGGGTGCTCCAGTTTCCACCCACAGACCAAAGATGCCCAGGTTCAGTGGATTTGCAATGTTGAATTCCCTCTTTGTCTCCCAAGCTGTGTGGGTTAGATAGGTTAACACAGTAAGAAGTTTAACAACACCAGGTTAAAGTCCAACAGGTTTATTTGGTAGCAAAAGCCACACAAGCTTTCGGAGCTGCAAGCCCCTTCTTCAGGTGAGTGGGAATTCTGTTCACAAACAGAGCATATAAAGACACAAACTCAATTTACATGAATAATGGTTGGAATGCGAATACGTACAACTAATCAAGTCTTTAAGAAACAAAACAACATGAAGTGGCAAAGAAGTGGCAGATGGAATACAATGTGGAAAAGTGTGAGATTAAGCACTTGGGGAGGAGGAATGGAGGCATAGACTATTTTCTAAATGGGGAAATGCTTCGGCAATCAGAAGCACAAAGGGACTTGGGAGTCATTGTTCAAGATTCTCTTAAAGTTAACGTGCAGGTTTAGTTGGCAGTTCGGAAGGCAGATGCAATGTTAGCATTCATGTCAAGAGGGTTAGAATACAAGAGCAACAATGTACTTCTTAGACTGTATAAGGCTCTGGTCAGACCCCACTTGGAGTGTTGTGAGCAGTTTTGAGCCCCACATCTAAGGAAGGATATGCTGCTCTTGGAAAGGGTCTGGAGGAGCTTCACAAGAATGATCTCTGGAATGAAGAGCTTGTCGTATGAAGAATGGTTGAGGACTCTGGGTCTGTACTCATTGGAGTTTAGAAGGATGAGTTGGGATCTTATTGAAACTTAGTAGGAAAAACTAGAACCAGAGGGCACAACCTGAGGCTAAAGGGATGATCCTTTAAAACAGAGATGAGGAGGAATTTCTTCAGTCAGAGAGTGGTGAATCTTTGGAACTCTTTGCCGCAGAAGGCTGTGAAGGTCAGTTCATTGAGTGTCTATAAGACAGAGATCGATAGGTTCTTGATTAATAAGGGGATCAGGGGTTATGGGGAAAAGGCAGGAGAATGGGGATGAGAAAAATATCAGCCATGATTGAATAGCGGAGAAGACTCGATGGGCTGAGTGGCCTATTTCTGCTCCAATGTCTTATGGTCTAAGCTCACAACTCCTTGATTAAAATAAGATACAAGATCCTTCATTCCCCTTCATTACAACTTAAACTTTTTTTTAGCCAACTTCCAAGGCCTGATTTTATAGGAAACATCAAGTCTTTGTTGATTTAAAATCCCAAACATGTTGCCAGCTGCAAAATCTTTGTTCTTTATCTGGGGTTGAGGTGACAACACGATAAAATCCTCACAGTTCTTCCAAATTCCTCCAGGCTCCGCTTAAAATTTCCACATTTAACTGGTTCCCATAAATCCTCAATCAAAAACTAAAATAGACACATGAGTTTCCAGGTGATTTACAAAGAAATGAACTGTCTGCTGAAAGGGTTAACTTTTCTACAGAACCTAAAGGGGTCGGGAGTGAGCAGAAAAAACTTGGCCCACAATTACTTCACTTTACATATGATGGGGGTTTTTCTCAGAGGCTAAGTATTGGGCTGAACCCAGTTAATACAAAGATTTGCAAAAGACAGTATACTGGTTAAAGGCATTACTTATTGAGAAAGGCAGCTGGGCAGTCCAACTCCTTTCTAAAGTTACAATACATTGGCCCTTTAGTTATACTATTTTGAAAGTTCATTTCACCCGCCCACTCTGTCATCCTAACTGGATGCTCCAATCGTGTTCGTGTACAATATTTACCTTGGCCAATAACATCCTATCTTCTGGAAGAATGGAAATTCATTGGTCTGTCGAATCTGAAAGTTCCTGCCCACTGTTACTTTGCAACTTTCACTTACATAGGTCCATAGGGTGCTTTCTAACTGACTCTCAGCAACTTCTATTACATAGGTTATAGGGTTCAAAAGTTCCTTTCCACTGTCTGCTGAGCCATCCCTTATCACTAAAAAATGAATAATTCCATTCATTCTAGTGTCTGGGAAGCGTTTACTTTTATAACTCATACTGATAAAAACTGTGCTCTGTGGCTTCACTCTTCTGACAGAATGTGGCCTGTCTCACACAGCTTTTATCCCATTATGCTTTAGGGCAGTCTGCAGTTTGGCCAAGGTATACATTTTAGTACAAAAAGTACATATTTAAATTTGAAATACATGTTTAAATTCTCTACCAGTGGTTATATGTGTCTCCATGCAGACAGTACCTTTGTATAATATAAATAAGGCATGTTGTGGTCCTTATTCTACGTTAGTCTAAGTCAGTCCACCCTGTTTCAATAGCCTATTCTGAACCCCTCAAACAAAATAACTTTAAAAAACTTAAAGTTTATAATTCGTCTCAAGTAAGCTGACATTGACACTGCAATGAAGTTACTGTGAAAAATCCCCTCTCTAACAACAAAAGAAACTTGATTTTAAACTTCATCTATTAATTTTTTTGTCATGTTCTCAACCTATTTTAATTTGATCAGTTTTTTGTTAGGGATGGGTAATTTCTGTTCTTTATAAACTGGTTCACTCATTTTGTTAATTCTACATGGGCTCGGAGAATCAGAACCCAGACTCTATCATCCATATCCTTTTTCTCCTTTTGCCACCACTTTCTCTCTGTTTTGCGGGAGGGCCGTGGGGATTCCAATCAGACTAATCATTCATTATAAAAGTAAAACAAAAACAGAAAATGCTGGAAAATCCCAGCAGATCTGACAGCATCTGTAGAGAGAGAATAGAGCCAACGTTTCGAGTCTGGATGACCCTTCATGAGAGCTCCTATGAAGTGTCATCTCGACTCAAAATGTTGGCTCTATTCTCAAATCATTTTATCGATAAGTTTCTTGTTCTTAGTTTCCAAAAGACAGGTAAGAAATCTGTCTGGTGCTCACTCGAGCTCTGGATTTTTCACTGGCCATGCTTGGGTTGGATTATAACCATTAGAATCCACTCTTCGAGATCCACTTTCAGTCCAGTGCTACTTGGAGTGTACCGTCACTTCACCGACGACGGGTCACAAGACCTTCACAGTTCTTATCACAAATGTATGATAAAATAATTTAAGCAATGCCTGAGAATGCTTCTTAATCTACTTACCACCGTTTGTTGATTGGTCAGACCCCCTTTTTACAGATTCGGATATCTCAGCCACTGAATATCAGCTGGTTATTCATAGATTCATAGAATCCTATTGTGCAGAAGGAGGCCATTTGGCCCATCGAGTCTGCACCGACCACATTCACACACAGGCCCTATCGCCCATGCATTTGTCCTAGCTAGTCCCCCTGACTCCCGAGGCCAATCCACCTAACCCGCACATCTTTGGGCTTTGGGAGGAAACCGGGGCACCCGGAGGAAACGGGGACACGGGGAGAATGTGCAAACTCCACACAGACAGTGACCCAAGCCAGGAATCGAACCCGGGTCCCTGGCGCTGTGAGGCAGCAGTGCTAACCACTGTGCTACCATGCTGCCCAAACTTATGGAATAAGTTTAATCCTCACTCATTCTGTGTAAATATTCTCACAAGGTCCTCTTTCGGAGTTTTGCTAAGCAGCTTTAATGGTCCGTGATTGCAGAAATTGAGCAGTCACAGGAATGTGGTTAAGATAGTCCAGTCCCATAATGCCTCACATTCAATCTGCAGTCCTTCAATTATAACAGAATATGTGGCTGTATGTAGCTGCCTCGGCCACGATCAACCCCAACACTGCCTTCCTGAACTGCTACAATGCCTGAGGTGTAAGTACACCCACAGTGCTGTTAGGGAGGGATTTCCAGCTACACATTCCTGACAAGATTCTGACAGGTTTAGATAAGGTGGACAAAGAAAAGCTGTTCCCATTAGCTGATGGGACAAGGACAAGAGGGCACAGATTTAAAGTTTTGAGTCAGAGATACAGGGGGGGATGCGAGGAAGAATAATTTGATGCAGCGAATGGTAATGACCTGGAACTCGCTGCCTACGAGGGTGGAGGAAGTGGAGACAATAAACAATTACAAAGGAAATTGGATGGGCATTTGGGGGGTTCCAAACAGAAATCCTTACTAATTATCTCTGAACTTCCTAACACCCGGTCACTCTGTGATCCTTGTGAAATCTGAAACCAGGTATTTGCAACAAGACTCAAAGAGCATCAGCCCACTGGAGGCAAAGTCGTGAGACCGGCCAGTCCAGCAGAAAGAAACCCTCCGACCCTCCCCATTGACCAACTGTGAGAATGAACAAAATGCAGTCCTGGATGTAATTGAGAGCAGAAACAACAACCGCAGAATCCAACTCTGGAATCACTCATGAACTTGTTGGTGTCTCAGCAGCTGGGATGAAACTCTGAAACCCTTCCCACACTGAGAGCAGGTGAATGGTCTCTCCCCAGTGTGAACTCGCTGGTGTATCTGCAGGCTGGATAAATTAGTGAATTCCTCCCCACACTGAGAGCAGGTGAATGGCTTTTCCCCAGTGTGAACTCGCTGGTGTGTCTGCAGGCTGGACAACTGACTGAATCCCTTCCCACACTGAGAGCAGGTGAACGGCTTCTCCCCAGTGTGAACTCGCTCGTGTGTCTGCAGGTGGGATAATTGAGTGAATCCCTTCCCACACTGAGAGCAAGTGAACGGCCTCTCCCCAGTGTGAACTCGCTGGTGTCTCCGCAGGTGGCATATTTCACTGAATCCCTTGCCACACTGAGAGCAGGTGAATGGTCTCTCCCCAGCGTGAACTCGCTGGTGTCTCCTCATGCGGGAAGATTCACTGAATCCCTTCCCACACTGAGAGCAGATGAACGGCCTCTCCCCAGTGTGAACTCGCTGGTGTGCCCGCAGGTTGGATGAATCACTGAATCCCTTCCCACAGTGAGAGCAGGTGAACGGCCTCTCCCCAGTGTGAACTCGCTGGTGCTTCCACAGGTTGGATGAATGAGTGAATCCCTTGCCACATTGAGAGCAGGTGAATGGCCTCTCTCCAGTGTGACTGCGCCAATGAACTTCCAGTTCTGATGGGGATCTGCATCTCTTCCCACAGTCCCCACATATCCATGGTTTCTCCATGGTGCAGGTGTCCTTGCCTCTCTCCTTGGTGGACAATCAGTTGAAGCCTCATTAACACACACACAACACGAGTGCAGTCTCTCCCCGCTGTTAATGGTGTGATCTTTATTCAGCTCTTTAGTCAATGCACTTGAACACTCTCATTTGATTGTGGCAGTGTGTTGGTCCTTTTCCAGTCAAACTGACATTTAAAATCCTTTCAAATCAACAGACCAGACAATCATTTCTCCTTCTGGATTCAATGGCTGATGATATTCAGGTCCCAAGCAATATGACTCTGTCAGATCTAGATGTGACGATTGAGATTTCGGCCTGTGATTCCTCTTTCAATATCCTCTAAAACAAGTTTGCAAACGTCATCACTGTCAGTACAGGATAGAAATTCAGAACAGACAATTCTAGTTTCTATGGAACATTCTTTCCTCTCTCATTCCCCAAAAGCTGTAAATCTCCATCCCACACACTCTCCCTCCATTCTCACTCTGCTGTATCTAATATTCACCCTCCCAATTCTCCTGAAGGTGCTGATTGAATCTGATTGACAGATCCATGCTCACTGCTTCCTGTCCAGCACAGAAATCATAACAAATAGGAACGGCGATTGGCCACTTGGCCTATCATGCCTTTTAAACCATTCCGGGAGATCATTGGCTCATCTACCTCAGCATCATTCTCCCCACACTAAATCCATCTCCCTTGATTTCTTCAATATCTACAAACCAATCTCTCTCTCTCTCTCTCCTGAAAATTCTTGATGACTGAGGCTCCACAGGCCTCCAGGGTGGAGAATTCCAAAGCTTCACCACATCCTTGAATCAGGAAATCCCTCGTCATCTTAGCTTTCTCTCCATTTCCCCATATGTTCCCCATAAGCCTTGACAGTCTTGTCAGTCAAAAATCAGTCTAACTCATCCTGGAATATATTTAATGATTCTCAACCTGCAATGATCCCTGTGGAAAGGAAATTCAAGAATAACAATTGCCTGAGGAAAGAGATGACTGGAAATATATAACGTAGCTACATTTCTATATTACAAGACTATAAATAATAATAAATGTATTTTATTACAGAGTCATAAATAATATATCTAATCTGTATCATATAACAACACTCGACATGTCTCTGTCCTATATTAATTTACTGTCCCCTTAAATGTCAGTCATCTCCTGGGAAACAAGCCCCTTAATTGTGAACATTAGGAAAGTGACCATCCTTTTAGCCAGACAAATAAATGTGTCAAGCTGAGGGAGCAAAGGATGTCAATGTCTTTAAGAGAGAGAGAGAGACCTGGGCCAACCTTTCCAGAGTCTGCAGCCTCCCTGGATTCACTTCCTTTCCCTTCAGTTGCTGCAAGTCCCCATTCTCCCCAGAATGAGAAAAGAAATGGAAATGGGGGAAAAGAAAGTGTTTTACTCACAGATATTGGCCTCTTTGAAGGAGGAAGTTTGAGTCGGTCTGAAGCTCAATCTTCATTCACACAAGGACCAGAGTCCTTCCGGTGTTCCAACACTCCCCATTGGCCAGCTACGGTGAGAGGCAGTGAGTCGGAAGTGCACATTGGCAGAATTTGGGGAATGCGCATGTGTGGATTTCGGAGAATGCGCGTTGTGGGGAATTTCAAACATCAGTGTGACTGAAAAAGCACCTACACACACACACACCTGTGAGTTTCCAATGTGCTGAATATGGAAAGTGGTTTCACAAGTCTGAAAAATAATCACATCATTCTCAGTGAGTAGTGACCCGACACATATTCTGTGTAAACGAGACTTCAACTCATCATCCAACCTGGAGTCACACGAGGACACCCGCTCCACTGAAAAACCATTGAAATGTGGGGACTGTGGGAGGGGATTCAATTATTACGCGTCCGAATTGGACATTCATCGTCGCATTCACACTGGAGAGAGGCCGTTCACCTGCTCTGAGTGTGGGAAAGGATTTGCTTACTCATCCAGCCTCTATACACACCGGCGTGTTCACACTGGTGAGAGGCCGTTCACCTGCCTCGAATGTGGGAGGGGATGTCATGCTTTATCAAGCCTCCTGATTCACCGGCAGGTTCACTCCGATCAGAGACTGTTTCAGTGTTCTGATTGTGAGAAAAGCTTTAAAAGCACAAAGGACCTCCTGAGACACCAGCGCACTCACATGGCGGTGAGGCCATTCACCTGCTCAGTGTGTGGGAAGAGATTCACTCAGTCATCCCACCTTCTGACACACCAACTTGTTCACACTGATCAGAGACCATTTCAATGTTCTGACTGTGAGAAGAGATTTAAAAGTAAAAATGATTTACAAGTCCATCAGCGCACTCACACTGGGGAGAAGCCATTCACCTGCTCCGTGTGTGAGAGGAGATTCAGACGTTTATCCCAGCGGCAAACACACCAACAGCTCTCAACACCTCTCTGTAAACATCTCTCCCTCCACCTCTCTCTACCAAATTGGCTTCTCAAGACCCCTTCTTTATACTTTAAAAATGTCAAACGCCCACCTTAGCAAATTCCCATAAATCTTCAATTATAAACTAAAATAAATATGAATTTTCAGGCGATTTAAAAACAAATGAACTGTCTGCTGAAAGGGTTAACTTTCCTACAGAACCTAAAGGGGTGGAGAGTGAGCAGCAAAAACTTGGCACACAATTACATCACTTTACACGAGTTTAAAAAACTTCTCTAACAATAAAACAAACTTGATTTTAAACTTCATCCATTAAGTTTTTTTGTTATATTCCTCAACGTAATTATTTTAATTTGAACAGTTTTTGTTAGGGATGGGTAACTTCCGTTCTTTATAAACTGGTTCACTCTTCTTAAAAAATTCTACATGGGCTCGGAGAATCAGAACCCAGACTTTATCATCCTTATCCTTTTTCTCCCTTTGCCACCACTCCCTCTGTTTTGCGTAAACATTTTATCCTAAAAATTAAATACTGCGGATGCTGGAATCTGGGTGGGATTGTGGTCGGTGCAGACTCGATGGGCCGAATGGCCTCCTTCTGCACTGTGGGGTTTCTATGATTAGGTAATCCAGGCCCATTTTTTTTTGAAAACAATAGAAAGAGAATTTTAGGATGACTTACAGTCTTCAAAATCCATATTGTTTACAAAAAGTCCGCATTTCCTTCAACTAGACGCATCTGTTCCATTACCGTGAGTCTGGTCTCAATATCCGGCGGTAATGGGACAGGTGACCCACCTTGTTTAGGATCAAGTCGTTTCCGATATGACATCGGGACACCGGATGATCTGGTAGACATTCCTGGGGAGGAAGCTCCGCCTCTCTGAGCGCCCTCATTCACACTCATTCACACTCGTAAGATGGCAGCTCGCGAGCCCGCCGCCCTTGGGCCTGTCCCCGCGGGGAAGGCGGGGCCCGAGGCCGTTTCCAGCGCAGCCGTGGTTTCCATCCCTCACCCTCCCCGACACTCTGACTGACACTGAGCATGCTCAGACCACACACTGCATTGTCAGGCTCACAACCGCCTTACCATTGCCGCGCATGCTCCACTCCCGACCTGGCCGCCCCTCATTCACTCTGATTGGCTGGAGGACCAGCCGCTCCCGCTCGGTCCTCCAGCCCCGCCCCCTCCTCTTATTGGCCCGCGCCTGCCGTCAATCAGTCCCCGGGCATTGTGATGTGGAGCATGCGCAGTGTCATTGCTGGCCTTGGCGCTTGTTTGTCCCGGAGAAGCGGAGTTTGTGAACTGTTTCTACAGGAGATCAGAAGAGAAGGATTTGCAGATGTGAAACGTCAGATCAAGCTCTGGTTGAGTAACTCCATCCATCAGGATCTGAATATCATCGGTCTTTGAATGTGGAAGGATAAATGATCAACTGTTCTCAAAGAACACATTTCAAACATCAGTGACTGCAAAAGCACCGAGACACACACACACACACCCGAGTGAGTGTTCCAGTGAACTGACTGTGGAAAGAGCTTTAACCAGTTATTCAGCTTGAGAAAACATTGCAAAATACAAGGTGAGGAAAAACCATACATTTGTTCAATGTTTGGACAAGACTTGAACTGATTGTCCAACCTGGAGAGACACACGGACACCGGTACCATGGAGAAACGGTGGAGATGTGAAGATTGTGGGAAAGGATTCAATTATCCATCCCTGCTGGAAAACCATCAACACAGTCACACTGGGGAGAGGCCATTCACCTGTTCCATATGTGGGAAAGGATTCACTCAGTCATCCAACCTATCATTACACCAGCGAGTTCACACGGGGAAGAGGGCATTCACCTGCTCTGTGTGTGGGAAGGCTTTCACTCAGTTATCTGGCCTTTTGTCACACCAGCGAATTCACACCGAGGAGAAGCCATTCAGCTGCACTACCTGTGGAAAGAGGTTCAGGCATTCTTCAGCACTCACGGCACACCAATGCACTCACACCGGGGAGGGACTGTTCACCTGCCCTGAGTGTGGAAAGAGATTCACTCAGTCATCCAACTTCACATTACACCAGCGAGTTCACACTGGGGAGAGGCCTTTTACCTGCTCCATGTGTAGGGAGGGATTCACTGGGTCATCCCACCTGCTGTGACACCAGCGGATTCACACTCAAAAGCCATTCAGCTGCACTTCCTGTGGAAAGAGTTTCAGACAGGCAACCTCTCTCGTTGCACACCAACGGATTCACACTGGGGAGAGACCGTTTACTTGTTCCATGTGTGGGAAGGGATTCACAGTTTTACCCACCCTGCTGAGACACCAACGAATTCACACTGAGGAGAAGCCATTCAGCTGCACTGACTGTGGAAAGAGTTTCAGGCAGTCATCCAATCTTGTTTTACACCAGCGAGTTCACACTGGAGAGAGGCCATTCAGCTGCTCCGTGTGTGGGAAAGGATTCAATCGGTCATCCAACCTCACTGCTCACCAGCGAGTTCACACTGGACAGAGGCCGTTCACTTGCTCCGTGCCTGGGGTTCAACCTGCTGGCTCACCAATGCACTCACACTAAGAGACCATTCAACTGCTCTGTGTGTGGGAAAGGATTGACTCAGTCACAATGGTTCCTGAGACATCAGCAAGTTCATTAGTGACTGCAGGGGTTGGATTCTGCTGTTACTGCTGCTGTTTATCTTGTTTAGTATTGATACGTGGTTTTGTTCCTGCTGATATGACTGGCTGGGGTTTAATATTCTGGCGATGTCACCAATTTTCAGGGCTTCAGGGTCCATTTTTGACAACACTATTTCTCTTAATTCAAGAACTTTCAACAGGAATTCTGTTACAACAAAATTATAAACTTTTACTTTAATCCTAAATTGTTCTTTGGTGGAAAATCTACAATTCTGTGCCTGAAAGGTTCTACTTCGGGCATCAAAATATATATTTTTAAATGACTGGTTTGAGATTTTCTCAAGAGCTACTCTTTGATTTTCAGAGCCTTCTCTTTCACTCTCACTAACTCCTTTATTAGTGATGTATTCACATAGTAATATTACAAAGGGTTGTGGGTTCTGAACATACCCCAGTCCATCACGCAAACCAGTCTCCCATCCATTGACTCTCTCTACACTTCCCACTGCCTCAGAAAGCAGCCAGCATAATCAAGAACCCCTCATACCCCGGACCTTCTCTCTTCCACCTGCTTCTGTCGAGAAAAAGATACAAAAGTCTGAAAACACCTGCCAACTAATTCAAGAACAACTTCCTTGCTGCATCAGAATTTTGAATGGACCTACCATATATTAAGCTCATCTTTCCATTCACCATACCTGTAACAACAGCACTATATTCTGCACCGTATCCTTTCCTTTTCCCCTCTGTACTCTATGAACAGTATGCTTTGTTTGTCTACTACATAAGAAACAATACTTTTCACTGTATCCCAGTACATGCAACAAGAATAAATTAAATCAAATATTGATGATGTATTCTCTCAGTAACAATACCTTTTGTATTTTGTTGAATTTTGTCGTGTTTACTTCATTACATGGGTAAGATAGCACAGATGCCACATACAGTGGAGATATTAAATCTTTTAACTTAGAATCTATATAAAAAATGTATTGTGTCAATTTATTTTAAATAAATCTCCCTCCATTTCCAAAATGTGATTTCAAACTATTTGACACATTTGGGATTGAGGCACGTATGTGTAACCCCTGGATGGTGAGTAGGGAGGAGGTGAAAGTGCAGCTGTTACATCTCCTGCACTTGCAGGAGAAGCTGCCTTGGGAAGTTTATAAGTTCTTTATTTCTAAAATAAGCATATTGTAGAAAGGCTCTGACTCGTGTGTGGTCTCAGTGTGTGACTGCCTCACTGACATTCTGTTTTCACTGACTAGATAAGTCAAAGCTGCTGCCGACTGTATTCTCTCTTTGAAAAGCTGGATTGAAAATGTAATGTTTGACAGGGTTTATATCAAATCCCCTGATAGGTATATTAGCCCACCATCAAATAAAAACATGTTCTAATATTCTGTGTCAATGACGTTCTGGATAAAAACAGTCATCAAATTAGATTAAACACATTCCACTTTGTTAAATGAAGTGAATGAGATGCTGGTGGTCTTTGGTTTCGGGTTTTACTCATTTTATTGGAAACTGCTCATTTCATAAAGCATTTTTATATTTGGGAAACAGTTGCAGACAGTTATTGGTTCAGACGGTGGAGCAGGAAAAAACTCACATGATTCTGATCTTCATTGTGTGTGAATTTACATTCGAAACCCATTGATAACCTCAGTACACAATCAGCTCTGACCAGGGCTTCCATATGTTGTCACTGAGCGTTCAACAACAAAAAGAGTGGCACAACAGTTATGCCACACAGCTCCAGGGACCCGTGTTCAAATCCAGCTTGGGTGACTGTCTGTCATGCTCTCCCCGTGTCTGTGTGGGTTCCCTTTGGGTGCTCTGGTTTCCTCCTACAGTCCAAAGATGTGCAGGTTAGATGGATTAGCCATGGTAATGTGTGGGGTTGGAGGGATAGAGCAGAAGAGAGGGCCTGGGTGAGATACTCTGTCAGAGAGTCAATGCAGACTCGATAGGCTGAATAGCCTCTTCTGAACAGCAGGGATTCTAAAATTCTATGAACAGTAGTTAAAATTTGAACATGGACAAATGTATCTCAACTTCCAATGTGGCATATGTGATTTGTGAGTGAGTTCACATTACCTGGCTATTAAAATTCCTGAGCTGTGCACTCAGGGTCTTTCTCCACACTGCCTGAAATAGATACAAAAGTGTTGCTCAGCAGAGTGAGGAGATTTTATGTGTCGCCAAGAGCTCCTTATAAGGCTCACATTGCTATGAAATGCTTTAGTTCAGTCCTAGGGAGACAGCTCCTCCAAATATCACCCACCCAGACAGCACATCAACAACCCTCCTTCCTCATAGAGTTTAATAGCGCAGAAAGAGGCCTTTCAGCCAATCGTGTCTGCATTGGTCATCAAACACCATTCCGTTCCAATCCCATCACCCAGCACTTCACTTGGTCTGTACCCTTTTATGCTATAGCATTTCAGGTGTTCATCTAAATGCGTCTTAAATGCCTGCTTGCACCACCCTGAGGTCTAAGAGGACATGAGAGAAGGTGAGAGAAACTAGAGTAAGATGTGAGTTCAGAGCTAAGACAAAGGGGAACCTTAAAGGAGATTTTGTCTAGTCAATTAGCTTGCTGCCTCAAAGTGTCAGGGACCCAGGTTCGATTCCCAGCTTGGGTCACTGTCTGTGTGGAGTTTGCATGTTCTCCCCAGGTCTGCATGCGTTTCCTTCGGATGTCCAGTTTCCTCCCACAAGCTAAAGATGTGCAGGTCAGGTGGATTGGCCATGTTCAATTGCCTGTTGTCCCAAGATGTGTAGCTTAGGTGGAGTAGGCATGGAAAATGCGCCTGGGGTTATTGGGACAGGATGGGAGGCGGGGGGGGGGGCGGTAAAGGGGGCTGGGTAAGATGTTCTTTCAGAGCATTAGTGCAGACTTGCTGGGCTGAATGGCCTCTTTCTGCACCTGAAGGAATATGGAAAGGGAGGGAAGCAGCAGAGGCAGCTGATTGAATTGTCTCAAACTTAGCAACAAAGAAGGTCATGAGTTTCTCCTCCATGAGCATTTGTGGGAGGTGAAGATGGAGGAAGAACAAAGGGAGATATTTCAAAAGGAACCAAAGGAGAAATCTCAGCAGGTCTGGCAGCATCTGTAAAGAGAGAAAAGAGCTGATGTTTTGAGTCCAGATGACCCTTTGTCAAAGCTGGTGTTTTGAGCTTTGACAAAAGGGTCATCTGGACTTGAAACATCAGCTCTTTTCTCTCCTTACAGATGCTGCCAGACCTGCTGAGATTTTCCAGCATTTTCTCTTTCTATTTCAGATTCCAGCACCCACAGTAATTTGCTTTTATCCATATATTTGAAAAGGAATTCATTTATGTTGATGTTATTGAAAAGATTCAATGCACAGTATTGAACACAAAGCTAATTTATTTGACTTTTATCCAGAATATTAACCCCTATAACTGGGTTGGATTTCATCAACTCCAGCAGAAACAGACCTAATGAACACATTTAAGTCCTGAATGTGATTAACAGCAGAATCCGATCACTATGGTTAATTGTGGATTCGTTGGTGTTTCAGAAGTTTGGATGACTGAGAGAATCTCTTGCCACAATCAGAGCAGGTGAACGGCCTCTCCCCAGTGTGAATTCGCTGATGTACAGTGAGGTTATATGATTGTCTGAACCCAGTCCCACAGTGTCTGCATCTGAATGGCCTCTCGTCAGTGTGAGCACATTGATGGCGCATCAGTGCACCAGATCTTTTAAAGCACTTCCCACAGTCTGAGCATTTAAAAGGTCTCTCATCAGTGTGAACACGTTGATGTGTCAGCAGGTAAGATGAAGCAGTGAATCCTTTCCCACATTCAGAGCAGGTGAATGGTCTCTCCCCAGTGTGAACTCGCTGGTGTGACAGCAGTTTGGATGACTGAGTGAATCCCTTCCCACATTCGGTGCAGGTGAATTGTCTCTTCCCAGTGTGAATTTGCTGGTGTGTCAGCAAGTGGGAGGACCTAACGAACCCCTTCTCACACTCAGAGCAGGAGAATGGCCTCTCCCCAGTGTGACTACGACAATGAGTTTCCAGCTTGGATGGGTAACGGAATCCCTTCCCACAGTCCACACATTTCCACCGTTTCTCCATGGAGTGACTGCACTAACGTTTCGACAGGCTGAAGCGTTGTCCACACGCAGAACACATGTACAGTTTCTCTCCACTGTGAATGGAGCTTTTCAGTTCTGTGTTCAAAATCTGACGATATTCAGGTTAGGATGCATTCAGCGGCTGTCAGACTTTGATGCGATTATGAGGTTGTTTCCAGACTGTAAATCCTCCCCTCCCGATACTCTGTGGAAGGATTTAAAACAGAAAAAAAGGAGTGAGAGAGAACCCACAGAAACAAAAAGGCGGGTTGTGAAATTGAGCTGAATGAACCTGGGAATGGGTGGGACCGGCACAAGGTGAAAGTGACCCTGGCAGCTGTCGCCATGTCCACACTGGATGCACATCTTTGCCAACTGGAGCCTCCTCCACACTGGATGCACATCATTGCCAACTGGAGCCACCTCCACACTGGATGCACACATTGCCAACTGGAGCCTCCTCCACACTGGATGCACACATTGCCAGTTGGAGCCTCCTCCACACTGGATGCACACATTGCCAGCTGAAGCCTGCAGCCTGGGACTGGGAAAAGGGATGAAGGAGAAAAGGTAACAAAGCCCCAGAGGGACTGGGCTCCCTGCGCATGCGCCCTGCTGCCCCGGGAAAGATGGCGGCCGTTCACCCCCGGGATGAACAAAAGTGTCGGCGGCGCCTCCCGCGGGACCCGGGAGTTTGGGATTCGGGCTCTGAGGCATGAGCAATTTTTACTAATGAGTTTCCCCGCTCCCCCGGCCCCACAAGACGGTTCCATTTCTTCCCCGGCCCCATTCCCCTCCAGTTGCTTCTCACCTGATATTGATCGAACAGACCAACACCCGCATGCTCCAATCACAGCATTTCCCCCACGCCTGCGCAGTCTCTCCCTATAGTGAGGATAGAGCACTTTCTGACCCGCGGAGAATGATGGGTAATCACTCCACCATTAAATGGCAATTTTGGTAATGATGTTTTCTGATCCGTTTGCGATTGCATCCAATGATCTAGATATATCATTTTTTCTTCAAAAACTGCACTTAATTAGTTATCTGCCATAGTGCTGTCCTGGATATGATCAACTTTAACCTGGTGTTGTTAAACTCCTTACTATGATCAACAGCAGCAGCTACATTAGAAACTAACCCTATAGTTAAATGTGAGCCCATTCAGGAATTGCTAGCTCAAGTGATTGAATTAATGAATCTTATCTAACACACAACATTAAAGCAGCCTCTCACCAGTCAGAATGCACTGACCATGTAACAAATAGAGTCATAGAGGTTTACAGCATGGAAACAGGCCCTTCGGCCCAACTTGTCCATGCTGGCCTTTTTTTAAACCCCTAAGCTAATCCCAATTGCACGCATTTGGCCTGTATCCCTCTATACCCATTGTACCTATGTAACTATCTAAATGCTTTTTAAAAGACAAAATTGTACCCACCACTACTACTACCTCTGGCAGCTTGTTGCAGACACTCTGACTCTATGTGATGAAAGAGCTCATTTTATTTTCTGTATTAATCAAATTCTGAAGGGAGTAACCAGTCATGAAACAGATGATTGTACAATTGATGAACCTTGATTAAGTTATAAATAATGAATCAATAATCATATTGGAAAGACTGGATTTTCATTCAAAACTCGTTACGTTGAATTATTGCATGTCTCTCTGTGTGAGAAACAGTAATTTCAGACAAACTGTTCTAATAATGAAGGATCCTGGATAAAGGTCCCAAGGAATGGTACATTATAATGTTTAGTTTGATCCAGTGTCATAGAGTCATAGAGGTTTACTGCATGGAAACAGGCCCTTCAGCCCAACTTGTCCATGCCGCCCTTTTTTTTTTAAAACCCCTAAACTAATCCCAATTGCCCACATTTGGCCCATATCCCTCTATACCCATCATACCCATGTAGCTTTCTAAATGCTTTTTAAAAGCTAAAATTGAACCCGTCTCTACTACTACCTCTGGCAGCTTGTTCCAGACACTCACCACCCTCTGTGTGAAAAAATTGCCCCTCTGGACACTTTTGTATTTCTCCCCTCTCACCTTAAATAGTGGATAGCGAAGTACTTGAAAGTCAAGAGATTTTAGCTCTTTTGTATTCTTGTCTGATGTACTGAGGTTGGGTGGCCACTGTGCCTAAGAACTAATTGGATTAACCCGAGCAGCAGCTTGAGGTAATTATTCACTGAGGAAAAGCTTGACTCTGACACAGGGCGCTGGCCACTCAGGGGTGAAAAGCCAGGGCTCTGTAATGATTTGTGGCTGGCTGATTACTGAAGACACTCACTCGAGGCAAGAATCACATGTACATCTCAGCAAGTGGGACTGTATCTGAGACAAGAGTCTTGAGAGGGGAGCACTGTGATGGATCAACACCTCGATAAAGTTGCAAAAATCATTGTCTGATTTGATTTATTATTGTCACATGTATTAGCATACAGTGAAAAGCATTGTTCCTTGTGTGCTATACAAAGAGTACCATACATAGAGAAGGAGAGGATGCAGAATGTAGTGTTTCAGTCATAAGAGTTAGAATAAAGTTTTAGAAGCATCGAACGAGTAGAAGATAGAATTAGAGGGTATGCTGGGCACAGCTTGCAAGAAGTCGCCACACTCCAGCACCATCTTGGAAGTTTTCCTGAATTGATATGCAAATCTCTTTCCTTTAATAATAATTTTAATGTTAATTTAATGTTGTAAAATTTATTATCCAAAGAATCCTGTCCTGCCTTAATTAAGTCTTGTTTGAACAGACATTTTCTTTTCATGGGGTGTGGGTATCACTGGCCAGACAAGTATTTTTATTGCCTATTCCTAATTGCCCTTGAGGTGGTGGTGAGCTGCCTTCCTGAACCGCTGCAGTCCCTGTGGTTTGAGGGACACTCACAGTGCTGTTAGGGAAGGAATTTACCAAGTCATTCGCAGATTGGGGCGGCTGAGGTTAGTTGTGTTACTGATCAGAAAGTCAGAATACAATCAGATAACACAGGTGGGAAAGACAAAAAATCTACTCTGATGTTTTAATCAAGCTGATTTCACATTTATCCAGAATATTACACTACAGCCCAGTTCGAGGAGTTATTAACATCAGCAGAAACAAACTCCAACTGTCAGAACTGAAATATAGAAAATTCACTGAACAGCAGGAGGCCATTCAGCCCATCAGGTCTGTGCTGGCTGGGAAACTACTGTCCAGTTTCACCCGACTTTCCAGCTCTTGGTCTGTCCCTCTGTGTGTTACAGAATCTCAACTGCGTATCTGAGTTCCTGTTTAATGTGATGAGGGTTTCTGCCTCTCCCGTCCTTTCAGGCAGTGAGTTCCAGATCCCCATCACTCTCCGGGTGAAATGATTCCTCCACTAACCCTCCTAATTCTTCAATCCTTTATTCACTAGATTTGAAAATTGAACAGATTGTAATTATATTAAAAAATCGCCAACTGGCTTCAGCTTTCTGCCACACAGCTTTACTAGACATATACTTTTATAACTGATTAATCTGGTAACGAGAACAGAGCTCAGTACTCCAGCTTGCTCTAACTAGCATTTTATAAATATAAACAGACTATGCTGGGTAACCTCAGCAGGTCTGGCAGCATCTGTGGGGAGAAACAGAGTTAATCTTTTGGATCTAAATGATCCTTCTGCAGAACGTTTTATGAAGCATTTTATAAACATAGAAAATAGGTGGAGTCGGCTATTCGGCCCTTCGAGCCTTCACCACCATTCAATATGATCATGGCAGATCATGCACTTTCAGTATCACAGTCCCGCTTTCTCTCCATACCCCTTGTGGTCCCTTTAGTCACAAGAGTCACATCCAGCTCCCTCTTGAACATATTTAATGAACTGGCCCCAACAGCTTTCTGTGGTAGAGACTTCCACAGGTTCACAACAAGAAGTTCTTCCTCATCTCAGTCTAAGATTGTAACCCCTAGTTCTGGACTTCCCCAACATTGGGAACATGTTGGGACTGCATCGAGCCTGTCCAGTCCCATCAGGATTTTAAATGTTTCTCTGAGATCCCCTCTCATTCTAAATTCCAGTGAGTAAAAGCCCAGTCGATCCAGTCTCTCTCCATATGTCAGTCCTGCCATTCCAGGAATCAGTCTGTGAACCGTAGCTGGACTCCCTCAATAGCAAGAACGTCCTTCCTCAGACTAGGAGACCAAAAATGCACACAATACTCAAGGTGTGGCTTCACCAAGGCCCTGTACAACTGAGCAAAACATCTTTACTCCCACACTCAAATCCTCTTGCTATGAAGGCCAGCATGCCATTAGCTTTCCTCACCGCCTGCTGTACCTGCATGCCAACCTTCAGCAACTGTCCCACCATGACACCCAGGTCACGATGCACTTCCCCTTTTCCTAAACTGCCACCATTCAGATAATAATCTTTCTTCCTGTTTTTGCCACCAAAGTTGATAACCTCACATTTATCCACATTATATTGCATTTGCCAAGTATCTGCCCACTCAGCCTGTCCAAGCCCCCCTGTAGCCTCTCAGGATCCTCCTCACAGCACACACTGCCACCCAGCTTAGTGTCGGCTGAAAATTGGAGATATTGCATTCAATTCCTTCATCCAAATCATTAATGTATATTATGAACAGCTGGGGTTGCAGCACTGAACCTGCCGGACCCACTAGTCACTGCTTCCCACTCTGAAAAGGATCCATTTATTCCCACTCTCTGCTTCAGTTTGAGCATAATCTCCCTCCTCTTATACACTAGGCTTGGACCAAATGTCTTCTTGACCACCTGATTGAGACACTTATCAGCCTTGATTGAATGGCAGAGCAGACTCAATGGGCTGAATGGCCTAATTCTGCTCCTACATCTGATGGTCTTATGATCTACCTGTCCAGCCTCCTTCACGGATGCCTGGATGTTGACTCCAGGTTCTCTCTGATCCTCTATAATTCTCAGCATCATCCCTTTATTGTTCATTCCCTTGTCTTGTCTAATGTCCCAAATTCATTCTCTCTCACTGCTCCAGATCGAATTCCATGTGCCATTTTTCTCCCCATCTGACCAGCCCACTGATATCTTCCTGCAGTCCACGGCTTTCTTCTGGATTGTTAAACACAAACACAATTGTTGTTTCATCTGCAAACTGAATCATGAGCCTTACATTTAAGTCTAAGTCATTGATATATACCACAAAACTGTGGAACCTCACTGGTAACCAGACACTATTCAGTCCTGGGTGTGATTAACAGCAGCAATAACAGCAGAATCCAACCCCTGCTGTCGCCTGTGAACCTGCTGGTGTTTCAGCAGGTTGTTTGACTGAGCGAATCCCTTCCCACACATGGAGCAGTTGAACGGCCTTTCCCCAGTGTGAACTCGCTGGTGTTTCAGCAGATTCTGTTTACTTTTAAATCTCTTCTCACAATCAGAACATTCAAAAGGTCTCTGATCAGTGTGAACAAGTTGGTGTGTAGTCAGGTGGGATGACTGAGTGAATCTCTTGCCGCACAGGAGGCAAGTGTAAGGTCTCTCCCCAGTGTGAACTCGCCGGTGTATCAGAAGGTCAGATGTATCAATGAATTCCTGACAACACACAGGGCAGGTGAACGGCCTCTCCCCAGTGTGAACTCGATGGTGTCTCAGAAGGTGAGCTAATCGAGTGAATCCCTTCCCACAGAGAGAGCAGGTGAACGGCCTCTCCCCAGTGTGAGTGTGCTGGTGTTTCAGAAGATCCTTTTTGCTTTTAAATGTTTTCTCACATTCAGAACAATTGAAAGGTCTCTGATCAGTGTGAACAAATCGATGTTTCAGGAGCTGGGATGAACAAGTGAATCCCTTCCCACACACGGAGCAGATGAACGGCCTCTCCCCAGTGTGAGTGCGTTGGTGAATCAGTAAATCCTTTTTACTTTTAAAGTTCTTCTCGCAGTCAGAACATTTAAATGGTCTCTGATCAGTGTGAACACTTTGGTGTGTCAGGAGGTGGGATGACTGAGTGAATCCCTTCCCACACACTTTGCAGATGAATGGCCTCTCCCCAGTGTGAGTGTGTTGGTGAATCATCAAATCCTTTCTGCTTTTAAAGCTCTTCCCACACTCACAACATTGAAACGGTCTCTGATCAGAGTGAACCTGGTGGTGAGTCCGGAGGTTTGATAAAGCATTAAATCCCTTCCCACATTGAAGACAGGTGAATGGCCTCTCACCAGTATGGACATGCTGGTGTGTGTACAGGCTGGATGACTGAGTGAATCCCTTCCCACACACTGAGCAGGTGAACGGCCTCTCCCCAGTGTGAATACGTCGATGGGTTTCCAACTCAGATGGGTAATTGAATCCCGTCCCACAGTCCGCACATTTCCACGGTTTCTCCATGATTATTGACAGGCTATCGGGTGTAGGCGGGATGCAGATTTGAGCTCACTATCAGATCAGCCATGATGTTATTAAATGGCGGAACTGGCCTGTGGGGCCGAATGGCCTATTGCTGCTCCTTGTTCACATGGTGCAGGTGTCCTCATGTCTCTCCAGGTTACATGATCAGTTGAAACCAGGTCCACACACAGAACACGAGTACGGTGTCTACCTGATGTAAATGTGCTATTTCTTTTCACGCTGTGTGACTGGTTAAAGCTCTGTTCCAGCTGACTGTGGAAAAATAACTGAGATGTCTGTGTCTCGGGGCTTTTCCAGTCACACTGATGTTGAATAATTCCACATTCATAGGCCTTTGATATTCAGATCCTGAAGAATCATGTGACACTGTCAGATCCTGAGACCTTTGGTTTGAATCGCCCGTCTGCAGATATTCTGGAAAAGGAGTTTACATTGAATTACTTTGAATATACAAGACACAAACAAGCCATTCAGTTTAATTCTTTATACTTGACACATCTTCTCCTGTCCCACAGACCTCATCTCAGCCTTTCAGTTGATTTTTCTATTTCTTTTTCTCTTGTGTTTCTCCCATTTCCTTTTGAAACAATCTCAGCACTTTCCTCAACTCATTTCTATGGTGTTTCTAAACCTGTGAGTGAAGACGTTTGTCCTTATTGCCTTCTTGGATTTATTAGTAACTGTCTGGTATTTATGACTCTTTGTTTATTGATTGTTCCTTCTTTTAGACTCTGTCACGAGTGGAAACATTCTCCCCATATTTCCCCTGTCCAAGCCGCTAATAATTTTAAAGACTTCTATCAGATCACTGCTCAACAGGAAAAAACTTCAATCCATTTAATCTTTCCTGAAAGCTGTAATCTCTGTTTACAAAAATAATCAGTCAATGCAGAATAGAAATCACAGAGAGACAAACATTCCTCTTGGAGTTCAGTTTTCTGTGTGCAAATCGTCAATTTGTAACAATGTGTAAAAGCAGTTTTCAAACATCTTTCAGTGTCAGTCCACAATAGAAATGCTGAACAGACAATTCACTTTCCTCCACTCCCAGTTTTCTCCCTCCCTCTCCTTTGTCTGGGTTCAGTTCTCCAGCTCCTGTCTGCAGACTGACAATAAAAACAATGGGTCTTATTGGGGGTGTTGGGGCCTCCAGCGGGTGTTTGTGAATCCTCCCCGCCCACCTCCCAGGGTTTCCTTCCTTCCCAGAGATCAGAGTCCTCATTGATTTGAGGCCAAAGTGTAACCTCTTATTTATTGTCCCCCTCCCCCATCCTCTGATGTGAACCATCCTCCAGTGGCTGAGCCAGGATGGGGCCGTTAACCTGGGCCTGTTCCCGGGAGGGAGAAGCCCCGCAGCTGCAAACCAGGGAGCTGACAATGATTCTGAAGGGTTTGCGGATCCACAAATTGTTTCCAAATCCTCCCTAATGTCCAGCCGCCTGCAGTCCCTGCGGTAAAGCCAGGGCCTGTTTCCTGGGCCAGAAGTTGGTGCTGTTTCCATTCCCACCCTGTGCTCACAATCTCCTCCCGAACACTTCCCAACACCATGACTGACACTGAGCATGCTCAGAGCGCGCACCCACACCACCTGATGTGGAGATGCCGGTGTTGGACTGGGTGAGTCACCTGATGAAGGGGCGGAGCTCCGAAAGCTCCTGATTCCAAATAAACCTGTTAGATGTGAACCTGGTGTTGTGACTTCTTACTGTGCTCACCACACCTGCGCAGTGCGTTTCCAGGCTCCCCAGCGCCTTATCATCTTTGCGCATGCTCCACTCCCAGCCTGGGCCCGCCCCTCATTCACTCCGATTGGTTGGAGGACCAGCCGCTCCCGCTCCGTCCTCCAGCCCCGCCCCTCATTCACTCCGATTGGTTGGAGGATCAACCGCTTCTGGTCCGTCCTCCAGCCCCGCCCCCTCTTCCTATTGGTCCGGAGCTGCCGTCAATCAGTGCCCGGTTATTGTGATGTGGAGCATGCGCAGTGTCATTGCTGTCCTTGGCGCTTGTTTGTCCCGGAGAAGCGGAGTCAGCGTTAGGCGGTGGCTGGGAGGATTTGGAAACACTTTGTGGATCCGCAAACCCTTCAGAATCATTGTCAGCTCCCTGGTTTGCAGCTGCGGGGCTTCTCCCTCCCTCCCGGGAACAGGCCCAGGTTAACGGCCCCATCCTGGTTTGGGAGCTGGAGCATGCGCACTGCCTGCGGCAGACGGTCAGGAGCTCGAGCGTTTTAAATGGAGATTTTTACAAAGATCCAGAGCCCGAAATAAAACCGGAAACATAAATGGAGTTGGCGGGTGGATGGTGAGGCTTTATAAACACCCGGTGTCGGCCACAAACCCTCAATTTGCGAAGCAAATTCCTCGGGCCTTCCGAAGGCTTCAGACATCCGCCATCTCTATAGGGAACCACGGATTGCAAAGCGCATGCGCATCCGCCATCTTTGTTGAGGTAAATTGGAATAACGCATGCGCAGCCACCATACTTCTTGAGGGTGAAACCAAATGAATAACCCACTGGAGACAAAAAAAATCAGACAGTTTGTTATAAAATCAATGTGTTGTTGTAAAACCGGAAGTTAGGGTTACAGCCAACAACAACTTCTATTTATATAACACCATTAATATCAGGGTGGTTAGCACTGCTGCCTCACAGCTCCAGGAACTCAGGTTCAATTCCAGCCTTGGGTCACTGTGCAGAGTTTGCACGTTATCCCTCTGACTGTGGGTTTCCTCTGGATGCTCTGGTTTTCTCCCACCGTCCAAAGATGTGATGCTTAGGGGAATTGGCCATGCTATATTGCCCCTTCGTGTACAAAGATGTGCAGGTAAGGTGGGTTAGAGGTGTAGATCAGGGGTAAAATATTCAGAGTTGGTCCAGACTTGATGGGCCAAATGGTTTCCTTCTGCATGGTAGGAATCCTTGTGCAGTGAAGGTCTAGTCACTAATGGTGGAGTGATTAAAAAATGGAATGTGTAGGAAGCCAGAATCAGAGCAGTGCTAGAGGTGATTCCAGAGATGGGGAGGAACAGGCCTTGGAGTGATTTGTATCAATTAGTTGTAAGGATGCATGAAAAATATGCAACATTTCATTTGGATCTCATAGAATCCCACAGTGCAGAAGGAGGCCATTGGGCCCATCGAATCTGCATTGACCACAATCCCACCCAGGCCCTATCACCGTTACCCCATGCATTTATCCTAGCTAGACCCCCCCCCCCCCCCCACCCCACCCACACACAAACACTCAGGGTTAATTTAGCATTGCCAATCTACTTAATCCGCACCTGTTTGGACAGTGGGAGGAAACTGGTGCACCCGGAGGAAACTCATGCAGACACAGGGAGAACGTGCAAACTCCACACAGACAGTGAACCAAGCTGGGAATCAAACTCGGGTTCCTGGTGCTGTGAGGCAGTAGTGCTAACCACTGTCCCACCGTGCCGCCCTCAGCTCAGGGAGGAGGGAGAGTGTGTGGGACATAGATTTACTGTTTTGGGAAACCAGAGCAGAAAAGTTGTTCCTTAGAAATTAGACTTGTCTGATCAGAATTTCTATCCTGGACTGACAGTAGTTTTGTAAACTCCTTTTGCAGGATATTTGAAGGGGAAAATTTACAGTCCGCAAAATGGAATCAAGTTTCACACCAAGATTTAACAGTTGCTCAATTCACCAGCACCTGAACACCATCAGCCTTTGAATGTGGAGTGCGGGAAAAGATTTCAAACTTCAGTGTGATTGGAAAAGCACCGAGAGAGGGACACACCCGAGTGAGAGTTTTCCAGTGAACTGACTGTGGAAAGAGCTTTAACCAGTTACACATCCTGAAAAAACATCACACCATTCACAGCAATGTGAATCTGTGCATGTGTTCTTTGTGTGGACGAGGCTTCAACTAATCACCCAATATGGAGAGACATGATGATATTGACACGATAGGAAAACCGTGGATATGTGGGGACTGTGGGAAAGCATTCACTTGCCCATCCAAACTGGAAACTCATCGACGCACCCACACTGGGGAGAGACCCTTCACCTGCCCCGTGTGTTGGAAGGAATTTACTCAATCATCCTGCCTAACATTACACCAGCGAGTTCACACGGAGAGAGACCGTACACTTGCTGTGTGTGTGGGAAGGGATTCGTCCAGATGTATAACCTACAGTTACACAGGAGAGTTCACACTGGAGAGAGGCCATTCACCTGCTCCGTGTGTGGGAAGCGATTCATTAATTCATCCAACCTCGTGACACACCAGAGAGTTCACACTGAGGAGAGGCCGTTCAGCTGCACTGACTGTGGAAAGAGCTTCAGACATTCATCCAGCCTCAAAGCACATCAGCGACTTCACACTGGGGAGAGACCATTCACCTGCTCAGAGTGTGGGAAGGGATTCACTACCTCCTCCCACCTGGTAACACACCAGCGACTTCACAAGTGAGTGCAGGGAGTGGATTCTGCTCTACTTGCTGCTGTTAATCACATCCAGGAGTGAGCCACATTCATTCTGACATTTGAGGTTTGTTTCTGCTGATGTTAATAATCCCTGTAAGTGGGCTGCAGGTTAATATTCTCGATCTAGAGCAGATTGTGTTTTTGGGGTTGCAGTTTCCCTTTAAGAACCACTGTCTGTGATCTTTCCCCATCATTCAGGAACTCTCATCACAGATTCTTCACAGTACAGAAAGAGGCCATTCAGCCCATCAAGTCTGCACTTGCTCACTGAAAGAGCCTTATCCCATTCCCCTGCCATACCCCAGTAACCTTGCACACTCTTTCTTTTCAGATAACAATCCAATTCTCTTTTGAGTACCTTGATCAAACCTGCCTCCACTGCTCTCACAGGAAGTTTATTCCAGACTCCAACCACTCACGAGGTGAAAATAATTTTCCTCACATCACTTTGACTCTGTTTTCCCCATTAAGGTAGGTCTGTGCCCTCGAGTTCTTGATGTTCTCTTGGTGGGAACATTTTCTCACTATTTCACCTGCCCAATTCCTCAGGATCTTGAATACCTCTATCAATCTCCTCTCGACCATCTTCAATCAGACAATTAACATTTATTTCTTCGGATGTTAATCTCTAACTGACCTGGAACTTAATATTCTGACATCTGTTAAATAAATCAGCTTTGTTTCAAACACACGGTGTGTTAAATCCTTGATTTCTCCAGGATAAGAGATTAATTGATGTCCTGTTCTTTTCTCCTTTCTAACTCTAGATTATTTCAGTCTCAGACCTTCAATTACACTCATTTAAAAAAATTATTTATTGTTGTCACATGTATTCGCATAAAGTGAAAAGTATTGTTTCTTATCATGGACAAGTCCCAGCTCCCTATACCTTTCAGTGTCTCTCCCAGCCTTGAGATCCAGGGAAGTTTTCAGTATTAAAAATAGAAAATACTGGAAATTATAATCCATACTTTTCCAAGTGTCAGTTGGTCGTTTCCCAGATTATTGGCTTTTCCCCACCGCTGATGTTAAGCTGATTGTTCTGTAATTGCTGTGTTTTTGAACAGGGATGTAACATTTACATTCTCTGTCCTTTGTCACCACTACTCTATAAGGAAGATTGGAAGATTGTGGCCAGAGCTCCACAAGCTCCATGTGAAGGACAGTGTGTGTCAGAGTGCAGCAGTCCCTCAATGTCAGACTGCAGTGTCAGCCTAGATAATGTGCTCAGCTTGATGAGTATTTCCTGTTGTTATTGATGTGGATCATTCAGAAACAATGGACTCTGATGATGTCATCCAGTCCTGCTGTGATGATGTCATGAAGACTATTACATCACAGCAGAGCCTTAGTAGTGAAAAGTTTTGTTCCAGATGGAAGGTGGTGGCCCAATGGTATTATCCCTGGACTTAATCCATAAGCTCAGCTAATGTTCTGGGGACCGGGTTCAAATCCCACCACAGCAAGTGGTGTAATTTGAACAAAGAACAAGAAAAAAGAAAATTATAGCACAGGAACAGGCTCTTTGGCCCTCCAAGCCTGCACTGATTATGCTGCCCGTCTGAACTAAAAAGGCCTCCGGGGACCATATCCCTCTATTCCCATTTTATTCATGCATTTGTCCAGGTGTCCCTTAAAAGTCACTATCATATCTGCTTCCACTACCTCCCCCAGCAGCGAGTTCCAGGCACCTGCCACTCTTTGTAAAAAAAAAACTTGCCTCGTACATTTAATTCAATAAAAATAATTGAATTCAATAAAAAAAATCAGAATTAAGAATCTACTGCTGACCATGAAACCATTGTCAATTGTCAGAAAAAAACCATTTGGTTCAGTAAAGCAAAAAGTAAAGTTTATTTATTAGTCACAAGTAGGCTCACGTTAACAGTGCAGTGAAGTTACTGTGAAAGTCCCCTGGTTGCCACACTCCGGCATTTGTTCGAGTCAATGCACCGGACCAGCATGTCTTTCCGACTGTGGGAGGAAACCGGAGCACCCGGAGGAAACCCACGCAGACATGCAGAGAACATGCAAACTCAACACAGACAGTGACCCAAGCTGGGAATTGAACCCGGGTCCCTGGCGCTATGAGGCAACAGTGTTAACCACTGTGCCACCCCATGAACAAAGAACAAGAACAAAGAACAGTACAGCACAGGAAACAGGCCCTTCGGCCCTCCAAGCCTGTGCCGCTCCTTGGTCCAACTAGACCAATCGTTTGTATCCCTCCATTCCCAGGCTGCTCATGTGACTATCCAAGTAAGTCTTAAACGATGTCAGCGTGCCTGCCTCCACCACCCTACTTGGCAGCGCATTCCAGGCCCCCACCACCCTCTGTGTAAAAAACGTCCTCTGATGTCTGAGTTATACTTCGCCCCTCTCAGCTTGAGCCCGTGACCCCTCGTGATCGTCACCTCCGACCTGGGAAAAAGCTTCTGATCTGGGAAAAAGCTTCCCACTGTTCATCCTATCTATACCCTTCATAATCTTGTATACCTCTATTAGATCTCCCCTCATTCTCCGTCTTTCCAAGGAGAACAACCCCAGTCTACCCAATCTCTCCTCATAGCTAAGACCCTCCATACCAGGCAACATCCTGGTAAACCTTCTCTGCACTCTCTCCAATGCCTCCACGTCCTTCTGGTAGTGCGGCGACCAGAACTGGACGCAGTACTCCAAATGTGGCCTAACCAGCGTTCTATACAGCTGCATCATCAGACTCCAGCTTTTATACTCTATACCCCGTCCTATAAAGCCAAGCATACCATATGCCTTCTTCACCACCTTCTCCACCTGTGTTGCCACCTTCAAGGATTTGTGGACTTGCACACCTAGGTCCCTCTGTGTTTCTATACTCCTGATGACTCTGCCATTTATTGTATAACTCCTCCCTACATTGTTTCTTCCAAAATGCATCACTTCGCATTTATCCGGATTAAACTCCATCTGCCACCTCTCCGCCCAATTTTCCAGCCTATCTATATCCTGCTGTATTGCCCGACAATGCTCTTCGCTATCCGCAATTCCAGCCATCTTCGTGTCATCCGCAAGCTTGCTGATTACACCAGTTACACCTTCTTCCAAATCATTTATATATATCACAAATAGCAGAGGTCCCAGTACAGAGCCCTGCGGAACACCACTGGTCACAGACCTCCAGCCGGAAAAAGACCCTTCGACCACTACCCTCTGTCTCCTGTGGCCAAGCCAGTTCTCCACCCATCTAGCCACTTCTCCTTGTATCCCATGAGCCTTAACCTTCTTAACCAACCTGCCATGTGGGACTTTGTCAAATGCCTTACTGAAATCCATATAGACAACATCCACGGCCCTTCCTTCATCAACCGTTTTTGTCACTTCCTCAAAAAACTCCACCAAATTTGTAAGGCACGACCTGAATGTCCATTTGGGGAAGGAAATCTGCTGTCCTTACCTGTCTGGCCTACATGTGACTCCAGAGGCACAGCAATGTGGTTGACTGTCAACTGCCCTCTGAAATGGCCCAGTGAGCCACTCAGTTCGATGGTAACTGGGGATGGGCAATAAATGCCGGCCATGCAGTGACGCCCATGTCCCACAAATGCATAAAAAATCCTCTCAGTTTAAATTCACACAGACATTCTGTCTCCTTTTGTAATTACCACTCACTTCACCCGTTTAAAAAAATGGACGTCAATGAACATAATTCATTCCTGGATGTGATTTACAGTAAAATCCAGTCACTGATTATTTGTGAACTCGCTGGTGACTCATCAGGGTGGATGAGCGAGTGAATCTCTTCCGACACACGAAGCAGGTGAATGGTCTCTCCCCAGTGTGAATTCGCTGGTGTCTCTGCAGGGTGGCTGATTGAATGAATCCTTTCTCACACTGCAAACAGATGAACGGCTTCTCCCCAGTGTGAACCCGCTGGTGTGCAGTCAGTTGACATAATTGTCTGAACCCAGTCCCGCAGTGAGAGCACCTGAACGGTCTCTCGTCAGTGTGAACAAGCTGATGGCGCATCAGGTCCACGGAACCTTTATAGCATTTCTCACAGTCAGCACATTTAAAAGGTCTCTCGTCAGTGTGAACTTGCTGGTGTTTCAGCAGAGTGGACGAATCGCTGAATCCCTTCCCACATTTGGAGCAGGTGAATGTTCTCTCCCCTGTGTGAACTCGATGGTGTTGTCGAAGCCCTGATGATCGAGTGAATCTCTTCCCACATTTGAAACAGATGAACGGCTTCTCCCCAGTGTGAATTCGCTGATGTGCAGTGAGTTCAGATGATTGTCTGAACCCAGTCTCACAGTGAGAGCATCTGAAGGGTCTCTCGTCAGTGTGAACAAGCTGATGTCGCATTAGGTTCTGAGAACTTTTATAGCACTTCCCACAGTCCAAGCATTTAAATGGTCTCTCATCAGTGTGAACTTGCTGATGTTTCAGCAGAGTGGATGAATCAGTAAATCCCTTCCCACACTTGGAGCAGGTGAATGGCCTCTCCCCAGTGTGAACTCGGTGGTGTTGTTGCAGCCCAGATGATCGAGTGAATCCCTTCCCACACTCGGGACAGGTGAATGGCTTCTGCCCATTATGAACTCGCTGGTGCCTCAACAGGTTGGATGACCAAGTGAATCCCTTCCCACACTCAGGGCAGGTGAATGGTCTTTCCCCAGTGTGACAGGGCTGATGAGTTTCCAGCTCAGACGGGGATCTGAATCCCTGCTCACAGTCCCCAGATTTCCACGGTTTATCTACACTGTGAACGTTGCTGTTTTCTTGCATGTTAAAAACCCGATGATATTCAGATCCTGATGTGATGTTTGGTTTCAGTTTCCCTGACTGCAAATCTTCCCCTTCTAACGCCCTGTGAAACTGATTTAAAACAGAAAAAAGGGAGTGAGAGAGAACTCTCAAAAACAGAAAGGCAGGTTGTGAAATTGAGCTGGTTTTAGCGCCAATTTCCCACCCCCTCCCCGAATCCTTTGATTCCCTGAAAGATCTCTCCAGCTCTGGGCTAGAATTTTCCTCCATTTTAATCCTGGGAAAACTGCAGTTATTGTCACCGCTCTCTGCTACAAATTCCACCCACTGACTCCATCCCTCTCCTCGGAAACTGTCCGAGACTGATCCACAACCATAGCAAAATATTTCACCCAACCTGAGAATCTGACCACAAATCCGCATCATTACCAAGACCAGTTCCACCTCAGTAACATCACCCAACTCCAGTCTCCTCTCAGTTCATCTGCTGCTGAAACCGTCACCCATTCCTTTGTTTTGATTTCATTTATTATTGTCACATGTATTAACATACAGTGAAAAGTATTGTTTCCTGTGTGCTATACAGACAAAGCATACCGTTCATAGAGAAGGAAACGAGACTGTAGTGCTAGTTATAGCTAGGGTGGAAAGAAAGATCAACTTAATGCAACGTAGGTCCATTCAAAAGTCTGATGGCAGGAGGGAAGAAGCTGTCCTCGAGTCGGTTGGTACGTGACCTCAGACTTTTGTATCTTTTTCCTGACGTAAGAAGGTGAAAGACAGAATGTCCGGGGTGCGTGGGGTCCTTGATTATGCCGGCTGCTTTAGCAAGGCAGCAGGAAATGTAGACAGAGTCAATGGATGGGAGGCTGGTTTGAGTGATGGATTGGGCTACATTCACGACCTTCTGTAGTTCTTTGCGGTCTTGGGCAGAGCAGGAGCCATGTCAAGCTGATGCTAATGCTTTCTATGGTGCTTCTGTAAAAGTTGGAGAGAGTCATAGCTAACATGCCAAATTTCATAGAGTCATAGAGGTTTACAGCAAGGAAACAGGCCCTGAGGCCCAACTTGTTCATGCTGCGCTTTTTTTTAAAACCCCCAAGCTAGTCCCAATTGCCCGCATTTGGCCCATATCCCTCTGTACCCATCTTACCCATGTAACCGTCTAAACGTTTTTTAAAAGACAAAATTGTACCCACCTCTACTACTACCTCTGGCAGCTTGTTCCAGACACTTTGCCCCTCTAGATCCTTTTGTATCTCTCCCCTCTCACCTTAAACCTATGCCGTCTAGTTTTAGACTCCCCTACCTTTGGGAAAAGATATTGACTATCCAGCTGATTGATGCCTCTCATTATTTTATAGACCTCTATAAAATCACCCCTCAGTCTTCTATGCTCCAGAGAAAAAAAGTCCCAGTCTATCCAGCCTCTCCTTATAACTCAAACCATCAAGTCCCGGGAGCATCCCAGTAAATCTCTTCTGCAATCTTCTAGTTTAATAATATTCTTTCTATAATAGGGTGACCAGAACTGAACACAGTATTCCAAGTGTGGCCTTACCAATGTCGTGTCCAACTTCAACAACTCCTGTATTCAATGTTCTGACCAATGAAACCAAGCATGCCGAATGCCTTCTTCACCACTCTGTCCTCCTGTGACTCCACTGTCAATGAGCTATGAATCTGTACCTCTGGATCTCTTTGTTCTGTAACTCTCCCCAATGGCCTACCATTAACTGAGTAAGTCCTGCCCTGGTTCAATCGACCAAAATTCAATACCTCGCATTTATCTAAATTAAACTCCATCTGCCATTCGTCAGCTCACTGACCTAATTGATCAAGATCCCGTTGCAATCCGAGATAACCTTCTTCACTGTCCACTATGCCACCAATCTTGGTGTCATCTGCAAACTTACAAACCACGCCTCCTATATTCTCATCCAAATCATTAATATAAATGACAAATAACAGTGGACCCAGCACCGGTACTTGAGGCACTCCGCTGGTCACAGGTCTCCAGTTTGAAAAACAGCCCTTTACAACCACCCTCTGGTTTCTGTCATCAAGCCAATTTTGTATCCATTTAGCTACCTCACCCTGGATCCCGTGAGGTTTTCCTTAGTCTTCTGAGAAAGTAGAGGCGTTGGTGGGCTTTCTTAACTATAGTGTTGGCTTGGGGGGACCAGGACAGGTTGTTAATGATCTGGGCACCTAAAAACATGAAGCTTTCGACCATTTCTACTTCATCCCCGTTGATGTAGACAGGACACGTTCTCCACTATGTTTCCTTAAGTCGATGGCAATCTCCTTCATTTTGTTGACATTGAGGGAGAGATTATTGTTGCCGCACCATTTCACCAGATTCTCTATCTCATTCCTGTACTCTGTCTCGTCATTGTTGGAGATCCGACCCACTACGGTGGTGTCACCAGCAAACTTGAAAATCGAGTTGGAGGGAAATTTGGCCACACAATCATAGGTGTATAAGGAGTATAGTAAGGGCTGAGAACACAGCCTTGTGGGGCATCGGTGTTGAGGATGATCATGGAGGAGGTGTTGTTGCCTATCCTTACTGATTGTGGTCTGTTGGTTAGGAAGTTCAGGATCCAGTTGCAGAGGAAGGTGCCAAGCCCAGGCCACGGAGTTTGGAGATGAGTTTCGTGGGGATAATGATGTTGAAGGCTGAACTGTAGTCAATAAATAGGAGTCTGACATAGGTGTCTTTGTAATCTAGGTGTTCCATGGTTGAGTGCAGGGCCAAGGAATTGGCGTCTGCTGTGGACTTGTTGGGCGGTAGGCGAACTGTATTGGATCCAGGCAGTCCGAGAGGCTGGAATTGATTCGTGCCATGACTAACCTTTCGAAGCACTTCATAATGATGGATGTTAGACCCACCGGATGGAAGTCATTAAGGCACGCTGCTTGGCTTTTCTTTGGTACCGGGATGATGGTCATCTTCTTGAAGCAGATAGGGACCTCAGATTGTTGTAAAGAGAGGTTGATGATGTCTGCGAATACCCCGGCCAGCTGATCCATGCAGGATCTGAGTGCTTGTTACCATTAGACTTAATAATTCTAACACACCCCTGGCCGGTCTCCCTCACTCAACCTGTCTATTAACTTGAGGTCATCACAATTCTGCTGCCCACGTGTTTACTCATTCCAGATCTTGTTCACCCATCACCCCTGTGCTACAAAGGCTCCTGTTTACGAATCAACATTTTAAATTTCTCATCCTTGTTCTCAAGTCCCTCCATGGTTTCACCCCTCCCTATCTCTGTAATCTCCTCTCGCCTCACAACCCTCCAATATCTCTGCATTCCTTTCATTCCGGCTTCCTCAGCATTCACAGTTTTAATCACTCCATCATACGTGTCCGCACTCCCAGTTACCAAGGCCATAATCTTTGGAATTTCCCCCTAAACTGCTCCCCCTCTCTATCATCCTTCCCCCCTTTAAGATACTCATTAAAACTACCTCTTTAACCAAGCCTTTACCCATCCACCCTCATGTCTGCTCACATGACTCTATGTCAAATGTTGCTTTATATCACACCTGAGAAATGCCTCAGAAGTTCCAGTACATGAAAGATGCTGTATAAATACACATTGTAATTATTGATTTGGAGATGTATCACTGTCCCTTCTTCATCACTGGGTGAATAGCCTGTAACTCTTGACCTAAAGGGGAGCACCTTCACCACATGGACTGCAGCTGATCAAGAAGATAAAACATAATCTTCTCCACAGGTAATTGGAGATGGGAAATATTTTCTGTTGGTCTTGTTAGTGAAAAGACAGGGTAGTGGGATGAGCTGATTTCCTTGCAGAGAACCAGCACATGCGTGACTGGTTAGTCATTTTCTGGAGTGCAATAATTCAATGTTTCTGTGGCTTAATGGAAAGGGACCAATTCTGGAGGCCAGGAACTAACTTCTGGAATCAATGCCCACTGCCTCCTATAGAGGTGGCGGCTGCACATGCGTCCTGTTGCCCATTGCCCCCTATAAAGATGGCCACCGCCCTGCTGTCCATTGCCCTCTCTGAACTTCCTCACACCCTGTCACTCTGTGATCCTTGTGAAATCTGAAACCAGGTGTTCGCAACGAGGCTCAAAGAGCATCAGCCCACTGGGGGCAAAGTCATGAGACCGGCCAGTCCAGCAGAAAGAAACCCTCCGCCCCTCCCCATTGACCAACTGTGAGAATGAACAAAATGCAGTCCTGGGTGTAATTGAGAGCAGAAACAATAACAGCAGAATCCAACCCCTGGAATCATTCATGAACTTTTTGGTGTCTCAGCAGCCGGGATGAAACTTTGAATCCCTTCCCACACTGAGAGCAGGTGAACGGCCTCTCCCCAGTGTGAACTCGCTGGTGTCTACGCAGGGTGGATAAATCAGTGAATCCCTTCCCACACTGAGAGCAGGTGAATGGCCTCTCCCCAGTGTGAACTCGCTGGTGTGTCAGCAGGCTGGATAACTGACTGAATCCCTTCTCACACTGAGAGCAGGTGAACGGCCTCTCCCCAGTGTGAACACGCAGGTGCATCTGCAGGTTAGATAATCGACTGAACCCTTTCCCACACTGAGGGCAGGTGAACGGTCTCTCCCCAGTGTGAACTCGCTGGTGTGTCAGCAGGGTGGATAAATCAGTGAATCCCTTCCCACACTGAGAGCAGGTGAACGGCCTCTCCCCAGTGTGAACTCGCTGGTGTGCCTGCAGGCCAGATAACTGACTGAATCCCTTCTCACACTGAGAGCAGGTGAACAGTCTCTCCCCAGTGTGAACTCGCTGGTGTCTCTGCAGGTTGGATAACTGACTGAATCCCTTCTCACACTGAGAGCAGATGAATGGCTTCTCCCCAGTGTGGCTGCGCCGATGAACTTCCAGCTCTGAAGGGGCTCCGTATCTCTTCCCACAGTCCGCACATTTCCATGGTTTCTCCATGGTGCAGGTGTCCTTGCCTCTCTCTTGGGTGGACAATCAGTTGAAGCCTTGTCCACACACAGAACACGGGTACAGTCTCTCCCCGCTGTGAATGGTGTGATATTTATTCAGGCTGTGTAACTGGTTAAAGCTCTTTAGTCAGGGCACTGGAACACTCTCACTCTAGTGTGGCAGTGTGTTGCTGCTTTTCCAGTCACACTGACATTTGAAATCTTTTCAAACTGACAGCCCAGACAACAATTTCTCCTTCAAGATACAAAGGCCGATAATATTCAGGTCCCAAGGAATATGACTGTCAGATCTAGATGTGACGTTTGAGATTTCGGCCTGTGATTCCTCTTTCAGTATCCTGTAAAACAAGTTTACAGAGATCATCAGTGTCAGTGCAGGATAGAAATTCAGAACACACAATTCTAGTTTCTATGGAACATTCTTTCCTCTCTCCAGACTCGAAACATTGGCTCTATTCTCTCTCTATCTGGGGGATAGCGTGGGAAATGATGCTGCGGTAGATCAGCCAATTCTCAATGAATGGTTGAGGCAGTTCGATGGGCTGAATGGCCAACTGCAGCTCCTGTTTCTTATGATTTGTGTGTGGTGGAGAGGAAGCAGTGAGCATGGATCTGTCAATCAGCCTCAATCAGCACCTTCAGGAGAATTGGGAGGGTGAATATTAGATACAGCAGAGTGAGAATGGAGGGAGAGTGTGTGGGATGGAGATTTACAGCTGTTGGGGAATGAGAGAGGAAAGAATGTTCATTAGAATCATAGAATTCCTACATCTTATCAACTGTCCCTGATCCTTCACAATGAATCTCTCTTCTCAAGACACTCTTATCTCTGACTTGTCTGTTCTGCTCGCAGTCTCACAAAGCAGCTGCCTGTGTGTTGATACAAGGGGCCCTGCTCAGCAAGTTTAATGCTCCATGACTGTGTCTTTAATGACTGAATAACTATAGGATTATGGTCAAGTCAGCTAAATCACATAATGCTTTATACTTCGGTTAGTAACTGTCCATTTTGTTAACATAGCACATTTGGATATATAAATACATATAAAAGCAAAATATTGCGGATGCTGGAATCTGAAACAAAAACAGAGAATGCTGGAAAATGTCAGCAGGTCTGACAGCATCTGTGGAGAGAGAATGGAGCCAACATTTAAAGTCTGGATGGCCCTTCATCAGAGTTCTGACAAAGGGTCATCCAGACTCGAATGTTAGTCTATTCTCTCTCTATAAATATATATAGGACAGCTGCCTCAGCCTTGGCCCACTCTAACACATGCACGAAGCAGGGCTGACTATGTGGAAATGCTCAGATTAAAGTTTCCTGCCTTCTCTTCAACAGCGAGTGAAAATGTTTATCGGCTTGCAGACCTTCAAAGGAGTCAGTGTCTGCTATTTCAGCATGAACAGGCTAATCTTCACCGACGTAGGCCCCAGAACATTCTGCTTTTCGGCCTTCATCAGAGGGTGAGCAAGACCAGATTTCTCCATAGCAAATACCAAAGGCGAGATATGGGGATATGCTATGCAAATAAAGGATTAGCAGCAGTCAATTTTTCATCGAATGCGAAAGGGCAAAAAGCTCAGATTTAATTGGCAAATATGTCCGTCAATGAAGGATTAGAAACATTCCTGGTTTCTGATTTGCTGTAATTGACTATTATTGCCAAGTTATTTTTCTGTAACATCAGAACCACTTGCGGGTGGAGTTTAATTTAGACAAATGCGAGGTGATGCATTTTGGTAGATTGAACCAGGGCAGGACTTACTCAGTTAATGGTAGGGCGTTGGGGAGAGTTACAGAACAAAGAGATCTTGGGGTACATGTTCATAGCTCCTTGAAAATTGAGTCACAGATGGACAGAGTGGTGAAGAAGGGATTCGGCATGCTTGGTTTCATCGGTCAGAACACTGAATACAGGAGTTGGAATGTTTTGTTGAAGTTGTACAAGACATTGGTAAGGCCACACTTGGAATACTGTGTGTAATTCTGGTCACCCTATTATAGAAAGGATATTATTAAACTAGAAAGAGTGCAGAAAAGATTTACTAGGATGCGACCAGGACTTGATGGATTGAGTTATAAGGAGAGACTGGATAGACTGGGACTTTTTTCTCTGGAGCGTCGGAGGCTGAGGGTTGATCTTGTAGAGGTCTATAAAACAATGAGGGGCACAGATCAGCTCGATAGTCAATATCTTTCCCCAAAGGTAGGGGAGTCTAAAACTAGAGGGCATAGGTTTAAGGAGAGAGGGGAGAGATACAAAAGTGTCCAGAGGGGCAATTTTTTCACACAGAGGGTGGTGAGTGTCTGGAACAAGCTGCCAGACTTAGGAGTAGAGGCCGGTACAATTTTGTCTTTTAAAAAGCATTTAGATAGTTACATGGGCACAATGGGCATAGAGGGATATGGGCCAAATGCGGGCAATTGGGATTAGCTTAGAAGTTTTTAAAAAAAGGGTGGCATGGACAAGTTGTGATGTGGAGATGCCAGCGTTGGACTGGGGTAAGCACAGTAAGAAGTCTCACAACACCAGGTTAAAGTCCAACAGGTTTATTTGGTAGCAAATACCAGGTATTTGCTACCAAATAAACCTGTTGGACTTTAACCTGGTGTTGTGAGACTTCTTAATGGACAAGTTGGCCAAAGGACCTGTTTCCATGCTGTAAACCTCTATGACTATGACTGTGTAAAAAACTTGCCTCAAACATCTCCATTAAACCTCGCCCCTCACACCTTAAACCTATGCCCCCTAGTAATTGACTCTTCCATCCTGGGAAAAAGCTTCTGACTATCCACTCTGTCCACGCCCCTCATAATCTTGTAGAATTCTATCAGTTCACCCCTCAACCTCCGTTGTTCCAGTGAGAACAAACCAAGTTTCTCCAACCTCTCCTCATAGCTAATGTCCTCCACACCAGGCAACATCCTGGTAAATCTTTTCTGTACCCTCTCCAAAGCCTGCTCCTTTTGAATGGACCTACCTCATATTAAGCTGATCTTTCTCTTCACCCTTTCTGTAACTGAAACACTATATTCTGCACTCTCTCCTTTCCTACTCCCCTATGTACTCTATGAACAGTATGACTTATCTGTATACCGCGCAAGAAACGATACTTTTCACTGTATCCCAGTACATGTGACAATAAATCAAATCAAACCCATTGCTGCATTTCCTTCCTGAAGCCACATTTGTCCAGTGGGGCCTGGCCCCGGGAGAAAGCGCTGCAGCTGCCGTTGTGTTGAGTGTTGAGGCGGCGCCGCTAGTTCCTTATTGGGGGTGTTGAAGCCTCCACTGGGTGTGTGGAGCCTCCCCTCCCACCCACTGCCCCTAACGCTGCCTCCGCTTATCCGCCTCCTTCCCGCCTGAAGATCAGACAAACAAGCGCCTGTCCCTGGACATGAGCCGCACTGCGCATGCCCAACGTCACAATGCCCGGGGACTGATTGACGGCAGCTCTGGACCACTAGGAAAAGGGGGCGGGGCTGGGGGACCGAGCAGGAGCGGCTGGTCCTCCAACCAGAGTGAATAGGGGAGGGGTCTGAAGCATGCGCAGTGTGGGTAATGGCGGTGGACGGACGGTTTTAACTCGGAGCCGAGATCTGTTCAAGGTAGAGAGCGGCGCGCGGAGAGCGATGAATGTGGCGGGTGGGTGGAGAGGCTTCGTAAACATGTTGTTCAACCCAAACTTCGGAAAATAACTTCTCGGGCGCCTTGTTGGTACCAAATTGGAGGCGCAACTTGTCGTGTTGGGCCTGGGCTGACGGCCGCCAATCTGTTGGTGGCAATGTCTATCAGTGCGCATGTGCGGCCGGCATCTTTGTAAGGGGCAATGTGCAGCAGGGTGCGATCGCCATGTTTGTAGGGGGCGCAGGAGTGTCCACCTTTGTGATGTATGGGACCTGAACCCACTGCCGTCCATGTTGTGCAGGTACATCCACCCTGCTGATAGGGAGGGAATTCCAGGATTTTGACCCAGCGACTGTGAAGGAACGGCGATATATTTCCAAAATGTGGAGATGCCAGTGTTGGATTGGGGTAAACACAATAAGTCTCACAACACCAAGTTAAAGTCCAACAGGTTTATTTGGTAACAAAAGCCACTAGCTTTCGCAGTGCTGCTCCTTCATCAGGTAAGTGGGAGTTCTGTTCACAAACAGGGCATATAAAGACACAATTTACAAAATAATGGTTGGAATGCGAGTCTTTACAGGTAATCAAGTCTTAAAGGTACAGACAATGTGAGTGGAGAGAGGGCTAAGCACAGGTTCAAGAGATATGTATTGTCTCCAGCCAGGACAGTTAGTCCTCTTGTGTGCGAACTTGGCTATCAGTCTCTGCTCAGCGACTCTGTGTTGTCGTGTGTCGTGAAGGCCGCCTTGGGGAACGCTTACCAAGCGTTGGAGAATGCTTGGTAAGTTCCACACACATGAGGACGGCCTCAACCGGGATCTTGGGTTCATGTCACACTATCTGTAACCCCCACGACTTACCTGGGCTTGCAAAATCACACTAACTGTCCTGTCTGGAGACAATACACATCTCTTTAACCTGTGCTTAACGCTCTCTCCACTCACATTGTCTGTACCTTTGAGACTTGATTACCTGTAAAGACTTGCATTCCAACCGTTATTTTGTAAATTGAGTTTGTGTCTTTATATGCCCTGTTTGTGAACACATCTCCCACTCACCTGACGAAGGAGCAGCGAGCGCTCCGAAAGCTAGTGGCTTTTGCTACCAAATAAACCTGTTGGACTTTAACCTGGTGTTGTGAGACTTTTTACAGGGAGGTCCCAGAGGATTGGAGAATAGCCAATGTTGTTCCTTTGTCTAAGAAGGGTAGCAAGAATAATCAGGTAATTACAGGCCAGTGAGCCTTGCTTCAGTGATAGGGAAATTATTGGGCAGTATTCTTCGAGACAGGATTTACTCCCACTTGGAAATAAGTGGATGTATTAGTGAGAGGCAACATGGTTTTGTGAAGGGGAGGTCATGTCTCACTAACTTGATCGAGTTTTTGGAGGAAGTGACGAAGATGGTTGATGAGGGTAGGGCAGTGGATGTTGTCCACATGGACTTCAGTAAGGCCTTTGACAAGGTCCCTCATGGCAGACTTGTGCAGAAGGTGAAGTCGCATGGGATCAGAGGTGAGCTGGCAAGATGGATACAAAACTGGCTTGGTCAAAGAAGACAGAGGGTAGCAGTGGAAGAGTGCGTTTCTGAATGGAGGGCTGTGACCAGTGGCGTTCCTCAGGGATCAGTGCTGGGACCTTTGCTGTTTGTAATATATATCAATGATTTGGAGGAAAATGTAACTGGTTTGATAAGTTTGCGGTCGACACAAAGGTTGGTGGAATTGCGGATAGTGATGAGGACCATCAGGGGATACAGCAGGATATACATCGGTTGGAGACTTGGGCAGAGAGATGGCAGGTGGAGTTTAATCTGGACAAATGTGAGGTAATGCATTTTGGAAGGTCTAATAAAGACAGGAAATATACAATAAATGGCAGAAACCGTAAGAGTATTGCTAGGCAGAGAGATCTGGGTGTACAGGTACACAGGTCACTGAAAGTGGCAATGCAGGTGGAGAAAGTAGTCAAGAAGGCACAGGGCATGCTTGCCTTCATCGGCTGGGGTGTTGAGTTTAAAAATTGGCAAGTCATGTTGCAGCTTTATAGAACCTTAGTTACACCGCACTTGAAATCTAGTGTTCAATTCTGGTCGCCACGCTACCAGAAAGATGTGGCAGCTTTGGAGAGGGTACAGAAAAGATTTACCAGGATGTTGCCTGGTATGGAGGGCATTAGCTATGAGGAGAGGTTGGAGAAACTTGGTTTGTTCTCACTGGAAAGACAGAGGTTGAGGGGCGATCTGATAGAAGTCTACAAGATTAGTAGGGGCATTGACAGAGTGGATAGTTAGTTTCCCAGGGTGGAAGAGTCAAATTACTCGGGAGCATAGGTTTAAGGTGCGAGGGGCAAGGTTTAAAGGAGATGTACGAGGCAAGTTCTTTTACTCAGAGGGTGGTGGGTGCCTGGAACTCGCTGCCAGGGGAGATAGTGGAAGCAGATACGATAGTGACTTTTAAGGGGCATCTGGACAAATACATGAATAGGATGGGAAGAGAGGGATATGACCCCCAGAAGGGTAGGGGGTTTTAGTTCAGTGAGGCAACATGGTCGGTGCAGGCTTGGAGGGCTGAGGCGCCTATTCCTGTGCTGTAATTTTCTTTGTTGCTTATTTAGAAGTGCATTTGCGATACCAAGACATGCAAGGCAACGGTCCAAGTTCTGGGAAATGGGATTAGAATAGTTTGATGATTTGTCTTTGACCAGCATAGAAATGATGGGTCGAATGGCCTTTTTCTGTGTTGTATAACTCTATGACTAACAGGAAGAAGAGAGTTGGCATAAAGAGGAATTTTTCTAGTTGGCTGGATGTGATGAGCGGTGTGCCACTGGGTTCAATGCTGGAATCTTTTTACCATTTATTTCAATGACTTGGATGAAGGTACTGAATGTATGGTTGCTAAATTTGCTGATGATATAAAATAATTAGTAAAATAAGTTGTGAAGAGGATGTGAGGAGGCTACAAAGGGACATAGGTTAAGTGAGTGGGCAAAGAACTGGCAAATGTAGTATAATGTGGGTAAATGCGAAATTGTCCATTTTGGCAGGAAGTATAAATACAAAGAATATTGTCTAAACAGTGAGAGATTTAGAGGGATCTGGGTGTCCTTGTGCATGAATCAGAAAAGGCAGGTACAGCAAGTAATCAGGAAAGTTAATAGAATGTTATTGTTTATTGTGAGGAGAATTAATTACAAAAGAAGGGATGTTATTCTTCGGTTATACAGAACACTGGTGAGGTCACACCTGGAGTATTATTGGTCTCCTTATTTAAGAAAGGATGTAAATGCGTAAGAAATGGTTCGGAGAAGGTCCACTGGACTAATAGATGGTGAAAGGGTTAAAAATCATTCAATGCAGCAAAGTTCCTGGGAAACTGCTGGAGCTGCAAGGCACAGCTGCACAAACAATAGACAAGGGGGCTTTGATAGGCCACAAGAGGCTGTAACTACAACATCACTGCTTTCAGATAACAGCCCAAGACTGCAGTGTTTTGATAGAAGTCATATGTCAGCACTCAGGGTGCCAGATCGTCAAGGACCATAGACATGTGTTTATTGATGATGTAGCTATGTGTACGTGCCCTGTTGATAATTGGATATTTCAATTAGGCAAGGGGAGAGTTGCTGTAATTGGTTAAACATCACTGTGGGAAACAAATGAAGTAATCAGAACTATTAGTTGTGATTGGATAGTGAGTACCTTTAAATCAGTGTACAATTTCAATCTGTGTATGTTAATTACCTGTAGTTGATCCTAAAGGTATGATTGCAATAGTATTCCTTTGTTCTGGCAGTCTGTCGCCATGTGTGTGGAAACCAGTTTGCCCTGCTTTAACTTGAATAAAGGGCAATTTTAGACTCCGAAAATCTTCATTTGGTCTCTTGGGGGAGCCAAGAGCTGGATAGCTTATGAAATTCACTAGCATGGAGAAAAGGCAGGAGAATGGCACTATGCCTTAATGCTCACTTGGGGAGCAGACACAGACATGATGGGCCAAATGGCCTTCTGTGCCAAACGTCTGTGAAATTCAGGTCCTGATGAAATGAGTGACTGTCAGATGTTTGATCTGAGTTTTCTATCAGTAAATCCTCCCCTTCTAATCCCCTGTAAAAAGAGTTGACAGTGTCAGTGTCACTATCAGTGCAGGATAGAAATTCAGAATAGACAATTCCAGTTTCTCTGGAACATTCTTTCCTCTCGTTTCCCCAAACTTGTGATTAAATCAAACTAATCAGCAACAAACCCCCGATAGAATCTCCCTCTCCAGGGTCACCTGGGCACCGACAAGACCACAGAAGATCTGTCAGAGTGACCCCCGCCACCCCCTTCAGCCCCACCCATCCTGGATTACTGTTCTAACCAGGGTCTAGAGCAGGTCCAGGAGAAGATCCTCCCACTGACCCATCCCCTCCACACTTTACAGCCTTCTGGACCCAACATTCAGTCCAACAGTTTCAGAGAGTAAACTCTCAGCCCGTTCTGTTTCTTTTTCTTTGATTGTTTCATTTTTCTTTCTTTCAGTCGGCAGCCCCCCTGCTCCAGACACAGCTTCTGTTTCTCTCTTTCTTCTCTCGCTCCATCTCCATTCCCTTTGGCTCTTTGGGGGTGATTCACTTTTCTCTCATTCAATCTCTCCTGTCTTCCACCCTCTCACAGACCTTCCTTTAGTCCCTGTCCCTGTCCCACCCGCCCCTTTCTCCAAACCTGTTACATTTCTGGCTTTCCCCAGTTCACAGGAAAGGTCACAGACCTGAAATGTTAACTCTGTTTCTCTCTCTGCACAGATGCTGCCGAACCTGCTGAGTTTTGTTCCAGCATTTTCAGTTTTTAAGGATTTCACCAGAATCACCAAATAGTTTTGATGCAGGAGGCCATTTGGCCCATCATGTGTGCACCAGCTCTCCGAATGAACAACTCGCCGAATTCCATTCTCCCGCCTTCTCCCTGTAATCCTGCACATTCTTCCTTTTCAGATAACATAGAAACTAGAAGCAGGAGTAGACCATTCAGCCTTTCGAACCTACTGTGCCATTCAATTTGATCATGGCTGATCATCGAATTCAATATCCTGATCTAACCTCCCCACCCCCCATCCCTTGATGCCTTTGGCCCCGAGAGCTATATCTAATTTCTTCTTGAAATCAGACAACATTTTGGCCTCAACTACATTCTGTGATCAGGAATTCCACACATTCACCACCCTCTGGGTGAAGAAATTTCTCCTCACCTCAGTCCGAAAAGGTTTACCCCTTATCCTCAAACTACGACCCCTAGGTTTGGACTCCCCCACAATTGGGAACATTCTTAATTCCCTTTTGAATGCATCAACTGAACCTGCCTCCATCACACTCTCAGGCCGTGCATTCCAAACCCTAATCTGGGATTCGCTCAGTCATACTGTCTCACTGAACATCAACTTGTTCACACTGAAAAGAGTTATTTTAAATGATCTGAATGTGAGAAGAAAGTTAAAGCAGATGTGAAGTGCTGAAACACCAATTAATTGACACTGCAGAGGTCATTCACTGGCTCCATGTGTGGGAAGGTATTCGTCCATTCTTCTAATCTGTGTTGACAGCAGCAAGTTCACAAGTGACTGCAGAGATTGGCTTCAGCTGTCACTGCTGCTTTTAATCATATCCAGGATTGAACCATGTTTGTTCAGAGAGTCAAATTTTCTTTCTGATGCGAATCACCACGTTAACTTTGCTACAGTTTAATATTTTGAATAAATGTGAAATAATCCAGCTTTGTTTTGAGACATTGGTGTAGATTTTGTCTTTCCATCCTGAGTGTTTATCACCTGTCTGGAGCTCAGAAAGACAATCTGCGCGGGGATCGCATGGCAAGAACAGAACTTCAGCCTGGACACAGTCCAGGATCATGACTACCATCCACATCTTGGCCCTGTTGATAAAATCAGGGTCACTGTTTGCGGAGTCTGCATGTTCTCCCCTTTTCTGCTTGGGTTTCCTCCGGGTGCTCCGGTTTCCTCCCACAGTCCAAAAAGATGTGCTGGTTAGGTGCATTGGCCATGCTAAATTCTCCCTTAGTGTACCCGAACAGGCGGTGGAGTGTGGTGATTAGGGGATTTTCACAGTAACTTCATTGCGTTTATTCTCCATCCAGTTACCTGACCTTTTCACTGGCCTTCATGGTGTGTTTCCTTCCCTCATTTCCAATTTGCTAAGATAAGTTTTGCTTTTCCCCAATCTATCTGGAACATCAAATGTACCTTTCCAATTTGCCACCTGGCCTCATTTTATAACAATGTTTTTAACATTACTTCATTTCACATTGAACAGTTAGTGTACTGTGTGGGAGTTTCTCCCTGGAGGTGTTGAGATGGGCAGGATCCATCTTTTCCACTGTCTGTAGCAGGGAGGATGTGAAGATTTGTTGGAGATTCTGAAGAAACTGGCCATGAGTCTGTAGAGTAATGATGGGGTGTGGAAGCCTGGTGAGATACACAACCTGGATATAATATCGAGGACTCAAAACAGAAATTGACCATGCTATGATCCAACAACAATGTATGTAATCCATGTAACTAAAAAAGGTTTTAACCATCTTTGTGATACACATCACATCCTTGTGATAGAAAACCTCATCATGTAGGATGGATGAGTTCTTACTTGCTGTGAGGGATGAGGGAAAGGCTTTCCTATGGTGTGTGGTATCTTTGGCCATACTCGCGTCAGGGTCAGAAGGAAAAAACTTGAAAAACTCTCCATTGTTCCAGAAGATAGCAGTATTTTCATACCTACACTGCAGAAGGAGGCCATTTAACTCATTGAACCTGCACCAAAACCAGTCCGGTTTAACTGGAATCTGTCGTACTGGTGCCAACGATTGTGTTTTGGGTGGATCCTATGGAATCTCCTTTAGAGCAGCTTTCCTGCTGAGTCAGTTTGTCTAGTTATTACCATCACCCTCTTCACTAACTCCTGCTGCTGATGTACCTTCATCTTACAAATCGCAATTTGTCCTGGACACTTACCAGCAATATCCCCATGCATTCTGAGCTTGGATTGATGAGTGAATGATTTCCTTTCTACTGTGGAGAAGCCATATTTATTTTGCCAGAGAGATTTTCATAGAGAGAATTACAACCGAATATCTGATGATTCTATTATTAATGGTTTGAAAGGCTGTGATGACAATGCCCTCAGATTTCTGTGTTAACTGTTGTGGCGGATTTTTAGTAATCATACTACTGTCATGGGGAATCAAGTCTCACAACACCAAGTTAAAGTCCAACAGGTTTATTTGGAATCATGAGCTTTTGGAGTGCTGCTCCTTCATCACTCACCTGATGAAGGAGCAGCACTCTGGAAGCTCATGATTCCAAATAAACCTGTTGGACTTTAACCCGGTAGTGTGAGACTTTTTACTGTGCCCACCCCAGTCCAATGCCAGCATCTCCACATCATAGGGCATCAAGTAATAGTAAGCATCACAAATAAAGTAGTAATGACAGAGGAACTACTCATTCTGATTTTTGAACCCAGCCAGTGTCTGCATCTTCTGAGAATGAGAGTCAGGGGAACTAGAAGGAAAAAACTTGAAAAACTCTCCATTGTTCCAGAAGATAGCAGTATTTTCATACCTACACTGCAAAAGGAGGCCATTTAACTCATTGAACCTGCACCGACACCAATCCCAGCCAGGTCCTGTAGGGTGGTGGAGGCAGACACGCTGACATCGTTTAAGACTTACCTGGATAGTCACATGAGCCTGGGAATGGAGGGATACAAACGATTGGTCCAGTTGGACCAAGGAGCGGCATGGGCTTGGAGGGCCGAAGGGCCTGTTTCCTGTACTGTACTGTTCTTTGTTGTTCTTTGTCTTACCCTGTGCACATTACAACTTCTGGTCCCCTGATACTATAGGGCAATTTAGCAGGGCCAATCAGCCTAACCCACACATCTTTGGAGTGTGGGAGGAAACCGGACGAAACCCACGCAGACACAGGGAAAGCGTGCAAATTCCATACGGACAGTGACACGAGGCCGGAATTGAACCCGGGTGCCTGGTGCTGTGAGGCAGCAGTGCTACCCACTGTGCTCCTGTGCTGCGTGCATGGTTTCGAGAAATGGAGCACAGCAGAGTGCCCATTCACAATAGACACATTCACAATTCACAGAATTCACAATTTGTATAGCACGTGAGAAACAATATTTTTCACCATATACTAACACGTGACAATACTAAATCAAACCAATAATTTATTTTAATATTTTTATTAATTGATCTCGATGAGTAACAAATCCATTTTCTGTTGCTATTTGGTTTTTCAATGGCCCTGTTGTTACCCAGCATTCCCCGTGGGTTTGAAAGTGCCTGATTTACTTCACAAGAGACCAGTGCGCAGGCTCCATGCTGCATCTCGAGCATGCGCAGTGTCACTTGCTCGGATGCTTGTGTGCGGCAGACGCTTTTCTTTAGCTGGTGAGAATCAGTGGGGCGGAGGGAGGAATTAGCCGGGAGTCGGGGTGGGGAGGGATCGGAGGCTTCACAAACACTTGCTGAAAGCCGAAGGCCCGAATAAGACCCTGCGGGTCCCGGGTTTGCTGCTATGGGGATTTTTTTCTTGGAGCAGGCCCAGGTTAATGGCCGCCATCTTGGTCCAGCAAGGAGCGAAGCGCATGCGTGGCCCTCTTGGTGACGCAACAGTGAGGGGGCGGGGCTTCAGGGTCCCGGTCCCCAGGAGAGAAAATGATTGTGTGATTGATTGACAGGCCCTGGTGAACGGAGCTGCTGCAGAGACTGTGGACATCCTGAGAACATCAGTGTGTTAGCGTCAGGAGTAGGCCATTCAGCCCATTCACCTTGCTCTGTCATTCAATAAACTCGTGGCTCATCTGATTAATTCTATTATGCTGACTGCCTCCCTCAGATAAAAAATAGTCTAACTCAGCCTTGAATTTATTAAATGACACCAGGTTAAAGTCCAACAGGTTTATTTGGTAGAAAGAGCCACACTGGGAAGTGGCTTTTGCTACCAAATAAACCTGTTGGACTTTAACCTGGTGTTGTTAAACTTCTTACTGTGTTTGCCCAAGTCCAATGCCGGCATCTCCACATCTTTATTAAATGACCCAGCCTCCAGTGCTTTCTGTGGTAGAGAATTCCACAGACCAATGAAATTTCTCCATCTGATTTGATTTAAGAACATAAGAAATAGGAGCAGGAGTAGGCCATCTAGCCCCTCGAGCCTGCCCCGCCATTCAACAAGATCATGCCTGATCTGAAGCGAATCAGTTCCACTTACCCGCCTGCTCCCCATATCCCCTAATTCCCTTAGCGATCAGAAATCTATCTACCCCATGATTTAAACATATTCAACGAGGTAGCCTCCACCACTTCAATGGGCAGAGAATTCCAGAGATTCACTACCCTCTGAGAGAAGAAGTTCCCCCTCAACTTTGTTCTGAACTGGCCCCCACTTATTTTGAGGCTGTGCCCTCTAGTTCTGGTTTTCCTTCTAAATGGAAAGAATGTCTCTACCTCTACCTGTACCCTATCCAGCCCCTTCATTATCTTATACGTCTCGAGAAGATCACCCCTCAGCCTTCTAAACTCCAACGAGTACAGACCCAATCTGATCAATCTCTCCTCATAAGCTACACCCCTAATCTCCGGTATCAACCTGGTGCATCTTCTCTGCACTCCCTCAAGGCCAATATATCCTTTCGCAAACAAGGGGACCAAAACTGCCCACAGTACTCCAGTTGCGGCCTCACCAGTGCCTTGTATAGTTGTATCAAGACCTCCCTGCTTTTATATTCTATCCCCCTCGCGATAAAGGCCAACATTCCACTCACCACCTTGATCACCTGCTGTAGCTGCAGACTGAGTTTTTGCGATTCGTGCACAAGGACCTCCAGGTCCCTCTGCACAGTAGCATGATGTAATTTTTCTCCATTTAAATAATATTCCAATTTACTATTATTTCTTCCAAAGTGGATAACCTCACATTTGCTAACGTTATATTCCATCTGCCAGATCCTCGCCCACTCGCTCAGCCTATCCAAATCTCTCTGCAGACTTTCCGCGTCCTCCAATAATAATTTATTATTGTCACATGTATTATCATACAGTGAAAAGTATTGTTTCTTGCTCGCTATACAGACAAAACATACCGTTCATAGAGAAGGAAACGAGAGAGTGCAGAATGTAGTGTTACAGTCACAGCTAGGATGTAGAGAAAGATCAACTTAATGCAAGTTAAGTCCATTCAAAAGTCTGGCAGCAGCAGAGAAGAAGCTGTTCTCAAGTCGGTTGGTACGTGACCTCAGACTTTTGTATCTTTTTCCTAAAGGAAGAAGGTGGAAGAGAGAATGTCCGGGGTGCGTGGGGTCCTTAATTATGCCGGCTGCTTTGCCGACGCGGCGGGAAGTGTAGACAGAGTCAATGGATGGGAGGCTGGTTTGTGTGATAGATTGGGCACATTCACGACCTTTTGTAGATCCTTGCGGTCTTGGGCAGAGCAGGAGCCATACCAAGCTGTGATACAACCAGAAAGAATGCTTTCTATGGTGCATCTGTAAAAGTTGGTGAGAGTCGTAGCTGACATGCCAAATTTCCTTAGTCTTCTGAGAAAGTAGAGGCGTTGGTGAGCTTTCTTAACTATAGTGTCAACATGGGGGGACCAGGACAGGTTGTTGGTGATCCGGACACCTAAAAACCTGAAGCTCTTGACGCTTTCTACTTCGTCCCCATTGATGTCGACATGGGCATGTTCTTCTTTACGCTTCCTGAAGTCGATGACAATCTCCTTTGTTTTGTTGACATTGAGGGAGGGATTATTGTTGCCGCACCAGTTCACCAGGTTCTCTGTCTCATTCCTGTACTCTGTCTCATCATTGTTTGAGATCCGACCCAGTACTGGGGTGTCGTCAGCAAACTTGAAAATCGAATTGGAGGGGAATTTTGCCGCACAGTCATAGGTGTATAAGAGTATAATAGGGGGCTGAGAACACAGCCTTGTGGGGCACCGGTGTTGAGGACGATCATGGAGGAGGTGTTGTTGACTATCCTTACTGATTGTGGTCTGTGAGTTAGGAAGTTCAGGATCCAGTTGCAGAGGGAGGTGCCGAGACCCAGGCCACGGAGTTTGGAGATGAGTTTCATGGGAAGAAGAGTGTTGAAGGCTGAGCTGTAGTCAACAAATAGGAGTCTGACATTGGTGTCCTTGTAATCTACGTGTTGCAGGGTTGAGTACAGGGCCAGGGAAATGGTGTCTGCTGTGGACCTGTTGCGGCGGTAGGCAAACTGTAGTGGATCCAGATAGTCCGGGAGGCTGGAATTGATTTGTGCCATGACTGACCTTTCGAAGCACTTCATAATGATGAATATCAGAGCCACCGGCCGATAGTCATTAAGGCACGCTGCTTGGTTTTGCTTCAGTACCAGGATGAAGGTAGTCTTCTTGAAGCAGATAGGGACCTCAGATTGTTGTAAAGAGAGGTTGAAGATGTCTGTGAATACCCCCATCAGCTGATCCGCGCAGGATCTGAGTGCCCGTCCGGGTATCCCATCCGGGCCCGTTGCTTTCTGTGGGTTGACCTTCAAGAAAGCTGCTCTGACATCTGCAATGGAGACCCCAGATACAGGTTCATCCAGGGCTTCCAGGGTGGAGGGCATGCTCTCGCTGACCTCTTGCTCAAAACGAATGCATTGAGCTCATCAGGGCGAGGAGCGTTGGAGCCGGCGATTTTACATGCCTTCATCTTGTAGCCTGTTATGTCTTGCAGACCTTGCCATAGTCAGCGGGGATTGGTGTGGCGAGCCTGGGACTCTAGCTTGGTCCGGTATTGTCTTTTGGCATCTTTGATGGATCTCCTTAGATCATATCTGGTAACAAAGAAGTTAGATAAAGGAGAACTAGTGGACCTGATTTATTTAGATTTCCAGAAGGCCTTTGACAAGGTGCTGCAGAGGAAACTGTTCAATAAGTTAAGTGCCCATGGTGTTAAGGGTAAGATCCTGGCATGGATAGAGGATTGGCTGGCAGAAGGCAGAGAGTGGGGATAAAGGGGTCTTTCTCAGGATGGCAGCCGGTGACTAGTGGTGTGCCTCAGGGGTCAGTGCTGGGACCACAACCTTTCACAATATACATTAACGATTTGGAGGAAGGAACTGAAGGCACTGTAGCTAGGTTTGCAGATGATACAAAGATATGTAGAGGGAGAGGTAGTAACGAGGAAGCAGGGGGGCTGCAGAAGGACTTGGACAGGTTAGGAGAGTGAGCAAAGAAGCAGCAGATAGAATACAATGTGGAAAAGTGTGAGGTTATGCACTTTGGAAGGAGGAATGGAGACATCAACTATTTTCTAAATGGGGAAATGCTGAGGAAATCAGAAACACAAAGGGACTTGGAAGTCATTGTTCAAGATTCTCTTAAAGTTAACGTGCAGGTTCAGTCGGCAGTTAGGAAGGCAAATGCAATGTTAGCATTCATGTCGATAGGCCCAGAATACAAGAGCTGGGATATATTTCTGAGGCTGTATAAGGCTCTGGTCAGCCCCCATTTGGACTATTGTGAGCAGTTTTGGTCCCCATATCTAAGGAAGGATGTGCTGGCTTTGGAAAAGGTCCAGAGGAGGTTCACAAGAATGATCACTGGAATGAAAAGCTTGTCCTATGAGGAACAGCTCAGGACTCTGGGTCTGTACTCATTGGAGTTTATAAGGATGAGGGGGGATCTTATTGAAACTTACAGGATACTGTGAGGCCTGGATAGAGTGGATGTGGAGAGAATGTTTCCACTAGTAGGAACAGCGAGAAATAGAGGGCACAACCTCAGACTAAAGGGCCGATCCTTTAAAACAGAGAGGAGGAGGAATTTCTTCAGCCAGAGAGTGGTGAATCTGTGGAACTCTTTGCTGCAGAAGGCTGTGGAGGCCAGGTCATTGAGTGTCTTTAAGACAGAGATAGATAGGTTCTTTATTAATGAGGGGATCAGGGGTTATGGGGAAAAGGCAGGAGAATGGGGATGAGAAAAATATCAGCCATGATTGAATGGCGGAGCAGACTCGATGGGCCGAGTGGCCTCATTCTGTTTCTGTGTCTTATGGTCTTATGAGTTGAGACTGGGGTGGCGTTGGATGATGTCACTGAGGTGGAAATAGACAGTCTTGAAGCTCATCCTGGAGTGAAATATTTCACCATGGTTGTGAACAGCCTGGTTCCGGCTCCGACAGGGAGTGGAGTTTGTGGTGGGGACTGAAGACAATGGCTTCAGACTTCCCAGTATTTATATGGGTGAAATTTCTGTTCTCTTAGTCCTGGATGTCAGACAAGTCAGGATGAGTTGGAGGGGAACTTGGAGCTGATGGTGCTAACCACTGTGCCACCGTGCTGCAGAATGCTAAATGGAATGAGAGAGAGAGTGTATGTGTGAGGGGCGTGGGTGGAGATTTAAAGAATGTTCCATAGAAACTACAATTGTCTGTTTTGAATTTCTATCATGTGCTGACAGTGATGATTTTTGTAAACTCCTTTCAGTGGATATTGGAAGGAGAGGTTTGGAAAATGGAAATCTCAAAAGAGTCACTTGATTCATAAGGACGTGAAAATCATCAGCCTTTTTAACATCAGTGTGACTGGAAAAGCACTGAGATTCACACACCCGTATCAGAGTGTTCCAGTGCACTGATTGTGGAGAGACACAAGGACTCCGACACCATGGAGAAACCATGGAAATGTGGAGACTGTGGGAAGGGATTCAGAGCCCCATCTGAGGTGGAATCTCATCGACGCAGTCACATCGGGGAGAGACCGTTCATATGCTGCACTTGTTGGAAGGGATTCAATCATTCATCAAATCTGCTGAGACACCAGTGAATTCACACTGAGGAGAGGCTAGTCACCTGCTCACAGTGTGGGAAGGGATTCAGAGATTCACCCACGCTGCGGGGGGGGGAGGGGGGGGGGAGAGCAGGGGGGTTAGAGCGGCGGGGGGGGGGGAAAGGAGCAGGGGAGGGGAAAGAGTGGGGGGGGGGAAGAGCAGGGGGAAGAGCGTGGGGGGAAAGAGCGGGGGGGAGAGAGTGGGGGGGAAAAAGCAGGGGGGGGGAAGAGCAGGGGGGTGGAAGAGCGGGGGGGGAAGAGCAGGGGGGTGGAAGAGCAGGGGGGGATAGACCGGGGGAAAAGAGCAGAGAGGGAGAAAGGAGCAGGGGGAGAAAGTGTAGAATTCGTGTTTCGGAAGTCGGATCAAAAACTGAAGAGACACAGGTTTCTCCGAAAGCCGCCTTTATTGCATCAGAGGAGAGATCGCAAGACCATGCACATCCAGCATGGGTTTGTGAGTCTCTGTCTGGCTTACAAAAAAGTTTCAGTGATACACGACGGAGATACATCCACAAACTTCTGTTAGCCAATAAGGGCATAGCTGTATTGTTACATTTTGATTAGATTACTTTCAAGGACAAAAGGCCAATCGATAAGGCCCTGCCCTCCGAAGCCAGAACCACAATTACCTATCAGCAGTTTCTTTAACGTGATCATTAGTTTCACTTGTCGCCCTCGCCTCAGGCCCTTTCCAAAACCAGTTTATCCCTCAACTGATTTCTAGTTACGCATCCCAATTTTAACCCTTTCCTCTTCTCAATCTACCTTATACACATTCTCAAAAGAGCAAGGGGGGGAAAGGAGCAGGGGGAGGGGTGGGGGGGGGGGAGAGCAAGATTGAGAGAGAGAAAGATTGGGAGAGAGAGAGAGAGAAAGATTGAGAGAGAAAGATTGACAGAGAGAGAGAGAGAGAAAGATTGAAAGAGAAAGAATCCAACCCCTGTAATCACTTGTGAACTTGTTGGTGTCTCTGCAGGTTGGATGACCGATTGAATCCCTTCCCACACACAGAGCAGGTGAACGATCTCTCCCCGGTGTGAACTCGGTGTCTCCGCCGTGTGGATGACCTCCTAAACCTCTTTGAGCAGTGAGAGCAGCTAAACGGTCTCACGTCAGTGTGAATGGACTGGTGGATCATCAGTTCCTGAGGGCTTTTGAAGCCACTCCCACAGTCAGAGCATTTAAAGGGTCTGTCTTGGGTGTGAGTGACCTTGTGGCTCAACAGGTTGGGCAACTGAGTGAATCCCTTCCCACACACAGAGCAGGTGTACGGTCTCTCTCTGGCATGAACCCGTTGGTGTGTCAACAGATTGTTAACCGAGTGAACTCTTTCCCACAGTCAGAGCAGGTGAATGGCCTCTCCCCAGTGTGAACTCGCTGGTGTACCCGCAGACTGGATGACCTTCTAAACCTGTTTGTGCTGTGAGAGCAGCTGAACGGTCTCTCCTCACTGTGAATGCGCTGGTGGGACACCAGTTCCCCAGAGCTTTTGAAGCTACTCCCACAGTCAGAGCATTTAAAGGGTCTCTCCTGGATGTGAGTGAGATTGTGTTTCAGCAGGTTGGATAACTGACTGAATCCCTTCCCACACACAGAGCAGGTGAATGGACTCTCCCCAGTGTGAACTCCCTGGTGTGTTTGTAAATGGGATAACTGAGTGAATCCCTTCCCACACACAGAGCAGGTGAATGGTCTCTCTCCAGTGTGACTGCGCCAATGAGTTTCCAGTGCAGATGGGAACCTGAATCCTTTCCCACAGTTCCCACATTTACACAATTTCTCCATGGTGCGGGTGTCCTTGTGACTCTCCAGGCTTGACAATCAGTTCAGTTACAACATAACATGGGTGCAGTCTCTCTGCTGCAATGTATTTTCAGGCTGTTTAACTGGTTAAAGTTCTTTCCACAGTCACTGAGGTGTGTGCACGTTTCAGTGTGTGTGTGTCTCGGTGCTTTTCCAGTCACACTGATGTTTAAAATCTCCTGAAGCAGACAGAGCAGAGAAACATTTCCATTCTAGATTCAAATGTCGATGATATTCAGGTCCCAATGAACTGAGTGACTATGTTAGATTTTGATGTGAAGTTTGGTTTGATATTCGTCTTTAAATTTTCGCCTTCTGATATCCTGCTAAAGGAATTTACAAAAGTCATCAGTGTCAGCACAGGATAGAAATTCAGAACAGACAATTCAAGTTTCTATGGAGCATTCTTTCCTCTCTCATTCCCCAAAAGCTGTAAATCTCCATCCCACACATTCTCCCTCCATTCTCACTCTGCTGTATCTAATATTCAACCTCCCAATTCTCCTGAAGGTGCTGCTTGAGGCTGATTGACAGATCCATGCTCACTGCTTCCTGTCCTGGACACAGAGAGCTGAAAATTTCCATGCAGGCGGCCAGACAGATAAATGTCTACATTACTGGAGGAAAAATGTGTGGAATATACAGACCGAATTCACTTCCTTTCCCTTCAGTTGCTGCAAGTCCCCAATTTCCCCCAGAATGAGAAAAGAAATGGAAAGGGGGAAACATTGATTTTCTCCCAGATGTTGCCCTCTTTTTCGGTCAAACAAAATAAACAAACTCAGATTAAATCAGGACAAAGTAAAAGGGGCAGCTCCCCAGAAGGAGGGGGAACAGCCCGAACAGAAATCAAAGTACAAAGGAAACTTAAAAACATCAAATTAAAATGTGATTATTAGGGTCGATAACGCACCCCAACCCCTGCGGTGCCCAGCGGGCGCGGAAGGCGTCAACCGCGCCCGTGAACACCGCATGCTCCCTCTCCAGGGACACCTGGCCGCGAACGTAGCCGCGGTAGAGGGGAAGACAGTCAGAATGGACGGCCCCCTCGATCGCCCGCTGCCTGGACCGGTAAATGGCGCGTTTCGCCAGGAGCAGGTTCACGAGGAAGTCGCCATCCCGACCCTCCCCTCTCCGCACTGGGTGTCCGTAGATCAGGAGCGTGGGACTGAAGTGCAAACGAAACATCAATAAAAGGTTCTTTAGGAAAACATAAAGGGAGTGCAACCTAAGACACACAACATAGACATGGTCCACGGACTCCACAAGGCCGCAGAAAGGGCAGTCTTCGGAGCCCGTGAACCAGTGAATCCTACGGTTGTGCGGAACTGCTGCATGCATCACCCTCCACCCCAGGTCCCAGACGTAAGTGGGGGAGATCCCTCCGTAGAGGGACCTCCAGCGGGGACCTCCGCCACCCGGCAGCAACAAGGCCCGCCATGGTGTACCCGGGCGACAGGCGAGGAGGCGGTAGTGGAAGGTGTGCAGCAGCAGCCCGCACAGGAAACGCCTCCGCGCGGTAGAAAAAGGCACGGAGGACATTTCTGCGAGGCGGCTCAGGCTGTGGGGCACCTCACCCAGGGGGGGGGGGCTGAGGCTTTGGGCCAATGTGGAATTCTGCCCGAACAGGGGAACGCTCGGGCGGGATCCCACCGCATGCCTGCGCCGTCTCGAGTTTGCGTGCAGTTTCGGGGCCGAGCACGACCGTCCTAAGGTCTAGGATGGCTTTGGCCGCGCGCCAGACGGTCGTCCCCGCGCGCTCAGCCAGCACGCGGGGACTCATCCAGCCCGCTCCTCCGACATCGAGCACGTCCCCGATTCTGGTCACCCCGGCGTCCACAGCCCTCCTCTCCGCCAGCCACCTGAAGTCACGAGAGCCGCTACTCCTGACGGGGGAGAGCTGCGTCGCGAGGCGACCGTGTTCCAGACAGTGAGGAGGTCCTGGTAAAAGACGGGCAACTCCTGCAGGGTGGTCGGAACACGCCCCAGTTCGATATGCAGGAGCTGCACGTCATAATTGAGGCCGTGCCACTGGCAGAAGAAATACGTCGCCATGGCACACCACTGTGGAGGGGGCTCAACGTAAAGGTACCTCTGCAGGGCCTGGAGGCGGAAGGTCGCTATCTGAGTGCGGAGGCACACCAGACCTTGTCCACCCTCCTCAAGCGGGAGATGCAAAACTGCAGCAGGGACCCAGTGCAGTCGATGGCCCCAGAAGAACCGCATGAGGGTTCTCTGGATATCGGTGACAAAGCCAGGGGGAGGGGTCAAAGGGACCAGCCGGTACCACAGCATGGAGGTGACCAGCTGGTTTATGACGTGAACTCGCGCCCGTGAATGGTCACAAACACTCACCTCTGAAACAATTTAACTGATTTTAATATTAAAATCTCCTGCTGGAGCCTGCAGCTGGAAAGATATCAGAAGCATTGGCATCAGAGAAAAATCTCCCAGTTGAGGAAATCCCCGGGGAGCGGGGGTGATGTCACTGTGCAATTGTAAGTATGCGATGAGATCACAGACAGGAACACAGAATACCTGGGTCTGTGCAAACCAGTGATCACCACACATTATGGAGGATGTGAGGCTCCTTGACAGGGTGCAGAGGAGATTTATCAAAATGGTTTCAGGGATGAGGAATTATAGTTACAATGTTAGGCTGGATAACTTGGGGTTATTTCTATGATTCTTGGGGTTATTTCTATGATTCTATGAACTTGGGGTTGTTCTCCTTGGAGCAAAGTAGATTGATAGAGGTGTACAAGGGTACATGGAGGTGTCAAAGTTTACATGCTCTGTTTACACGTGTACAAGCCCTGACTATGGGTCATCCAGTCTCGAAACGTTGGTTCTATTCTCTCTCCACAGATGCTGTCAGATCTGCTGAGATTTTCCAGCATTTATTGTTTTTATTTTCCTTTCTTTTTCCTTCTCTGCCACCGCTCTGCCTCATCAATAAGACATTGGGACTCAGGGTTGATGCAGTTTGATGGACAAGTTGTCTCCATTCTGAACACTGGGGAACAAGCCCCTCCCACTGATTGACAACATTGCCCTCTACAAACATGGCGGCCGCACGTGCGCACTGCTGCATATTGCCCCCAATAAAGATGGCGAACGTTAACCCGGGACGAACACGAGGAGCTGCAGCCCTTCTCGGTACAAACTGGGTCCGAGAAGTTCTCTTCCGCGGTTTTCGGCTGACACAACATGCTTACGCAGCGTTTCCACCCACCTGGACGATCCATTGCTCTCTCCGTACCTCCAATCACCTCTAACAGATTTCCGAGCCCAGAACAAAAGCCGTTTCCCATCGCCATTACTCACACTGCGCATGCTCCAGTCAAAGCTGGCCCCGCCCCTCTTTCGCTCCCATTGGTTGGAGGACCGACCGCTCCATGTCGGTCCTCCAGCACTGTCCCCTCTTCCCATTGGTCCGCGCTGCCGTCAATCAGCCGGGCATTGTGACGGTGATTTGCTGCTTGTCCAATAATAACAGGAAGAAGTTTAACAACACCAGGTTAAAGTCCAACAGGTCTATTTGGTAGCAAACGTCACACAAGCTTTCGGAGCCTCAAGCTCCTTCTTCAGGTGAGTGGGAATTCTGTTCACAAACAGGGCTTATAAAGACACAGACTCAATTTACATGAATAATGGTTGGAATGCGAATACTTACAGCTAATCAAGTCTTTAAGATACAAACAATGTGAGTGGAGAGCATCCACTCTAAACACGTTGGACAAGCCCTCCGTATACACAGGATCTGCTCGGATGAGGAGGATCGCAACAGACACCTCCAGACGCTGAAAGATGCCCTCATAAGAACAGGATATAGCGCTCAACTCATCGATCGACAGTTCCGACGCGCCACAGCGAAAAACCGCACCGACCTCCTCAGAAGACAAACACGGGACAAGGTGGACAGAGTACCCTTCGTCGTCCAGTACTTCCTCGGAGCGGAGAAGCTACGGCATCTTCTCCGGAGCCTTCAACATGTCATTGATGAAGACGAACATCTCACCAAGGCCATCCCCACACCCCCACTTCTTGCCTTCAAACAACCGCACAACCTCAAACAGGCCATTGTCCGCAGCAAACTACCCAGCCTTCAGGAGAACAGTGACCACGACACCACACAACCCTGCCACAGCAACCTCTGCAACACGTGCCGGATCATCGACACAGATGCCATCATCTCACGTGAGAACACCATCCACCAGGTACACGGTACATACTCTTGCAACTCGGCCAACGTTGTCTACCTGATACGCTGCAGGAAAGGATGTCCCGAGGCATGGTACATTGGGGAAACCATGCAGACACTGCGACAACGGATGAATGAACACCGCTCGACAATCACCAGGCAAGACTGTTCTCTTCCTGTTGGGGAGCACTTGAGCGGTCACGGACATTCAGCCTCTGATCTTCGGGTAAGCGTTCTCCAAGGCTGCCTTCACGACACACGACAGCGCAGAGTCGCTGAGCAGAAACTGATAGCCAAGTTCCGCACACGAGGACGGCCTCAACCGGGATATTGGGTTCATGTCACACTATCTGTACTCCCCACAGCTTGCCTGGACTTGCAGAGTTTCACTGGCTGTCCTGTCTGGAGACAATACACATCTCTTTAACCTGTCTTGATGCTCTCTCCACTCGCATTGTTTGAACCTTTAAGACTTGATTAGCTGTAAGTATTCGCATTCCAACCACTATTCTGTAAATTGAGTTTGTGTCTTTATATGCCCTGTTTGTGAACAGAATTCCCACTCACCTGAAGAAGGAGCTTAAGGCTCCGAAAGCTTGTGGCTTTTTCTACCAAATAAACCTGTTGGACTTTAACCTGGTGTTGTTAAACTTCTTACTGTGTTTACCCCAGTCCAACGCCGGCATCTCCACATTAGCAATAACAGAGTCTCAGTGTAACAATGACACACACAGGCTCCAATACAATCAGAGTGGAGATGGGGCACAGAGACAACACAGCAAAGCACTGACTTACTCTGAGTGTAACAAATACAATGTTTGTTCAAATAATAAGAGTCACGTTGCAGTATGTTAGCGAACACAGCATTGGATCCAATGTAATGGTAATACAGTCAGTATCTCGTGCACCAGAACCAAAGTTTAGGTTTCATTTGATAGTGTGAGTGAGTCATGGTCTATTGATATAATGTATTTAAATTCCGATGTGTGTTACTCTGCCACTGTCAGTATCAGACAATAACCTGTCTGTTATTCCAATTCTGCTGTATTCTACAACTGCAGTTTCAGTGTCTCTGAGGTCATTTTAACTGCAGGTAATCTGACATTAATGGAGACAAGAGGCCCAACAAACATTTGATTATAATAGGAGGACAAAGTGTAAGGGAGCAATGATATTTTAAGGTGTCTGTGTTATGGTGAGTGTCACTGGGAGGTGAGTGATAAAATACACGTGGAAACATCATGACAGAGACACATGTGACTGACTCGGCCTGACTGAGAGCTGTTATACTCGAGGCGAGAATAATGAGGACATGGGGAACTCCTGAGATTTCTGATATCTGAGGTGTATCTGTTAGAGGAACTGAAAATAATCAGTTCCTCCTCATGGTTATCTCCAGTTCTCAAGTTACACAGACACACAGGAAAGAGATCTGACAGCTCATCAAACCCAATATTTTAATCTTCTGTTTGAGACACGTTATGACCGAAAAGATCAAACATTAAAACCTTAGGAGAGAAACATTCAGAATGTCACAAAGATGAGTGAACTGTCCAATTAATCCCATTCACCATAACTCTGCCAATTTACCTTCTGCAAGTATTTATCCAATTCCCTTTGAAAGCTACTATTAAACCTGCTTCTAGCACTTGTCAGTTTGTGCATTCCAGATCATATCAAGTTATTGTGTAAAACATTCTCCTTATCACCCCCTCCAGTTCTGTTGTTAATTAAATTAAATCTCTGTTCTCTGCTTACAGACCCTCCTGCACCGAGCAAATCGATTCTCTCCATCGACAGGCCCTCGTGCTCCTGGGAGATAATTTCTCTCCATTGACACTATCATAAATCATTTGTCGTTTTAAACACCTCTATTAAATCTCCCCATCACATTCCCTCATCTAAGATGGATAACGCATGTTTTTCCTGCCCTGAAGAATTATATGGACTCAAAATGTTAACTGTTTCTCTCTCAACAGATGCCACCGGACCTGCCGCGTTTTTCTGCTTTTCTCCCTGTTTTTCCCTCTATAATCAATCAGAAACTCTTCATGATTTTGAACATCTTGATCAAATAGGAACACACAAAGCCTGAGAGAGATACAGAGGAAGGGAGAGACAGAAAGACTGAGAGAAAAATTGAGAAAGATTCTCCCCAGTGTGAACTTGCTGGTGTTTCAGAAGATAAGATAAATGAGAAAATCCCTTCCCACAGACAGAGCAGGTAAATGGCCTCTCCCCACTGTGAATTCTCTGGTGTGTCAGCAGGTTGGATTACTGACTGAATCCCTTCCCACACGTGGAGCAGGTGAACGGCCTCTCCCCAGTGTGAACTCGCTGGTGATTCAATAGGTTGGATGAACGAGTGAATCCCTTCCCACACACGGAGCAAGTGAATGGCCTCTCCTCACTGTGAACCTGCTGGTGTGTCAGAAGGTTGTATGAACGGGTGAATCCCTTCCCACATTCAGAGCAGGTGAACGGTCGATCCCCTGTGTGGAGTTGCTGGTGTATCAGAAGGTTGGATGAATTAATGAATCCCTTCCCACAGTCTGAGCAGGTGAAGGGCCTCTCCCCAGTGTGAATTCTCTGGTGGTTCAATAGGGCAGATGGACGGCTGAATCCCTTCCCACACACACAGCAGGTGAATGGCCTCTCCCCAGTGTGAGCATATTGGTGCGTCAGCAGATCTTTTTTATTTTTAAAGCTCTTCTCACAGTGGGAACAATTAAAAAGTTTGTTATCAGAGTGAACAAGTTGATGTGTCTGCAAGTGGGATGACTGAATGAATCCTTTCCCACACACAGAGCAGGTGAATGGTCTCTCCCCAGTGTGAATACGTTGGTGCGTCAGCAGATCTTTTTTGCATTTAAAACTCTTCTCACAGTCAGAACATGTAAACATTCTCTCATCTGTGTGAACAAGTTGGTGTGTCACAATGTGGGATGAGCGAGTGAATCCCTTCCCACACACAGGGCAGGTGAACGGCCTCTCCCCAGTGTGAACCCGTCGGTGAGTCAGAAGGTTGTATGAATGGGTGAATCCCTTCCCACAAACAGAGCAGGTGAACGGTCTCTCCCCAGTGTGACTGCGCCGATGAACTTCCAGTTGTGATGGGAAACCGAATCCCTTCCCGCACTCCACACATTTCCACGGTTTCTCCATGGTGCTGGTGCCCTTGTGTTTCTCCAGGTTGGATGATCAGTTCAAGCCTCATCCACACACACAACATACACGTAGTTTCACCCTGCTGTGAACTGTGATGTTTTTTCAGGCTGTGTAACTGGTTAAAGCTCTTTCCACATTCAGTTCACTGGAACACTCTCACTCGGGTGTGTGTTTGTCTCGATGCTTTTCCGGTCATACTGATGTTTAATTTCTTTGCCCACAGGCAGAACAGACAAATATTTCTCTTTCTATATTCAAAGACCAATGATATTCAGCTCCGAAGGAACTGAATGACTTTGTCAGATGTGATGTCCGGTTTGAGTTTTCTGTCTGCCAATCTTTCACTTCCAATATCCTGTAAAAACAGTTTAGAAAAGTCATCACTGTCAGAACACGATACAAACTCTGAACAGACAATTCTAGTTTCTCTGGAACATTTTTTCCTTTCTTGTTCCCCCAAATCAGTAAATCTCCGTCCCACACACTCTCCCTCCTCCCTGGGCTGAAATCCAAACCCATCTCACCATTTCTTTCCTCCACTCCCAGTTTTCTCCCTCCCTCTCCTCTGTCTGGGGTCAGTTCTCCAGCTGCTGTCTGCAGACTGACAATAAAACCAATGGGTCTTACTGGGGGTGTTGGGGCCTCCAGCGGGTGTTTGTGAATCCTCCCCGCCCACCTCCCAGGGTTTCCTTCCTTCCCAGAGATCAGAGTCCTCATTGATTTGAGGACAAAGTGTAACCTCTTATTTATTGTCCCCCTCCCCCATCCTCTGATGTGAACCATCCTCCAGTGGCTGAGCCAGGATGGGGCCGTTAACCTGGGCCTGTTCCCGGGAGGGAGGGAGGGAGAAGCCCCGCAGCTGCAAACCAGGGAGCTGACAATGATTCTGAAGGGTTTGCGGATCCACAAAGTGTTTCCAAATCCTCCCAACCACCGCCTAACGCTGACTCCGCTTCTCCGGGACAAACAAGCGCCAAGGACAGCAATGACACTGCGCATGCTCCACATCACAATGCCCGGGGGCTGATTGACGGCAGTTCCGGACCAATAGGAAGAGGGGGCGGGTCTGGAGGACCGAGCGGGAGCGGCTGGTCCTCCAACCAATCGGAGTGAATGAGGGGCGGGACCTGAAGCATGCGCAGTGCGGGTAATGGCGACGGACAGACGGACGGTTTTCATGTGGAAGCGAGATCAATCCGAGGTAGAGGGCGGCGTGCGGGGAATGATAAATGTGGCGGGTGGGTGGAGAGACTTTGTAAACATGTTGTTCAAACCCAAACCCCGGAAATGAACTTCCCGGTCCCCCCCTTTGTACCAAATGGAGCTGCAGCTTGTAGTGTTAGACCCGGGCTGACTGCCGCCATTGAGGCTGCATGTGGGAGGCCGGCAGGGGTTGTGATCGGAGAGTGAAGCCCTGACGTCACAATGGAATGGGTGAGAGTGTGACGTCACAATGGAATGGGTGAGGGTGTGATGTCACAATGGAATGGGTGAGGGTGTGACGTCACAATGGAATGGGTGAGGGTTCCAGATGAGCTGAGACTGGGCTGGAGTCGGGCGATGGCACTGACATGTGGCCCGGTGGCACAGTGGTTAGTGCAGCTGCCTAACAGCGCCAGGGACCCGGGTTCAATTCCAGCCTCGGGTCGCTGTCTGTGCAGAGTTTCTACATTCCCCCTGTGTCTGTGTAGGTTTCCTCCGGGTGTTCCGGTTTCCTTCCACAGTCCAAAGGGCCCTGGCAGATATATTTAAAATGTTGGTATCCACGGGTGAGGTGCCGAATGATTGGAGGATAGCTCATGTTGTTCCGTTGTTTAAAAAGGCTCAAAAAGTAATGTGGGAAATTATAGGCTGGTAACTTTGATGTCAGTAGCAGATAAATTATTGGAAGGAGTACTAAGAGATAGGATCTGCAAATAGTTGGATAGACAGGGACTTATTAGGGAGAGTCCAGCTTTGTGCGTGGTCGGTCATGTTTAACCAATCTATTAGAGTTTTTCGAGGAGGTTACCAGGAAAGTGGATGAAGGGAAGGCAGTGGATGTTGTCTCCATGAACTTCAGTAACGCCTTTGACAAGGTCCCACATGGGAGGTTAGTTAGGATGGTTCAGTCGCTAGGTATACATGGAGAGGTAGTAAATTGGATTAGACATTGGCTCAATGGACGAAGCCAGAGAGTGGTAGTGGAGGATTGCTTCTCTGATTGGAGGCCTGTGACGAGTGGTGTGCCACATGGATCAGTGCTGGATCCATTGTTGTTTGTCATCTATATCAATGATCTGGATGATAATGTGGTAAATTGGATCAGCAAATTTGTTGTTGATACAAAGATTGGAGGGGTAGTGTTTAGTGAGGAAGGTTTTCAAAGCTTGCAGAGGGATTTGGACCAGCTAGAAAAATGGGCTGAAAAATGGCAGATGGAGTTTAATGCAGACAAGTGTGAGGTATTGCATTTTGGAAGGACAAACCAAGGTTGAACATACAAGGTAAATGGTAGGACACTGAAGAGTGCAGTAGAACAGAGGGATCTGGGAATACAGATACATAATTCCCTAAAAGTGGCGTCACAGGTAGATAGGGTTGTAAAGAATGCTTTTGGTACATTGGCCTTTATAAATTAAAGTATTGAGTAGAAGAGATGGAATGTTATGATGAGGTTATATAAGACATTGGTGAGGTTGAATTTAGAGTATTGTGTGCAGTTTTGGTCACCTAATTACAGGAAGGATATTAATAAGGTTGAAAGAGTGCAGAGAAGGTTTACAAGGATATTGCCGGGACTTGAGAAACTGAGTTACAGAGAAAGGTTGAATAGGTTAGGACTTTATTCCCTGGAGTGTAGAAGAATGAGGGGAGATTTGATAGAGGTGTATAAAATTATGATGGGTATAGATAGAGTGAATGCAAGCAGGCTTTTTCCACTGAGGCTAGGGGAGAAAAAAACTAGAGGACATGGGTTAAGGGTGAAAAGTTTAAAGGGAATATTAGGGGGGACTTCTTCACGCAGAGAGTGGTGGGAGTGTGGAATGAGCTGCCAGATGAAGTGGTGAATGCGGGCTCACTTTTAACATTTAAGAAAAACTTGGACAGGTACATGGATGAGAGGGGTGTGGAGGGATATGGTCCAGGTGCGGGTCAGTGGGACGAGGCAGAAAAATGGTTCAGCACAGACAAGAAGGGCCAAAAGGCCTGTTTCTGTGCTGTAATATTCTATGCTTCTATGTGCCCGTTAGAAAGATTGGCCATGATAAATTGCCACTTGCTATCAGGGGGTTAACAGGGAAATATGTGGATAGGGCCTGGATGGGATTGTTGTCGGTGCAGGCTCAATGGGCTGACTGGCGTCCTTCTACACTGTATTTTATTATTCATTATTATTAATTAATTACTATTAATGATTCTTTGAATGAAGGTGGTCTTGATGATGATGTGGACATGTGGCTGGAAGCTCATCTTGGGATGAACTATTTCACCCTGGTTGTGAACAGCCTGGTTCAGCCTCAGACAGTTGCCAGGAGGAGAGATAAAGTTGTTGGCGAGGGAGTGGAGTTTGTAGTGGGGACTGAACACAATGGGTTCAGTCTTCCCAGTATTTATATGAAATAAATTTCTGTTCTTTCAGTACTGGATGTCAGACAAGTCAGGATGGTGTGTGAGTTGGATAGGAACTTGGAGCTGATGGTGTTCACAGGGTTTGGAAATTCTGTCAAAGTTCCTGTTGAGTTGTAGATGTATAAAATCTCTCTCCTCACCTCCGGCCTCTCCTAATTCTCTCTGTTTCCACTCAGAGTGTGGAGATGCCGGCGTTGGACTGGGGTAAGCACAGTAAGAAGTCTCACAACACCAGGTTAAAATCCAACAGGTTAATTTGTTAGCATAAGCCACTAGCTTTCGGAGCGCTGCCCCTTCATCAGGTGAGTGGGAGTTCTGTTCACAAACAGGGCACAAAGACACAAACTCAATTTACAGAATAATGGTTGGAATGCGAGTCTTTACAGGTAATCAAGTCTTAAAGGTACAGACAATGTGAGTGGAGAGAGGGTTAAGCACAGGTTAAAGAGATGTGTATTGTCTCCAGCCAGGACAGTTAGTGAGATTTTGCAAGCCCAGGCAAGTGGTGGGGGTTACAGATAGTGTGACATGAACCCAAGATCCCGGTTGAGGCCGTCCTCATGTGTGATTGACAGATCCATGCTCACTGCTTCTTGCCCTGGATGCAGAGAGCTGAAAATTTCCATGCAGGCTGCCAGACAGATAAATGTCTACATTACTGGAGGAGAAATGTGTGGAATATACAGACCAAATTCACTTCATTTCCCTTCAGTTGCTGCAAGTCCCCAATTTCCCCCAGAATGAGAAAAGAAATGGAAAGGGGGAAACATTGATTTCCTCCCAGATGTTGCCCAGAGGTGGAAGATTCACTCTGAAGCTCATTGGACAACTTCCACATTGTGATGCCACAATGGAGCCCTGCCTGAATCAGCCAATAGGAATCTCTCAGCTCCGCAGTGACGTCTCCGGGTTCCAGTGCGCAGGCCCGGGCGCGCGGACCCGGGAGCCCCGCCCCCACCCATTGTTCCCCTCCCCCTGCACCGACTGGAGCCAAGGTTTCCAGGCAACCGGCTGACGGCTCCAGACAGAGCGAGAAGCCGCTCGGTGAGCTCCCCCTCCCCCCGGCCCAGGACTGCACATGTCTAAGGGAGGGGGAAGCTGCGCATGTGCGGGGGAGAGCCCACCCTCTGATCTTCATACTGAGATGTTGACCAATGGGAAGAGTTGGAGGACCAGAAGGACTCTGGTCTTCCAGCCAATCAGAGCGCGGGCTTTGTGTGAATGAAGATTGATCTTCAGACAGACTCAAACCTCCTCCTGTCTCCACATCTGAGGTCCCGGCTGACCTGCGGAGGATGTGAGAATGCCAGGCGGTGTACTCCGCCGCGTCCTCCGCCAGGATCAACTGGGCAAAGTGCTCCGGACTCGTCAGTCCTTGGGAGACGGAGCTCGGGCCTTTCACCTGGAGCAGGACCAACCTCCTCTACTTGGGGGCCCATCTCTGCCCAGCCGAGGAATCCTGGCTGGCGAACTGGCGGGAGCTGGAGGCCAAAGTCTCCGCCCGCCTGAATCACTGGACAGGACTGCTCTGAGTGCTGTCCTATGGGGCACGAGTTCGCGTCATAAACCAGCTGGTCGCCTCCATGCTGTGGTACCGGCTGGTCCCTTTGACCCCTCCCCCTGGCTTTGTCGCCGATATCCAGAGAACCCTCCTGCGGTTCTTCTGAGACAATCGACTGCACTGGGTCCCTGCTGCGGTTCTGCATCTCCCGCTTGAGGAGGGCGGAAAAGGTCTGGTGTGCCTCCGCACTCAGATAGCGACCTTCCGCCTCCAGGAAAATGGGGTTCAGGGAGTCAATTAACCCTTTCTCCCCTTTTCCCAAACTCTGAAATGATTGCCAGTGATAACTCTTATTGGTGACAGTGGTTAGATTTTATTCAGTATCAATAAGAGCTGACACAGGCTAATGTCTGAGCAGTTGTATCAAAGTGCAGCAGCATTACCATTACACTCTGGGTAGAAGCAGCATCTCCACGGAAATGCTCCCTGCTCTGCCCCAGATGCCATGGCACCAGTCAATGCAATATATAAAACCTCGACTAATCTCTGTGCTCGGGGAATCCCTCCTTATACTTTGTTACATCACAAAGTCTATGGAGACTGATTTAACCCAATCATTGTCCAGCTAACATAACAAAACCTGTCATTGAACCATCTGTATCTGCCCAAGCCACATCAAACTCTAAAACCAATTGTCTTCCCACGCTCCGTCCCTGGTACAGGGAGTCAGCATTCCCATGCCAAGCAGTGAAAACATGGTGGCCTTGACACACTGGTGTCATCTAGGATTCAAGGCCCTCCTGGTTTCTCTGTCCTCTGGGAGCTGTTTATCTCCCTGCTCCCACACAGCAAGTCGTCTGTTCTCAGCTCTGCTGGATTTCTGCTGACGTTTGGCCCCTTTTACACCTTTCAGATCAATAAAACATTTGGTCAATGAAGATCCAAGCCACAATTTCCCATCCTATCACCTGTCAACCATCCTTACCCCGAGCGTAATCACAACAGGAATAAAAACAGGAGAAGTGTAACAATCAAATTCAAAATCAATGCACAGCCAGTTATAGAATCTAATATAATATTCACTAATTAGCAAGAAAACCCAAAGTAGGGGGTCCCCCAGGATTCTTACAGTCCACACCCTGAGGGGGGAGAACTCTCTCTCTGACCCCTCACACAATTTCAATCCGTTATTTTCCAGTTCTGTTCTGGCCCCGCCTGTAACATCGACTCGATCTTTCCTACTACTGAAAGAGCACTGAGAGTCCTTGGTTACTTGTACATAAGGACAGATGCTTCAAGCAACAGATCAAGCATGGATGTAAAAGATTCTCCAGCTCTCTCTTTACCCCTTTCCAACTTGTGGACAGCTCTTACTCAGTATTATTTCTCCCAATCCCTTAATTGTCCCAATCTATAATATTGTACATTTTACTTTAACTTTCCTCACTGTGTGTCCATGTGCAGTGTGTTTAATTGGACCCTGATTGTTTTGAACTCAGTTTCTCTGGAGTGTGTGTCAATGCCTTGATGGTGTCACAATGTTGTCTCAATCCCCTGGCCACATTCACCATTTCGTCTCCTGCTGTGTCTCAAGTCGCTGTGTGTGTTTGGGACCCGCTCTTCACTCCATCTCACCATGACTTTCGGCTTGCTATTTTTCACATGTAACAAATCACATCTGCACACTCACTCCGGTGTCCCAAAATCATGTCACACATTCTTAACTCTCAGATGTGCTCATGAAATGACTAAAATGAGTGTCTGTCTTTCTTGTCTCCCCCTGTGATGGATGTTTCATGGAGTGGCCGGGCTTTCAAATGTGGATTTCCTTAAAACAAAGTTAATGAACAAAGATGTAAATATCACCAAGAGAAAGTGGTCAACTTATTCATCCCATCTACACATTCCAGACTTTTGCTAGAGTGTGGGTGGACACCAGATTGATATATTCCATTCAACCACATCCAAGGGGAGTTATTCCAATTCCCTTATTGTCCTGTTGTGATGTGTTTCTTCCAACTAACCACAGGAGACCCAGGGACATGTTACAATAGTTTATTCATGATTCACGCCTGGAGGGAACAACCCCAGAGTAAGCTCTGGAGGAGCACCCTCCTATGATACAGCTCTCTCAGCTCAAACTCACAGCTCTGACACAGCTCTCGAACAGAGTAATCACAGAGACAGCACTCTAATACAACTCTCAGCTCCAAGTTACAGATACAGACAGCTTACACAGTTATTCAATACACAGAACATTTAAAATTCCAATCTTACCTACGTAGGTTAGTTCTTAAACCTTCACTCAAAAGTTTGTGAGAAAATGGTCCGTTTTTCTAGAAAGTAAACAACCTTGCTGGCAAGCCTCCTGATGTCAGCACCTTGAGGTATTAGCAATTGACCAGCCTGTGATTTTACTCTAATGAGGAGTGGGGGGTGAGAGAGTTAAATCTACCCCCCCCCCCCCCCCCCCCCCGTCCACCAAATCCATTAATCTCTTACAGTCCAAATCTTTAAAACAGAAATTAAACATTCCCATTTGATTTCAGGTATTAACATATTCTGTTAGTTTGTTCTTTATTGTCAATGTCAGGCTGGGGTTGGTCCCCTTGGAGCAAAGGATGTTGAGGGGAGATTTGATAGAGGTGGACAAGATTCTGACAGGTTTAGATAAGGTGGACTAAGAAAAGCTGTTCCCATTAGCTGATGGGACAAGGATGAGGGGGACACAGATTTAAGGGTTTGGGTCAGAGATGTAGGTGGGCGGGGGCGGGGGGGGGGGTTGGTGGACGCGGGATGTGAGGAAGAATATTTTGATGCAGCGAATGGTAATGACCTGAAACTCGCTGCCTACGAGGGAGGAGGAAGTGGAGACAATAAACAATTACAAAGGAAATTGGATGGGCATTTGGAGGGTTTCAAACAGAAATGCTGACTAAATATCTCTGAACTTCCTCACACCCGGTCACTCTGTGATCCGTGTGAAATCTGAAAACAGGGTTTTAGCAGCAAGAATCAAAGAGCATCAGCCCACTGGAGGCAAAATCGTGCGACTGGTTGACCATCTGTGAGAATGAACAAAACGCAGTCCTGGACGTATTTGAGAGCTGAATTGTAACAGCAGAATCCAACCCCTGGAATCACTTGTGAACTCGCTGGTGTCTCAGCAGGCTGGATGAAACTCTGAATCCCTTCTCACACACAGAGCAGGTGAATGGCCTCTCCCCGGTGTAAACTCGCTGGTGTGTCCGCAGGGTGGATGAATCTCTGTATACCTTCCCACATTGAGTGCAGCAGAATGGTCTCTTCCCGGTATGAACTCGCTGGTGTGTATGCAGGTTGCATAACTGAGTGAATCCCTTCCCACACTGAGAGCAGGTGAATGGTTTCTCTCCAGTGTGAACTCGCTGGTGTGTTTGCAGGGCATATAAATCATTGAATCCCTTCCCACATTGAGAGCAGGTGAATGGCCTCACCCCGGTGTGAACTCGCTGATGTACCTGCAGGCTAGATAGCCGAGTGAACTCCTTCTCACATACAGAGCAAGTGAACGGCCTCTCCCCAGTGTGAACTCGCTGGTGTGCCTGCAGGGTGGCTGCATGACCAAATCCCTTCCCACACTGAGAGCAGGTGAACGGTCTCTCCCCAGTGTGAACTCGCTGGTGTGACTGCAGGCTGGATAATTGAGTGTATCCCTTCCCACATACAGTGCAGGTGAATGGCCTCTCCCCAGTGTGAACTCGCTGGTGTGCCTGTAGGGTGGATGCGTGAGCGAATGCCTTCCCACACTGAGAGCAGGTGAACGGCCTCTGCCCAGTGTGAATTCGTTGGTGTCTCTGCAGGGTGGATACAATACTGAATCCCATCCCACACCAAGGGCAAGTGAATGGCCTCTCTCCAGTGTGAATGCGCCGATGAGCTTCGAGATATGATGGGAATCTGTATCTCTTCCCACAGTCTCCACATTTCCACCGTTTCTCCATGGTGCGGGTGTCCTTGTGACTCTCCAGGTTAAACAATCAGTTAAATCTCACACAGAACACGGGTACAGTCTCTCCCCGCTGTGAATGCTGCGATGTATTTTCAGGCTGTGTAACTGGTTAAAGTTCTTTCCACACACAGTGCACTGGAACACTCTCACTCGGCTGTGTGTGTCTCAGTGCATTTCCAGTCACACTGATGTTTAAAATCTTCTGAAGCTGATAGACCGGGCAAACATTTCTCCTTCTAGATTCAGAGCCTGATGATATTCAGGTCCCAAGGAATCGAGTCACTCTGTCAGATCCAGATCTGACATTTTAGATTTCTGTCTGTGATTTCTCCTCATCTAATATCCTGTAATTCAATTTAAGAAAAACATCACAATTCAGGACATGATCAAAATTCAAATCAGTCAATTCTAGTTTCTATGGAACATTCTTTAAAGACACAGTCATGGAGCATTAAACTTGCCGAGCAGGGCTTCTCGTATCAGCACACAGGCAGCTGCTTTGTGAGACTGACAGCAGTACAGACAAGTCCAAGATAAGGGTATCCTGAGAAGAGGGATTCATTATGATGGCTCAGGGATGGCTGATAAGATGGAGGAATTCTCTGATTCTCGTGAACATTCTTTCCTCTCTCATTCCCCAAAAGCTGTGAATCTCCATCCCACACACTCTCCCTCCATTCTCACTCTGCTGTATCTAATATTCACCCTCCCAATTCTCCTGAAGGTGCTGATTGAGGCAGATTGACAGATCCATGCTCACTGCTTCCTGTCCTGGACACAGAGAGCTGGAAATCTCCATGCAGGCTACCAGACAGATATATGTCTATCTGACTGGACTAACAATGTGTGGAATGTACAGACTGGATTCACTTCCTTTCCCTTCAGTCGCCAGGATCCAATGAACTGCACGCTAGGCTTTTAAAAGTGGTTCCTGGAGAGATAATGGAGATTTTTGTTGAAATTTTTCTTAACTTGCTAGATTCCGGGAGAGTATCAGAAGATTGGAAATCAGCCAATGTGATTCCCTTGGTCAAAAAGGGAGAAAGGCAGAAGGCAGGGAACTATAGGCCAGTTAATTTAACATCTATTATTGGCAAGAGGCTGGAGTCAATAATCAAAGAGGAAATAGCTAATCATTTAGGAAAGCTGAATATAATCAACTAAGGCAACATGGTTCTCAGAAAGATAAATCATGTTCGACAAATTTGCTCAATTTCTTTGAGAATGCAAGAGGAAGAGTAGATCGAGTTCAATCTGTAGATGTAGTGTATTTAGATAGGGTGGTACGGTGGCACAGTGGTTAGCACTGTTGCTTCACAGCGCGAGGGATGCAGCTTCAATTTCGGCCTCGGGTGACAGTCTGTGTGGACTTTGCACATTCTCCCCGTGTCTGAGTAGGTTTCCTTCGGGTGCTCTGGTTTCTTCTACATTCCAAAGATATGCTAGTTAGGTTGATTGGCTATGCTAAATTGACCCTTTGTGTTCTAAAATGTGTAGATTAGGGGGATTGTGGGGTAAAAATGTGGGGTTGAGATAGGGCCTCGGAAAGATGCTCTGTTAGAAAGTTGGTGCAGGCTCGATGGGCCAAATGACCCCCTTCTGCAATCTAGGGATTCTATGATTTCCAAAAGGCATTTGTCAAGGCGCCACATAAGAGGCTGGTGCATAAAGTAAAGGCCCATGGAATTGATGGAAGTGGGTTAGCATGGATTGAAAACTGGCCGTCACATAGAAAACAGAGAGTTGGAATAAATGGGTCATTTTCAGAGTGGAAAGATGTAACCAGCGGAGTACCACTTGGATCAGTTCTTGGCCTGCAATTCATGATTCAATTAATGACCTGGAGGAAGGAACAGAATGTAAGGTTTCCAAATGATTCAAAGATAGGTGGAAGGACATGTTGTGATGAGGATATTTTGATTCTGCAGTGGGATATCGATAGATTGTGATGAAAACCTGGCAAATGAAGTTTAATGTGGGGAAGTGGGAGGTCATGTAGAAATCAAAAGGGAGATTATCTACATGGAACGGCACTGCAGGTGAGTGAAGTACAGAGGGATCTGGATGTTCTTGCATATGAATCACAAAATGCTAGCAGGCAGGTCCCACAATAGGTAAGAAGGAAAATGGAATTTTGACCTTTATTGCAAAGGAGTTGGAGTTTAAAAACAGGGGGGTTGTGTTGGTGAGGCCTCACCTGGAATACTGCGTAGTTTTGATTTTACTTAAACAAGGATACAGTAACATTGGATGTTGTCCAAAGGAGATTCACCAGACAAATTCCTGGGTGAGAGGGTTGTCCTATCAAGAGAGAATAAATTGTCTAGGTCTGTATTCCTTGAAGCTTTGAAGACTTTATTGAAATATTAGATCCTGAGGGGGGCTTGACAGGATAGACGGTGAGATATTTTTACAAGTGCGGAAGTCTCGAACAAGCTAAATGGTCGGTCATTTAAAACTGAGGTGCACAGAAATTTCTTCCCCCAGAGGGTGGTGAATGTCTGGAATTCTCTCCCCCACAGGTGGAGGCTGGATCACTATAAGTATTTAAAGTGGAGGTGGATAAATAGTTGATAGATCGAGGGATAGAGGGCTATGGGAAAAGGCTCACAAAAGGAGTTGAAGCCGGCATAGATCAGCCATGAAGGGCCTGCTGGCCACTCCTGCGTCTATTTCTCGTGATCAGTTGCTGCAAATCAACAGTTTCCCCCCAGAATGAAAAAAGGAATGGAAGGGGGGAGTAAAGAAAGTGTTTTACTCACAGATGTTGGAGAGACAGGAGGAAGTTGGAGTCTGTCTGAAGCTCAATCTTCATTCAGAAAGAGAAGCAGCAGCTTTGCTGGGCCGGAATGAGCAGCTGAACAAGCTCATTGTGCAACTTCCGCATTCAGGCAATGGAGGAGCTTTGATTGGCTGGGGGACCAGAATCCTTCCGGTCCTCCAGAATGCCCATTGGCCAGAGCCTGTGAGAGGCAGCGACCGGAGCAGAGTCCTTCCGGTCCTCCGGAGTTCCCATTGGTCAATCCCCCGCAGACAGACAATGAGGGGCGGAGCCCCACGTGGGGGTGGGCGGGACTTTGCCCTCCAGCCGCGCTGAGCTGTTGTCCAATGGGAAAGGCTGGAAGACCCGGACAGACAATGGTCAGTGCGCTGGCTTTGTCCGGGCCCCGCCCCACACCCGCACATGCGCATTCACCCTAAAAACTCGCACATGCGCAATTTTGATTCACTGTCTCTCCAGCTCTGGCCAATGAGAAGAGTTGGAGGACCGGAAGGCCTCAGGTTTTCCAGCCAATCAGAGCGTGGCTTTTTTGCGTGAATGAAGATAGGGCATCAGAGAGGCAGAAACTTCCTCCTGTTCCAACATCTGTGAGTAAAACACTTTGTTTTCTCCACCTTTCCATTTCTTTTCTCATTCTGGGGGAAATTGGGGACTTGCAGCAACTGAAGGGAAAGGAAGTGAATCCAGGGAGGGTGCAGACTCTGGAAAGGTTGGCCCAGGTCTCTCTCTGTTAAAGACATTGACATCCTTTGCTCCCTCAGCTTGACTCATTTATTTGTCTGGCTCAAAGGTCCCTTTCCTAATGTTCACAATTAAAGGGCTGGTTTCCCCAGGAAATATCTGACATTTAAGGGGACTGTAAATTAATATAGATTAGAGATATGTTCAATATTGTCATATGGCAAGATTAGACATGTATGGTTCTGCAGTAATGTACATTTATTATTATTTCTAATCTGTAATATCGTACGGTCGTGTGACATTAGTGTTTCTTTACGAATTTTTAAATCTCAAAATCATGATCCTGCTGTTGTAAATAAACCTTTCAGTTTTTTTTACATTCTGGTACCGGCTTGTCTACAAAGAGTCCTTTATTTGCTCCTTAAGTGGCTTATATAGAGGTTGTTTGTTTTTACTTTGGGATTTGTGGATAAAAAACTGGTTGCAGGTCAGGTGACAGAAGTTCTTTCATTTTCAGTTCTGAGATGCAGTTTAGTTTTAGAAGGGGCATCACGCTGAAAAGAGACGTCTCTCTCGCTTTCTCTCCCCTGTTTTATTTGGAAATTCTGTTGGTTATCTGAAAGCAAGGTCTTGCCTTCCTGAAGAAAATATTCTGCTGTTGATGGGTTAGGCATTATCTTGGTTGTTTTGTTTTGTTTGTAATTGCTAAAAGTTCTTGCTAATTTTCTTACTAAACATGTTAACTATATTCTTAAGTAAACTTTGTGAAAAGGTGGGTCATTTGAATCATACCTGAAGTGAAACATTTCATGCCAAATTCAAGATGTAAAACGTATGATTCAGGCGGGTTCCATAAAACATTTTGGAGTTTCTAACCTGAGCCTTAACATGTAGCTACGTGATATATTTCCAGTAATAGAGTCATTACAGCACAGAAGGAATCCATTGGACCACTCGGGTCAATGCCGACTCACTGTTAGTGTCGAGTGGATCCCATTCTGCAGCACCTACAATTTCATTTCCAAGTTATTGATCATCTCTGCTTGAACACCCTCACAAGTAGTTCAAGATCATGATCAATTATAGCCCCCTGTATCTTAGCCAACTGAAACAATTCTATCCATTAAACACATTTTTAGTCCCGTAATAGAGACATATATCTGTCTGGCCGCCTGCACGGAGATTTCCAGCTCTCTGTGTCCAGGACAGGAAGCAGTGAGCATGGATCTGTCAATCAGCCTCAATCAGCACCTTCAGGAGAATTGGGAGGGTGAATATTAGATACAGCAGAGTGAGAATGGAGGGAGAGTGAGTGGGATGGAGATTCACAGCTTTTGGGGAATGAGAGAGGAAACAATGTTCCATAGAAACTAGAATTGTCTGTTCTGAATTTCTAATCTGTGCTGACAGTGATGACTTTTGTAAACTCCTTTCACAGAATATGAGAAGGTGAGGATTGACAGACAGAAATCTCGAACAAATGTCATGTCAAATTCTGACAGTCATTCAGTTCATCTGGACCTGAATACCATCGACCTTTCAATCGAAAAGGTGAAATATTTTTCTGTTCTGTCTGCTTCAGACTTTTTTTTTGCAGAAATGTGACTGGAAAGATGCCGTGACACACATATACCCGAGTGAGAGTGTTCCAGTGCACTGACTGTGGAAAGAGCTTTAAACAGTTACACAGCCTGAAAATACATCGCAGCATTCACAGTGGGGAGAGACTGTACCCGTGTTCTGTGTGAGATTGAACTGATTGTTTAACCTGGAGAGTCACAAGGACACCCGCACCATGGAGAAACCGTGGAAATGTGGGGAATGTGGGAAGGGATTCAATTACCCATCTCTGCTAGAAACTCATCGCCGCAGTCACACTGGGCAGAGACCATTCACCTGCTCTGATTGTGGGAAAGGGTTTACTCAGTTATCCAGCCTGCAGATACACCAGCGAGTTCACACTGGGGAGAGGCCTTTCACCTGCTCTCAGTGTGGGGAGGGATTCACTCAGTTATCCCACCTGCAGAGACACCAGCGAGTTCACACTGGGGAGAGACCGTTCACCTGCTCTCAGTGTGGGAAGGGATTCAGTCAGTTTTCCAACCTGCAGACACACCAGCGAGTTCACACTGGGGAGAAACCGTTCACCTGCTCTCAATGTGGGGAGGGATTCACTCGGTCATCCCACCTGCGAGTTCACACTGGGGAGAAGCCATTCACCTGCTCTCAGTGTGGGAAGGGTTTCAGAGCTTCATCTGCCCTGCTGAGACACCAACAAGTTCACGAGTGATTCCAGGGATTGGATTCTGCTGTTATTGTTTCTGCTCTCAATTACATCCAGGACTGTATTTTGTTCATTCTCACAGTTGGTCAATGGGGAGGATCGGAGGGTTTCTTTCTGCTGGACTGGCCGGTCTCACAACTTGGCCTCCAGTGGGCTGATGCTCTTTGAGTCTTGTTGCGAATACCTGGTTTTAAATTTCACAAGGATCACAGAGTGACCGGGTGTTCGGAAGTTCAGAGATATTTAGTCAGCATTTTTGTTTGAAACCTCCCAGTGCCCGTCCAATTTCCTTTGTAATTGTTTATTGTCTCCACTTCCTCCACCCTCGTAGGCAGCGAGTTCCAGGTCATTACCATTCGCTGCATCAAAATATTCTTCCTCACATCCCCCCCCCCCCCCCCCCCCCACCCCCATCTCTGACCCAAAACCTTAAATCTGCGCCCCCTCGTCCTTGTCTCATCAGCTAATGAGAACAGCTTTTCTTTGTCCACCTTATCTCAACCTGTCAGAATCTTGTCCACCTCTATCAAATCTCCCCTCAACCTCCTTTGCTCCAAGGGGAACAACCCCAGCCTGACATTGACAATAAAGAACAAACTAACAGAATATGTTAATACCTGAAATCAAATGGAATGTTTAATTTCTGTTTGAAAGAGATTGGCGGCACGGTAGCACAGTGGTTAGCACTGCTGCTTCACAGCTCCAGGGACCTGGGTTCAATTCCCGGCTTGGGTCACTGTCTGTGCGGAGTTTGCACATTCTCCCCGTGTCTGCGTGGGTTTCCTCCGGGTGCTCCGGTTTCTTCCCACAGTCCAAAGATGTGCGGGTTAGGTTGATTGGCCATGCTAAAATTGCCCCTTAGTGTCCTGGGATGCGTAGATTGGAGGGATTAGTGGGTACAATATGTAGGGATATGGGGGTAGGGCCTGGGTGGGATTGTGGTCGATGCAAACTCGATGGGCTGAATGGCCTCTTTCTGTACTGTAGGATTTCCATGATTTCTATGATTTCTATGATTGTGAATATATTGTCCTGGACAATAAAGGAATTTGAACAATTCATCTTGGGTGTGGTTGAATGGAATATATCAATCTGGTATCCACCTACAGTTCAATGAAAATCTGGAATGTGTAGCTGGAAATCCCTCCCTAACAGCACTGTGGGTGTACTTACACCTCAGGCATTGTAGCAGTTCAGGAAGGCAGTGTTGGGGTTGACCACGGCCGAGGCAGCTACATACAGCCACATATTCTGTTATAATTGAAGGACTGCAGATTGAATGTGAGGCATTGTGGGACTGGACTATCTTAACCACATTCCTGTGACTGCTCAGTTTCTGCAATCACGGACTGATGGGGGGTGATATAGAATTCCTAGTATGAGACCCTTCATTTCATTTTTACTAAAATAAATTGACTAAGTTAAGGTAATTATAAAGTGCCTTACTGTATATGTACTGAGAATTCACAATGTGCCTGGAACAAAATATGCAAAGGTATGAAATGTGAAAAGAAATATGAAAATATAAAAAGGAAGAGGGAAGCTTATCTAGGGATGAGGAAACAAGGTTCAGATGGCTCGATTGAGGGTTACAAGTTAGCAAGGAACAAGCTGAAAAAGGGGCTTAGGAGAGCTAGGAGGGGACATGAGAAGTCCTTGGCGGGTCGGATCAAGGAAAACCCCAAGGCTTTTTACTCTTATGTGAGGAATAAAAGAATGACCAGGGTGAGGTTAGGGCCGGTCAAGGACAGTCGTGGGAACTTGTGTATGGAGTCAGTAGAGATAGGCGAGGTGATGAATGAATACTTTTCTTCAGTGTTCACCAAGGAGAGGGGCCATGTTTTTGAGGAAGAGAAGGTGTTACAGGCTAATAGGCTGGAGGAAATAGATGTTCGGAGGGAGGATGTCCTGGCAGTTTTGAATAAACTGAAGGTCGATAAGTCCCCTGGGCCTGATGAAATATATCCTAGGATTCTTTGGGAGGCAAGGGATGAGATTGCAGAGACTTTGGCTTTGATCTTTGGGTCCTCACTGTCCACGGGGATGGTGCCAGAGAATTGGAGAGTTGGGAATGTTGTTCCTCTGTTTAAGAAAGGGAATAGAAATTACCCTGGTAATTATAGACCGGTTAGTCTTACTTCGGTGGTTGGTAAATTGATGAAAGAGGTCCTTAGGGATGGGATTTACGACCATTTAGAAAGATGCGGATTAATCCGAGATAGTCAGTACGGATTCGTGAAGGGCAAGTCGTGCCTCACAAATTTGGTAGAATCTTTTGAAGAGGTAACTAAGTGTGTTGATGAAGGTAGGGCAGTTGATGTCATATACATGGATTTTACTAAGGCGTTTGATAAGGTCCCCCATGGTCGGCTTATGATGAAAGTGAGGAGGTGTGGGATAGAGGGAAAGTTGGCCGATTGGATAAGTAACTGGCTGTCTGATCGAAGACAGAGGGTGGTGGTGGATGGAAAATTTTTGGATTGGAGGCAGGTTGCTAGCGGAGTACCACAGGGACCAGTGCTTGGTCCTCTGCTCTTTGTGATTTTTATTAATGACTTAGAGGAGGGGGCTGAAGGGTGGATCAGTAAATTTGCTGATGACACCAAGATTGGTGGAGTAGTGGATGAGGTGGAGGGCTGTTGTAGGCTGCAAAGAGACATAGATAGGATGCAAAGCTGGGCTGAAAAATGGCAAATGGAGTTTAACCCTGATAAATGTGAGGTGATTCATTTTGGTAGAACTAATTTACATGTGGATTACAGAGTCAAAGGTAGGGTTCTGAAGACTGTGGAGGAACAGAGAGATCTTGGGGTCCATATCCACAGATCTCTAAAGGTTGCCACTCAAGTGGATAGAGCTCTGAAGAAGGCCTATAGTGTGTTAGCTTTTATTAACAAGGGGTTGGAGTTTAAGAGCCGTGGGGTTATGCTGCAACTGTACACGACCTTGGTGAGACCACATTTGGAATATTGTGTGCAGTTCTGGTCACCTCACTCTAAGAAGGATGTGGAAGCGCTGGAAAGAGTGCAGAGGAGATTTACCAGGATGCTGCCTGGTTTGGAGGGTAGGTCATATGAGGAAAGGTTGAGGGAGCTAGGGCTGTTCTCTCTGTAGCGGAGGAGGCTGAAGGGAGACTTAATAGAGGTTTATAAAATGATGAAGGGGATAGATAGAGTGAACGTTCAAAGACTATTTCCTCGGGTGGATGGAGCTATTACAAGGGGGCATAACTATAGGGTTCGTGGTGGGAGATATAGGAAGGATATCAGAGGTAGGTTCTTTACGCAGAGAGTGGTTGGGGTGTGGAATGGACTGCCTGCAGTGATAGTGGAGTCAGACACTTTAGGAACATTTAAGCGGTTATTGGATAGGCACATGGAGCACGCCAGCATGATAGGGAGTGGGATAGCTTGATCTTGGTTTCAGATAAAGCTCGGCACAACATCGTGGGCCGAAGGGCCTGTTCTGTGCTGTACTGTTCTATGTTCTATTATAAACTGAATAACCACAAATTAACCAAGTATTATAAGCTTAAACTGTATTTTCAATATATATATATTGTGTCTTGGCCAACTTCGTTCCGAATGCAGCATGATGGGAAATAGTGGTGGACAGGCTGAATTCTTTGAATACAATGGAGCACAGAAAGGCAGCTTCTGGATATGCAAAAGGCAAGTTTAATGGCCTGGTATTTAAGGGAGTAAATCCGTTCATGGGTAGCGAGGCTGGAGCAGTCTCTCAAGCTGATAAAGGAGGCCCTGGTTTCAGCGAAAGAGTGACTCCTTTCACCAATTAAAATTCGCAGGTGTTAGTTATGGCCTTGGTTACTGGAATGACATGGGTTCGGTTTCCTCGGTAAAGGGGAAGGAACCTACATGGGCAATAAGCGAATAATCTCCTATTCCTGTTGACAGGTGGAACGTAATTGGCTCAGATAATAATGGGTAATATTGTGATTGGGCCTTCCAGTCTGATTGACAAGACTGGGTGGGATTTTGAAATGTTGAGAATAATATAATAATTTTACCTTGCAATATTAGCTCAGTGAGGACATTGACTGTGTCTCTCTCTTGATGCATGCATTTGCAAATAAATTCCTTTTCGTTCTTTAACTATATGCTGTCTTTCGCAGCCTCTGTATTGGTTGAGAGAGGTTCAGCGAAATGCAGAGCACCCCAGGGGGACACCTGAGAAAATTCTTCTTACACCCTGAATTTCGGGTTGTTAATAGAATGGATGAGGATTCCAGATGAGCTAAGACTGGGGTGGAGTCGGGTGCTGTTACTGGGGTGGAAATGGGCGGGTCTTGCCGATGATCTGGATATGTGGCTGGAAGCTCAACTCGGGGTGAAATATTTCACCCTGGTTGTGAACAGCTTGGTTCAGCCTCAGACACTTGGCAAGAAGAGGGATAGAGTTGCTGGCGAGGGAATGGAATTTGTAGTGGGGATTGAAGACAATAGGTTCAGTCGTACCAGTGTTTATATGAAAGAAATTTCTGTTCTTTCAATACTAGAAGTGAGATAAGTCAGGATGATGTGTGAGTTGGAGGAACCTGGAGGTGATGGTGATCACATCTATCTGCTATCCTGATCCTTCTCAGTGGTGGAGGTTGAGGGTTTGGGAGATTCTGTCAAAGTTATCGTCAAGTTGTAGATGTATAAAATCCCTCGCCTTCACCCCCGGCCTCTCCTATTTCTCTCCTAACTCCTCCCACAGTGCCCAGAGTCTTGTGTAGACCCAGACCAAGTGGCAGGTTTCTTTCCCTCAAGGACATCAGCAAACAAGTTGGGTTTTTATGACAATCCAATCGCTCGTGCCGGCCCCACAAATGACCAGATTCATTCAGCTCAATTTCACAACCCGTCTTTGTGTTTTTGTGGGTTCTTTTTCACTCACTTTTTTCAATTTCACAGGTTTTACAAGAGGAAGATTTGCAGTTGAGAAACTGAAACAAAACATGATATCAGAACCTGAAGGAATCGGCCAATTTATTGTAACCTGAATATCATTGTGTTTTGAACATGGAAGAAAAAAGCACCGTTCACAGTGGAGAGAAACTGTACACGTGTTCTGTTTGTGGACAAGACTTCAACCAATCATCTGGCCTTTCGGAACATAATTGCAGTGACAACAGGAAGATGGCATGGAAGTGTGAGGATTGTGGGAAGGAATTCAATTACCCATCCCTGCTGGAAATTCATCGACGCAGTCACACTGGTGAGAGCCCATTCATCTGCTCTCAGTGTGGGAAGGGATTCACTCAGTTATCCAGCTTACATATACATCAGAGGACTCATGCTGAGGAGAGGCCGTTCACCTGCTCCCAATGTGGGAAGGGATTCAATCAGTCATCCAACCTAGCAATACACCAGTGAGTTCACACTGGGGAGAAACCGTTCACCTGCTCTGAATGTGGGAAGGGATTTGCTCACTCATCCACTCTGCTGATACACCAGCGAACTCATACTCATAGAATCATAGAAACCCTACAGTACAGAAGGCGGCCACTCGGCCCATTGAGTCTGCACCAACAATAATCCCACCCAGGCCGTATCCCCACAACCCCACACATTTACCCCACTAATACCTCTAACCTACACATCCCGGGGCACTAAGGGGCAATTTAGCATGGCCAATGCCCTAACCTGCACATCTTTGGACTGTGGGCGGAAACCGGAGCACCTGGAGGAAACCACACAGACACGGGGAGAATGTGCAAACTCCACACAGACAGTGACCCGAGCCGGGAATCAAACCCAGGCCCCTGAAACTGTGAGGCAGCAGTGCTAACCACTGTGCTACTGTGCTGCGCCTCAGGAGAGGCCATTCACTTGCTCCCAGTGTGGGAAGGGATTTGCTGACTCATCTACTTTGTTGAAACACCAGCGAGTTCACACTGGGGAGAGGCCATTCATCTGTTCCCAGTGTGGAAAGGGATTTGCTCAGTCAGCCACCTTGTTCACACACCAGCGAATTCACATTAGGGAGAGGCCATTCACCTGCTCTGTGTGTGGGAAGGGATTCAATTAGTCATCTAAACTAGCAATACATCATTGAGTTCACACTGGGGAGAGGCCGTTCACCTGCTTGCAGTGTGGGAAGGGATATGTTACCTCATCGAATCTTGTGACACACCAGGGAATTCACAAGTAACTATTGTGATTGGATTTCAAATTAGGGAGAAACTGTGAAACTGTGGAGACTGAGGAGAGTTTCAGTTACCTGTCAGAGCTGGAAGCTCATCAGGACTTTTTGTTGATCAAGGGTTTCCACAAGCTGCTCTGAGACTTGTCTTCTCTCTGGAAGTTTCAAGGCACTCTATACTCATTATAGCAAGTATATTTATGGTTGCTAACTATTTAAAGTGGCATTTACATTGGTAAGAGGAATGTTGCTTATTTGGAACTGAAATCATAGAATCATAGAAACCCTACAGTGCAGAAAGAGGCCATTTGGCCCATCGAGTCTGCACCGACCACAATCCCACCCAGGCCCTATCCCCATATCCCTACGTATTTACCCACTAATCCCTCTAACCTACGCATCTCAGAACACTAAGGGGCAATTTCAGCATGGCCAATCAACCTAACCCGTACATCTTTGGACTGTGGGAGGAAACCGGAGCACCCGGAGGAAACCCACGCAGACACGAAGAGAATGGCAAACTCCACACAGGCAGTGACCCAAGCCGGGAATCGAACCCAGGTCCCTGGAGCTGTGAAGCAACAGTGCTAACCACTGTGCTACCGAGTTAGAAATTAAATTAAAGTTATTTCCATTCACTTTTAAATATTGTTCAAATGTTAGCACTGATGCCTAACAGCGCCAGGGACCTGGGTTCAATTCCGGTCTCAGGTCACTATCTGTGTGGAGTTTGCACATTCTCCCCGTGTCTGCATGGGTTTCCTCCGGTTGCTCCGGTTTTCTCCCACAGTCCAAAGATGTGCAGGTTAGGTTGATTGGCTATGCTAAATTAACCCTCGTGTCGGGGGATTAGCAGGGTAAATATGAGAGGTTAAGAGAATAGGGCCTGGGTGGGATTGTGGTCGGTGCAGACTCGATGGGCTGAATGGCCTCCTTCTGCACTGTAGGATTCTATGATTCTATGTTAATAGTCAAGCTGCTTCATTTGTTGGAATTATATTTAAACTTTCATTCAATAAAGTTTGTTTTACCATAAAAGATCCCTAATTTGTCAGTGGAATTACCCCTGGAGTGAAGCATCCTATCCTCACACTTATGCCAAAATAGAAAAATTGTTGGGGTCTACTCTGATTTCCTCATGTAATTTAGAGGTTCTGGTCCAGGACCCTAACAGAAAGGATTCACTCAATCATCCACAGTGCAAACACTCTGGTTTCACACTGGGGAGAGACCTTACAAATGCCCAGACTGCGGGAACTGCTATAAAAGTTGTGGAGAGCTGATGTCTCATCAGCGTATTCACACTGATGAGAGACATTCAGGTGCTTTTACTGTGAGCCTGGGTTCAGGAGATCATCTCAACTCACTGTACACCAGTGAGTTCACACTGGGGAGAGACCGGGGTCCTGATGGACTTATTCCTAGAATCTTAAATCAGGCTATTGAGATGAAAGCAAAATTCCGTGGGTGCTAATAATCTGAAAAAAACCTCAGAAAATGTTGGAAAAACTCAGCAGGTCTGGCAGCATTGGTGGAGAGAGAAACAGAGTTAACATTCGAGTCCGAATGCCTGTTCTTTAGTTGAAGAGGGGTAGAAATGGTGAGTAAGATAGTTATGTCAGTGTCACTATCAGTTCAGGACACAAATTCAGAACAGACAATTCCAATCCTTCACCCAAACATGTGGTTCAGTAAAACTAAAAGACCAAAATCAGCAACAAAGTCCCAATAGAATCTCCCTCTCCAGGGCCACCTGGGCACAGACAAGACAGAAGATAAGTCGGCAGCCAGAGTGACCCCTGCCTCCCCATTCAGCCCCACCCATCCTGGATCTACAGATTACTGCTTAACCAAGGTCTCGAGCAGATCCAGAAGATCCTCCCATTCACCCACCCACACCCACATTTTACAGCCTTTCAGACTCCTCATTTAGTTCAACAGTTTCAGAGAGTAAACTCTCTTTACTCTGAGAGTAAACTCTCAATTGGGCCAGTGGGCTGATGAATGGTAGATGGAGTTTAATTTAGACAAATGCGAGGTGATGCATTTTGGTAGATTGAACCAGGGCAGGACTTACTCAGTTAATGGTAGGGTGTTGGGGAGAGTTACAGAACAAAGAGACCTAGGGGTACAGGTTCATAGCTCCTTGAAAGTGAAGTCACAGGTGGACAGAGTGGTGAAGAAGGCATTCAGCATGCTTAGTTTCATTGGTCAGAACATTGAATACAGGAGTTGGGATGTCTTACTGAAGTTGTACAAGACATTGGTAAGACCACATTTGGGATAGTATGTACAGTTCTGGTCATCCTATTGTAGAAAGGATATTATTAAACTAGAAAGAGCGCAGAAGAGATTTACTAGGATGCTACCGGGACTTGATGGATTGAGTTATAAGGAGAGGCTGGACAGACTGGGACTTTTTTCTCTGAAGCATAGAAGGCTGAGGGGTGATCTTACAGAGGTCTATAAAATAATGAGGGGCACAGATCAGCTAGATAGTCAATATCTTTTCCCAAAGGTAGGGGAGGCTAAAACTAGAGGGCATAGATTTAAGTTGAGAGGGGAGAGATACAAAAGTGTCCAGAGGGGCAATTTTTTCACACAGAGGGTGGTGAGTGTCTGGAACAAGCTGCCAGAGGTAGTAGTAGAGGCAGGTACAATTTTGTCTTTTAAAAAGCATTTAACAGTTACATGGATATGATGGGTATAGAGGGATATGGGCCAAATGCGGACAATTGGGATTAGTTTAGGGGTTTAAAAAAAAGGTGGCATGGACAAGTGGGGCTGAAGGGCCTGTTTCCGTGCTGTAAACCTCTATGACTCTACAACTCTGAGCCTATTTTGTTTATTTTTCTTTGATTGTTTCATTTTTCTTTCTTTCAGTCGGCAGCCCCCCCCCCCTGCTCCAGGCACAGCTTTTGTTCCTTTTCTCGCTCCATTCCCTTTGGCTCTGAGGAATTCACTTTTCTCTCATTCAATTTCTCCTGGCTTCCACCCTATCAGACCTTCCTTTAGTCCCTGTCTCACCCGCCCCTTTCTCCAAACCTGTTACATTTCTAACTTTTCCCAGTTCTGAAGAAAGGTCACAGACCTGAAATGTTAACTGTGTTTCTCTCTCTGCACAGATGCTGCCTAAACTGCTGAATTTTGTTCCAACATATCATTCGTCTTTTTTACTGCCTTTTACACCTGCATGCTTACCTTCAGTGACTATTGTGCAAGAACACCCAGGTCTTGTTGCATATTTCCTCCTCCTACTTTATGGCTATTCAGATAGTAATCTGTCTTCCCATTTTTGCTCCCAAAGTGGATGACCTCACATTTATCCAAATTATACTGCAACTGCCAATCATTTGCCCACTCACTCAACTTGTCAAATTACACTGAAGGATTGCTGCATCCTCCTCACAGCTCACCCTCCCACCTTGCTTTGTGTCATTAACAAATTTGGAGATATTGCATTTAGTTCCCTCATCTAAGTCATTTATATGTAGTAACGAGCTGAGGTCCCAGCTCTGACCCCTGCATTACCCCATTAGTCACTTCCTGCCATTTTAAAAAAGTTTTTAAAAAGTTTATTTATTAGTCACAAGTAAGGCTTACATTAACACTGCAATGAAGTTACTGTGAAATTCCCCAAGTTGCCACAGTCCAGCGCCTGTTCGGGTCAATGTACCTAACCAGCACGTCTTTCGGACTGTGGGAGGAAACCCATGGGGAGAACATGCAAACTCCACACAGACAGTGACCCAAGCCAGGAATCGAACCTGCGTCCCTGGCGCTGTGAAGCAGCAGTGCTAAGCACTGTGCTACCGTGCCGCCATTTGGAAAAAGACCCGTTTATTCCTACTCTTTGTGTCCTGTCTGCCAACTAGTTTCTATCCATCTGAACACACTACCTCAATCCCATGTGCTTTAATTTTACATGTTAATCTTTTATGTGGGACTTTGTCGAAATCCTTCTGAAAGTTGAAATAAACCACATCAACTGGCTCCCCCTCATCAATTCTACTAGTTATATCCCCAAAGAATTCCAACAGTTTTTGTCAAGCACCATTTCCCTTTCTTAAATCCATGCTGATTCTGTCCGATCCTGCCACTGTTTTTCAAGTGTTTTGCAACAGAATCTTTGAAAATGGATTCTTGAATATTCCCCACTAACAGTGTCAGGCTTTCTGGTCTATAATTCCTTGTTTTCTCTCTACCTCCCTTTTTAAATAGTGGGGTTACATTAGCTACACTCCAACCTGTAGAAACTGTTCCAGCATTTATAGAATCTTGGAAGATGACCACCAATGCATCAACTATTTCTCAGGCACCTTCCTTGAGGAATCTGGCGTACACATTATCAGGTCCTGGGGATTTAGAGGCCTTCAATCCCATCAGTTTCCCCAACACTATTTCTCTACTAATACTGATCTCCATCAGTTCCTCCCTCTCACTAAACCCTGTGTTCCCCAACATTTTTGTGTCCTCCTTTGTGAAGACAGAACCAAAGTATGTGGTCAGTTGGTCAGCCATTTCTTTGTTCCCCATTATAAATTCCTCTGTTTCTGACTGTTAGGTAATTTGTCTTCATCAATGTTTTTCTTGTCACATACCTATAGAAACTTTTACAGTCAGTTTTTATGTTCCCTGTCAGCTTACTCTCATATTCCATTTTCCACTTCTTAATCAATCCCTTGGTCCTCTGTTGCTGAATTCTAAACTGCTCCCAATCATCAGGTCTGTTGTTTTCCTTGGCCAAATTGTATGTCTCTATCTTGGATCTAATGCTATCTCTAATTTCTCAGAATTCTCTGTGTTGTGCCTCACTGCGAAATCCCTGATTTTCCACTTTGGGAAGCTCATCACATGATGATATTTTGAGTCAGACCTGAAGCACTTGTTAATTGTTCCCCAGTCATTCCTGGGGTTCATTTGTTTATTAATGCTGTTCCAATCTGTCTTTTGTTATGATATCCAGATCTGCTATAGCTGCTTTCACCCCCTACAAAACCTGTCAAAGTCTAACCATGTTTCATAACCATCCAGTAGATCATCTATCTTGTTAATCTCATCATTGAACCCAAACAGAAGATCCAAACCTTTATCCGTGTCCAACTGACGGACATCCAGCTCACAAACTACTTTGCTTCTGATTTTCCTTTTGCTGGGAAGTGACGATGCCAAGGCCAGACCTTGGTTCCCCCTTGGTAGGGATGTAACCAGTGTCCACATCTCCACTTTCATATGGTTCAGACTCTGAGAGCAGCAGCGGGTAATCTGACCCTGACAATTCCCACTCACTTTCAGCCATTTCTCACAAAAGCTGCTGGGATTGCAAAACTTCTGTCTGAAAAATATTTCCCTTTAGCTTCCAATCTCCACCAATAGAAAATATTCCCTCTGACCATGTTACAATCCTGACAGTCTTATGGTGAAAGAAGAAGTTGGAGCCAACCTTTATTTGGTACAGATTTATTTAGAGTGAAACTTCACAGGTATTTCCCTCCTAACTTCACACTATGTCAGTACAAGTCTCTTTATTTGCATTCATAATCATCCAATCAATGCCCTCAATTTGTATTTACTTAATCTCAAATGATTTGTTATCCCCAAGAGTGGGAGCAGATAATAAGTCGAATCGGAGTGACTGCTGCGATGTCTCAACAGAGGTTGAATCATTCAACGAATATGATTAACAGAAAAATCCCATCACAATAGTTACTTGTGAACTCGCTGGTGTGTCTGCAGAGTGGATGACTGAGTGAATCCCTTCCCACATGTGGAGCAGATGAAAGGTCTCTCCCCAGTGTGAACTCGCTGGTGTAACCGCAGGTTGGATGAGCGAGCAAAACCTTTCCCACAAACGGAGCAAATGAATGGCCTCTCCCCAGTGTGAACTCTCTGGTGTTTCAGCAGATTGGCTGAATGAGCAAATCCCTTCCCACACTGGGAGCAGGTGAATGGTCTCTCTCCGGTGTGCCCTTCCTTGTGTATTGCTAGGTTGGATGACTGATTGAATCCCTTCCCACATACAGAGCAGGTGTATGGTCTTTCCCCAGTGTGAATTCGCTGGTGCGTCCGCAATGTGTGAGAGTGAGCAAATCCCTTCCCACACTGGGAGCAGGTGAACGGCCTCTCCCCAGTGTGAACAGTCTGGTGTGTCAGCAAATTTGATGACCGACTGAATCCCTTCCCACATTGGGAGCAGGTGAACGGCTTCTCCTCAGTGTGAATTTGCTTGTGTAATGCAAGGTTGGATGACTGAGTGAATCCCTTCCCACACACAGAGCAGGATGTGTTGGAACTATTGAATGGCATCAAGGTTGGTAAGTCGCCGGGACCGGATGGGATGTACCCCAGGTTACTGTGGGAGGCGAGGGAGGAGATTGCGGAGCCTTTGGCGATGATCTTTGCATCGTCGATGGAGACGGGAGAGGTTCCGGAGGATTGGAGGATTGCAGACGTGGTCCCTATATTCAAGAAAGGGAACAGGGACAGCCCGGGAAATTACCGACCGGTGAGTCTAACCTCAGTGGTTGGTAAGTTGATGGAGAGGATCCTGAGAGACAGGATTTATGATCATCTAGAGAAGTTTAGTATGATCAAAAGTAGTCAGCACAGCTTTGTCAAGGGCAGGTCGTGCCTTACGAGCCTGGTTGAGTTCTTTGAAAATGTGACCAAACACATTGACGAAGGAAGAGCGGTGGATGTGGTCTATATGGACTTCAGCAAGGCGTTCGATAAGGTCCCCCATGCAAGACTTCTTGAGAAAGTGAGAGGGCATGGGATCCAAGGGGCTGTTGCCTTGTGGATCCAGAACTGGCTTGCCTGCAGAAGGCAGAGAGTGGCTGTGGAGGGGTCTTTCTCTGCATGGAGGTCAGTGACCAGTGGAGTGCCCCAGGGATCTGTTCTGGGACCCTTGCTGTTTGTCATTTTCATAAATGACCTGGATGAGGAAGTGGAGGGATGGGTTGGTAAGTTTGCTGACGACACCAAGGTAGGTGGTGTTGTGGATAGTTTGGAGGGATGTCAGAAGTTGCAGCGAGACATAGATAGAATGCAAGACTGGGCGGAGAAGTGGCAGATGGACTTCAACCCGGATAAGTGTGTGGTGATCCATTTTGGCAGATCCAATGGGATGAAGCAGCAGTATAATATGAAGGGTACCATTCTTAGCAGTGTAGAGGATCAGAAGGACCTTGGGGTCCGGGTCCATAGGACTCTTAAATCGGCCTCGCAGGTGGAGGATGCGGTCAAGAAGGCGTACGGCGTACTGGCCTTCATTAATCGAGGGATTGAGTTTAGGAGTCGGGAGATAATGCTGCAGCTTTATAGGACCCTGGTTAGACCCCACTTGGAGTACTGCGCGCAGTTCTGGTCACCTCATTACAGGAAAGATGTTGAAGCCATTGAAAGGGTGCAGAGGAGATTTACAAGGATGTTGCCTGGATTGGGGGGCATGCCTTATGAGGATAGGTTGAGGGAGCTTGGTCTCTTCTCCCTGGAGAGACGAAGGATGAGAGGTGACCTGATAGAGGTTTACAAGATGTTGAGAGGTCTGGATAGGGTAGACTCTCAGAGGCTATTTCCAAGGGCTGAAATGGTTGCTACGAGAGGACACAGGTTTAAGGTGCTGGGGGGTAGGTACAGAAGAGATGTCAGGGGTAAGTTTTTCACTCAGAGGGTGGTGGGTGAGTGGAATCGGCTGACGTCGGTGGTGGTGGAGGCAAACTCGTTGGGGTCTTTTAAGAGACTTCTGGATGAGTACATGGGATTTAATGGGATTGAGGGCTATAGATAGGCCTAGAGGTGGGGATGTGATCGGCGCAACTTGTGGGCCGAAGGGCCTGTTTGTGCTGTGGCTTTCTATGTTCTATAGAGCAGGTGAACGGTCTCTCTCCAGTGTGCATTCGCTGATGTTTCAGCAGATTGGATGAGTGAGCAAATCGCTTCCCGCACTGGGAGCAGGTGAATGGTCTCTCCCCAGTGTGAATTCGCTGGTGTTTTACTAGGGTGGATGGGTGAGCAAAACCCTTTCCACACTGGGAGCAGGTGAATGGCCTCTCCCCAGTGTGACTGCGCCGATGAGTTTCCAGCAGGGATGGGTAATTGAATTCCTTCCCACAGTCTCTACATTTCCATGCCATCTCTCTGTTGTGAACTGCAATTGTGCTCCGAAAGGCCAGATGATTGGTTGAAGTCTTGTCCACACAGAGAACATATGTATAGTTTCTCTCCACTGTGAACGGTGCTATTTTCTTCCATGTTCAAAATACAATGATATTCAGGTTACAATAAATTGGCCGATTCCATCAGATTCTGATATATTGTTTGAATCCTCATCTTCTAAAACCCTGTGAAATTGATTAAAACAGAAAGAAGAGAGTAAGGGAACCCACAAAAAAACAATGGTTGTGAAATTGAGCTGAATGAATCTGGGGCCAGCACTCGGAAAAAGTGACTATGAAAGCTGTTGGATTGTCATGAAAAACCCAACTGATTCACTAAGATCAAAGCAAAATACTGCGGATGCTGGAATCTGAAACAAAAACAGAAAATGCTGGAGAAACTCAGCAGGTCTGACAGCATCTGCAGAGAGAGAATGGGGCCAACGTTCCGAGTCTGGAAGACCCATTGTCGACAAGTGTCATCCAGACTCAAAACATTGGCTCTATTCTCTCTCCACAGACACTGTCAGACCTGCTGAGTTTCTCCAGCATTTTCTGTTTTTGTTCCAACTGATTCACTAATGTCCTTCACGAAAAGAAACTTGTCATCCGGGCTGGGTCTACACAAGACTCTGGGCACTGTGGGAGGAGACAGAGAGAAGGCCGGGGTGAAGGAGAGGGATTTTATACATCAACAACTCAATGAGAACTTTGACAGAATCTCCCAAACCCTCAACCTCCATCATTAAGAAGGACTAAGATAGCAGGTAGACGTGAACACCATCACCTCCAAGTTCCCCTCCAGCTCACACACCATCCTGACTTGTCTGACGTCCAGGACTAAGAGAATTTTTTTCCAAATCAATACTGGGAATTCTGAACCCATTGTCTTCAGTCCCCACTACAAACTCCACTCCCTCGCCAGCAACTCTATCCCTCTTCCTGGGAACTGTCTGAGGCTGAACCAGGCTGTTCACAATCCTGGTGAAATATTTCACCCCAAGATGAGGTTCCAGCCACAATATCCACATCATCATCAAGACCGCCTACTTCCACCTCAGTGACATCGCCCGACTCAGTGGCAGGTTACAGAGGGACATAGATAAGCTGCAGAGCTGGGCTCTGGAGTTTAATGCGGAAAAGTGTGAGGTGATTCACTTTGGAAGGAGTAACAGGAATACAGAGTACTGGGCTAATGGTAAGATACTTGGTAGTAAGGATGAACAGAGGGATCTGGGTGTCCATGTGCATAGATCCCTGAATGTTGGCACCCAGGTTGATAGGGTTGTTAAGAAGGCATACGGTCTGTTAGCTTTTATTGGTAAAGGGATTGAGTTTCGGAGCCAGGAGGTCATGCTGCAACTGTACAAAACTCTGGTGCGGCCGCATTTGGAGTATTGCGTACAGTTCTGGTCGCCGTATGATAGGAAAGATGTGGAAGTGTTGGAAAGGGTGCAGAGGAGATTTACCAGGATATTGCCTGGTATGGTGGGAAAATCGTATGAGGAAAGGCTGAGGGGCTTGAGGTTGTTTTCGTTAGAGAGAAGAAGGTTAAGAGGTGACTTAATAGAGGCATACAAGATGATCAGAGGATTAGATAGGGTGGATAGTGAGAGCCTTTTTCCTCGGATGGTGTTGGCTAGCACGAGGAGACATAGCTTTAAATTGAGGGGTGAGAGATACAGGACAGATGTTAGAGGTAGGTTCTTTACTCAGAGAGTAGTAAGGGTGTGGAATGCCCTGCCTGCAGCAGTGGTGGACTCGTCAACGTTGAGAGCGTTCAAGTGGTTATTGGATAAACATATGGATAATATTGGAATAGTGTAGATTAGAGGGGCTTTAGATTGGTACCACTGGTTGGCGCAACATCGAGGGCCGAAGGGCCTGTACTGCATTGTAATGTTCTATGACTCCGCCCCAGTCTCAGCTTATCTGGAACCCTCATCCATTCTATTGTGACGTCACACTCACTCTCCATAGAACAAAGAACAGTACAGCACAGGAAACAGGCCCTTCGGCCCTCCAAGCCTGTGCCGCCCCTTGGTCCAACGAGACCAATCGTTTGTATCCCTCCATTCCCAGGCTGCCCATGTGACTATCCAGGTAAGTCTTAAACGATGTCAGCGTGCCTGCCTCCACCACCCGACTTGGCAGCGCATTCCAGGCCCCCACCACCCTCTGTGTAAAAAACGTCCCTCTGATGTCTGAGTTATACTTCGCCCCTCTCAGCTTGAGCCTGTGACCCCTCGTGATCGTCACCTCCGACCTGGGAAAAAGCTTCCCACCGTTGTGACGCATAACTGTCATGAATTCTATTGTGACGTCAGGACTTCACTCCCTGCTGGCCTCCCACACTCAGCCGCAATGGCGGCAGGCAGCCCAGGCCCAACACGACATGTTGCGGCTCCATTTGGCACAAACGGGGGGAACCGGGAAGTTCATTTCCGGGGTTTGCCTTTGAACATGTTTAGAAAGCTCTTCACCCACCCGCCATGTTCATCGCTCCCCGCGCGCCGCCCTCTACCTGGTATTGATCTTGGTTCCGACTTAAAACCGTCCGTCCATCGCCATTACCCGCACTGCGCATGCTTCAGGTCCCGCCCCTCAGTCATTCTGATTGGTTGGAGGACCAGCCACTCCCGCTCGGTCCTCCAGCCCCGCCCCCTCTTCCTATTGGTCCGGAGCTGCCGTCAATCAGTGCCCGGGTATTGTGATGTGGAGCATGCGCAGTGTCATTGCTGTCCTTGGCGCTTGTTTGTCCCGGAGAAGCGGAGTCAGCGTTAGGCGGTGGCTGGGAGGATTTGGAAACACTTTGTGGATCCGCAAACCCTTCAGAATCATTGTCAGCTCCCTGGTTTGCAGCTGCGGGGCTTCTCCCTCCCTCCCTCCCTCCCTCCCGGGAACAGGCCCAGGTTAACGGCCCCATCCTGGCTCAGCCACTGGAGGATGGTTCACATCAGAGGATGGGGGAGGGGGACAATAAATAAGAGGTTACACTTTGGCCTCAAATCAATGAGGACTCTGATCTCTGGGAAAGAAGGAAACCCTGGGAGGTGGGCGGGGAGGATTCACAAACACCCGCTGGAGGCCCCAACACCCCCAATAAGACCCATTGGTTTTATTGTCAGTCTGCAGACAGGAGCTGGAGAACTGAACCCAGGATGTGGAGATGCCGGCGTTGGTCTGGGGTAAACACAGTAAGAGTTCTAACAACACCAGGTTAAAATCCAACAGGTTTATTTGGTAGCAAATGCCATTAGCTTTTGGAGCGCTGCGCCTTCATCAAGAAGGCGTACGGCGTACTGGCCTTCATTAATCGAGGGATTGAGTTTAGGAGTCGGGAGATAATGCTGCAGCTTTATAGGACCCTGGTTAGACCCCACTTGGAGTACTGCGCGCAGTTCTGGTCACCTCATTACAGGAAAGATGTTGAAGCCATTGAAAGGGTGCAGAGGAGATTTACAAGGATGTTGCCTGGATTGGGGGGCATGCCTTATGAGGATAGGTTGAGGGAGCTTGGTCTCTTCTCCCTGGAGAGACGAAGGATGAGAGGTGACCTGATAGAGGTTTACAAGATGTTGAGAGGTCTGGATAGGGTAGACTCTCAGAGGCTATTTCCAAGGGCTGAAATGGTTGCTACGAGAGGACACAGGTTTAAGGTGCTGGGGGGTAGGTACAGAAGAGATGTCAGGGGTAAGTTTTTCACTCAGAGGGTGGTGGGTGAGTGGAATCGGCTGACGTCGGTGGTGGTGGAGGCAAACTCGTTGGGGTCTTTTAAGAGACTTCTGGATGAGTACATGGGATTTAATGGGATTGAGGGCTATAGATAGGCCTAGAGGTGGGGATGTGATCGGCGCAACTTGTGGGCCGAAGGGCCTGTTTGTGCTGTGGCTTTCTATGTTCTATGTTCTATATCTGCACCCAGACAGAGGAGAGGGAGGGAGAAAACTGGGAGTGGAGGAAAGAAATGGTGGAGATGGTGAGATGGGTTTGGATTTCAGCCCTGGGAGGAGGGAGAGTGTGTGGGACGGGGATTTACTGATTTGGGGGAACAAAAGAGGAAAAAATGTTTCAGAGATACTCGAATTATCTTTTCAGAACTTCTATCCCAGACTTAGTTATCATTTTCCTAAATTTCTTTTGCAGGGTGTTAGAAGGGGAGAATTTGCAGATTAAAAAGTACAAAAGCAAACATCACATCAAGATTTAACAGAATCACCCGATTCATCAGGATTTGAATATCATCAACCTTACACTGTGGAAGGAGGAGAATGTCTGTTCTGTCTGTGGGAAAAGATTTCAAACATCACTGTGACTGGAAAAGCACCGAGACACACACACCCGAATGAGAGTGTTCCAGTGAACTGACTGGAAGGAGCTTCAACCAGTAACACAGCCTGATAAAACATCACACTATTCACAGCGAGGAGAAACTGTACATGTGTTCTGTGTGTGGATGAAGCTTCAACTGATCGTGCAACCTGGAGAGACACAAGGACACCAGCACCATGGAGAAACCGTGGAAATGTGGGGACTGTGGGAAGGGATTTAATTATCCATCCCGGCTGGAATATCATCGATGCACTCACACTGGAGTCAACATCACACACAGGCCACTGAAATGTGGGGACTGTGGTAAAGTGATCAGATCCCCATCAGATCTGGAAACTCATCGACGTGGTCACATTGGCGAGAGACCATTCACTTGCTTCAAGTGTGGGAAGGGATTTGCTCGGACATCCACCCTGCTGAGACACCAGCGTGTTTACACTGGGGCGAGGCCGTTCACCTGCTCCCAATGTGGCATGGGATTCACTCAGTCATCTCACCTCACTGTACATCAGCAAGTTCACACTGGGGAGAGACCATTTAGCTGCTCTGTGTGTGGGAAGGGATTCACCAGTTTAACTAATCTCACATCTCATCAGCTTGTTCACACTGATAAGAGACTTTTTAAATGTTCGGACTGTGGTAAGAGCTTCAAAAGCACAAGGAATCTACGGAGACACCAATACATTCACTCTAGTCAGAGCCCATTCTCCTGTTCTGTGTGCAGTAAGGGATTCACTCGATCATTCAGTCTCCTGCGACACCAGCGAGTTCATACCGAGGAGAGACCGTTCCCTTGCACTAAATGTGGAAAGCGATTCAGTCGGTCGTGCAGCTTGCAGAGACATCAACAAATTCACTCTGCGGAGAACCCATTCATCTGTTTCATCTGTGGTAAGGGATTCACTCAGTCAGCTCTCCTCCTGAGACACCAGCGTGTTCACTCTACAGAGAGGCCTTTCATCTGCTCTGAGTGTGGGATAGGATTCATTCAGTCATTCCAACTGCTGAGACACCAGCGAATTCACACTGGAGAGAGGCCGTTCATCTGCTCCCAGTGTGGGAAGGGATTTACTCAGTCCTATCACCTACTGAGACACCAGCGAGTTCACGAGTGACTGCAGGGTTGGATTCTGCTATTATTGCTCCTGTTAATCACATCCGGGACTGGACTATGTTCATTCTGACAGGGCTCATTCTTTTCATGATGTTAATAATTCCTGTGACTGCACTGGAGTTAATATTTTCTTATAGTGTTAAGTCTAACAGCGTTTTGACAGTGTGTGTTGGGTAAAAGTTTAAAGTTTCAAAGTTTATTTATTGTTGATTTCCCCAAGAAAAGAGACAAATTGATGTCCTTGTTGTGATATGAAGTTGAGGAAATATACATACGAACAAGTAACCAGGATGTAAAGCAGCAAGTGACTGAAGTGTTACTGGGGAGCACTTTGGGATCAATGACCATAATTCGATTAGTTTTAACATAGTTATGGAAAAGGATAGGTCTGGTCCACAAGTTAAAGTTCTAAATTGGGGCTTGGCCAATTTTGATGGGATTGTACAGGAACTTTCACAAGCTGATTGGGGAAGGCTGTTCACAGGTCAAGGAACGTCTGGAATGTGGGATGCTTTCAGAAGCGAGATAGCGAGAGTTCAGGACCAGCACATTCCTATTAGTATAAAGGACAAGACCGCCAGGAGAAGGAAACACTCGAAGACGAGAGATACTGAGATTCTGGTCAATAAAAAGAAGGAAGCATATGTCAGGTACAGGCAGCTGGGGCCAAGTGAACCCCTTGAGGAGTATCGGGAGTGCAGAAGTCCACTTAAAATGGAAATCAGGAAGGCAAAAAGGGAACAGGAGATAGCTTTGGCAGATAAGGTAAAAGAAAATCCAAAGAGATTCTACAAGTATATTAAGGGCAAAAGAGTAACTAGGGAGAGAATAGGCCCCTTAAAGATCAACAAGGTCATTTATGTGTGAAGCCACAGGAGATGGGTGAGATCCTAATGGAATATTTCTCATCAGTATTTACCCTGAAGAAAGACATGAAAACTTGGGAATTCAGGGATGTAAATAGTGATGTCTTCAATGGCGCCCACATTACAGAAGACAAGGTGCTGGAAGTTTTAAAACACATAAAGGTAGATAAATCTCAAGGACCTGATCAAGCGCATCCCAGGACATTGTGGGAAGCTGGGGAAAAAATTGTGGCGCCCCCTAGCGTATATATTTGTATCATCAACAACCACGGGTGAGGTGCCAGAAGACTGGAGAGAGGCAAATGTTACAGCTATTTGAGAAAGGCAGCAGGGAAAAGCCAGGGAACTACAGACCGGTGAACCTAACGTCAGTGGTGGGTAAGTTGTTGGACGGTAGTCTGAGAGACAGGATCTACATGCATTTGGAAAGACAAAGGCTGATTACGGATTGTCAGCATCGCTTTGTGCACGGGAAATTGTGTCTTAAAAATTTAACAGAGCTTTTTGAAAGGGTGACCAAAAACAAATAGATGAGGACGGTGCAGTAGATGTTGTCTACATGGACTTCAGCAAGGCCTTCGACAAGGTACCTATGGTAGACTGGCCAGTTAAGGTTAGATCACATGGGATCCATGGAGAACTAGCCAGACTTATAAATGGACCTACCTTGCACTAAATTGATCTTTCTCTACACCCTCGCTATGACTAACACTACATTCTGCACTCTCTCGTTTCCTTCTCTATGAATGGTATACTTTGTACAGCGTGCAAGAAACAATACTTTTCACTGTATACTAATACATGTGATAATAATAAATCAAATCAAAAATTGAATACAAAATTGGCTTGCTGGTAGAAGACAGAAGGTGGTGGTAGAGGGTTGCTTTTCAAACTGGAATTAGAGCTGGAGATGGATGGTCAGTTCCCTCTGTCCGGGGCTGGGGGATTCACACTCATTTCCCTCAGGCACTCCTTCTCACTGCAGTTTTACAGGAGAAAGTCCCCACTTCAATCCTGCCTGCAAACTTTGTGTTTAAAATTGTAACTGAGGAGGAATTAACAGTGAGATTAGTTTCACGTTGAACAGGATGAGAGTTACTGTTGTGTCCTTCTTAAAACTCCTTCTTCATCTTTAAACAGGTAACGGTAAGTCAGAGAAAACTATCCACAGTGACCCCAAAACTAGACACTGCAAATCCCACCTCAAAACGGTGAATATTTTCCCAAACTCAAAGCAGGTGAACAGCCCCTCCCCAATGTGAACGAGGTATACAGTGAGTTGAAATGATCCCCTGAACCCAGTCTCTCATCAGTGTTAAAACCTTGATGAGACATTAGTAATCCACAATTTTGGGGTGGCACGGTGACACAATGGTTAGCACTGCTGCCACATAGCGCCAGGGATCTGGGTTTAATTCTGCCCATTGCGTCTGTCTGTGTGGAGTTTGCACATTCTCCCCATGTGTGCATGGGTTTCCTCCGGGTGCTCCAGTTTCCTCCCGCAGTCCAAAGATGTGCAGGTTTGTTTGATTAGCCATGCTAAATTGGCCCGAGTGTCAGGGGAATTAGCAGGATAAATATGTGGGGTGTGGGGAATAGGGCCTGGGCGGGATTGTGGTCAGACTCAATGGGCCAAATGGCCTCCTTCTGCAATGTAAAGATTCTATAAAACTTTTATAGCAGCTCCCACAGTCTGGGCATTTTTAAGGTCTCTTCTACTCAGTATGAAACTGGGGGTGTTTACAGGGTGGGTGAGTGAATCCCTTCTGTTAGGGTCCTGGACCCGGAGCCCCTAAATTACATTCGGAAGCCAGGCTAGACCCCAGCAATTTTTTTATTTTGGCATAAATGTGAGGATAGGATGCTTCTGACGAGGAGAAATTCCACTGACAAATTAGGGATCTTTCATAGTAAAGCTAACTTTATTTAATATCACAGTTTAAATATAACTCTAACAAATGAATCAGCTTAATCATTAACAGTTGAACAACATTTAAAAATGCAAAGAAACAATCTTAATTTCTAACTTATCACTATTTCAGTTCCAAATAAGCAACATTACTCTTATAGTTGTAAGTGCCACTTTAAATATAGTTAGTAACCATAAATATAGTTGAGTGTAGATAGTCTTAAAGCTTTCAGAAAGACAACAAGTCTCAGAGCAGCTTGTAGAAACCCTCTATCTTCAAACGATTAGAACTGCAAAAGCTTCTTCCTGCAAAGACCCACTATCACATGACCTGTCAATCAAATCTAGAAATCCCAGAGGAATGTCTTGTTTAAACAAAAGCCCATCAGCTCTATCAAAGTAACTGATTCCCAGCTTTCACAACCCTTGAGAGACACAGACACACCAGATACCTGCAGAATAAAGCTGGATTTTTAAACATTCCCCCTCAGCAGAAAAACATACACCCACTGCAATACTATCATCACGCTTCTCACACTTGAAGCAGATAAATGACCTCTCCCCAGTTTAAACCCACTGGTGTCTAACAAGCTGAGAAGACTGAATGATCCCTTGCCGTACTCAGAGCAGGTAAAGGGCATTTCCCCAGTGTGGTTTCCAGCTCTGACGGTTAATTGAATATCTCTTTATACTCTCCACATTTCCATGGTTTCTGCCAACTGTGACTGTGGTTATCAATGGTGCTGATTTCTTCCATGTTCAAAACTTTCTACTTTTCAGGTTATGATAAATTCTGTGGCTACATCCAAGCCTGATCTGATGTTTTGTGAGAGTTTCCTGGCCACAAATCCTCTAAGACTGACTATATTAACATTATCTCAGGATTACTCCCAGTGCCATGTACTATTCAGAGTCGAAACAGCAGGATATATTGGGTGAATACCTGGCTGAAAAGATGATGTGAGAGGCAGGGTTTCAGATTCCTGGGACATTGCGACTGGTTCTGGGGAAGGTGGGACCAGTACAAACTGGACAGGGCCAGGACTGATGTGCTTGGGGGGTTGGGGGTGTACTTGTTGAGTCATTGAGAAGGTTTAAACTAAAATGGCAGGGAGATGGAAACCTATGTAAGGATTCAGAGCAGAGGGTACCAAGAACAAGAGAAAAAGACAGCAAGAAGAATAAGAAAAGTGATAGGCAGAGAATTGAGAGCCAGAATCAGATACGGACACAGTAAAAAATGGTAGGAACTGGACAACAAATGTTAAAAGGACTAGCCTGAAGGTTTTGTACATGAACGCTTGGAGCATTCAAAATAAAATGGATGAATTTGTTGCACAGTTAGATGTAAAGGGGTATAATACAGTTGGGACTACAGAGACATAGCTCCAAGGTGACCAAGGATGGGAACTAAACATTGAGGGCTATTCAGTGTTTAGGAAGGACAGACATAAACAAAAACATGGTGGAGTTGCATTGTTAATTAAGGATGATATGTGGAATATGTATGGGTCAAGTTAAGCCACACCAAGGGGCAAAAAACATTTGTGGGTGTGGTATACAGACTACCAAATTAATGGTAATGTTGGGAAAAGCATTAGACAGGAAATCAGAGATGCATGTGTTAAATAAATATCTGTGATTATAGGTGACTTTAATCTGCATACAGATTGGGTGATCAAATTAATCACATTACAATAGAGGAGGAATTTTTGGAGTGGTCTTCTGGCCCAATACTTTTGAGGAGCTAAGGGAGCATGCCATCTTGAACTGGGTATTGTGCAATGAGAAAGGATTGACAATCTAGTTGTGAGAGAACCCTTGGGGATGAGCAACCATAATATGATAGAATTCTTTGTCAAAGTGGATAATGATGTAGTTGATTCTGACACCAGAGTCCTGAATTTCAGTAAAGGTAACTATAATGGATTGAGGCATGAATTGGCTATGATGGACTGGGAAACATGACTGAAAGGAAGGACAGTGGACAGACAATGTTAAAGTTTATTAGTCACAAGTAAGGCTGACATTAACACTGCAATGAAGTTACTGTGAAATTCCCCTCGTCGCCACAGTCCGGCGCCTGTTCGGGTCAATGCATCTAACAACACGTCTTTCAGAATTTGGGAGGAAACCGGAGCACCCGGAGGAAACCCACGTGGACACGGGGAGAACATGCAAACTCCACAGAGACAGTGACCCAAGCCAGGAATTGAACCCGGCAGCATTGCGAACCACTATGCCACTGTGCCACCCACGGTAGGCATTTAAGGAACAAGTAGGTGAACTTAAAGTTGTTTACTCCTATTTGGCACAAGAGTGGAAAAGGAACTGTAGCCAAACCATTGCTTCCAAGGGAAATTAGAGAGAGCATTAGATTCCAAGAAGAAGCATAAAAATTGGCAAGAAAAAGCAAAAGACCTGAGGATTGGGAGCAGTTTACAATACAGCAAAGGAGGACCAAGGAATTGGTTCAGAAGGAGAAATTAGAATATGAAAGTAAGCTAGTGGGGAACATAAAAACTGAGTGTAAAAGGTTCTATAGGTATGTAAAGAGAAAAAGGTTGACAAAACGAATGTAGGCCCTTTACAGTCAGAAACAGGAGAATTCATAACGGGGAATAAAGAAGTGGCTGAGGAACTAAATTCGTACTTTGCTTCTGAATTCACAAAAGAATATCCCATGATTCAAAAAGGGAGGAAGCGAGAAAATGGGGAACTATAGACTACTGAGCCTAATGTAGGTAGTAGGGAAGTTGCTAGGGTCAGCATAACCAAAGTCTTATACAGCTGCAACATGTTTTCCCAATTCTTATACTCAGCGTCTCGACCGATTTAAGACCAGCATGCGATTCGCCCTCTTGACCACTTTGTCCACCTGAGTTGCCACGTTCAGGGTACTGTGGATCTGCACACTTAAATCCCTCTGTACGCCAACATTTCTAAGGACTCTAGCATTTACTGTATACTTTCCTTCTGCAGTAGACCTTCCAAATTACATCACCTCACGTTTGTCTGTGTTAAATTCCATCTAGTAAGAAGTCTCACAACACCAGGTTAAAGTCCAACAGGTTTATTTGGTAGCAAAAGCCATAAGCTTTCGGAGCACTGCTCCTCGAAGGATTTCAGGAAGGAAGTAGATTTGGCTCTTGGGGCTAAAGGTATCAAGGGATATGGATGAGGAGGGGTGGGGGAGAAGAGGCAGGATCAGGATATTGATTTTGATGATCAGCCATGATAATAATGAATGGTGGAGCAGGCTTGAAGGGCCGAATGGCCTATTCCTGATTCTATTTTCTATGCATGTTTCTATGTAACAGAGCTGGGGTTATTTTTCAATTCAGCAGAAATAGACTCAAATGAATGTGGTTCAGTCTGAATATGAAAAACAGCAAAATCCAATCACAATAATTACTTATGAATTCGCTGATGTGTCAGCAGAGTGGACGACTGACTGAATCCCTTCCCACACACACAGCAGATGAATGGCTTCTCTCCAGTGTGAATTCGTTGGTGTCTCAGCAGATTGGCTGAGTGAGTAAATCCCTTCCCACACTGGGAACAGACGAATGGCCTCTCCCCAGTGTGAACTCGCTGGTGTTTTGCTAGGTTGGATGACTCCTTGAATTTCTTCCCACACACAGAGCAGGTGAATGGTCTGGCCTCAGTGTGAATTCGCCGGTGTTTTGCTAGGTTGGCTGACTGACTGAATCTCTTCCCACACTGGGAGCAAGTGAACGGCCTCTCCCCAGTGTGAACTCGCTTGTGTAATGCTAGGTTGAATGACTGATTGAATCCCTTCCCGCACACACAGCAGCTGAATGGTCTCTCCTTAGTGTGAATCCTTTGGTGTATACGCAAGCTGGATGACTGAATGAATCCCCTCCCGCATCGGGAGCAGGTGAATGGCCTCTCCCCAGTGTGACGGCGTCGATGAGTTTCCAGCTGCGATGGGTATTTGAATCCCTTCCCACAGTCCTCACATTGCCATGCCATCTCCTTGTTGTGACTGTAATTATGTTCCGAAAGGCTGGATGATTGGTTGAAGTCTTGTCCACACACACAACACGTGTACAGTTTCTCTCCACTGTGGATGGCGCTGTTTTCTTCTATATTCAAAACACAATGATATTCAGGTTACAATAACTTGGCCAACTCCATCAGGTTCTGATACCACGTTTGGTTTGCGTTTCCCCACTGCAAATCCTCCTCTTCTAAATCAAACTGATTTAAAACAGCAAAAAGGGAGTGAGAGAGAACCCACAAAAACACAAAGGCAAGTTGTGAAATTGAGCTGAATGAATCTGGTATTTTGTGGGACCGGAGTGAGGAAAGGGTAAACATAAAAGCTGCTGAATTGTCATAAAAACCCAACTGAGTCACTAAGGTCCTTCAGGGAAGGGTATGTGCCACCTGGTCTGGGTCTACACAAGAATCTGGGCACTGTGTGAGGTGACAGAGAGAAGTGGGAGAGGCAGTGGTGAAGAAGAGGGATTTCAAACATCTATAACTCGACGGGAACTTTGACAGAATCTCCCAAACTCTCAATCTCCATCACCTATAAGGACCAAGGTAGCAGGTAGATGTGAACACCATCACCTCCAAGTTCGCTTTTAACTCACACACCATCCTGACTTGTCTGACATCCAGTACTAAAAGAACAGAAAATTCTTCCATATAAATACTGGGAAGACTGAACCCATTGAGTTCAGTTCCCACTACAAATTCCACTCTCTCACCACCAAATCTACCCCTCTTCCTAGCAACTGTCTTGGGGTGAAATATTTCACCCCAAGATGAGCTTCCAGCCACATATCATCATCATCAAGACTGCCTATTTGTGACATGAAACTCAGGAGAATGAGGATATAGAGAGAGAATGGAACTGACTGAATTGCTCTGCAGAGAGTTGCCATGGATTTGAGTTGCCAAATGGATTCCTTCTATGCTGTAATTTTGCATGACTGTAACACTACATACTCTACCTCTCCTTTCCTTTTCTATGTACAGTATGCTTCGCCTGTATAGCACGCAAAAAACAATACTTTTCATTATACACTAATCCAAGAATAGAATCCCTACAGTGCAGAAGGAGGCCATTCGGCCACCGAGTCTGTACCAACCACAATCCCACCCAGGCCCTATTCCCACAACCCCACACATTTACCCTGCTAATCCCCCGACACTATGGTCAATTTATTATGGTCAATCAACCTAACCCACACATCTTTGGAACCAAAAGAGAAAATGCTGGAAAATCTCGGCAGGTCTGGCAGCATCTGTAAGGAGAGAAAAGAGCTGACATTTCGAGCCCAGATGACACTTTGTCAAAGCTAAAAAGCATAGAAAGTGGGAGATATTTATACGCAGGGTGAGGGAATGAAAGATGAGTCATAGCCACAGAAACTCCTTTGCTTCCCCTTTCCTTAAATATTACCTCTCTCCCACCCATTCTTCCTCCAACCCCCCCCCCCCCCCCCCGCCCCCCACATCTTCATCTGTCACAGCTTACCCGCTGATTTCAGCTTCTCTGCCATCAGGCCATTCACACCCTTTATTCTCTCAGAGCCATTAGCAGCCTTTTCCCCTGGTTTTTGTGGCTATGACTCATCTTTCAGTCCCTCACCCTGCAGCTTAAATATCTCCCACTTTCTATGCCTTTTAGCTTTGACAAAGGGTCATCTGGACTCGAACCGTCAGCTCTTTTCTCTCCTTACAGATGCTGCCAGACCTGCTGAGATTTTCCAGCATTTTCTCTTTTGGTTTCAGATTCCAGCATCTGCAGTAATTTGCTTTTATCCGCACATTTTTGGACAAGGGACAATAATAAATCGAATCAAATAGGTAACATTGACAAAGTGCTATATATTCCAAGACAAGAAATAGGGAATCATAAATAACATAGTATATAACATATAACTATGTTAAACATATCTCTGTCCCATACTAATTTACTGTTCATTTAAATATTAGCCCTCTCCTGGGAAACTCCCCCTTTAATTGTGAACATTGGGTAAGAGGCTATCCTATTATCCAGATAAATAAATCTGTCAAACTTAGGGAGTTAAAGGTTGTCTATGTCTTTGAGAGAGAAAGAAAAAGATACCTGGGCCTAGTCCTGCTCCTAATTCTGGTGTCCGTCTGTAACGTTTTCAGAGTCTGCAGTCTCCCAGGATTCACTTCCTTTCCCTTCAGTTGCTGCAAGTTCCCAATTTCCCCCAGAATGAGAAAAGAAATGGAAAGGGGGAAACATTGATTTCCTCCCAGATGTTGTCCAGAGGAGGGAGTTTCACTCTGAAGCTCATTGGCCAACTTCCGCGTTGTGACGTCACAATGGAGCCCAGCCTGAAGCAGCCAATAGGAATCAATCTGCTCCACGGTGACGTCCTGAGGTTCCAGTGCGCAGGCTCGGACGCTGTCTCCTCTCCACCCCCTCCCCCCCCCCCCCCCCGGAAAGAGATCCATTGATGCCCCTCTCCCGAGTTCTGGCCAATCGGGAGCCCTGGCAGACCGGAAGGACTCTTGTACTCCAGCCAATCAGTGGGTGGGCTTTGTGACATAGGAGGTTGAGCTTCACACAGACTGAACCTTCTTCCTGTGACCCACATCTGTGAGTAAAACAGTTTGTGTTGCAGATAAAGAACAGGCAGGGTGTGAGAGGTGTTCAGGAGGGAAGGGAAGAGTTCAGTGAACAGTGAAGCTGTGAGTGGGAGATGGGGAGGGAGTCTGAGCAGCTGGAAAAAGCAGAACAAAAAGGCTGATTGGGAGAATCGACCAGTGAGAGATCCAGAGGCTGTGACTCCTGGAGCTGCCTGTGGAAATGGGCTGTAGGGAAAGAGTCCAGTCCAACCTCCTGTAAAGGGAAAGGAGCTGAACCTATACCTGGGAAATTTAGAGAGTTTTGGGACTCTGTAACTGGAATTAGAGCCAAATATGTGGAGGGGGGAAATGTTTTATTTTATTTTATTTATTATTGTCACATGTATTAACATAGTGAAAAGTATTGTTTCTTGCACATTATCCAGACAAAGCATACCGTTCATAGAGAAGGAAACAAGAGAGTGCAGAATGTAGTGTTACAGTTATAGCTAGGGTGCAGAGAAAGATCAACTTCATGCAAGGTAGGTCCATTCAGAAGTCTGACAGCAGCAGGGACAAAGCTGTTCTTGTGTCGGTTGGTACGTGACCTCAGACTTTTGTATCTTTTTCCCTATGGAAGAAGGTGGAAGAGAGAATGTCCGGGGTGCGTGGGGTTCTTAATTATGCTGGCTGCTTTGCCAAGGCAGCGAGCAGTGTAATCAGAGTCAATGGATGGGAGGCTGGTTTGTGATGCTTGTAAATATTTGTAAACATTTGTAAATCTTTGTGATTTTGTGGAACCTGTTGTTATTGTCTGAACTATTTAAAGTCAAATTTATCCTGTCTGCTCAAGTACCATTGTCTGTGAATGCATGCTTCATTTATGTTGATTTTAGTTTGATTATTGCAGTAAAAGTATGAAATGAATGAAACCTTATTCTTTGGTTTATTCCATTGGGATTGTCTGGGAAATTGTTTATTTGAAGATTATCAGTCTCTATGGAGATCATAACAGAGGTATTTCTAGTTTTGTTATTGTACATGTTAGATGTATTATTTTTGGTGCTGCAGTAAAGTACATTTATTTTTTATTTCTATTCTTGGAATATAGTAATATAGTTGTGTTATATATTTCCAGTCAGTGAGACATTGCAGCACAAAAAGAGTCCATTTGGCAACTCGAGTCCATGTCAACTCTCCATAGAACAACCAGTGGGTCCCATTCCCCCTCTGTATCACTGTCCTACAGGTTTATTTCTTTTGAATGACCAACATCATTTGAAATCATGGGTTCTCTCTGCTTCCACCATCCGCATGTGGGGTGAATTCCAGTTTATGACCACTTGAAGTCCAAACAAACTTTCTACACATATTCCCGACCTCTCTCTAATAACGTAATATAGCACTTTTACACAAATTATAGTCCAGTTCTATATGAATATAAGGGATATATAGGTGAACAGCTTGCCTGAAGATTTTCAGGTCTTTGTGCCCTGGAGTGTGAACCAGCAGCTTCAGCAGAATCGGGAGGGTGAAGATTCGGTGCAGAATGTGTGGGACAGAAATTTACAACTTTTCAGGAATAAAAGAATAGAAAATAGTTTAAATGAATCGAGAATTGTCCATTCTGAATTTATTTTCTATGTGCATGGTGTTGACTTTTGAAAACTTCTTTCACAGGATATTAGAAGGGGAGGATTTGCAGGACAGAAATATCAAAACAAAACATTACGTTCAGATCTGACAGAGTCACTCGATTAATCACAACGTGAATATCATTGGCCTTTGACTCGAGAAGAATTGTTTATTGTTTGGTTTTTTTTCTGTGGAAAAAGATTGAACATTAGTGTGACTGGAAAAGCACTGAGAAGTACAAACCTGAGTGTGTGTTCAGGTTACACAGCCTGAAAAGCATTGCCCCATTTACATTGAGAGGGAGTGTACATCTGTTCTCGGTGAGGACGAGGCTTCAACTGATTGTCAAACCTGGAGGGACAGAAGGCCTCCCGCATCAGGGAGAAACAGTGGAAATGTGGGGACTGTGGAAAAAGATTCAAAGCACCGTGTGAGCTGGAGATTCATCGACGCAGTCACACTGGGGAGAAGCCATTCACCTGCCCTGATTGTGGGAAAGGGTTCTCTCAGTTATCCAACCTGGTGACACATCAGAAAATTCACACTGGGGAGAGGCCATTCACCTGCTCTGAATGTGGGAAGGGTTTCACTGATTCATCCCGTCTTCTGACACACGGACGCATTCACACGGGGGAGAGGCCTTTCACCTGCATTGAGTGTGGGAAGAGGTTCGGGGATTCATCCAGCCTCCGGAGACACAAGCGAGTTCACACTGGGGAGAGGTCATTTGCTTGCTCAGTGTGTGGGAAGGGATTCACTCTTTCATCCAACCTGCGGAGACACCAGCGAATACACACCGGGCAGAGGCCGTACACCTGCTCTGACTGTGGGAAGGGATTCACTCGGTCATCTCACCTGCTGATACATCAGCGAGTCCACACCGGGGAGAGGCCGTTCACCTGCACCGTGTGTGGGAAAGGATTCAGTGCATCATTTACCCTACAGAACCACCAGGCAGTTCACACTGGGGAGAGGTCATTCACCTGCTCCGTGTGTGGGAAGGGATTCACTCAGTTATCAACCTTGCTGCGACACCGGGCAGTTCACACTGGAGAGAGGCCGTTTCCCTGCTCTGTGTGTGGGAAGGGATTTACTAGGTCCACTAGTCTGCTGACACACCAGCGAATTCACTCTGGAGAGAGACCATTCAGTTGCACTGAGTGTGGGAAGGGATTCACTGATTCCTCCAGCCTCTGGAAACACCGGCGAGTTCACACCGGGGAGAGGCCATTCACCTGCTGTGTGTGTGGGAAAGGATTCACTGAGTCATCCAGTCTGCGCGCACACCGTCGAGTTCACACTGGGGAGAAGCCTTTCACCTGCTCTGAATGTGGGAAGGGATTTGCTGATCCTTCCAGCCTGCGGAAACACAAGCAAGTTCACACGGAGGAGAGAGGCTGTTCACCTGCTCGGAGTGTAGGAAAGGATTCACTGAGTCATCCAACCTGCTGAGACATTATGGCAGTCACACCGATTAGAGACCTTTTAAATACTCTGACTGTGGGTGTTAATTGTATAATTTGGGGTTAAATATATACAAGCAGTGGACATTGATTAGATGTTTACATGAGCACATATAGACACTTACTGACAGAGCATGGAATGGTATTAGGAGTTATATACCTGCAATGTTTCACTCTGTGAATAAATCTATACCAAGTAAAGATTGGAACCAGTTTCCTCCTTCACCAGAAAGCGGTCAGGATTATAACGTGGTGACAGAGAATGTTTAAAAATACCTGACGTTTCCAATCTGAATGTTTGAGAAGGAATAATGAAAGCTTTGATAAAAATCAGAAGGGGAAGATGCAAATTATCTTAAAACTACACAATTTGTTCACACTACTTGCCAAAGATTAAAAATCCTGCTTCAAGATGCAGGAGCAGTTGATGAAGAGTATCTGAGACTCATACAAGAGACAAAGTGTACAATGTATAAAAATTATTGGAGGATGCCATCACATCCCAACAGTGAACCTTCCCTTGGCCCTTGGGGCTGGAGCTGTGGCACCAGCTCAGTTTCTGAATGATGAGTTTTGAGACGTGTGTGAAAACATCAACATTCTGGTCAGGAACACGGCAGCTGAAAGTCCTTTCAGTGATGGACTCTGTGAAAGGAATCACTCGGTGATCGATGAAATGCTGCAGAAAATCTCAGCTGATCAGCCAAACTGCAAGTTGATAACTGCACTGGCCTGGACGATTCATGTAAAGAATTCACTTCAGAGATGGTTGGAGAGTATAATCCCTGTTAATTGGTCTGCGGGAAAAATTCCAAATGACCCTCTGTGCTGGGGATAACCCTCCTGATTTAGAAGGGACGACAATTAGTACAATTTTTATTCATTTATCTGATTGTTTCACTGGTGATCGAGCTAAGAAATTATTGCAGATCCTCGATGAGGGGTGTTTTATAATGTAATACTTTGTACAAAATAAAGACCATGTTTTTATTTTTCAAATTGTTTTGAAATATTGTGTGTTATAATTCGGGTCAAGAACATTAACGTTCAGTGAGAAATCCAAACACCCATCACAAGATTCCAGGTTTTTAAACAAAATCAAACTTTACTGAATATAAACAGAATATTAAAAACCAGCTCGATGAATTATATTTTGTAAAGATTTATTCTGTAAACTCAGTTCTGACTCAAAACATGAACTCTGTTTTCACTCTCTACAGATGCTGCCAGACCTGCTGAGGTTTTGCAGCATTTTTCCTTTTTTGTACTTTTTAAACCCTTACTCCTCGACAAGAATGCCCTTATACTTAATATCTTGAATGTACATTCACTTCTGTTCCTGGGACAAATCCCAAAGGTATGTCAAAGCTCCCAGAATTCACTTTAATTCTCCTCAGTATTCCAGCTATTCTCCAGGCTCCAAGATTTCATGAGGATCCTTCTATTAGCTTTCGGCTAAACAACTCTCCAACTTTCCTTTGAGATTTCAAAATTGACTCAAAACATGGACTCCTCAATCCAAGCATGGGCTTCACTGCCTTCTTGCTGGGGGATTTAAACATTGGGAACACCCATGGTTCCTAATGACCTCCTCGGCTTCTGGTCTCACAGCTGGTTCACAGCTCCCGCTCCCACAGCTGGTTCACAGCTCCCGCTCCCACAGCTGGTTCACAGCTCCCGCTCCCACAGCTGGTTCACAGCTCCCGCTCCCACAGCTGGTTCACAGCTCCCGCTCCCACAGCTGGTTCACAGCTCCCGCTCCCACAGCTGGTTCACAGCTCCCGCTCCCACAGCTGGTTCACAGCTCCTGGTCCCACAGCTGGTTCACAGCTCCCGGTCCCACAGCTGGTTCACAGCTCCCACTCCCACAGCTGGTTCACAGCTCTCGGTTCCACAGCTGGTTCACAGCTCCTGGTCCCACAGCTGGTTCACAGCTCCCACTCCCACAGCTGGTTCACAGCTCCCACTCCCACAGCTGGTTCACAGCTCCCACTCCCACAGCTGGTTCACAGCTCCCGCTCCCACAGCTGGTTCACAGCTCCCGCTCCCACAGCTGGTTCACAGCTCCTGGTCCCACAGCTGGTTCACAGCTCCCGGTCCCACAGCTGGTTCACAGCTCCCACTCCCACAGCTGGTTCACAGCTCTCGGTTCCACAGCTGGTTCACAGCTCCTGGTCCCACGGCTGGTTCACAGCTCCCACTCCCACAGCTGGTTCACAGCTCCCACTCCCACAGCTGGTTCACAGCTCCCACTCCCACAGCTGGTTCACAGCTCCCGGTCCCACAGCTGGTTCACAGCTCCTGGTCCCACAGCTGGTTCACAGCTCCCACTCCCACAGCTGTCCAAAAGATGTTTAAATTAATTAGCTTTTAGTTTCAGAACCAAACCTTTTTTCTTGAGGTCTGCGTGAATTCCCCTCTCGAACAAAGACAGGAAAAAAATTGTCAGACCCAATGTCTCCAGCTAAAAGAGCCCAGCTGCCGTGTTACACTTGTTCTTACCCTTCTCGCTTTGACTTCTCAAACCAACATGGGCCACACCTTGTGACTGCAAATTCCCTCAGGGTGTTTTTATCAGATTCTCAACCCAGGTTTTCCAGTTGTTACATTTTTTTAAAAATCCGAAATTAATATTTCTGAAACACATGAATTATTAAACTAGATCTTCACAACATATTCCCTGGAAGAAATGGAAATGTATCACTCTATAATATCCCAATTAGAATATTACAATGTAAAACATACTGTATATCTTAACAACAGCCATGATCTTATTGAATGGCGGAGCAGGCTCGAAGGGCCAAATGGCCAACTCCTGTTCCTAAGTCCACTGTTTTCCTCTGTTGATCTATCTTATAACCTGCAATAGACATAATAATCCCTCCATTGTCCACTTCACATTCACAAGTCCAGCTTGGTAACAGCACACTGCTGGGTTCCATGTCCAGGAATTCAGTCCACTGAAGATGGAAAATATTATTGGTTTCAGTGTTTTCTGAAAGTTTTCTTCTTTCAATAATTATAGTAATTTTTAATAATTATAGTTTCTTCTGCAAGAGGACAGTCCTCATTGCTGTTCAGTTGTGGATTTTCAATTCTGAAAACAGTCTGTTCAGAGTTCACGTTTTGAAATTTATTTTCTTCCATGTTTGTAGTTCCTCCATTGTTTAAATCCAGAGAGAATATTCCAGTCAATTCCACATTGAAATGACTTCTTCTTGCTCTGTTGTAGCTGCAGCTTCATTTTTAATTTCATTTCCCAGAATCAAACATTCTGGATTCTCTTTTGGAGAGAGCAAGTTCAAAATGGCTTCTTTCTGTTCCTTCATTGGACAAAATCTTCTTTAGCCACTTTAAGAATGTTGTTAAAATGCTTTTTATGTTAAGCAAAAAGGTCTGATATTCTTGTTTGGAGCATTTTGGATCTTGGGTTTCAGAAATCGGGGAATTGAGAACAAAAGCAGGGAAGTTATTCTGATAGTTTCTAAAGCTCTGGTGAGGCCACAACAGAATACTGAGCCTAGTTCTGGTCACCACACTTTAGGATGGACTGAGGCCTGTTCTATAGGCCGCATGTGAGTTGTCGTCTCTTTATTACCCTGATCCAGGTTTAATTTTAATCTTGCTTCCTCGGATGAACCAGTCCTGGTTCGATTGTGGGATGGGGGGGCTGGAGTTTGAAACCCTGGGGTTAAAATATCCCGGCTTTGCAATTAGTTACAAACACATTAACCCTTAGGTGGGTGGCAAAGAGTAAATTTAATGTCTGTAATATGAAACTGTCTCAATTTGTTTTAAATCCAAGGTAACAGGGATGGGTGACAGACCGCTGCTCCTAATTGTTGAATAAAATTCACAGAGGCCTTTACAATTCAGTTTTCAGAAGTTCAGAATTTCATTTCGTCCTCTCTGCAGCTTTTCCCCCATTCTGTCTATTTCCTCTCTGCTTTCTCTCTCTCCATCCCTTTCCTTCCTCTATCTGTCTCTTTTTTTTATTCCCTCTCTCTCTCCCTCTTTTTCCCAGGAAATATTTTGTTGGACAATCTCTCAGTAAAATCTGAGAAGGGGGAATCCTGGGGCTCTTGTGCTATTTAATTTAAATATTTTCTGGTATTTTAATATATTTCTCTCTCTTTTAGCCAAGAACTAATATATAGATTTTACTGAGAGATTGTGTAACTGAGAAAGGGGAATCCTGGGCTCTTGTGTATTAAATTTAAACATTTTCTTGTATTTAAATTAATTATATTCAATCTCTTCCCAAGGAATTAATATTTAGTTGGACAATCTCTCAGTGAAATCTTAGAAGGAGGAATCCTGGGCTCTTGTGCTACTTAATTTAAACATTTTCTTGTATTTTAATTAATTATTTTCTCTGTTCCCCAGGGATTTGAATTTTGAAGACTGCAATGTGACTCGAAATCCTTGGACAAGGGGCTTTTCTCCAGAGGAGGATGGATGGACTGAGGCCTGTTCTATAGGCTGCAAGTGAGTTGTTGTCTCTTTATTATCCTGATCCAGGTTTAATTTTAATCTCGCTTTCTTGGACGAACCAGTTCTGGTTCGATTGTGGGATGGGGTGGGGTGGAGTTTAAAACCCTGGGGTTAAAATATCCCGGCTTTGCAATGAGTCACAAACAGGTTAACCCTTTGCTGGGTGGCAAAGAGTAAATTAAATATCTGTAATATGAAGCTGTCTAAAAGTTTGATGCAAATCCAAAATAACAGGGGTGGGAGAGAGTGATTTACCCGAATGTTAAATAAGATTCACAGAGGACATTACAATTCAATTTTCTGAAGTTCAGCCTTTACATTTATCTTCCCCTCTACAGCTTTCTTCCCCATTCTATTTCTCTCTGCTTTTCTCTCTGTCTCTCTCTCTCCAGTATTTTTCCCCTATCTTCAGCTTTCTCTCCCTTCCTGTTTCTTTCCAATCATCTCTCCCTCTCGAGCATTCTTCCATATCTGTCCATCACTCACCAGAATGTCTCTCTCTCTCGAGCGTTCTTCCATATCTGTCCATCACTCTCCAGAATGTCTCTCTCTCTCTCGAGCATTCTTCCATATCTGTCCATCACTCTCCAGAATGTCTCTCTCTCTCTCTGGCTCCATCTTCCTTTGTGTCTCTTTAAACCTTTAATCAACAAAAACTGTGTTATTGTAAACAGGGAGACAGGAATATGGCATCGCTCATTTCAATGCAGAGTACATGAGAGAGAGGGAAAGAAACAGCTATGGACAGAGACAACGCGTGAGAAAGAGAGGGGACAGGGACAAGGATCTAGACAGGAACATCCATCTTTACACTGAGTAAGAGAGACAGGAGCAGAGGGAGAAAAGAGAGGGAGATAGTGAAAGGGAGATGGAGGGAGTTGTAGAAATCAATCCTGGGAGGGCGATTTTAAAAAGTGTCCCGAAGGAATCAGCAGCCCCTTCCCAAACTGAAAGAGGGAGATGAGCAGCTCCTGGAGTCTGAGAGGGAGACAGGGATGGACTGGGGGGTTGTGGATATTTGAATTCAGTTTTAGGAGATTCTGTTCGTAGATTTCTCTCTCTCTGTTCATGCCATTCTGATGTTTCTGAGAGATTGTGTAACTGAGAAGGGGGAATCCTGCGTTTCGGTGAGATTTAATTTAAATGGTTTCTTGTATTTAATTAATTTTCTCTCTCTTTTCCCCAAGAATTCATATCTAGTTAGACAATCTCTCAGTAAAATCTGAGAAGGGGAATCCTGGGCTCTTGCGCTATTTAATTTAAATATTTTCTGGTACTTTAATTATTTTCTCTCCCTTTTCCCCAAGAATTAATATTTAGATTTTACTGAGAGATTGTGTAACTGAGAAGGGGGAATCCTGGCCTCTTGTGCTATTTAATTTACACATTTTCTTGTATTTTAATTAATTATTTTCTCTCTCTCTTCTCCCCAGGAATTTGAATTTTGAAGACTGCAACGGGACTCAGAATCCTTGGACAAGGGGCTTTTCTCCAGAGGAGGATGGATGGACTGAAGCCTGTTCTATAGGCCGCATGTGAGTTGTCGTCTCTTTATTACCCTGATCCAGGTTTAATTTTAATCTCGCTTCCTCGAATGAACCAGTTCTGGTTCGATTGTGGGATGTGTGGGGGGCTGGAGTTTGAAACCCTGGGGTTAAAATATCCCGGCTTTGCAATTAGTCACAAACAGGTTAACCCTTTGGTGGGTGGCAGAGTAAATTATGTATGAAACTGTCTATAAGTTTGCTTTAAATCTAAAATAACAGGGGTCGGAGACAGAGCAATGAACCTAATTGTTGAATAAAATTCACAGAGCCCTTTACAATTCAGTTTACAGATGTTCAGATTTTCATTTCATCCTCTCCACAGCTTTTCCCCCATTCTGTCTATTTCTCTCTGCTTTTCTCTCCATTTCCTTCCTCTATCTACCTCTCTTTATTCTCTCTCTCCCTCTTTTTCCCAGGAATTAATATTTAGTTGGACAATCTCTCAGTAAAACCTGGAAAGGGGCAATCCTGGGATTTTGTGCTGTGTAATTTTCATTCTGGGTGTCCCGGGGGGTTTGATTTCACTGTCTCAGCCCCTCTCTGCCTCTCTCTTTCTCTCTGTATAAACTTTTTCCAAATTACAAAACACTCAACACAGCTGACTGCACCTTGTGGGATCTTGCTGGGGATTTTGTTTTTAAAAGGGTGTTTTCTCAGAGGCAGTTTAAACCTTTCAGGGGACTGTGGGGAAGTCTCCAGACTTGGGACAACACACACACAGGGTTGGGGGCTGGGGGTGGCGGGCGGGGAGGTGGGCAGTCAGGTATACTGGTATTCTGGGAGACTGATATTCCCAACAAGGGCCAGAGGTCTCAGTGCTGAAACATATTAAACTGTTCAAACAGAGGCAGGCAGAAAGCCATGAGGCTTCAGAGCTCCCTGTAGATGCAAAGGTAACTCCCATTGCCAAAAAGTAGCCACATGTGAAGTGGAAACACCTTCCCTCAGCTTGTTACACACTGACCTTTCCACAACCCCAACATGTTTACAAACACTCGCTGCAGTTTCTGCAAACTTTGTATCAAACTGCCTCCCATTCTGCTCAATACTGACCCCCTCTCAACCTGGCACTGAACTAGTGTCTGAATTGAGACAGAGACACACAGACAGAGTTTTTAAAGTTGAAAGTTTTGAAGTTTATATATTAGTGTCACAAGTAAGGCTTACATTAACACTGCAATGAAGTTAGTGAGAAAGACAGAGATAGAGGGAGCATCCAGAGTGGGTTCAGTAACACATTTATTTATCAGATATCTCTCTCTGTGACTCTTTAGCGATGAGATATTCAGCCAGGATGGTTTCACTGACCCTCTTCAGCAGGCAGATATTCCCAAATCCAGCCTAGGTCTCAGACACACACACACACCACTCACACACCTCTGCTCTGTCCAAGGGAATATTTTAATCCAGGAATTTCTATTTTATATTTACAGGGTGAGGGGGGGAGAAACTCAACTCAAAAATCCTGCAGTGTCTCCAAGCTGCTTTTAAATTTCAATTCAAACCCTGGGCCACGTGGGAAGCTGCAGAGATTGGGAAACTTACCAAACCCAGTTTGTGTGTGTGAGTGTCTGCAGCTTTTGTGTCTTTGAACTTGCGAGGGTGCCAGGGAGAGAATGTCACTGTCTTCACCTCTCTCTCTCTGCCTCTCTGTATTAAAAAAATCACCAAATTAAACCACACTCAATAATGCGACCATACACAATTAATTATCAAATATCTGTCTCTCTCGCTTTATCTCTGTCTCTCCCCGTCTCTCTCTCTCCCTGTTCTCTCTCTCCCTGTCTCTTCTCGAGCAGAAACAGATGGAGACAGAGAGGCAGGGAGAGAGAAGAAGGAGCTTAAGGCTCGGAAATCTTGTGGCTTTTGCTACCAAATAAACCTGTTGGACTTTAACCTGGTGTCGTTAAACTTCTTACTGTGTTTACCCCAGTCCAACGCCGGCATCTCCACATCACGACAATCAACCTAACCCACACATCTTTGAAAAGGAAAGCGGATCACCAGGAGGAAACCCACGCAGACAGGGGGAGAACGTGAAAACTCCGCATATACAGTAACCCGAGAAATTGAACCTTAGTCACTGGCGCTGTGAGGCATCAGTTCTAACAACTGTCCCAACGTGTCCTCCTTTCTACTACATTCAATTTTACTGCAGCTCGCTGCGTTCAAAGGGCAGTGTTAGTATCAACCTGTGATTAAATCACGTTGTGGTAATTCTGCTGAACAACATGAATTTATCACCGTTAATGGACCGTGGGTTCCAGCCCCATGTTGAGCGCGATTGTTTTTAAACTTTGCTGCATTTCTGGCTGAACTCCAGCTCGCCATTCCACCAGCAGTCTCACCATTGAAACTGAGTCCTTCTCCATCCCGCGCTGTTAATCTCACCGTTACTGGTTTCTGAGTGAAAACTGCCTCCATTTCACTGGAACAAAGATTTTGCAGCTGGCAACATGTTTGGGATTTTAAATCAGCAAAGACTTGATGTTTCCGATAAAATCAGGCCTTGGAAGTTGGCTAAAAAAAAGTTTAAGTTATAATGAAGGGGAATGAAGGATCTTGTGTCTTATTTTAATCAAGGAGTTGTGAGCTTAGACCATAAGACACAGGAGCAGAAATAGGCCACCAGACCCATCGAGTCTTCTCCACTATTCAATCATGGCTGATATTTTTCTCATCCCCATTCTCCTGCCTTTTCCCCATAACCCCTGATCCCCTTATTAATCAAGAACCTATCTATCTCTGTCTTACAGACACTCAATGAACTGACCTTCACAGCCTTCTGCGGCAAAGAGTTCCAAAGATTCACCACTCTCTGGCTGAAGAAACTCCTCCTCATCTCTGTTTTAAAGGATCATCCCTTTAGCCTGAGGTTGTGCCCTCTAGTTCTAGTTTTTTCCTACTAAGTTTCAATAAGATCTCCCCTCATCCTTCTAAACTCCAATGAGTGCAGGCCCGGAGTCCTCAACCATTCTTCATATGACAACAAGCTCTTCATTCCAGAGATCATTCTTGTGAAGCTCCTCCAGATCCTTTCCAAGACCAGCATACCCTTCCTTAGATGTGAGGCTCAAAACTGCTCACAATACTCCAAATGGGGTCTGACCAGAGCCTTATACAGCCTCAGAAGTACATTGCTGCTCTTGTATTCTAACCCTCTTGACATGAATGCTAACATTGCATCTGCCTTCCAAACTGCCAACTAAACCTGCACGTTAACTTTAAGAGAATCTTGAACAATGACTCCCAAGTCCCTTTGTGCTTCTGATTTCCGAAGCATTTCCCTATTTAGAAAATAGTCTATACCTCCATTCCTCCTACCCAAGTGCATAATCTCACACTTTTCCACATTGTATTCCAGCTGCCACTTTGCCCACTCTCCTAGCCCATCAAAGTCCTTCTGCAGCCCCCCTGCTCCCTCAATACTACCTGTCCCTCTACATATCTTTGTATCATCTGCAAACTTAGCAACAGTGCCTTCAGTTCCATCTTCCAAATCATTAACGTATATTGTGAAACGTTTGTGGTGCTCTGTCGCTTTACGAAGCTATAGCTGCGAGAGAGAATGCTGAGGATTCATTGTTTGAAATTTACGAGCTGTGAGAACCTGTGTGTTTTGTTTGTTTTATGTGGATATTTGTAGATGTGTTTTATCATTGTTTTGGGCTACATTTGTTAAGGTTTATCTTTCTGGTGAATTAACTTTATCTTGAGTCTTTAATTAAAGGCATTTTTGGAAGTTTAGAAACAGAACCACAAGAACGCTTAAGGAATTAATTTCAGTTATTGTTGTAAAGCACATGCTAAGTTTCTCTGTTTGTGTATGGATGATATTTGTGGGTTGAACGCTTCAAGCTTTCAGGTTTTCTGTCTGTGATCTAAACTTGTGGGAATTTTAATCCGGATTCAAACTCACACATGTGAGTATGAGAGAATTTTAATTGTAATGGTTATTTAAAATTTGGGACATGTGAAATAATTCTGACCATTCCTGTGTTCATTGAATCATAGAATCCCTCCAGTACAGAAGGGACCATTTGGACCATCGAGTCTGCACCATCTCTCTAACAGAGCACCTTACCCAGGCCCTCTCCCCTGCCCTGTCCCTGTAATCTCACACATTTACCATGGCTAACCTATCTAACCCACACAGCTTGGGATACTAAGAAGGAATTCAACATTGCAAATCCACCGAACCTGGGCATTTTTGGTCTGTGGGTGGAAACTGGAGCACCCGGAGGAAGCCCACGCAGACACAGGGAGAACATGCAAACTCCACACAGACACTCACCCAAGGCTGGAATTAAATGCCTGGCGCTGTGAGGTAGCAATGCTAACCACTGTGCCACCATGTCACCCTATAGTTGAGGCCAAAACATTGTCTGATTTCAAGGAGATATGAGATATAGCTCTTGGGGCTAAAGGGATATGGGAGGCGGGGGTGGCGGGGAGGGGGGAGGGAAATTAGGAAATTGAATTCGATGATCAGCCATGATGAAGATGAATGGTGGAGCAGGCTCAAAGGGCCGAATGGCCTACTCCTGCTTCTAGTTTCTATGTTTCTCCCCACTGGGCCAGCATTCCACCCAGTGGCACAGTGGTTCGCACTGCTGCCTCAAAAAAGCAAATACAACAATGGCTTTGTCATCTGTGACAATGTGACTGACAGATTGACAACGGAATCAAGGGCATCAGGAGCAAAAGATACCCTGGGAGGTGGAGAAGAATGTGACGGAGATTACGAGCGGGTCCTTGATAGGTTTTCTAAAGAGATTCAGAAAGGAAATAGCGAGTTGGAAAAAGTCCAGAATAAATTAATTTCCAGTTACATTGGAAACCTGTTGCCTCACAGCTGAGTACAAAATATAAAGAGTTGAGGGAACTGGTGGATAAGCTGCAGAATGGAGCTGATTGCTGGCAGGAGAGCACGTCTGACCTGGACAATCAGTTACATTGGGAACAGGGGGCAGATGATAGGGTGAGTGGAGCTCAGAAAAATCTACTGCTGTTCGACCAAACTCTGGAACAAGATATTGATTTACAGTCAGAAAATATCAGATCAAGTGAAGAGTTAGAAAATGCCGTGGGGACTTTGAGAAAGGTAATTCAGCCACAAAGTGACACCTCCCCTGAAGCAGACCACTCCCAATGTTTAGCTAACATCAAACAACCTGAGACACAAATCAGTCACCAGTGAGCAGATGTAGTTGTTTTCTCCAAACAAAGAATCACTGAAAGCACTCCTCCCTCTCCTCTGCCTCTCCTGTGTGATAAGGGAATGCAGGTGTGTGAGGTTAGCCATGACCTCTGCACCGTCATGATCCACAACGCTTACTCAAAGTTGGTTTGCTCACTTGAAGGAATACCATACATTTGAGTCATAATTGTTGAAGCAGGGTGTTGTTTGAAAGCATCACAGATTCGAAGAATTAGTTTGGAAAGGGAATAAAAATTAATTTAATTTGAACAGCCGTGAGTTTCTGTTTGAAATAAATTCAGACTGTACTAAAATGTGAAAGGAATGTATTTGGGTTTGAAATTAAGTTGTTCAAGGTTAGAATTGTGAAGGCCAATTTGCTCCCAAAACACAAAGATAAGGCTGCAGTTTGGCAGCAAACCAGTTCCAACTTTCCAAAACATTTGAGTTAAAATTGTTGAGATTCGGTTAACAACATATTTCACAAAGTATTTCTTTCAACTTTGATTAAGTGGAAAATATTGAAAATTGAAATTGGTGTTCAAAAAAGGATAGATAAAAGAGATGAAATTTGAACAAAATTGAAGAAAATAACATGAGAGAAGTTTTTTAAATTATATAAATTGACACAATTGCCAAGTTTCCTCTGCCCACTCCCCGCCTCTCTCGGTTCCACAGAGAAGTTAACCCTTTCAGCAGACAGCTGATTTTTATAAATCTCCACACAGCCTTTGTTTTTTAATGTAACCTGTGATTGGACATATTTACTCACTGGGATCTTGGCCAGAGCCAGATGGATTGTTTGTGTTTTTTAAACAGGTGATGATGGTTTCCAGCTCTGAGTGAAGTCAACAGTTTTGAGAATTAAAGCAGAGAATAAAAGACTTTACTTTTCAGAAAGCCAACAAGCCTGCTTTTGAGATTGGAATTGATAAATATCTGACATGAGTTGCTATTTCAAGCATTTAAAATGGAAATTACCTGGTGTTTAAGGGAAAGAACAAAGTTGATAATGCCTGGAATCAAACAGAAATGTTTGGTTTCTGTTAAAAGATATTATGAGAATATTTAATGATTTATTTAACTCTAAAGATTCTCGAGAACTCCTGAAAGTGTAGTTTAAAGGAATCCATACATTTGGGTGTTTATGAAGATTTGAGTGAAAGGGAAGTCTCGATGAGATGAATGAGGTGACAGTTTTCTCTTGGAGATACTTGTTTCTTTGTCTATGAATTATTTGAGAGAACTGAATTTGATAATCTGGCCTCCATCTGAGACATTGGGACTGTACAGGAGGAAACAAGCAAAGACATACACCTGACTTTGGATTTTCTTCTGAAGATTCTGACAGAATTATTGAATGGTGCATCCTTTGTAAGACAGTGGCATCCAGGATGATGAAACTATTTGGTAAAATGCACAGCACAATCCCAAAAGACCTGATGGACCTTCCACAAATGCAAAACAATGATTTGTGGGAGAGGGCAGAGAGATGCCAACAAGCAGGACAAAAGAACACACTCTGGTTTAAAAGAAAATGAGTGACAACATTTAACAGGGAGGGAAATGAGTGAAGATGGCTTATGAAGGTGAGATTCCAACAGAGAATTAAAGAAGGAATTGGAACACCGATGTGAGATTGCAGAAGTGGTTTGTAAATTGGGAATTAACTAACATCCGAGAGTACACGGTGCAGCTGCACTGAAAAATGAAGGGCAGTCCAGTGTCACAGTGGTTAGCACTACTCCCTTACAGCGCCAAGGACCCGGATTCAATTCCAGCCTCGGATGACTGCCTGGATAGAGTTTGCACATTCTCCTTGTGTCTGTGTGGGTTTCCGTTAGGTGCTCCGGTTTCTTGCCTTCATCCAAAGATGTGCGGGTTAGGTTGATTGGCCATAGTAAATTGTGCCTTATTGCCAGCTGGACTAGCAGAGTAAATAAGTGGGGTTATGGGGATATGGCCTGGATGGGATTGTGGTCTGTGCAGACTCGATGGGCCACCTTCTGCGTTGTCATGATTCTATGATTAAATGGGACTTTCTCAGCTACTTGACTAAATGACATGAAATGGTTAATATGGTCTGAAGAGTAAGAAATCACTTTGAAATGATAAAGGCACTGACACATACTCCATACTGAAACTGACTGTAAGAACAAATTAAATGGAATTTTTGATTAGGTCAAATGAAGGGGAGGGAGAAATAATACATAATCAGAATTAATTACAAGATGGATACAGGTGAAGGGACAGCTTGAGAATTTTTTTAAGTCTATGCAATTTGTATAGGAATTATGTGTTATGACTGCTTTTATATCCAATTATACCGCTTCAATTATATCTAAAAATTAGTTATGAGAAGAAGATTGTAAAGGGAAAGGAAGTTGGCTACCTTGGACAAGGCCAATGAACAAAAGGGGGGAAATGTCAGAGTGAATTAGGGTAACAGAGTGAGTGGAGGGTAACAAAGTTTGCAGACGACACAAAGATAAGTGGAAAAGTGAATCGTGTGGAGGGCGTAGAAGGTCTGCAGAGAGATTTGGACAGGCTGAGTGAGTGGGCGAGGATCTGGCAGATGGAGTATAACGTTAACAAATGCGAGCTTATTCACTTTGGAAGAAATAATAGCAAATTGGATTATTATCTAAATGGAAAGAAATTACAACATGCTGCTGTGCAGAGGGACCTGGGGGTCCTTGTGAATGAGACGCAAAAACCCAATCTGCAGGTGCAACAGGTGATCAAGAAGGCAAATGGGATGTTGGCCTATATCGCAAGGGGGATAGAATATAAAAACAGAGATGTCTTGCTGCATCTGTACAGGGCATTGGTGAGGCCGCAGCTGGAATACTGTGTGCAGTATTGGTCCCCTTATTTGCGGAAGGATATTTTGGCCTTGGAGGGAGTGCAGAGAAGGTTCACCAGGTTGATACCGGAGATGAGGGGTGTTGATTATCAGGAGAGACCGAGCAGATTGGGTTTGTACTCGTTGGAATTTAGAAGGCTGAGGGGGGATCTTATAGAGACCTATAAGATAATGAAGGGGCTGGATAGGGTAGAGGTGGAGAGATTCTTTCCACTTAGAAAGGAAACTGGAACTAGAGGGCACAGCCTCAAAATAAAGGGGGGTCGGTTTAGGACAGAGTTGAGGAGGAACTTCTTCTCTCAGAGGGTGGTGAATCTCTGGAATTCTCTGCCCATTGAAGTGGTGGAGGCTACCTTGTTGAATATGTTTAAATCACGGATAGATGGATTCCTGATCGGTAAGGGAATTAGGGGTTATGGGGATCAGGCGGGTAAGTGGAACTGATCCACTTCAGATCAGCCATGATCTTATTGAATGGCGGGGCAGGCTCGAGGGGCTAGATGGCCTACTCCTCCTCCTATTTCTTATGTTCTTATGATTTAGTAAAAGGGGTGATAGATGTAACACCCCTGCATTAGAGTAAAATCACATGTTTGTCAAATGTTCTACATCAAGGTTCTAATATCAGCAAGGTTGTTTACTTGTTTGAGGAACAAACAGTTTCTAGATTACAGACAAACCTTGGGTGAAGTTTTAATAATAAACCTATATAGGCAAGATAGGAATTTTAGACCAATGTTTTGTATTCTGACTAACAGTACAACATTGATATCTGTATTGCAGCTGAGAGCTGTGTTAGAATGAGTGAACTTGGGCTTTGCAGGTTGGACTCTGGTTGTGGAGGTACTGAATGCCCCTGGGGCAGGATTTTGGGAAATCGCCTTTGGATCAGGAACCTGAGGAAAATTCATATTTCTACAGGGGTGGCCACCCATTTGAAGTGATAAAAGTCGCTTGTGTACTTCATAGAAACATAGAAAAACTACAGCACAAACAGGCCCTTCGGCCCACAAGTTGTGCCGAACACATCCCTACCTTCTGGACCTACCTATAACCCTCCATCTATTAAGCTCCATGTACTCATCCAGGAGTCTCTTAAAAGACTCTATTGAGTTCGCCTCCACCACCACTGACGGCAGCCGATTCCACTCGCCCACCACCCTCTGTGTGAAAAACTTACCCCTAACATCTCCCCTGTACCTACCCCCCAGCACCTTAAACCTGTGTCCTCTCGTAGCAGACATTTCCACCCTGGGAAAAAACCTCTGAGAGTCCACCCGATCTATGCCTCTCAACATCTTATACACCTCTATTAGGTCTCCTCTCATCCTTCGTCTCTCCAAGGAGAAAAGACCGAGCTCCCTCAGCCTATCCTCATAAGGCATGCCACTCAATCCAGGCAACATCCTTGTAAATCTCCTCTGCACCCTTTCAATCTTTTCCACATCCTTCCTATAGTGAGGCGACCAGAACTGAGCACAGTACTCCAATTGGGGTCTGACGAGGGTCTTATATAGCTGCATCATTATCCCCGGACTCCTAAACTCAATCCCTTGATTGATAAAGGCGAGCACACCATACATCTTCTTAACCACCTCCTCCACCTGCGGGGCCGATTTTAGAATCCTCTGGACCCGGACCCCAAGGTCCTTCTGATCCTCTACCGTGCGAAGAGTCTTTCCCTTTATTTTGTACTCCTTCATCATTGTACCTTTTTAAAAAATACATTTCAACTCATTTGCTATTTCAGAGGCTTTTCTTGATGGTTAAGTCCCTTTCAAATTAAAGCATTTAGAGCGTCAATATGGAACTGAGTTACCATGCTGTTGTAACCAAATCAAATTAAGTTTAAATATTAATAGTATATCCCTTTAAAACTGACAGAAGAGCTCTATTAAAGTTCAAAAAAGATTCACAAGGATGTTAGCAGAGCTGTGTGTGTTTAAGTCACAGGATTGATTGAACAGGCTGGGGATAATTTCTCCAGGAAAGAGAAGGCTGAAGACTGACCTGATAGGGACTTTAATGGGTGTGATAGGGTTGATATCATCAAGTCATCACTGTGATTACAGGATAGAAATCCGGAACTGATAAATCTAGTTCTCACAGAAAATCCTTCTTCATCTCAAATTATAAATCTCTGTCCCCACACACTCCCTCCTTCCTAAAGTAACATTTATTTATTAGTCAAAAGCAAGGTTTACATTGAACTGCAATGAAGTTACTGTGAAATTCCCCGAGTCGCCACATTCCAGCGCCTGTTGGGGTCAATGCACCCTAACCAGCATGTCTTTCAGACTGTGGGAGGAAAGCGGAGCCCCGGGGGAAATCCACACAGACCTATTGATTGTAACATTAAGTCATCCTACTATGCTACTCTTGCCTTTTCTCCAATTTTCCTCCCCTGAAGGTGCTGACTCTCGACTTCAGTCTCATACTCACCGATTGCCCTCCCCAATATGTCACCCAGTTCTCTAAATCATTCCACCTAAAGTTAACAACCTGTTTTGCGATAAGGTGACGTTCCAATCCAATCCAGTGATACCCCATGTGTACTTTGTAAAAGGGCGGGGTCACTGCGCCCCATTTTCCATTCCAGTCCCAGGGTTTTGGAGACTGCGGTCCGGATGCGTAATGGCGGCTGCACCTCCCACACTCCATCGCGCTGCAGAAAACGCTCTACCCGTTGCGCCGAGGGCGGCCCGGGACTGCGCATGTCCAAGGGAGAGGCAACATCTTTGTTGATTTAAAATCCCAAACACGTTACACCCAAACACCGGCAAAATCTTTGTTCTTTATCTGGGGATAAAATTCTCAGTTATTCCAAATTCCTCCAGGCTATGCTTAATATTTCCGCATTTAACTTATTCCCAGAAATCCTCAATTATAAACTAAAATAGACACATGAGTTTCCGGGCAGTCACAGGAATATGGTCAAGATAGTCCAGTCCCACAATGCCTCACATTCAATCTGCAGTCCTTCAATTATAACACAATATGTGGCTGTATGTAGCTGCCTTGGCCATGGTCAACCCCAAGGGTGCCTTCTTGAACTGCTGCAATGCCTGAGGTGTACGTACACCCACAGTGCTGTTGGAAGGGACTTCCAGTTCCTGAGAGAGACAAGAGATGAAATTGCTGGGCCTCTAACAGAAATCTTTGTTTCTTCATTGGACACAGGTGAGGTCCCAGAGGATTGGAGAATAGCAAATGTGGTCCCGTTATTTAAGAAGGGTAGCAAGGATAACCCGGGTAATCATAGGCCAGTGAGCTTGACGTCCGTGGTAGGGAAATTGTTGGAGAAGATTCTTAGAGATAGGATCTGTACACATTTAGAACTGAATAATCTCATTAGCAATAGACAACATGGTTTTGTGCGAGGGAGGTCATGCCTCACAAATTTGGTTGAGTTTTTTGAGGCGGTGACAAAAATGACTGACGAGGGAAGGGCCGTGGATGTTGTCTACATGGATTTTAGTAAAGCATTTGACAAGGTCCCTCATGGCAGGCTGGTGCAAAAGGTTAAATCTCACGGGATCAAAGGTGAGCTCGCTAGATGGGTACAGAACTGGTTTGGCCATAGAAGACAGAGGGTAGCAGCGGAGGGGTCTTTTTCTGATTGGAGGTCTGTGACTAGTGGTGTTCCGCAGGGCTCTGTATTGGGACCTCTGCTGTTTGTGATATATATAAATGATTTGGAAGAAGATGTAGCAAGTCTGATTAGTAAGTTTGCGGACGACACAATGATTGCTGGAGTTGTGGATTGTGATGAACATTGTCAGAGAATACAGCAGGACATAGATAGGCTGGAAAATTGGGCGGAGAAATGGCAGATGGGACTTAATCCAGATAAATGCGAAGTGATGCATTTTGGTAGATCTAATGCAGGGGGGAGCTATACAATAAATGGCAGAACCATCAGGAGTATAGACACGCAGAAGGATCTGGATGTGCAAGTCCACAGAACCTTAAAGGTGGCAACACAGGTGGAAAGGGTAGTGAAGAAGGCATATGGCATGCTTGCTTTTATTGGACGGGGCATAGAGTATAAAAGTTGGGGTCTGATGGTGCAGATGTATAGAACGTTGGTTCGGCCACATTTGGAATACTGCGTCCAGTTCTGGTCGCCACACTACCAGAAGGACATGGAGGCTTTGGAGAGAGTGCAGAAAAGGTTTACCAGGATGTTGCCTGGTATGGAGGGTATTAGCTATGAGGAGAGATTGAGTAAACTAGGGTTGTTCTCCCTGGAAAAACAGAGGTGGAGGGGCGGCCTAATAGAAGTTTATAAAATTATGAAGGGCATAGATAGGGTGAACAGTTGGAAGCTTTTTCCCAGGTCAGAAACGACAAACACAAGGGGTCACAAGTTCAAGGTAAGGGGGGGCAAGGTTCAATACAGATATGCAGGGGACGTATTTTAATGATAACCATATGAACAGACTGGGAATAGAGGGATACAAACGGATGGTCTCGTTAGGAACACATGATCGGTGCAGGCTTGGAGGGCCGAAGGGCCTGTTCCTGTGCTGTACTGTTCTTTGTTCTTTAAAATAGACACATGAGTTTCCGGGCAGTCACAGGAATATGGTCAAGATAGTCCAGTCCCACAATGCCTCACATTCAATCTGCAGTCCTTCAATTATAACAGAATATGTGGCTGTATGTAGCTGCCTTGGCCATGGTCAACCCCAACCCCAAGGGTGCCTTCTTGAACTGCTGCAATGCCTGAGGTGTACGTACACCCACAGTGCTGTTAGGAAGGGACTTCCAGCTACACATTCCAGACTTTCCCTAGACTGTAGATGGATACCAGATTGATATATTCCATTCAACCACACCCAAGGTGAGTTATTCAAATTCCTTTATTGTCCAGGACAATATATTCACAATATCTTTAAAACAGAAATTAAACATTCCCATTTGATTTCAGGTATTAACATATTCTGTTAGATTGTTCTTTATTGTCAATGTCAGGCTGGCGTTGTTTTCCTTGGAGCAAAGGAGGTTGAGGGGAGATTTGATAGAGGTGGACAAGGTTCTGACAGGTTTAGATAAGGTGGACAAAGAAAAGCTGTTCCCATTAGCTGATGGGACAAGGACGAGGGGGGACACAGATTTCTTGTTTTGGGTCAGAGATGCAAGGGAGGGGGAGTGGGAGGGAGGGGGAGTGGGGGACGGGGGGGGGGGGGGGGGGGGGGCGGTGGAGATGTGAGGAAGAATATTCTGATGCAGTGAATGGTGATGACCTGGAACTCGCTGCCTACGAGGGTGGAGGAAGTAGCGACAATAAACAATTAAAAAGGAAATTGGATGGACATTTGGGATGTTCCAAACAGAATGAAGAACAAAGAAAATTACAGCACAGGAACAAGCCCTTTGGCCCTCCAAGCCTGTAGCAACCATGCTGCCCGTCTGAACTAAAACCTCCTACCTTTCCGGGGACCATATCCCTCTGTTCCTATGCTATTCATATATTTGTCAAGACACATCTTAAAAGTCACTGCCGTATCTGCTTCCACTACCTTCCCCGGCAACGGGTTCCAGGCACCCACCACGCTCTGTGTAAAAAACCTGCCTTGTACATCTCCTTTAAACCTTGCCCCTCGCACCTTAAACCTATGCCTCTAGTAATTGACTCTTCCACCCTGGGAAAAAGCGTCTGATTATCCACTCTGTCCATGTCCCTCATAATCTTGTAGACTTCTATCAGGTCGCCCCCCTCAACCTCCGTCGTTCCAGTGAGAACAAACCAAGTTTCTCCAACCTCTCCTCATAGCTAATGCCCTCGATACCAGGCAACATCCTGGTAAATATTTTCCGTACCCTCTCCAAAGCCCCCACTTCCTTCTGGTAGTGTGGTGACCAGAAATGAACACTGGATTCCAAGTGCGGTCTAACTCAGGTTCTATAAAGCTGCAACATGACTTACCAATTTTTAAACTCAATGCCCCGGCCGAAGAAGGCAAGCATGCCGTATGCCTTCTTGATTATCTTCTCCACCTCATTGCCACTTTCAATAACCTGTGCACCTGTACACCCAGATCCCTCTGCCTATGAATGCTCTGAAGGGTTCTCCATTTACTGTATATTTCCCATCTGTATTAGACCTTCCAAAATGCATTACCTCACATTTGTCCGGATTAAACTTCATCTGCCATCTCTCTGCCCAAGTCTCCAACTGATCTATATCCTGCTGTATCCTCTGCCAGTCCCCATCGCTATCCGCAATTCCACCAACCTTTGTGTCGTCCACAAACTTACCAATCAAACCAGTTACATTTTCCTCCAAATCATTTATATATATTACAAACAGCAAAAGTCCCAGCACTGATCTCTAAGGAATGTCACTTGTCACAGCCCTCCATTCAGAAATGTACCTTTGCACTGCCAACCTCTGTTTTCTTCTGACTAAATATCTCTAAACTTCCTAACACCCTGTCACTCTGTGATCCTTGTGACATTTGAAACCAGGTATTCACAAAAAGGTTCAAAGAGCATCAGCCCACTGGAGGCTGAGATCAGCCAGTCCAGCAGAAAGAAACCCTCTGACCCTCCCCACCGACCAACTGTGAGAATGAACAAAATGCAGTCCTGGATGCAACTGAGAGCAGGAACAATAACAGCAGAATCCAACCCCTGTCATCACTCGTGAACTCGCTGGTGTCTCAGCAGCCGGGATGAAACGCTGAAACCCTTCTCACACTGAGAGCAGGTGAATGGTCTCTCCCCAGTGTGAACTGGCTGATGTGTCCGCAGGGTGGATGACCGAGTGAAGCCCTTCCCACACTGAGAGCAGGTGAATGGTTTCTCCCCAGTGTGAATTCGCTGGTGTGTCCGCAGGTCGGGTAACCGAGTGAATCCCTTCCCACACTGAGAGCAGGTGAACGGACTCTCCCCAGTGTGAACTTGCTGGTGTGTCTGCAGGCTGGATAACTGAGTGAATCCCTTCCCACACTGAGAGCAGGTGAATGGCCTCTCCCCAGTGTGAACTCGCTGGTGTGTCTGCAGGTGGGATGACTGAATGAATCCCTTCCCACATTGAGAGCAGGTGAATGGTCTCTCCCCAGTGTGAACTCGTTGGTGTGTCCGTAAGCTGGAGAACTGATTAAATCCCTTCTCACACTGAGAGCAGATGAACAGCCTCTCCCCAGTGTGGCTGCGCCGATGAGCTTCCAGCAGACATGGGGCTCTGTATCCCTTCCCACAGTCCCCACATTTCCATGGTTTCTCCATGGTGCAGGTTTCCTTGCCTCACTCTTGGGTGGACAATCAGTTGAAACTTCGTCCACACACAGGACAAGATTACAGTCTCTACCCGCTGTGAATGGTGTGATATTTATTCAGACTGTGTAACTGGTTAAAGCTCTTTAGTCAGTGCATTGGAACACTCTCACTCAAGTGTGGCAGTGTGTTGATGCTTTTTCACTCACACTGACATTTCAAATCTTTTCAAATCGACAGACTGGACAATCATTTCTCCTTCTGGATTCAAAGTCCGATGATATTGAGGTCCCAAGGAACACGATTCTGTCACGCCTAGACGTGACGTTTGAGATTTCAGTCTGTGATTCCTCTTTCAATATCCTGAAAATGAGTTTCCAAAAGTCATCAGTGTCAGTACAGGATAGAAATTCAGAACAATTTCTATGGAACATTCTTTCCTCTCTCATTCCCCAAAAGCTGTAAATCTCCATCCCACACACTCTCTCCCCATTCTCAGCAGGTCTGGCAGCACCTGGATGGAGAGAAAAGAACTGATGTTTCAGAGCTTTGACAAAGGGTCATTTAGACAAGAAACATCAGCTCTTTTCTCTCCTTACAGATGCTGCCAGACCTGCTGAGATTTTCCAGCATTTTCTCCCTTGGCTTCAGACGCCAGCATCCGCAGTAATTTGCTTTTATAAGGCTGCAGATACCTCCTCCCAAGTAACGAGCGTGTGCCCAAGACATCACCACTTGTTTCCCTTATTTCTTTAGCCCCCATGGTGCTCTCTGCAGTAAACACAGAGGAGAAGTATTCATTAAAAATCTCACCCATCTCCTGTAGCTCCACACACAGATGGCCATACTGATTTTTAAGGGGATCTATTCTCTCTCTAGCCACCGTCTTACTCTTAATATAGCTATAGAACCTCTTGGAATTTTCTTTAATCTTACCTGCCAGATCCATATCAGACCCTCTTTTTGTCCTCCTGATTTCCCTCTTCAGTATTTTCTTACACTTTTTATAGTCAGAGTGATTCACTTGTCCCCGATTGCCTAAACCCAATGTATGCTTCCTTCTTTTACCTGACCAGAGCCTCAATGTCCCTTGTCTGCCAGAGATCCTTAAATTTACCATTCTTTCCCTGCATCTTAACAGGAATATACTGCCCCTGGACTCTTGATATCACACTTTTAAAACCTCCCATTTGCCAGTCATTCCTTTCCCTTCAAACAAACTCACCTAATCGATATCTGCTCGATCCTGCCTAATGCCCACAAAAGTGGCCCTGCTCCTGTTTAGGGCCTTGACCTGTGGACCTGTCCTATCTTTTTCCTGAACTATTTTGAAACTATTGGTGCTCCCAATAGTGCTCCCTGACTGACACTTCAGTCACTTGCTCCACCTCATTTCTTAACTGTCTAATAGAAAGTGAGTCCAGGAATTGATAATGAAAAATAAGGAGCTGGGAGATGAATTGAACAAGTATTTTGCTTCGGTGTTTACAATAGAGGATACAGTTAAAACTCAGAGACAGCTGGAAATCAGAAAACAGAAGTGTGGGATGAACTCTGAAAAAGCACAATTCCCAGGGAAGTGGTGCTCAGCAAACTGTTGGAGCTGTGGGCTGATGAGTCCTCGGGTCCTGCTGGGCTTCATTCTCGGGTCTTAACAGAGTGAGATAGTTGATGTGTTGTTCAATTTTCTAAAATTCCCCATCGGGAATTGGATAAAGGGAAACCGGTGGATGTGCTGTACTCAGATTTCCAGAAGACATTTGATGAGGTGCCACATGAAAGGTTATTGCAGCAAATAAAAGTTCATGCTGTGGGGATAACATATTGGCGTGGATAGAAGATTGGCTAACAGCAAACAGTGGGCAGAAATGGATCATTTTCTGGTTCGAGAGAGCGAGAAACCTGGACCAACCTTTCCAGAGTCTGCACCCTCCCTGGATTCACTTCCTTTCTCTTCAGTTGCTGCAAGTCCCCAATTTCCCCCAGAATGAGAAAAGAAATGGAAAGGGGGTTGAAGAGAAAGTGTTTTACTCACAGATGTTTGGGTCTTCCGAGATTGCATCTACCTGGGCCACACCTTTCAAGGCACAGGAATCCCAGCGAGAGCAGCATTCAACAAGCCCCAGCCGAAACAAAAAGTTCTTGCACAAGTCACGAACCCAAGCACTTGAAACAGAAACTTCACGCCGACCAAGGCGTTCCTCCCAGCGGCCACATTTCCAAAAGCTCACCGCAAGGCGCGCATTAAGCCCGCCTTGAACTCCTTATCCTCTGCCCGCCCCCTGCCTGGAGCACACTATACTGGCCAACACGCAAAGCGAACGGCCAATATGGTGGACTGGCTGGACAATCCAATCTTTCCCACTCACAGATGTTTGAGACAGGAGGAAGTTTGAGTCTGTCTGAAGATCAATCTTCATTCACACAAAGCCCACGCTCTGATTGGCTGGAAGACCAGAGTCCTTCCGGTCCTCCAACTCTTCCCATTGGTCAACACCTCAACATGAAGATCAGAGGGTGGGTTCTCCCCCGCACATGCGCAGCTTCCCCTCTCCCTCGCACATGTGTAGTCCTGGGCCGGGGGGAGGGGGAGCTCACTGAGCGGCTTCTCGCTCTTGCCGGAGCCGTCAGCCGGTTGCCTGGAAACCTTGGTTCAAGGAGGTGTAGGGGGAGGGGAACAATGGGTGGGGGCGGGGCTCGTGGGTCCGCGCGCCCGGACCTGCGCACTGGAACCCAGAGACGTCAACGCGGAGCAGAGTGATTCCTAATGGCTGATTCAGGCAGGGCTCTATTGTGACGTCACAATGCGGAAGTTGTCCAATGAGCTTCCGAGTGAAACTCCCTCCTCTGTTCAACATCTGGGAGGAAATCAATGTTTCCCCCTTTCCATTTCTTTCCTCATTCTGGGGGAAGTTGGGGACTTGCAGCAACTGAAGGAAATGAAGTGAATTCGGTCTGTATATTCCACACATTTTTACTCCAGTAATGTAGACATTTATCTGTCTGGCAGCCTGCATGGAAATTTTCAGCTCTCTGCATCCAGGGCAAGAAGCAGTGAGCATGGATCTGTCAATCACACATGAGGATGGCCTCAACCGGGATCTTGGGTTCATGTCACACTATCTGTAACCCCCACGACTTGCCTGGGCTTGCAAAATCTCACTAACTGTCCTGGCTGGACACAATACACATCTCTTTAACCTGTGCTTAACCCTCTCTCCACTCTCATTGTCTGTGCCTTTAAGACTTGATTACGTTTAAAGACTCGTATTCCAACCATTATCTTGTAAATTGAGTTTGTGTCTTTATATGCCCTGTTTGTGAACAGAACTCCCACTCACCTGATGAAGGGGCAGCGCTCTGAAAGCTTGTGGCTTGTGCTACCAAATAAACCTGTTGGATTTAAACCTGGTGTTGTGAGATTACTTACTGTGCTTACCCCAGTCCAACGCCGGCACATCTTTGGACTGTGGAAGGAAAACCGGAACATCCGGAAGAAACCCACACAGACACGGGGAGAATGTAGAAACTCTGCACAGACAGTGACCCGAGGCTGGAATTGAACCCGGGTCCCTGGCGCTGTTAGGCAGCTGCACTAACCACTGTGCCACCGGGACACATGTCAGTGCCATCGCCCGACTCCAGCCCAGTCTCAGCTCATCTGGAACCCTCACCCATTCCATTGTGACCTCACACCCTCACCCATTCCATTGTGACGTCACACCCTCACCCATTCCATTGTGACGTCACACCCTCACCCATTCCATTGTGACGTCAGGGCTTCACTCTCCGATCACAATCCCTGCCGGCCTCCCACATGCAGCCTCAATGGCGGCAGTCAGCCCGGGTCTAACACTACAAGCTGCCGCTCCATTTGGTACAAAGGGGGGGACCGGGAAGTTCATTTCCGGGGATTGGGTTTGAACAACATGTTTACAAAGCCTCTCCACCCACCCGCCACATTTATCATTCCCCGCGCGCCCCATCTACCTCGTATTGCTCTCGCTTCCAAACTAAAACCGGCCGTCCGTCGCCATTACCCGCACTGATGTGGAGATGCCGGCTTTGGACTGGGGTAAACACAGCAACAAGTCAAACAACACCAGGTGAAAGTCCAACAGGTTTATCTGGTTCACCCGCACTGCGCATGCTTCAGGTCCCGCCTCTCATTCACTCTGATTGGTTGGAGGACCAGCCGCTCCCGCTCGGTCCTCCAGTACCGCCCCCTCTTCCTATTGGTCCGGCGCTGCCGTCAATCGTTGCCCGGGCATTGTGATGTGGAGCATGCGCAGTGTCATTGCTGTCCTTGGCGCTTGTTTGTCCCGGAGAAGCGGAGTCAGCGTTAGGCGGTGGCTGGGAGGATTTGGAAACACTTTGTGGATCCGCAAACCCTTCAGAATCATTGTCAGCTCCCTGGTTTGCAGCTGCGGGGCTTCTCCCTCCCTCCCTCCCGGGAACAGGCCCAGGTTAACGGCCCCATCCTGGCTCAGCCACTGGAGGATGGTTCACATCAGAGGATGGGGGAGGGGGACAATAAATAAGAGGTTACACTTTGGCCTCAAATCAATGAGGACTCTGATCTCTGGGAAGGAAGGAAACCCTGGGAGGTGGGCGGGGAGGATTCACAAACACCCGCTTGAGGCCCCAACACCCCCAATAAGACCCATTGGTTTTATTGTCAGTCTGCAGACAGGAGCTGGAGAACTGAACCCAATAAGAGTTTTAACAATACCAGGTTAAAGTCCAACAGGTTTATTTGGTAGCAAACACCATTAGCTACCATTAGGTGTTTGCTACCAAATAAACCTGTTGGACTTTAACCTGGTGTTGTTAAAACTCTTACTGTGTTCACCCCAGTCCAACGCCGGCATCTCCACATCAGAACTGAACCCAGACAGAGGAGAGGGAGGGAGAAAACTGGGAGTGGAGAAAAGAAATGGTGAGATGGGTTTGGATTTCAGCCCAGGGAGGAGGGAGAGTTTGTGGGACAGGAATTTATTGATTTGGGGCAACAAGAGAGGAAGAAATGTTCCAGAGAATTAGAATTGCCTGTTCAAAATTTCTATCCTGGACTGACAGTGATTAATTTTGTAAACTCCTTTTACAGGTGAGGTGAAGAAACATCACATCAAAATCAGACAGAGTCTCGATTCACTCGGGCTTAAATATCCTCAGACTTTGAATGTGGAAGGAGAAATGTTTGTCTTCTGTCTGGAGGAGAAGATTTCAAACATCAGTGCGACTGAAAAAGCACCAAGATACCCACACACCCGAGTGAGAGTGTTTCAGTGAGTTGACTGTGGAAAGAGCTTTATCCAGTTACGCAGCCTTAAAAAACATCACAGCATTCACAGCGAGGAGAAACTGTACACGTATTGTGTGTGGATGAGGCTTCAACTGATCGTTTAACCTGGAGAAACATAAGGACACCAGCACCATGGAGAAACCGTGGAAATGTGGGGACTGTGGGAAAGGATTCAGTTACCCTTCCCTGCTGGAAAACCATCGGCGCAGTCACACTGGTGAGAGACCGTTCACCTGTTCTGTCTGTGGGGAGGGATTCATTCAGTCATCTGGCCTTTGGTCTCACCAGAGAATTCACACTGAGGAAAAGCCATTCACCTGCACCTCCTGTGGGAAGAGGTTCAGGCATTCTTCAGCACTCACTGTGCACCAACGCACTCACACCGGGGAGAGACCATTCATCTGCTCCGTGTGTGGGAAGGGATTCACTCAGTCATTCCACCTGCTATCACACCAGCGAGTTCATACTGGGGAGAGGCCGTTCACCTGCTCCGACTGTGGGAAGGGATTCACTGGGTCATCTCACTTACTGTCACACCAGCGAGTTCACATTGAGGACAAACCATTCAGCTGCCCTGACTGTGGACGGAGTTTCAGACAGGCATCCTCCCTCATTACACACCAGCGAATTCACACTGGGGAGAGACCGTTTACTTGCTTTGTGTGTGGAAAGGGATTCACAGTTTTACCCACCCTGCTGAGACACCAGAAAATTCACACTGAAGAGAAGCCATTCAGCTGCACTGACTGTGGAAAGAATTTCAGGCAGTCATCCAACCTCACTGCTCACCGACGCACTCACACTGCAGAAAGACCATTCACATGCTCCGTGTGTGGGAAGGGATTCAATCGGTCATCCAACCTCTCTGCTCACCAGCGAGTTCACACAGGGGAGAGGCCATTCACTTGCTCCGTGTGTGGGAAGGGATTCGCAAAGTCTTTCAACCTGCTGGCTCACCAACGCACTCACACTAAGAGGCCATTCAACTGCTCTGTGTGTGGGAAGGGATTCACTCAGTCACAATGGCTCCTGAGACATCAACAAGTTCACCAGTGACTGCAGGGGTTGGATTTTGCTGTTTTTGCTGCTGTTCAGTATTGACAGTCTGACAATATTTTATTTCTGTTGATGTTAACAAATCCTATAACTAGCTGGAATTTAATATTCTGGAAGTGTCACTGATTTTCAGGGCTGCAATGTCACTTTTTAAAAGCACCACAGTGATCTTCCCCCTTAATTGAAGAACTGTCAACAGGAACCTGTTTAGAATAAAATTAAGAACTTTTGCTTCAATTCTAATTTGATCTTTGGGCAAAATCTACAATTCATTCTCTGAAAGATCCATCTGCAGGGCACAAAGTATTTATTTTCAATGCTTGTATTGAGATTTTCTGGAAAGCTACTCTTTGATTTTTAAGGGCTATTTTTTGGTTTCCAGGGCATCGTTTTCCATTCTCAGTAACTCCTTTATTAGTGATGTAGTCACGTAGTAACATTACCTTTTGTGTTTCTGTTAGTTTACTTCTTTGAATAAGATAGCACAAATACTGAAGACTGTGTATATATTAAATCTTTTAAATTGGAATCTATGAATGATATGTTTTGTTAACTTATTTTAAAAATACTCCCATACTCTCTTTCCAAAATGAGAATTCTAACTATTTGACACAAGGTAACTGAATCAGATGTTTACTGGTTCAGACGGTGGAGCAGGAAAAATCTCTCCCGATTCTGATCTTCATTGTGTGTGGATTTACATTGATAACCCATCAATAACCTCACTACACCAGCTGAGATCAGCTCTGACCGGGGATTCTGTATGTTTTCTGTGAACGTTCAACTGCAAATAAAAGCAGTTTAGAATATGGACCTGGATGAATGGATCTCAATTTCTAATGTGACGACCCAAGTGATTGGTAAGTATGTTCACAATATCTGGTTACTCAAATTCCTGAGCTGTAAACCCCACCTCCTGAGATATATAAAAATAATCGAGACTTGTTCAGCAGAATGGGGAAAGCTCTGCCGATGGTTGGATCATTCCTTTTGAGGCTCACACTGCTATGAAACTAGTTCTGTAGCAGGAAGACACAACTCCTCCACACATCACTGATAGGCTGCTGAGTCTTTTCTCAAAATAGGTGGCAAAGCTGTTCCTCCAGTTTGAGACTCTGTCTCTGCAGATGTAGCAACATCGGGAGAGACAGAATCTGTGATTGGAGGAGATGGTCCTCACAGTTTCTGCCTCTCCCATGTACAGGATGATTTATTTCTTCCAGTAGTTCCTCACAAGACTTAATTTCTGCAGGCCTTTTGGCAAGTCATGTTGCAGCTTTATAGAACCTCAGTTAGGTCGCACTTGGAATATAGTGTTCAATTCTTGTTGCCACACTACCAGAAAGATGTGGAGGCTTTGGAGAGGGTGGAGAGGGTACAGAAAAGATCTACCAGGATGTTGCCTGGCATGGAGGGCATTAGTTATGAGGAGAGGTTGGAGAAACTTGGCTTGTTCTCACTGGAACGACGCAGGTTGAGGGCGATCTGACAGAAGTCTACAAGATTGTGAGGGGCTTGGGCAGAGTGGATAGTCAGAAGCTTTTTCCCAGGGTAGAAGAGTCAATTACTAGGGGGCATAGGTTTAAGGTGCGAGGGGCAAGGTTTAAAGGAGATGTACGAGGCAGATTTTTTACCCAGAGGGTGGTGGGTGCCTGGAACTCGCTGCCGGGGGAGGTAGTGGAAGCAGATACAATAGTGACTTTTAAGGGGCGTCTTGACAAATACATGAATAGGATGGGAATGGAGGGATATGGTCCCCAGAAGGGTAGGGGGTTTCAGTTCAGTCGGGCAGTGTAGTTGGTGCAGGCTTGGAGGGCTAAAGGGGGTGTTCCTGTGCTGTAAGTTTCTTTGTTTTCTTTTGAGGGTGAATTCACCATCCACAGCCATGTATTTTGAATCCTGGTTCTGAAATATTCTCTCTGGGTTTAAGGCTTCCTAGCGTCAGACACACATTTAGATCTTACCACCAAACACCAATTCATATCCTCATCCGTGTCCCAGATTTAAATGTGGTTGTCCAAACTAGAAAACATATATAATTTGACTCTTTTTAAACCTGATTCACCACACCCTGCCACACTAACTACAAGAGATTGTGTTTGGGACCAGTTGTTCCGTTAAAGTCTGGGTTGTTCTCAATGGTGACAGTTTTAACCTCCATAACCTGTCCTAACCCTTCTGCCCTCCAGGGGGCTCTGTTTTTCTGATGGTGACATTCCCTGTTGACCCAGTCAGCCCTTGAATTGTTTGTGAATCCAGTCACATGTCGGTTAGACTGGATCAGGGCGGCAGATTTCCTTCCTTGAAGGGAATTAGAGAACCAGATGTGTTTTTACAACAATTAATTCATGCTCATCAATATTTTTATTGAAACGTGGTGGGATTCAAACCCAGGTCCCAAAATCATTATAATAAATAGAGAAAATGCTGGATAAACTCAGCAGGTTGGTTCTTTTCAGAACTCCAGCATCTGCTGGATTTTGCTTTACCTCCAAATCATTCTCCTGGATTACTCCTGCTCTGGCTCTAATTCCAGTCAGCTCAGACAACAAAAACAGGTTTCACAAAATCACAAACATTTAAAAAAGGAGGTAGACAAAAGGCAGGTAACTATAGGCTGGTTAGCTTAACTTCTGTAGGAGGGAAAATGCTTGGATCTATCATCAGGGAAAAAATAGCGAGACATCTGGATATAAATTGTCCCATTGGTAAGACGCAGCATGGGTTCATGAAGGGCAGGTCATGTTTGACTAATTTGGTGGAATTATTTGAGAACATTACATGTGCAGTGGACAATGGGGAACCTGTGGATGTGGTGTATCTGGATTTCCAGAAGGCATTTGACAAGGTGCCGCACCAAAGACTGCTGCATAAGATAAAGGTGCACAGTGTTACGGGTAATGTATTAGCATGGATAGAGAATTGGTTAACTAACAGAAAGCAAAGAGTGGGGGTAAATGGGTGTTTTTCTGGTTGGCGATCAGTGACTAGTGGTGTGCCTCAGGGATCAGTGTTGGGACCGCAATTGTTTACGATTTACATCGATGATTTGGAGTTGGGGACCAAGTGTAGTGTGTCAAAATTCGCAGATGACACTAAGAGCAAAGTGTGCAGAGGACGCTGAAAGTCTGCAAAGGGATATAGATAATCTAAGTGAGTGAGCGAGGGTCTGGCAGATGGAGTACAATGTTGGTAAATGTGAGGTCATCCATTTTGGTAGGAATAACAGCAAAATTGACTATTATTTAAATGGGAAAAAATTGCAGTGTGCTACTGTGCAGAGGCCAAGCTGATTGGAGGAGGGAAAGCAATTCCTCCTCCAAGACTTGATCTCATTTGCATCTTAGCCAAAAGGCCGAGATACTGCTTTTAAAAATTGCTTCATATGAAACATATGAAGCTTCAATGTAACCTAATGACCTCAAACAAACCTCTGCAAGACGTGCCGGATCATTGACACGGATGCCATCATCTCACGTGAGAACACCATCTACCAGGTACACGGTACCTACTCTTGCAACTCGGCCAACGTTGTCTACCTGATACGCTGCAGGAAAGGATGTCCCGAGGCATGGTACATTGGGGAAACCATGCAGACACTACGACAACGGATGAATGAACACCGCTCGACAATCACCAGGCAAGACTGTTCTCTTCCTGTGGGGGAGCACTTCAGCAGTCACGGGCATTCAGCCTTGGATCTTCAGGTAAGCGTTCTCCAAGGCGGCCTTCACGACACACGACAGCGCAGTCGCTGAGCAGAAACTGATAGCCAAGTTCCGCACACATGAGGACGGCCGAAACCGGGATGTTGGATTTATGTCACATCATCAGTAACCCCCACAGCTTGCCTCCTGGACTTGTAGAATCTCACTAGCTGTTCTGTCTGGAGACAATACACATCTCTTTAACCCGTGTTTACTGTTCCCTCCACCCACATTGTCTGTACCTTTAAGACCTGGCTGGTTGGAGGATTCGCATTCTAATCAGTATTCTGCAACTTGATTCTGTCTGTTTGCACTGTTTGAGAGCACATTTCCACTCCATCTGACAAAGGAGCAGTGCTCCGAAAGCTTATGGTATTTGCTACCAAATAAACCTGTTGGACTTTAACCTGGTGTTGTGAGACTTCTTACGCTGTGCAGAGGGACAGGGGTGTCCTTGTGCAGGAATCGCAAAGAGTTGGTTTGTAGGTGCAACAGGTAATTAAGAAGGCAAATGGAATTTTGTCCTTCATTGCGAGAGGGATGGAGTTTAAAAACAGCGAGATTATGTTGCAGCTGTATAAGGTGCTGGTGAGGCCACACCTGGAGTACCGTGTACAGTTTTGGTCTCCTTACTTGAGAAAGGATATACTGGCACTGGAGGGGGTGCAGAGGAGATTCACGAGGTTGATTCTGGAGTTGAGAGGGTTGGCTTATGAGGAGAGACTGAGTAAATTGGGGCTATGCTCATTGGAATTCAGAAGAATGAGGGGAGATCTTATAGAAACATATAAGATTATGAAGGGAATAGATAAGATAGAAGCAGGGAAGTTGTTTCCACTGGCGGGTGAAACTAGAACTTGGGGGCATAGCCTCAAAATAAGGGGAAGCAGATTTAGGACTGAGTTGAGGAGGAACTTCTTCACACAAAGGGTTGTGAATCTGTGGAATTCCCTGCCCAGTGAAGCAGTTGGGGCTACCTCATTGAATGTTTTTAAGGCAAGAATAGATAAATTATTGAACAGTAAAGGAATTAAGGGCTATGGTGAGCGGGCGTGTAAGTGGAGCTGAGTCCACAAAAAGATCAGCCATGAGGCTCGAGGGGCCCGATGGCCGACTCCTGCTCCTAGTTCTTATGTTCTTCCCACAATCCCCACATTTCCATGGCATCTCCCTGTGACTGCAAATTATGTTCCAAAAGGCCAGATGATTGGTTGAAGCTTTCACCACACCTGACTAAACCTCTGACTAACCTGACTAAAACTGAGGATAAAGTATTGGTGTCTGTAAGGGCTAAAACAATACCCTTGGCTTCCTTGTAGATCTATGGCACCAAGTTCAAGACTCCTTCATGAATCATCCTCTTGGCCTCTAGCCTGTCAACTGTCCATGAGAATCTTATAGGTTTCAGAATGTTCACTGCTCATTCTTCCAAACCTAATGAGTATAGGTGCAACCCTTCCCCAAAAGACGAGTTGGATTCTGCGGCATCACTTGCCCCGAGGTCAAAGGTCCTTTGTGTGGTCCACCCCCTGGCCTGCTACGATTCCTGTGGTGGGTGGGATGGGAGAATTCTCCCCTACACCTTCACAACCTTTCCTCAAAAGGCAACACCTTCATCTTAGGAATGGGCCTGGTGAACGTTCTCTGAACTCATTCCAATGAAAGCATGTCATTCCATCAGTAGGGAGACCAGAACCGTACACAGTATTCCAGCTGCTATCTCAGCAATGTCCTGTGTAGGTGCAGCAAGTTCCCTTTTTCAAACTCCACCCCCTTGCAGTAAAGTCCAACACTCCATTTGCCGCCTTCTTTACTTGCTGTACCTTCATCCTATTTGTTCACGATTCATGTACAAGGTCACCCAGATTCCTCTCTACGGCAGTATTCTTCAGTTTCTGTACATTTAAACAATTTTTTGCTTCTCTATTCTTCCTGCCAAAGTGGAAAAGCTCCCACTTTCCCGCACTATACTCCATCTGCCATTTTTCTGTCCATTCAGGTAACTTATCTGCGTCCCTTACAGATTTTTTGTAATAACCTCACAACTTGCTTTTCTACCTATCTTTGTATCATCAATTCTGGCTTCATCCAAGTCATTGATCAAGGTGGCTGTTTTTCTCTCTCTCAGTTGTGGGTGATATTTGTCTCTATTCTCCTGGAAACTGAATGAATCTTGTTCCAAACTGGGTTCAATATCAGACATTTCAGGGAGTCAGGAATCATTCGCCCCTGAACCTACACTGGTAAAACCCCAGGCAGTTCCTCAGTCAGGATTTTTCTGGTTCCTCACCATATATTAGTCAGGATACTGAAACCCAGCTTTTTTACAGTCCACTCCTGGAGGCCCCACTCCCTGAGCCGACAACATTCAGCAGTGTCAGTGCTGAAGTTTCACAGTGGGAGTGATTCCCAGAGTAACTGTCAATCAGATCACCATTGATGTCCAGGTTTGTGTATTTTTAGTTATCCTGATGTCTAACACACACACATCAATAAAACAGGGAATTCCTGCAAACAAACTGCAGCTTCTTCTCTGTCTGGACAGACAATGTTTGTTGAATAATTGTCCCAGCGGTTAACAGGCTCCTGTGAACTCATCCAACTCGTATTTTAATACTGACTTTAACAAATATATTTTAAACAGGTTTATTTTAAATGAGTTAAAACCAGCCTTAAAATGGTATATATAGTATAACAACCATAGTACTTTTCAGACTGGAAACTTTAACCTGCTGTTTCACTTTGATTTAGGAGCAGATCCCAGTTTTACACCAGTCTCTGATTCATGTATCCAGCATTCACCGTCATTCTAAAAGCAGAAGTTGCTGCAAAATCTCAGTAAGTCTGACAGAATCTGTAAAGTCAGGAACAATTAATGTTTCCAGTTGAATGTGACTCTTCTTCAGTGTCAAAACATTAGCTCTGTTTCTCTCTCCAGAGATGCTGTCAGACCTGCTGAGTTTTTACAGCACTTCTTGTTTTTATTTACGAGTTCAGGACTCAGACTAGACAATCCACAATACAAATCTTACAACTGGGCCAGGGTTTATTAACATCAGCAGAAACAGACACCAATGAAAATGGTTGGGACCTCGATGAGATTAACAGCAAAATTCAGTCCTTGCAGTCACTCATGAACATGATGGTGTTTCAGCAGGTGAGGTGACTGAGTGAATCCCTTCCCACACACGGAGCAGGTGAATGGCCTGTCCCCAGTGTGAATTCGCTGGTGCTTTACCAGGTTGGATGATTGACTGAATCCCTTGCCACAATCAGAGCAAGTGAATGGTCTCTCCCCAGTGTGAACTCGCTGGTGTCTCCGCAAGGTGGATGAATCAATAAATCCCTTCCCACACTCAGAGCAGATAAATGGCCTCTCCCTATTATGAATTCTCTGGTGTTTCAGCAGGTCGGATGAATCAGTGAATCCCTTCCCACAATCAGAGCATCCTCCCCATTGACCAACTGTGAGAATGAACAAAATGCAGTCCTGGATGTAATTGAGAACAGAAACAATAACAGCAGAATCCAACCCCTGGAATCACTCGTGAACTCGTTGGTGTCTCAGCAGGTGGGATGACCGAGTGAATCTCTTCTCACACTGAGAGCAGGTGAACGGCCTCTCTCCAGTGTGAACTCGCTGGTGTATCCGCAGGCTGGATAATCGAGTGAATCTCTTCTCACATTGAGAGCAGGTGAACGGCCTCTCCCCAGTGTGAACTCGCTGGTGGCTCAGCAGGCTCGATGACTGAGTGAATCCCTTCCCACACTGAGAGCAGGTGAACGGCCTCTCCCCAGTGTGAACTCGCTGGTGTGTCTGCAGGCTGGATGAATCACAGAATCCCTTCCCACACTGAGAGCACATGAACAGCCTCTCCCCAGTGTGAACTCGCTGGTGTGACTGCAGATGGGATGACCGAGTGAATCCCTTCCCACACTGAGAACACGTGAACGGTCTCTCTCCAGTGTGAACTCGCTGGTGTGACCGCAGGTGGGATAACTGAGTGAATCCCTCCCCACACTGAGAGCAGGTGAACGGCCTCTCCCCAGTGTGGCTGCGCCGATGAGCTTCCAGCTGTGATGGGGCTCTGTATCTCTTCCCACAGTCCCCACATTTCCATGGTTTCTCCATGGTGCAGGTGTCCTTGCCTCTCTCTTGGGTGGACAATCAGTTGAAGCCTTGTCCACACACACAACACGGGTACCGTCTCACCCTGCTGTGAATGATGTGATAGTTATTCAGGCTGTGTAACTGGTTAAAGCTCTTTAGTCAGTGCACTGGAACACTCTCACTCGAGTGTGGCCGTGTGTCGGTGCTTTTCCAGTCACACTGACACTTGAAATCTTTTCAAATCAACAGACTGGACAACCTTTTCTCCTTCTAGATTCAAAGGCCGATGATATTCAGCTCCCATGGAATATGACTGTCAGATCTGACGTGACGTTTGAGATTTCGGCCTGTGATTCCTCTTTCAATATCCTGTAAAACAAGTTTACAAAAGTCATCAGTGTCAGTACAGGATAGAAATTCAGAACAGACAATTCTAGTTTCTATGGAACATTCTTTCCTATTTCAGTCCAAAAAAGCTGTGAATCTCCATTCCACACACTCTCCCTCCATTCTCACTCTGCTGTATCTAATATTCACCCTCCCAATTCTCCTGAAGGTGCTGATTGAGGCTGATTGACAGATCCATGCTCACTGCTTCCTGTCCTGGACACAGAGACCATAACAAATAGGAGCTGCAGTCGGCCATTTGGCCCATCGAGCCTTTTAAACTATTCAATGAGATAATTCATTCATCTACCTCAGCATCATTCTCCCCACACTAAACCCATATCCCTTGATATCTTCAATATCTAGCAACCAATCAATCGCTCTCTTGAAAATAGTTGATGACTGAGGCTTCACTGTCCTCAGGGGTTGAGAATTCCAAAGCTTTACCACATCCTTGAGTGAAGAAATCCCCCCACATCTTAGCTTTTGCTCCATCTTCTTGTCTGTTCCCCATAACCCTTGACACCCTTGTCAGTCAAAGATCTGTCTAACTGGAATATATTCAATGATCCTCAGCCTCCACTGGTCCCTGTGGAAGAGAAATCCAAAAGACTAACAACCCTCTGAGGGAAGAGATGTCTGGAAATATATAACGTAGCTACAGTTCCATATTGCAAGATATTCAGATCCCAAGGAATATGACTCTGTCCAGATGTGACGATTGAGATTTTTGCCTGTGATTCCTTGTTCAAAATCCTGTGAAATGAGTTTGCAAAAGTCATCACAGTCAGTATAGGATAGAAATTCAGAGCAGACAATTCTAGTTTCTATGGAACATTCTTTCCTACTTCATTCCCAAAAAGTTGTAAATCTCCATCCATATCTATGGATTCTATTTAAAAATGAAAGTGGATGGGCACTTGAAGGAAATAAACTTTCAGGAGAATGGGATATAGAGTGGGAATGGGACTGGAATGTTATACAGAGAGTCAGCATGGACTCGAGTTACCGAATGGATTCCTTCTGTGCTGTAATGACTTTATGACTGGAAATGTATAACATCGCTGCAGCATTATATTACAATGCAAGAAATAATAATAAATATATATTACAGAAACATAAATAATATATCTCATCTGGGTACCATATAATAACACTAGACATATCTCTGTTCTATATTAATTTACTGTCCCCTTAAATGTCAGCCATCTCCTGCCCTTTAATTGTGAACATTTGGAAAGAGACCATCCTTTTAGACAGAAAGAAGATTAACGTTTCAGGGTGGGCAGAATGAATTACAGGGAATAAAAATGTATCAGATTTTGTTGGTCAATATAAGCTCAGAAGTGGAAGGGAAATGATCTCCAGTGGAAGAGAAACAATTCCTGAACATTGTAAGACTAAGCTGGTAAATCAGCAGTGAATAGAGTTGTGAAGTGGGAAAAACCTCATCAAGACAAAGCTTGCGGAAATAATAGTTAAAATACACCCATTATTAGAGGTAGAGGAAGGTAGACAATGGCAGAGAGCTGATCAGGGAGGGCAGAGGTGAAACAGAGAAATGGATGGCTGTTTAAAAATTCATAAAAAGCATGGTTAGCAAGTTTGCAGACGATACTAAATTAGGAGGTATCACTGATAGTGAAAAAGGTTATCAAAAATTACAGGGGGATCTTCATCAGTTGATCGGTTAAGGAAGTGGGCCGATGATTGGCAAATGGATTTCAGTACAGATAATACAGAGTACAGAGGCACAACCTCAGGCTAAAGGTACGATCCTTTAAAACTGAGATAAGGATGAATTTCTTCAGCCAGAGAGTGGTGAATTTGTGGAACTCTTTGCCGCAGGAGGCTGTGAAGACCAGGTCATTGACTGTCTGTAAGACAGAGATAGATAGGTTCTTGATTAATAAGGAGATCAGGGGTGATGGGAAAAAGGCAGGAGAATGGGGATGAGAAAAATATCAGCCATGATTGAATGGCGGAGCAGACTCGATGGGCCGAGTGGCCTAATTCTGCTCCTATGTCTTATGGTCTTAAGTGTGAGTGTTGCATTTTGGAAAGTCAAACCAGGGTAGGACTTATACAGTGAATGGTAAGGCCCTGGGGAGTGTTGAGGAACAGAGGAACCCAGGAGTACAAGTATATCGTTCGTTGAAAGTGATGTCACAGGTAGACAGAGTGGTGAAGAAGGCATTTAGCACACTGGCCTTCATCAGTCAGGGCACTGAGTATAGGAGTTGGGACATTATGTTATAGTTGTATGAGTCGTTGGTGAGGCTGCACTTGGAGTATTGTGTACAGTTTTTGTAACCCTGTTATAGGAAAGACATTGATAAACTGGAAAGAGTGCAAAGAAGATTTATGAGGATGTTGCCGGGACTAATGGGTCTGAGTGATCATGAGAGGCTGGACAGGCTAGGGTTTATTCCTTCGAACGTAGGAATATTCAAGTTAATATCTGCTTAGTTTGCGGAAGACACAAAGGTTGGTGAATTTGCGGATAGCGATGAGGACCATCAAAGGATACAGCAGGATATAGATCAGTTGGAGACTTGGGCGGAGAGATGGCAGATGGAGTTTAATCCGGACAAATGTGAGGTAATACATTTTGGAAGGTCTAATACAGATAGGAAATATACAGTAAATGGCAGAACCCATAGGAGTATTGATAGGCAAAGGGATCTGGGTGTACAGGTACACAGGTCACTGAAAGTGGCAATGCAGGTGGAGAAGGTCGTCAAGAAGACATACGACATGCTTGACATCATTGGCCGGGGTATTGATTTTAAAAATTGGCAAGTCATGTTGCAGCGTTATAGAACCTTAGTTGGGCCGCACTTGGAATATAGTGTTCAATTCTGGTCGCCACACTTCCAGAAGGATGTGGAGGCTTTGCAGAGGGTACAGAAAAGATTGACCAGGATGTTGCCTGGTATGGAGGGCATTAGCTATGAGGAGAGGTTGGAAAAACTTGGTTTGTTCTCACTGGAGTGACGGAGGTTGAGGGGAGACCTGATAGAAGTCTACAAGATTATGAGAGGCATGGACAGAGTGGATAGTCAGAAAATTTTTCCCAGAGTGGAAGAGTCAATTACTAGGGGGAATAGGTTTAAGGTGCGAGGGGTAAAGTTTATAAGAGATGCACGAGGCAGATTTTTTACACAGAGAGTGGTGGGTGCCTGGAACTCATTGTCGGGGGAGGTAGTGGAAGCAGATACGGTAGTGACTTTTCAGGGGCGTCTTGACAAGTACATGAATGAGATGGGAATAGAGGGATATGGTCCCCAGAAGGATAGAGGGTTTTAGTTAAATCGGGCAGCATGGTCGGTGCAGGCTTGGAGGGCCGAAGGGCCTGTTCCTGTGCTGTAATTTTCTTTGTTCTTAGTACACAAGCCAATTTATCTTTCTCGGGGTGAGTGTGTCTGAGAGGTATGCAACTGGAAAACATTTTCCATTCACCTGCTGCATTGCTGCAGTATGTAGATATTGTTCTCACTCTGCCAGCAGGGCTGTGGGATTATTTGGATAGATCTTAAAGACAGCCCGACTGGGCAGGATGAGCCAAATAGTTTCCATCTGTGATGTATCATTCTATAAAACAGAATATTCAGCATCAGGAGAAAGAAAGTGAAAGAAACCAGTCTCTGTGGGATTTACCCAACCAGTGTAAGTACCTTCAGGGGAGCAGAGAGGGAAACCAGTGGGAAAACCTTTAAAAACTCGGGGTATTCCCACAGGAGAGCACTGGTATAAATCAATTTTAGAAGTAGAGAATGTCAGCGCACAAATTCCGAGGAATGCATTTTTAAAAATTAATTGATCTTAATTGCACAAGATAATTTTCTATTATCGTCTTTGACAATGACGCCGTTAATTCCCAGGTGCCCCTGCGGGTGTGAAAGTGTCCTATTCATTCCACAGGAGCCTATTGCGCAGGCGCAGTGTTATATCTGGAGCGTGCGCGGAGTTGAGCTCGGAGTCTTGCGAGTGCGGGATATGGCACATTTTTTAGCGGGTGAGTCGGTCGGGCTGCAGGAGAAATGGAGCCGGGAGTTGGGGTGGGGAGGGAGCTATGGCTTCCAAACACCCGCTGTAGGCTGCAAGGCCCGAATAAGACCCTGGAGGTCCCGGGTTTACAGCTCCCAGGCTTTTATCCCGGGAACAGGCCCTGGTTATCGGCCGCCATCTTGTTTCAGCGGGGAAGGAGAGCGCATGCGCTGCTGTCGGTGTCGGGTCACAATGGGCGTGGTTTCGGGGGCTGGTTCAGAACCTCTGTCTTCAGAGGGACAATAGGTCGCAGGGCGCATGCGCAGCTATCCAAGAACATCGGAATACGAATTAGGAACAGGAGCCCGTCATTCGGCCCATCGAGCCTGCTGCATCATTCAATAAGATCATGTCTACTTTGCTCCCCCCACCCCGTCCATACCCTTGACTCTCTTGTGGATCAAAACCTCAGCTTTGAATATATTCAATGACCTGCCTCCAATCCTCACTGGTGAAGACAGAGTTCCAAAGATCAACAACCCGCTGAGAGAAAAGATCTCTCTTCATCTTCATCTTAAATTTGGGATCCTTTATTTTTACTTGATTCCCACACCAGAGGAAACATCCTCTCAGCATCGACCTTGTCAAGCACCTTATATCATATGAATCATAGAATCCCTACAGTGCAGAAGGAGGCCATTTGGCCCATCGAGTCTGTACAGACCACAATTCCACCCAGGCCCCATCCCCACAACCCCATGCATTTACCCTGCTAATCCCCCTGACACGGGTCAATTTAGCATGACCAATCCACCGAACCCGCACATCTTTGGACTGTGGGAGGAAACCAGAGCATCCGGAGGAAACCCATGCAGACATGGGGAGAATGTGCAAACTCCATACAGACCAAAGACTGGAATTGAACCTGGGACCCTGGCACTGTGAGGCAGCAGTGCTAGCCACCGTGCCGCCCTTAAATTCCCAGATGTTTCATTAAGATTACTTCTCAGTCTTCTAAACTCCAAAGAGTACAGGCCCAAGCTGCTCAACCTGAAAGATAAAACTCCTCATTTCAGGAATCAACCAACTGGATCTTCCTCGAACTGCCTCCACTGCAATTTTGTCCCAGCTGAAGTAATTCTGTGCCAGGTTAAAGGAGGAGTGAATGTTTTGAATTTCTGTTCTGGACAGATGCTGATGGATTTTGGAAACTCCTTTTACAGGGGGTTAGAAGGGAAAGATTTACTCACAGCAAACTCTGAACAAAAGAAATGTTTGTCTGTCTTGAAATTTCTAACCTTGAATTATACCTATAACTTTCCTCATTTACAGGGACAAGATTTGAAGATTGCAATATTTTTCCCGGACACCAATCTCGCTGAGATCTTTGCAGATGTAGACTCCAGCGGATTTAAAATGTTGAAAACAGTGAAATGGTTTTGGGGTGAGTGTTACTGAGCATTAAGTTAAATTTAGAGCATGCTCTGATTCCATGGATCTCGGGCTACTGTGACTCCTTAACCATGGATGGGCAGGCAATGGTGCAGTGACAGTGTCATTGGATTAGTAATACAGGGATCCAGGGCAATGCACTGTGCACCCTGAGTTCGAATCCCACAGTGGCAGATGTTGAAATTTGAATTCAGTAAAAATCTAGAATTAGAAGTCCATTGAATACAATTGTTGTAAAAATCCAACCAATTTAATAATGTCCTTTAAAGAAGGAAATCTACCACATCCCCCAGCAATGCAAGCCACTCAGTTCAAGGGCAATGAGTTATGGGAATAGATGCTGACACTGCCAGCACATAGAGTCATAGAGCAATACAGCACGGAAACAGGCCCTTGGGCCCAACTGATCCATGCCAACCATGGTGCCCTCCCAGCTAGTCCCAATTGCCCATGTTTGGCTCATATCCCTCTAATCCTTTCCAATTCATGTACTTATGCTTTTTAAATGTTTAAACCTGCCTCAACCACTTTCTCTGGCAGCTCATTCCATGTACACATCACCCTCTGCATGAAGAAGTTGCCCCTCGGGTCCCTTTTAATCTTTCCCCTCTCATCTTAAATCTATGCCCTCTAGTTTTCAATTCCCCTACCCTGGCAAAAAGACAATGTGGGTTCATCCTATCTATGCCCCCCATGATTTAATACATCTCAATATAGTTACCCCACATTCTCCTACGTTCGAAGGAATAAACCCTAGCCTGTCCAACCTCTCATGATCACTCAGACCCATTAGACCCGGCAACATCCTCATAAATCTTCTTTGCACTCTTTCCAGTTTATCAATGTCTTTCCTATAACAGGGTTACAAAAACTGTACACAATACTCCAAGTGCAGCCTCACCAACGACTCATACAACTATAACATAATGTCCCAACTCCTATACTCAGTGCCCTGACTGATGAAGGCCAGTGTGCTAAATGCCTTCTTCACCACTCTGTCTACCTGTGACATCACTTTCAACGAACGATATACTTGTACTCCTGGGTTCCTCTGTTCCTCAACACTCCCCAGTGCCTTACCATTCACTGTATAAGTCCTACCCTGGTTTGACTTTCCAAAATGCAACACTCACACTTAAGACCATAAGACATAGGAGCAGAATTAGGCCACTCGGCCCATCGAGTCTGCTCCGCCATTCAATCATGGCAGATATTTTTCTCATCCCCATTCTCCTGCCTTTTTCCCATCACCCCTGATCTCCTTATTAATCAAGAACCTATCTATCTCTGTCTTACAGACAGTCAATGACCTGGTCTTCACAGCCTCCTGCGGCAAAGAGTTCCACAAATTCACCACTCTCTGGCTGAAGAAATTCCTCCTTATCTCAGTTTTAAAGGATCGTCCCTTTAGCCTGAGGTTGTGCCTCTGTACTCTGTATTATCTGTACTGAAATCCATTTGCCAATCATCGGCCCACTTCCTTAACCGATCAACTGATGAAGATCCCCCTGTAATTTTTGATAACCTTTTTCACTATCAGTGATACCTCCTAATTTAGTATCGTCTGCAAACTTGCTAACCATGCTTTTTATGAATTTTTAAACAGCCATCCATTTCTCTGTTTCACCTCTGCCCTCCCTGATCAGCTCTCTGCCATTGTCTACCTTCCTCTGCCTCTAATAATGGGTGTATTTTAACTATTATTTCCGCAAGCTTTGTCTTGATGAGGTTTTTACCACTTCACAACTCTGTTCACTGCTGATTTACCAGCTTAGTCTTACAATGTTCAGGAATTGTTTCTCTTCCACTGGAGATCATTTCCCTTCCACTTCTGAGCTTATATTGACCAACAAAATCTGATACATTTTTATTCCCTGTAATTCATTCTGCCCACCCTGAAACGTTAATCTTCTTTCTGTCTAAAAGGATGGTCTCTTTCCTAATGTTCACAATTAAAGGGCAGGAGATGGCTGACATTTAAGGGGACAGTAAATTAATATAGAACAGAGATATGTCTAGTGTTATTATATGGTACCCAGATTAGATATATTATTTATGTTTCTGTAATATATATTTATTATTATTTCTTGCATTGTAATATAAGGCTGTAGCGATGTTATACATTTCCAGTCATAAAGTCAGTACAGCACAGAAGGAATCCATTTGGTAACTCGATTCCATGCTGACTCTCTGCATAACATTCCAGTCCCATTCCCACTCTATATCCCATTCTCCTGAAAGTTTATTTCCTTCAAGTGCCCATCCACTTTCATTTTTAAATAGAATCCATAGATATGGATGGAGATTTACAACTTTTTGGGAATGAAATAGGAAAGAATGTTCCATAGAAACTAGAATTGTCTGCTCTGAATTTCTGTCCTATACTGACTGTGATGACTTTTGCAAACTCATTTCACAGGATTTTGAACAAGGAATCACAGGCAAAAATCTCAATCGTCACGTCTAGACAGTCATATTCCTTGGGATCTGAATATCTTGTAATATGGAACTGTAGCTACGTTATATATTTCCAGACATCTCTTCCCTCAGAGGGTTGTTAGTCTTTTGGATTTCTCTTCCCCAGGGACCAGTGGAGGCTGAGGATCATTGAATATATTCCAGTTAGACAGATCTTTGACTGACAAGGGTGTCAAGGGTTATGGGGAACAGACAAGAAGATGGAGCAAAAGCTAAGATGTGGGGGGATTTCTTCACTCAAGGATGTGGTAAAGCTTTGGAATTCTCAACCCCTGAGGACAGTGAAACCTCAGTCATCAACTATTTTCAAGAGAGAGATTGATTGGTTTCTAGATATTGAGGATATCAAGGGATATGGGTTTAGTGTGGGGAGAATGATGCTGAGGTAGATGAACGAATTATCTCATTGAATAGTTTAAAAGACTCGATGGGCCAAATGGCCGACTGCAGCTCCTATTTGTTCTGGTCTCTGTGTCCAGGACAGGAAGCAGTAAGCATGGATCTGTCAATCAGCCTCAATCAGCACCTTCAGGAGAATTGGGAGGGTGAATATTAGATACAGCAGAGTGAGAATGGAGGGAGAGTGTGTGGGATGGAGATTCACAGCTTTTTTGGACTGAAATAGGAAAGAATGTTCCATAGAAACTAGAATTGTCTGTTCTGAATTTCTATCCTGCACTGACACTGATGACTTTTGTAAACTTGTTTTACAGGATATTGAAAGAGGAATCACAGGCCGAAATCTCAAACGTCACGTCAGATCTGACAGTCATATTCCATGGGAGCTGAATATCATCGGCCTTTGAATCTAGAAGGAGAAAAGGTTGTCCAGTCTGTTGATTTGAAAAGATTTCAAACATCAGTGTGACTGGAAAAGCACCAACACACGGCCACACTCGAGTGAGAGTGTTCCAGTGCACTGACTAAAGAGCTTTAACCAGTTACACAGCCTGAATAAATATCACACCATTCACAGCAGGGAGAGACGGTACCCGTGTTCTGTGTGTGGACGAGGCTTCAACTGATTGTCCACCCAAGAGAGAGGCAAGGACACCTGCACCATGGAGAAACCATGGAAATGTGCGGACTGTGGGAAGAGATACAGAGCCCCATCACAGCTGGAAGCTCATCGGCGCAGCCACACTGGGGAGAGGCCATTCATCTGCTCTCAGTGTGGGGAGGGATTCACTCAGTTATCCCACTTGCGGTCACACCAGCGAGTTCACACTGGAGAGAGACCGTTCACGTGTTCTCAGTGTGGGAAGGGATTCACTCGGTCATCCCATCTGCAGTCACACCAGCGAGTTCACACTGGGGAGAGGCTGTTCATGTGCTCTCAGTGTGGGAAGGGATTCTGTGATTCATCCAGCCTGCTGAGACACCAGCGAGTTCACACTGGGGAGAGGCCGTTCACCTGCTCTCAGTGTGGGAAGGGATTCACTCAGTCATCGAGCCTGCTGAGCCACCAGCGAGTTCACACTGGGGAGAGGCTGTTCACCTGCTCTCAATGTGAGAAGAGATTCACTCGATTATCCAGCCTGCGGATACACCAGCGAGTTCACACTGGAGAGAGGCCGTTCACCTGCTCTCAGTGTGAGAAGAGATTCACTCGGTCATCCCACCTGCTGAGACACCAACGAGTTCACGAATGATTCCAGGGGTTGGATTCTGCTGTTATTGTTTCTGTTCTCAATTACATCCAGGACTGCATTTTGTTCATTCTCACAGTTGGTCAATGGGGAGGATGCTCTGATTGTGGGAAGGGATTCACTGATTCATCCGACCTGCTGAAACACCAGAGAATTCATAATAGGGAGAGGCCATTTATCTGCTCCGAGTGTGGGAAGGGATTTATTGATTCATCCACCTTGCTGAGACACCAGCGAGTTCACACTGGGGAGAGACCATTCACCTGCTCTGATTGTGGCAAGGGATTCAGTCAATCATCCAACCTGGTAAAGCACCAGCGAATTCACACTGGGGACAGGCCATTCACCTGCTCCGTGTGTGGGAAGGGATTCACTCAGTCACCTCACCTGCTGAAACACCATCATGTTCACGAGTGACTGCAAGGACTGAATTTTGCTGTTCATCACATCGAGGTCCCAACCATTTTCATTGGTGTCTGTTTCTGCTGATGTTAACAAACCCTGGCCCAGTTGTAAGATTTGTATTGTGGATTGTCTTGTCTGAGTCCTGAACTCGTAAATAAAAACAAGGAGTGCTGTAAAAACTCAGCAGGTCTGACAGCTTCTCTGGAGAGAGAAACAGAGCTAATGTTTTGACACTGAAGAAGAGTCACATTCAACTGGAAACATTAACTGTTCCTGTCTTTACAGATTCTGTCAGACTTACTGAGATTTTGCAGCAACTTCTGTTTTTAGAATGACGGTGAATGCTGGACACATGAATCAGAGATTGGTGTAAAACTGGGATCTGCTCCTAAATGAAAGTGAAACAGCAGGTTAAAGTTTCCAGTCTGAAAAGTACTATGGTTATTATACTATATCTACCATTTTAAGGCTGGTTTTAACTCATTTAAAATAAACCTATTTAATATATATTTGTTAAAGTCAGTATTAAAATACGAGTTGGATGAGTTCACAGGAGCCTGTTAATCGCTGGGACAATTATTCAACAAACATTGGATCTCCAGATAGGGAAGAAGCTGCAGTTTGTTTGCAGGAATTCCCTGTTTTATTGATGTGTGTGTGTTAGACATCAGGATAACTAAAAATACACAAACCTGGACATCAATGGTGATCTGATTGACAGTTACTCTGGGAATCACTCCCACTGTGAAACTTCAGCACTGACACTGCTGAATGTTGTCGGCTCAGGGAGTGGGACCTCCAGGAGTGGACTGTAAAAAAGCTGGGTTTCAGTATCCTGACTAATATACGGTGAGGAACCAGAAAAATCCTTACTGAGGAACTGTCTGGGGTTTAACCAGTGTAGGTTCAGGGGCGAATGATTCCTGACTCCCTGAAATGTCTGATATTGAACCCAGTTTGGAACAAGATTCATTCAGTTTCCAGGAGAATAGAGACAAATATCACCCACAACTGAGAGAGAGAAAAACAGCCACCTTGATCAATGACTTGGATGAAGCCAGAATTGATGATACAAAGGTAGGTAGAATAGCAAGTTGTGAGTTATTACAAAAAATCTGTAAGGGACACAGATAAGTTACCTGAATGGACAGAAAAATGGCAGATGGAGTATAGTGCGGGAAAGTGGGAGCTTTTCCACTTTGGCAGGAAGAATAGAGAAGCAAAAAATTGTTTAAATATACAGAAACTGAAGAATACTGCCGTAGAGAGGAATCTGGGTGACCTTGTACATGAATCGTGAAAAAATAGGATGAAGGTACAGCAAGTAAAGAAGAAGGCAAATGGAGTGTTGGACTTTACTGCAAGGGGGTGGAGTTTGAAAAAGGGAACTTGCTGCACCGACACAGGACATTGCTGAGATAGCAGCTGGAATACTGTGTACGGTTCTGGTCTCCCTACTTATGGAATGACATGTTTTCATTGGAATGAGTTCAGAGAAAGTTCACCAGGCCCATTCCTAAGATGAAGGTGTTGACTTTTGAGGAAAGGTTGTGAAGGTGTAGGGGAGAATTCTCCCATCCCACCCACCACAGGAATCGTAGCAGGCCAGGGGGTGGACCACACAAAGGTCCTTTGACCTCGGGGCAAGTGAGGCCGCAGAATCCAACTCGTCTTTTGGGGAAGGGTTGCACCTATACTCATTAGGTTTGGAAGAATGAGCAGTGAACATTCTGAAACATGTAAGATTCTCATGGACAGTTGACAGGCGAGAGGCCAAGAGGATGATTCATGAAGGAGTCTTGAACTTGGTGCCACAGATCTACAAGGAAGCCAAGGGTATTATTTTAGCCCTTACAGACACCAATACTTCATCCTCAGTTTTAGTCAGGTTAGTCAGAGGTTTAGTCAGGTGTGGTGAAAGCTTCAACCAATCATCTGGCCTTTTGGAACATAATTGCAGTCACAGGGAGATGCCATGGAAATGTGGGGATTGTGGGAAGAACATAAGAACCAGGAGCAGGAGTAGGCCATCTGGCCCCTCGAGCCTCATGGCTGATCTTTTTGTGGACTCAGCTCCACTTACACGCCCTCTCACCATAGCCCTTAATTCCTTTCCTGTTCAATAATTTATCCTTGCCTTAAAAACATTCAATGAGGTAGCCCCAACTGCTTCACTGGGCAGGGAATTCCACAGATTCACAACCCTTTGTGTGAAGAAGTTCCTCCTCAACTCAGTCCTAAATCTGCTTCCCCTTATTTTGAGGCTATGCCCCCGAGTTCTAGTTTCACCCGCCAGTGGAAACAACTTCCCTGCTTGTATCGTATCTATTCCCTTAATCTTATATGTTTCTATAAGATCTCCCCTCATTCTTCTGAATTCCAATGAGTATAGCCCCAATTTACTCAGTCTCTCCTCATAAGCCAACCCTCTCAACTCTGGAATCAACCTAGTGAATCTCCTCTGCACCCCCTCTTGAGCCAGTATATCCTTTCTCAAGTAAGGAGACCAAAACTGTACACAGTACTCCAGGTGTGGCCTCACCAGCACCTTATACAGCTGCAACATAACCTCACTGTTTTTAAACTCCATCCCTCTCGCAATGAAGGACAAAATTCCATTTGCCTTCTTAATTACCTGCTGCACCTGCAAACCAACTCCTTGAGATTCCTGCACTAGGACACCCAGGTCCCTCTGCACAGCAGCATGCTGCAATTTTTTACCATTTAAATAATAGTCAATTTTGCTGTTATTTCCATCAAAATGGATGACCTCACATTTACCAACATTGTACTCCATCTGCCAGACCCTCGCCCACTCACTGAGACTATCTATATCCCTTTGCAGACTTTCAACGTCCTCTGCACACTTTGCTCTGCCACCCATCTTAGTGTCATCTGCGAACTTTGACGCACTACACTTGGTCCCCAACTCCAAATCATCCATGTAAAACATAAACAATTGCGGTCCCAACACTGATCCCTGAGGCACACCACTAGTCACTGATCGCCAACCAGAAAAACACCCATTTACCCCCACTCTTTGCTTTCTGTTAGTTAACCAATCCTCTATCCATGCTAATATATTACCCGTAACACCGTGCACCTTTATCTTATGTAGCAGTTTTTGGTGCGGCACCTTGTCAAATGCCTTCTGGAAATCCAGATACACCACATCCACAGGTTCCCCATTGTCAACTGCACATGTAATGTTCTCAAAGAATTCCACCAAATTAGTCAAACATGACCTGCCCTTCATGAACCCATGCTGCGTCTTACCAATGGGACAATTTATATCCAGATGTCTCGCTATTTCTTCCTTGATGATAGATTCAAGCATTTTCCCTCCTACAGAAGTTAAGCTAACCGGCCTATAGTTACCCGCCTTTTGTCTACCTCCTTTTTTAAACAGTGATGTCACATTTGCTGTTTTCCAATCTGCGGGAACCACCCCAGAGTCCAGCGAATTTTGGTAAATTACCACTAGTGCATTTGTTATTTCCCCCGCCATTTCTTTTAGTACCCTGGGATGCATTCCATCAGGACCAGGAGACTTGTCTACCTTTAGCACCATTAACTTGCCCAACACTACCTCTTTCATGATAATGATAGTTTCTAGGTTCTCACCTGCCATAGCCTTCCTGTCATCAATTTATGGAGGTTCTCTTGTTTACAATAATCTCCCTAATTGTAATTCACACCAGGTTCTAGTGACTTAACCATCTGGCAAGAAAAAACACTTTAAATGGTGAATTCAGAAAGTTTATTAACCATTAAAAATGTGACAAGTCAGAAAGATAAAAAGCAAAGTATCGATTAACACTTAATGGAGAAAGCTTCACTTTAACAATTGAACAAACTTCTCTCCTTCTCAGACCAGGGCATGAAGCGACGGCTCTGCAAACGGGGGTAACTTGTAAAACCAACAGCTCTCAACACCTCTCTGTAAACATCTCTCCCTCCATCTCTCTCTACCAAATTGGCTTCTCAAGACCCCTTCTTTATTCTTTAAAAATGTCAAACGCCCACCTTAGCAAATTCCCATAAATCTTCAATTATAAACTAAAATAAATATGAATTTTCAGGCGATTTAAAAACAAATGAACTGTCTGCTGAAAAGGTTAACTTTCCTACAGAACCTAAAGGGGGGAGGAGTGAGCAGCAAAAACTTGGCACACAATTACATCACTTTACACAAGTTTAAAAAACTTCTCTAACAATAAAACAAACTTGATTTTAAACTTCATCTATTAAGTTTTTTTGTTATATTCCTCAACGTAATTATTTTAATTTGATCAGTTTTTGTTAGGGATGGGTAACTTCCGTTCTTTATAAACTGGTTCACTCTTTTAAAAAAATTCTACATGGGCTCAGAGAATCAGAACCCAGACTTTATCATCCTTACCCTGTTTCTCTTTTTGCCACCACTCCCTCTGTTTTGCGTAAACATTTTATCCTAAAAGTTAAATACTGTGGATGCTGGAATTTGAAACAAAAATCGAAAATGCTGGAACATCTCAACAGGTCTGACAGCATCTGCGGAGAGAGAACAGAGCCAATGTTTCGAAGTTATGAAGTGTCGTCCAGACACAAAACGTTGGCTCTATTCTCAAATCATTTTATCAACAAGTTTCTTTTTCTTAGTTTCCAAATGGCAGGTAAGAACCTGTCCGGTCCCCACTCGAGCTCTGATTTTTCACTGGCCATGCTTGGGTAAGATTATAACCATTAGAATCTACTCTCAGAGGTCCGCTTTTCAGTCCAGTGCTACTTGGAGTATACCGTCACTTCACCGACTATTGGGTCACAAATCCCTCACAGTTCTTATCACAAATTTAGGATAAATTAATTTAAACATGCCTGAGAACACTTCTTAATTTCTTGACCAACTACCTACCATTGTTTGCCGATTGGTCAGACCCCCTGTTCACAGATTCGGGTCTCTCAGCTGCTGAACACCAGATGGTCCTTCAATAAATTTAACTCGAACTCATTCTGAGTAAATATTCTCACCAGGTCCAGCTTTAATGGTCCGTGATTGCAGAAACTGAGCAGTCACAGGAATGTGGTCAAAATAGTCCAGTCCTATAATCTGCAGTCCTTCAATTATAACAGAATATGTGGCTGTATGTAGCTGCCCCGGCCGTGGTCAACCCCAACACTGCCTTCCTGAACTGCTACAATGCCTGGGGTGTAGGTACACCCACAGTGCTGTTAGGGAGGGATTTCCAGCTACACATTCCAGACTTTCACTGGACTGTAGGTGGATATCAGATTGATACATTTCATTCAACCACTCCCAAGGTGAGTTATTCCAATTCCTTTATTGTCCAGGACAATATATTCACAATATCTTTAAAACAGAAATTAAACAGTCCCATTTGATTTCAGGCAGTAACATATTCTGTTAGTTTGTTCGTTATTGTCGATGTCAGGCTGGGGTTGTTCCCCTTGGAGCAAAGAGGTTGAGGGGAGATTTGATAGAGGTGGACAAGATCCTGACAGGTTTAGATAAGGTGGAGAAAGAAAAGCTGTTCCCATTAGCTGATGGGACAAGGACGAGGGGGGCACAGATTTATGGTTTTGGGTCAGAGATGCAGGGGGGGGGGATGTGAGGAAGAATATTTTGATGCAGCGAATGGTAATGACCTGGAACTTGCTGCCTACGAGGGTGGAGGAAGTGGAGACAATAAACAATTACAAAGGAAATTGGATGGGCATTGGGGGGTTTCAAACAGAAATGCTGACTAAATATCTCTGAACTTCCTCACACCCGGTCACTCTGTGATCCTTGTGAAATTTGAAACCAGGTATTCGCAACAAGACTCAAAGAGCATCAGCCCACTGGAGGCAGTTGTGAGACCGGCCAGTCCAGCAGAAAGAAACCCTCCGACCCTCCCCATTGACCAACTGTGAGAATGAACAAAATGCAGTCCTGGGTGTAATTGAGAGCAGAAACAACAACAGCAGAATCCAACCCCTGGAATCACTCGTGAACTTGTTGGTGTCTCAGCAGGGAGGATGAAACACTGAATCCCTTCCCACATTGAGAGCAAATGAATGGCCTCTCCCCTGTGTGAACTCGCTGGTGTATCTGCAGGCTGGATGAGTCAGTGAATCTCTTCCCACACTGAGGGCAGGTGAACGGCCTCTCCCCAGTGTGAACTCGCAGGTGTTTCTGCAAGTTGGATAAGTCATTGAATCCCTTCCCACACTGAGAGCAGGCGAACGGTTTTTCCCCAGTGTGAACTCGCTGGTGTGTCCGTAGGATGGATAATCGAGTGAATCGCTCCCCACACTGAGAGCAGGTGAACGGTTTCTCCCCAGTGTGAACTCGCTGGTGTGTCCGCAAGTTGGATGACTGAGTGAATCCCTCTCCACACTGAGAGCAGGTGAACGGTCTCTCCCCAGTATGAACAAGCTGGTGTGTCCGCAGGTTGGATGACCGAGTGAATCCCTTCCCACACTGAGAGCAGGTGAATGGCCTCTCCCCAGTGTGAACCCGCTGGTGTGTCCGCAGGCTGGATAACTGACTGAATCTCTTCGCACACTGAGGGCAGGCGAACGGTCTCTCCCCAGTGTGAACTCGCTGGTGTCTCCGCAGGCTGGATGACAAAGTGAATCCCTTCCCACACACCGAACAGGTGAACGGCCTCTCCCCATTGTGACTGCGTCGATGAATTTCCAGATCAGATGGAGCTTTGAATCCCTTCCCACAGTCCCCACATTTCCACGGTTTCTCCATGGTGTGGGTGTCCTTGTGACTCTCCAGGTTAAACAATCAGTTAAAACTCACACAGAACACAAGTACAGTCTCTCCCCGCTGTGAATGCTGCGATGTATTTTCAGGCTGTGTATCTGGTTAAAGCTTTTTCCTCAGTGCACTGGAACACTCTCAATTGAGTGTGTCTGTGTCTCGGTGCTTTTCCAGTGATGCTGATGTTTAAAATCTTCTGTAGCAGACAGAACAGAGAAACATTTCTCCTTCTAGATTCAAAGGCCGATGATATTCGGGTCCAGATGAATTGAGTGAGTCTGTCAGATATTTGGTTTGAGATTTCTGTCTGTAAATCTTCACCTTCTGATATCCTGTAAAAGGAGTTTATAAAAACCATCACTGTCGCTACAGGATAGAAGTTCAGAACAGACAATTCTAGTTTCTATGGAGCATTCTTTCCTCTCATTCCCCAAAAGCTGTAAATCTCCATCCCACACACTCTCCCTCCATTCTCACTCTGCTGTATCTAATATTCACACGCCCAATATTCCAGAAGGTGTTGATTCAGGTTGATTGACAGATCCATGCTCACTGCTTCCTGTCCAGCACAGAAATCATAACTCAAAGGAGCTGCAATCAGTTATTCGCCACATTGAGTCCGCTCAACCATTCATAGAATCATAGAATCTACAGTGCAGGAGGAAGGCATTAGGCCCATCGAGCCTGCACCAACAACAATCCCAACCAGTTCCAATCCCCGTAACCCCCCATATTTACCCTTCGAATCCCCCAACACTAAGGGTCAATTTATCATGGCCAATCAACCCAATCCACACATCTTTGGATTGTGGGAGGAAACCGGAGCACTGGAGGAAACCCACGCAGAGATCATGCAAACTCCACACAGACAGTGACCCAAGCCAGGAATGGAAGCCAGGTCCGTGACGCTGTGAGACAGCCGTGATAACCACTGAGCCACCGTGCCGCCCAGATGTACCTTAGCACCATTTTCTCCACAGTATCCCCTGGATCCCTTGATATCCCTTGATATCATGGGCGGCACGGTAGCACAGTGGTTAGCACTGCTGCTTCACAGCTCCAGGGACTTGGCTTCGATTCCCGGCTTGGGTCACTGTCTGTGTGGAGTTTGCACATTCTCCTCGTGTCTGCGTGGGTTTCCTCCGGGTGCTCCGGTTTCCTCCCACAGTCCAAAGACGTGCAGGTTAGGTTGATTGGCTATGCTAAAAATTGCCCTTAGTGTCCTGAGATGCGTAGGTTAGAGGGATTAGTGGGTAAATATGTAGGGATATGGGGGTAGGGCCTGGGTGGGATTGTGGTCGGTGCAGATTCGATGGGCCGAATAGCCTCTTTCTGTACTGTAGGGTTTCTATGATTTCTATGATCTTGAATATCTAGAAACCTATCAAACCCTTACTTGAAAATTCTTGATGATGGCTTTACAGTCCTCTGGGGTAAAGAATTCCAAAGCTTCACCAGATCCTTGAGTGAAAAAATCCCATCTCATCTTCGCTTTCTCTCCAAATAAATGTACTTTATTACAGGACCATAAATAAAATCTAATCTGTACAATAGAACAAAACTAGACATATCTCTGTCCTATATTAATTTGTTCCCTTAAATGTCAGCCATCTCCGGTGGAAACCAGCCTTTAAATGTGAACATCAGGAAAGAGACCATCCTTTTAGCCAGACAAATAAATGAGTCAAGCTGAGAGAGCAAAGGATGTCAATGTCTTTAAGAGAGAGAGACCTGGGCCAACCTTTCCAGAGTCTGCAGCCTCCCTGGATTCACTTCCTTTCCCTTCAGTTGCTGCAAGTCCCCAATTTCCCCCAGAATGAGAAAAGAAATGGAAAGGGGGAGAAAAGAAAGTGTTTTACTCACAGATGTTGGTGACAGGAACAAATTTTAGTCTGTCTGAAGCTCCATCTTCAGTCACACAAATCCCCCGCTCTGATTGGCTGGAAGACCTCAGGCCTTCCGGTCCTCCAACATTTTTCATTGGCCAGAGCTGGTGAGGGGCAGTGAATCAAAAGCGCGCATGTGCGGATTTTGGGGGAATGCGCATGTGCGGGTGTGGGGCGGGGCCCGGGACAAGGCCGGCGCACTGACCATTGTCTGTCCCGGTCTTCCAGCCTTTCCCATTGGACAACAGCTCAGCGCGGCTGGAGGACAAAGTCCCGCCCACCCTCACGTGGAGCCCCGCCCCTCATTGTTCTTCTGCAGGGCTTGACCAATGGGACCTCTGGAGGACCGGAGGGACTCTGGTCCTCCAGCCAATCACAGCTCCTCATTGTCTGAATGCGGAAGTTGGACAATGAGCTTGTTCAGCTGCTCATTCCTGTCCAGCAAAGCTGCTGCTGCTTCTCTCTGAATGAAGATTGAGCTTCAGACAGCATGCGCAGTGTCATTGCTGTCCTTGGCGCTTGTTTGTCCCGGAGAAGCGGAGTCAGCGTTAGGCGGTGGCTGGGAGGATTTGGAAACACTTTGTGGATCCGCAAACCCTTCAGAATCATTGTCAGCTCCCTGGTTTGCAGCTGCGGGGCTTCTCCCTCCCTCCCTCCCGGGAACAGGCCCAGGTTAACGGCCCCATCCTGGCTCAGCCACCGTCTTTTACCAGGACCTCCTCACTGTCTGGAACAAGGTCGCCTCGCGACGCAGCTCTCCCCCGTCAGGAGTAGCAGCTCTCGTGCGAGAGCCGCTGCTCAGGAATCCGCTCCTCCAGCCGTATGACTTCAGGTGGCTGGCGGAGAGGAGGGCTGTGGACGCCGGGGTGACCTGAATTGGGGACGTGCTCGATGGCGGAGGGGCGGGCTGGATGAGTCCCCGTGTGCTGGCTGAGCCCCGCCCACCCCCACGTGGGCTCGGGTTCCGCCCCCTCATTGTCCACATGCGGCAGATTGACCAATGGCAACGCCTGGAGGACCGGATGAACGCTGGTCCTCCAGCCAATCAGAGTCCGGGCCCTGTGTCAATGGCCGCGCGGAGTTTCCTGTGGACATGAATGTGGGGGTTCGATCAGTGAGTTTGCTGATGGTCCAAAAATTGGTGATGTGGTAAATAGCGAGGAGGAAAACCTTAGATTACAGGATGATGTGGACGAGCAGGTTCGGTGGGCAGAATAGTGGCAAATGTAATTTAACCCTGAAATGTCTGAGGTGATGCATTTTGGAAGGACTAACAAGGCAAAGGAACTCGGCCTTTTGGCTGAGATCGGGTGTAGTGTGGTCGGCAGCCCATGGTCGGCCGCACTTGGTCGGGGTCATTGGGTTGCGCTGGGGCTTCATGTGTTTCATATGAAGCAATTTTTAAAAGCGTCATCTCGGCCTTTTGGCTGAGGTGCAGATGGGTTCAAGTCTTGGAGGAGGAGCCTCCCCCTTCTCCAATCAGCTTGGCTCATGTGGATCGGGCCCGGGACAGGGTGGTTTGGTCGCTCGCCCTGTCTTGTCGGCCTGGATCTGGGGTGTCTCAACTTGTTGGGACTCTGAATTGGATTTGATTTGATTGAATTGGAAAAGTATTAAAAAAAAGGAACAGATAATGAACAATAGGACGCCAGGAAGTACAGAAGACCAGAGGGACCTTGGGGTGCATGTCCATTGGACCCCGAAGACAGCAGGACAGATTGATGAACTGGTTAAGAAGGGATATGGGATACTTGTCTTTTTTAGCCAAGGCATCAAATATTTCAGCAGGCAGGTTATGATTGAGTGTATAAAATGCTGGAGTACTGTTTGCAGTTCGGGTCGCCACACTTTAGGAAGGATGTGATTGCACTGGAGAAGGTGCAGAGGAGATTCACCAGGATGTTGCCTGGGCTGGAACGTGTCAGTCATGAAGAGAGGCTGGTTAGGCTCGAATTGGTCTCCCTAAAGCAGAGAAGGCTGAGGGGGGGGCCTGATTGAGATGTACAAAAATATGATCCCTCAGTCCACTGACCTTTAGTAGCTGGGTCAATATCCAGGGACATAGATTTAAGTGAGGGGCAGGAAATTTAGAGGGGATTTGAGGGAAAAGATTTTCACCCAGAGGGTGGTGGGAATCTGGAACTCACTGCCTGAAAGGGTGAGAGAGGTGGGAACGCTCAACATTAAGAAGCATTTAGATAAGTACTTGAAGTGCCATAACATATAAGGCTGCTACTGACCAAGTGGTGAAAGGTGGGATTAGAACAGATTGGTGCTTGAGAGCTAGCACAAATACGATGGGTCAAAGGGCCTCTTGCTGTGCTTTAAAACTCTGAGGACAGAATTATGACAGTGTGGTTATGTGATAAATATTGGATGGATCTATAATAAAGTACATTTATTATTATTTCTTGTCTTGTAATGTAGTACTGTAGCTACGTTATATATTTCTAGTCAGAGTCATTACAGCAGAGGAGGAGTCCATTGGACAATTCGAGGCCCTGCTGACTCTCTGTCGAGCAATTCTGTCAGTCTGGAGAGGGTCCCATTCTGTACTCCTGCAGCACCCATCCAATCTCATTGAGAAATTACTGATCATCTCTGCTTGACTACCCTCACAGGCAGCAAGTTCAGGAGCATGACTAATCACTACCCCCATATCTTAACCAACTTACAGATTTAGGGGAATGAGTGGGGAAAGAATGTTCTATCGAAACTAGAATTATCTGTTCTGAATTTTGATCCCGTAGTGACTCTGATGTCTGCTGCAAACTCCTTTTATAGGATATCAGAAGGTTAGGATCCATTGACAGAATCCCAAACCATATGCCACGTCAAGATTTGACAGTCGCTCAATTCATCTGGACCTGAATACCATCGGCCTTTGCATCTAGAAGGAGAAATGTTTCTCTGTTCTGTCTGCTTCAGAAGGCGTTAAACGTCAGTGTGACTGGAAATGCACCAACGCACACACACCCGAGTGAGAGTGTTCCAGTGCACTGACTGTGGAAAGAGCTTTAACCAGTTATATAGCCTGAAAATACATCACAGCATTCACAGTGGGCAGAGACTGTACCTGTGTTCTGTGTGAGGTTTAACTGATTGTTTAACCTGGAGAGTCACAAGGACACCCGCACCATGGAGAAACCGTGGAAATGTGGGGACTGTGGGAAGGGATTCAGATTCCCATCTCGGCTGGAAATTCATCGACGTATTCACACTGAGGAGTGGCCATTCACCTGCTCTGTGTGTGGCATGGGATTCACTTATTTCTCCAAGTTGTTGAACCACAAAGTCACTCTCACCAATGAGAGACCCTTTAAATGCTCCGACTGTGGGAGCAGCTTCAAAAGGTCGCAGGAACTGCTGAGACACGAGCGAATTCACACTGAGGAGAAACCGTTCAGCTGCTCTCAATGCTCAAAGAGATTTAGATCAACATCCAACCTGCAGGAACACCAGCGAGTTCACACCAGTGAGAGACCCTTTAAATGCTCCGACTGTGGGAGTGAATTCAAAAGGTCTCAGGATCTGAGGGACCACCAGCACATTCACACCGAGGAGAGGCCGTTCAGCTGCTCTCACTGCACAAAGAGGTTTAGAACATCATCCCACCTGCAGAGACACCAGCGAATTCACACTGGGGAGAAACCATTCACCTGCTCTGTGTGTGGGAAGGGATTCACTGATTCATTCAACCTGCGGGAACACCAGCGAACTCACATTGGGGAGAGGCCATTTATCTGCTGTGTGTGTGGAAAGGGATTCACCCGGGCATCCAGCCTGCTGACACACCAGCGGGTTCACACTGGGGAGGGGCTGTTTACCTGCTCTCACTGTGGGAAGGGATTCACTCAGTTATCCAGACTGCAGGTACACGTTCGAGTTCACACTGGGGAGAGACCATTCACCTGCTCTGTATGTGGAAAGGGATTCACTCAGTCAACATCCCTGCAGAGACACCAGCGAGTTCACAAGTGATGACAGGAGTTGGATTCTGCTGTTATTGTTGCTGTTAACCACATCCAGGACTGAACCATGTTCATTCTGACACTTGGTGAAGTGGGAGGGTCGGAGGGTTTCTTTCTGCTGGACTGGCCGGTCTCACAACTTTGCTTCCAATGGGCTGATGCTCTTTGAGCCTGGGAGAGCACATTTCCACTGAAATGATCCACAAAAGCTGATGGAGGACATTTATTTTATCCTGGATAGTAAATAGTGTTTTTCCTACCACTACAGGTAGATCAAAAATAAATACAGAAAGAACTGAAAAAACACAGCAGGTCTGGCAGCATCTGTGGAGAGAGAAACAGAGATAATGTTTCACGTCCAATGAAACTCTACTTCAGAACTAAAGAGAGGGAGAAATGTGATGGGTTTGATGCTGCTGAGAAAGGGGGGAGGGGCAGGGAGAACAAAAGGGAAAGTCAGGAATTGGTTAGGGGGTGGGTGAGATTAAATGACAAAAATATCCCGGAACCCAAGGCAAAGGGAGGGGTAATGTTTGTGGTAAAGAAACAAAGCATTGGTCCACAGTAAGTGTTAATGGCAGAATAAAGGACAGCTCTGTCTGGAAGCAAAAAACATGAAAACAAGGTGTAGACTGGCACTCGGCAAAACAAAACAAATCGAAATGTAGGAGAGAGTTCAGGGTGTGAAGTTGTTGACCTAAATGTTGAATCCAGAAGGCTGTAAAGTGCCTCATCGGAAGATGAGGGGCTGTTCGTCCAGCTTGTGTTGGGCTTCTCCGGAACATTGCAGCAGGCCGAGGACAGAAATGTGAGTGTGAGAGCAAGGTGGTGAATTCTAATGGCAAGCGAGCGGAAGGTCAGGGTGATGCTTGTGGGCTGAGCGGAGGTGTTCCACAAAGAGGGCAGGGAACAGGCTACAGATGAATTAAAGAGAAACCATTTGTGTCCAGAACATTGTGAACATCCTTTTACTCTGGTTGTCTTTGATCCTCAAGTCATTTTCTGTTTGTTTTAACCATGTTCTGTTTCATTAATAAACTTTTATCAGTAAAAATATTTGATTTTTCTGGACTTTTCCTGATGAGATTGATGCACTTTAGGGAAAGTGGGTGAGAGGGGTTGGCAGGCTCTTTAACAGAAAGTCATCCCTCTAAGGAATTGGCAAAGGAGCCAGAGGGGGAGATGAGATTTTATTTTTTGACACTGAGTTGTTCTGATCTGCCTGAAAGCAGATTCAATAGTTTACCTCCAAAGGGTAAAGACTTGAGTGGGAAGAATTTGGGGAAAAAACAGTGCAGTTGGATGAATCAGAGAGTTCTTTCAAAGAGATAACAGGAGGACGATGGGCTGAATGGAGTCCTCCTGTAGCCTGTCAATCTCATCCTCCAGCTTTTGTGCGTGTTAAAAGGGGCAGATTTCATTGCAGCCTCTTCCCTGTATATGTATTTAAAGAGACGAGTTTCTCTTTAGCTCTGAGTGACCGATATAACAATTGGTTGGAGGCCCATTTCTCACTCAGTCCTCCAGCACCTTCCTGTCTCTCGATTACTGCAACATACATTGCAGTTTTCCAACTGGGCCGCAGGCCTCATTATTCTCAGCTAAATTCAGCCCTCAGCTCCGTCGCCTGGCTGTCATTGACAAGAGCAATAGAGAGACAGAAAGGTGCCCCAGGCTCAAATGGGAAGTCAAAACACAGGGCTTTGAATGAATTATTAGGATCTCTGTAATGATCAATAATTTAGAGAAATGAATTCTAAACTCAATGAGTAAATCAAAGAATCACATGACAAAACTTCAAGTTTTATGACTTCTCCTCCAACAAACTGGAAGCAACAATGACTAAACACTTTTTTGTCGGGAACATAACCCTTAAACTGTAAAATTGAACTTTGCCCTTTTACTCTTAACACCATCAAATGTCACACTCAATGGGTATATTTTATTCCATCTTGGAATGTTCACACTCAATTCTCCAAGAATGAGCCCAAAGTGATTCTTTACTCCCCAAGAGTTTATTTCCATTGTTTTCCTTTTCCAATCTGGCAACCTTTTAATCCCAGAACTGTCCTTCACAGTGATGGTTCTCCTGGACATTTTCCCACGAACACAAGCAAGGTGAATCTTCCAGCCTTGTTTCACAATTCTCAGAAATTTGTGACCAACATTCGACATTGGAGCAGAAGTTGGCCATTTGGCCCTTTGAGTCTGCTCCACCGTTTATTTACATCATGGCTGATCTGTTTGTGTTGCGTTGTGGGAAATTTACCACTTCGGAGTCAGACTTGGAGGTTCAACAAAACAGTTTTATTTCGGACAAAGCTTTGGGAGAAAGCATTGGTACTCCGCAGTACTTGGCAGCGACCTTCTCAACTACACAATGGTAGTTGAGCATCTTTATACCTTTTAGACAATAGATAGTACAGACATTAGCCGTTAACACATCGTTACAAGTTGAGTAGGCAGATACGGACATCGACAATTAACACATCGTTCCAAGCAGACAGGTACGGACATGGACAGTTAACACATCATTATACATAGAATGGATACATTTATGCAGTTATGTCCTCTATCAATGACTGGTTTTGATATATACATTTATGTATTCATGTCTCCATCAGTGGCGGATTTTATCAAGCTCATTGTTCTGGGTCTGCTCTTATCTCAAGTCTTAAAGTGCCCCAGGTCTGACCAGCTTCCTGCAGCAATTCAGATACTGCAGGTTTTAACTCTTTGTGTAACTGTCTGTGCCCAAAGCCAGTGCCTTTTAATGTCCCTTCCCAGAGTCCATTTTGTGTGCCAGGTAACCATTTTGTGTCCATCATTTTAATTTCACCATAACAGTTGCGTTCCACATTCTCGTTCCACACCCGATATTTTTGATGCCCTTATCCAACAACAGTTGGTATAAAGGCAAAATTCTGCTGTTGTTGGAATCTGAAACAAAAACAGAAAATGCTGGACAATCTCAGCAAGTCTGATATCATCTGTAAAGAGAGAATAGACACAACATTTTGAGTCAGGATGACTTTTTGTCAGAGGTGAAGACAAGGAAAATTGGACAAAATTTATCCTGTGAGGGTCAAGAATTGGGAAGCAATCTATTAAACCTCCTCTGAACCACTCTCAATGCATTTGTATCATTTCTTAAATAGGAGACAAAACTGCAGCCCCTATTCAAGATGCAGTTTCAGCAACGCCCTGTATAACTGAAGCAGAACATCTTTACTTCTCTGTTCAATTTCTCTCGTAATAAAGGATTGCATTCCATTTGTAAGAACTTTGATTTATTTGAACTAAGATTTATGGGGGTTCTCTTGTTTACAAAAACCTCCCTCATCGTAAATCACACCAGGTTCCAGTGTCTCAACCATGTGGCTAGACAGAACAATTTAAATGGTGAATTCAGAAAGTTAATTAACCATTAAAAATGTAACAAGTCAGAATGATAAAAGGCAAAGTATCGATTAACAGTTAATAGAGAAAGCTTAACATTAACAATTGAACAGACTTCTCTCCATCCCTCTCAGACCAGGACATGAAGTGATGGCTCTGAAAACGTGGATAACTTGTAAAACCAACAGCTCTCCACACCTCTCTGTAAACATCTCTCCCTCCACCTCTCTCTACCAAATTGCCTTCTCAAGACCACTTTTTTATACTTTAAAAATGTCAAAAGCCCATCTTAGCCAATTCCCATAAATCTTCAATTATAAACTAAAATAGACACGAGTTTTCAGATGATTTGAAAAGAAATGAACTGTCTGCTGAAAGGGTTAACTTTTCTACAGAACCTAAAGGGATGGGGAGTGAGCAGAAAAAAATTGGCACACAATAATCCCACTTTACACAAGTATAAAAATCAAAACAAACTCGATTGTAAACTTCAGCTCTTAATTTTTTTGTTATATTCCACAACCTAATTATTTTTATTTGATCAGTTTTTGTTAGGGATGGGTAACTTCTGTTCTTTATAAACTGGTTCACTCATTTTGTTGATTCTCCATGAACTCGGAGAATCAGAACCCAGACTTTATCATCCTTATCCTTTTTCTCCCTTTGCCACCACTCCCTCTGTTTTGCGGGAGGGTCGTGGGGATTCCAATCAGAACTAATCATTTTATCATAAAAGTTAAATACTGCAGATTCTGGAATCTGAAACAAAAACAGAAAATGCTGGAAAATGTCAGCAGGTCTGACAGCGTCTGTGGAGAGAGAATAGAGCCAATGTTTCAGATATGGATGACCCTTTACAAGAGCTGTTATGAAGTGTCTTCCAGACTCGAAACGTTGGCTCTATTCTCTAATAATTTTATCGATAAGTTTCTTGTTCTTAGTTTCCAAATAGCAGGTAAGAGATCTGTCCAGTCCCCACTCAAGTTCTGATTTTTCACTGGCCATGCTTGGGTCAGTTTATAACCATTAGAATCTACTCTGAGGTCTGCTTTTCAGTCCAGTGCTATTTGGAGTATACCGTTACTTCACCGACTAACGGGTCACAAGTCCCTCAAAGTTCTTATCACAAATTTGGGATAAAATAATTTAAATAATGCCTGAGAACGCTTATTAACTTCTTAACCAACTATCTGCCACTGTTTGTTGATTGGTCAGACCTCCTCTTCACAGATTCGGGTATCTCAGCCGCTGAACACCAGCCGGTCCTGGAACAAGTTTAATTCTAACTCATTCTGAGTAAATATTCTCACCAGCTCCTCTGTCAGGGCCCTGCTAAGCAGCTTTAATGGTCCGTGATTGCAGAAACTGAGCAGTCACAGGAATGTGGTCAAGATAGTCCAGTCCCATAATGCCTCACATTCAATCTGCAGTCCTTCAATTATAACAGAATATGTGGCTGTATGTAGCTGCCTCGGCCATGGTCAACCCCAACACTGCCTTCTTGAACTGTTATAATGCCTGAGGTGTAAGTACACCCACAGTGCTGTTAGGGAGCGATTTCCAGCTACACATTCCAGACTTTCACGAGACTGTAGGTGGATTCCAGATTGATATATTCCATTCAACCACACCCAAGGTGAGTTATTGCAATTTCTTTATTGTCCAGGATAATATATTCACAATATCTTTAAAACAGAAATTAAACATTCCCATTTGATTTCAGGTATTAACATATTCTGTTAGTTTGTTCTTTATTGTCAATGTCAGGCTGGGGTTGTTCCCCTTGGAGCAAAGGAGGTTGAGGGGAGATTTGATCGAGGTGGACAAGATTCTGACAGGTTTAGATAAGGTGGACAAAGAAAAGCTGTTCCCATTAGCTGATGGGACAAGGACGAGGAGGACACAGATTTAAGGTTCTGGATCAGAGATGCAGGGGGGATGTGAGGAAGAATATTTTGATGCAGCGAATGGTAATGACCTGGAACTCGCTGCCTACGAGGGAGGAGGAAGTGGAGACAATAAACAATTACAAAGGAAATTGGATGGACATTTGTGGGGTTTCAAACAGAAATGCTGACTAATTATCTCTTAACCTCCAAATAACCTGTCACTCTGTGATCCTTGTGAAATCTGAATCCAGGTATTCACAAAAGGCTCAAAGAGCATCGGCCCCCTGGACGAAAAGTCATGAGACCGGCCAGTCCAGCAGAAAGAAACCCTCTGACCCTCCCCATTGATCAACTGTGAGAATGAACAAAATGCAGTCCTGGATGTAATTGAGAGCAGAAACAATCACAGCAGAATCCAACCCCTGGAATCACTCGTGAACTTGTTGATGTTTCAGCAGCTGAGATGAAACTATGAATCGCTTCCCACACTGAGAGCAAGTGAACGGCCTCTCCCCAGTGTGAACTCGCTGGTGTCTCTGCAAGTCTGAAGACTGAATGAATCCCTTCCCACACAGAGCAGGTGAACGGCCTCTCCCCAGTATGAACTCGCTGGTGTCTCCGCCATTCAGAATACAAAGCGAATTCCTTTCCACACTGAATGCAGATATACGGCCTCTCCCCAGTGTGAACTCGCTGGTGTGAATGCAGGTGGGATGATTGACTGTAATTCTTCCCACACTGAGAGCAGGTGAACGGCCTCTCCCCAGTGTGAACTCGCTGGTGTGTCTGCAGGCTGGATAACCGAGTGAATCCCTTCCCGCACTGAGAGCAGGTGAATGGTTTCTCCCCAGTGTGAACTCGCTGGTGTTGCTGCAGGTGGCCTGACTCAGTGAATCCCTTCCCACACTGAGAGCAGATGAATGGTCTCTCCCCAGTGTGGCTGCGCCGATGAGCTTCCAGCTCTGATGGGGCTCTGTATCTCTTCCCACAGTCTGCACATTTCCATGGTTTCTCCATGGCTCAGATGGACAATCAGTTAAAGCTCCATCCACACACAGAACACGGGTAGAGTCTCTTCCCTTTGGGAATGGTGTGATATTTATTCAGGCTGTGTAACTGGTTAAACCTCTTTATTCAGTGCACTGGAATACTCTCACTTGAGTGTGGCAGTGTGTTGGTGCTTTTCCAGACTTACTGGTGTTTGAAATCTTTTCAAATCGGCAGACTGGATAACCATTCCTCCTTCTAGACTCAAGGCCGATGATATTCAGGTCCAAAGGAATTTGACTCTGTCAGATCTGGACATGACGTTTGAGATTTCGGCCTGTGATTCCTCTTTCAATATCCTGTAATATCCTCCTAGATTCAAAGGCCGATGTTAAGGTCCCGATGAATTGGGAGACTCTGTCAAATGTTGACTTTTGTCTGTAAATCCTCACCTTCTGATATCCTGTAAAAGGAGTTTACAAAAGAAATCAGAGTCAGTACAGGATAGAAATTCAGAACAGACAATTCTAGTTTCTATTGAATATTCTTTCCTTTCTCATTCCCCAAAAGCTGTAAATCTCCATCCCACACACTCTCCCTCAATTCTCACTCTGCTGTATCTAATATTCACCCTCCCAATTCTCCTGAAGGGACCAATTCTTGCTGACCAACAGATCCATGCTCACCGATTTTATGTGTTAACTGGACTAAAAAACCCATGTAATACACAGTATTGTGTTACTGGATATATGGGGGATGAGTGGAAGAACTTGATTTCAGCAGCATGTGGAAGTGGAGGTAGATGGCACCAGAAGGTAATAAACTGGCAAATTTACTTGCAATGGGGATATGGAGGGGTAACGGGACTGACTGAATGTAACCAGGACTTGAAAATTATGAGAGGCCGAGAAAAGGTAAAAAGGACTGACATGTTTCCCACAGTCGAGGAGCGATTAACAGGGAACATAGGCATAACACTGAAAATGTCAGAGGTCAAGAGTCTGATGAAGGGTCAACCAGACTTTAAATGTTGGCTCCATTCTCTTGCCACTGATGCTGTCAGACCTGCTGAGATTTTTCAGCATTTTCTGTGTGTTTTTTTCAGATTGCAGCATCCGCACTATTTTGCTTTTTTGCATAGATTTAAAGTGACTGGTAGATGGTTTACAGGGGGCAAGAGGAAAAACCTTTTCTCCCAGAGGGAGGTCAGCATCTCAAATGCAGCCGAAGTTGAGATGAAGCTGAAACGAGATTCGGCATGGACTTGTATTACTGAATGAACTCCTTCTGTGCTGTAATGACCAAGACTGGAAATGTATAACATATCTACAGTATTATATTACAAAACCAGACATAATAATAAATGTATTTCATTACAGAACCATAAATAATACATCTAATCTGTCCCATAAACAACACTAGACATATCTCTGTCCTATATTAATTTATTGTCCCCTTAAATGTCAGTCATCTCCTGGGGAAACCAGCGCTTTAATTCGGAAAGAGACCATGCTTTGAGCCAGACAAATAAATGTGTCAAGCTGCGGGAGCAAAGGATGTCAATGTCTTTGAAAGAGAGAGACCTGGGCCAACCTTTCCAGAGTCTGCAGCGTCCCTGGATTCACTTCGTTTCCCTTCAGTTGCTGCAACTCCCCAATTTCCCCCCAGAATGAGAAAAGAAATGGAAAGGGGGAGAAAAGAAAGTGTTTTACTCACAGATGCTGACGACAGGAGGAAGTTTGAGTCTGTCTGTACTCAATCTTCATTCACAGAGAGAGCAGCAGCTTTCCGGGTGAACAAGCTCATTGTCCTGTTTCCGCGTTCAGACAATGGGGAAGGTCTGGTTGGCGGCAGGAGAAACTTACTTCCGGTCCTCCAAGTCTTCCCATTGGTCAATACCTCAGCATTGACGTCGGGGGGGAGTGGGCCGATCTCCGCACATGCGCAATTGCCCCTCTCCCTTGGACATGCGCAGTCCCTGGTAGTGGGGGGGAGATCACCGAGCGGCTTCTCGCTCTGGCCGGAGCCGCCAGCCGGTTGCCTGGAAACCTTGGCTCGAGGAGGTGCTGGGGGAGGGGAACATGGGTGGGGGCGGGGTTCCCGCGTCCGCTCGCCGAGCCTGCGCACTGGAACCCCAGGACGTCATCGCGGAGCAGGCTGATGTCTATTGGTTGATTCAGGCAGGGCTCCGTTGTGACGTCACCGTGCGGATGTTGTCCAATGAGCTTCAGACCGAAACTCCCTCCTCTGCACCATCTGGGAGGAAATCAATGTTTTCCCCTTTCCATTTCTTTTCTCATTCTGGGGGAAATTGGGGACTTGCAGCAACTGAAGGGAAAGGAAGTGAATCCAGTCTGTACATTCCACACATTGTTACTCCAGTCATATAGACATATATCTGTCTGGCCGCCTGCATGGAGATTTCCAGCTCTCTGTGTCCAGGGCAGGCGATTCCCTTCTTTTTGAGGTCTGCCCATTTTGATCTGTCCCACATTTAATTTAATTTGGTCCACTTGTTTTGCCAAAAAGATTAACAGAATAGTTAGTGATTTCTTTCAAGTTTAATTGTTTTGCCAAAAAGATTCAACAGAATGTTTATTTGTCCTCAGTTGATTTGGTTTAGTTTAATTGTTTTACCGAAAAGATTGACAGGAAGCAGTGAGCATGGATCTGTCAATCAGCCTCAATCAGCACCTTCAGGAGAATTGGGAGGGTGAATATTAGATACAGCAGAGTGAGAATGGAGGGAGAGTGTGTGGGATGGAGATTTACAGCCTTTGTGGAATGAGAGGGGAAAGAATGTTCCTTAGAAACTAGAATTATCTGTTCTGAATTTCTATCTTGTACTGAGTGATTACTTTTGTAAACTCCTTTTACAGGATATCAGGTGACAGAAATCTCAAAGCAAACGTCCCGTCCTCACTCAATTCATCAGGATCTGATTATCATTGGCCTTTGAATCCAGAAGAAGAAATGCTTCTCTGTACCGTCTGCTTCAGAAAGTTTTAAACATCAATGGGAGTGGCAAATCACCGAGACACACACATACTCGAATGAGAGTGTTCCAGTGCACTGACTGTGGAAAGAGCTTTAACTAGTTACACAGCCTGAAAAAATATTACAGCATTCACAGCGGGAGAGACTCTACTCGTGTTCTGTGTGTGGATAAGGTCTCAACTTTGAATCAAAATAATTCTGTGATTTCTTTTACTCATTCGTGGGACATGGGCGTCGCTGGCTGGCCAGCATTTATTACCCATCCCTAGTTGCGGCACGGTAGCACAGTGGTTAGCACTGCTCCAGGGACCTGGGTTCGATTCCCGGCTTGGGTCACCGTCTGTGTGGAGTTTGCACATTCTCCTCGTGTCTGCGTGGGTTTCCTCCGGGTACTCCGGTTTCCTCCCACAGTCCAAAGATGTGCGGGTTAGGTTGATTGGCCATGCTAAAATTGCCCTTAGTGTCCTGAGATGCGTAGGTTAGAGGGATTAGTGGGTAAAATATGCATGGGTATGGGGATAGGGCCTGGGTGGGATTGTGGTCAGTGCAGACTCGATGGGCCGAATGGCCTCTTTCTGTGCAGTAGGGTTTCTATGTTTCTATGGTTTCTATGAGTCAGAAGGTTTTTGTTTTAGTTTAGTTCGGGCACCATGATCGGTACATCATAGAGTACATATGGAGAAGGAAAGGAGAGGGATTCAATGTAGAAGTATTGAACAATCTGGAATCAGTGCTTATAAGAACATAAGAACTAGGAGCAGGAGTAGGCCATCTGGCCCCTCGAGCCTGCTCTGCCATTCAATAAGATCACGGCTGATCTTTTCGTGGACTGAGCTCCACTTACCTGCTTGCTTACCATAACCCTTAATTCCTTTACTGTTCAAAAATTTATCTATCTTTGCCTTAAAAACATTCAATGAGGTATTTATTTTGTTTGAGACTCTCCCACTCGTGAAAATATCTCACCATCTACCTTGTCAAGCCCCCTCAGGATCTTATATGTTTCAATCACCCCTTTGTCTTCAAAACTTCAAGGAACACAGACCATGACAATTTCCTCCCTCTTGATAGGACAACCCTCCCATCCAGGAATTAGCCTGGTGAATTTCCTTTTGGACTATGTTGAATATTACTGTATCCTTGTTTATGGAAGGGGATGAAAACTGTATGCACTATTCCAGGTGAGGCATCACCAACACACTGTACAGTTGCAACAAAACCTCCCTGTTTTTAAACTCCAACCCCTTTGCAATAAAAGCCAAAATGCCATTTTCCTTCTTACCTCATGTGGGACCTGCCTGCTAGCTTTTTGTGATTCATGCACAAGAACACCAAGATCCCGCTGTACTTCACTCACCGGCAGCCCCTTTCCATTTAGATCATCATCCTGTTGATTCCTCTGACTGAAATACATGACCTCACACTTTAAACTCCATTTGCCATGTTTTGGAGACAGAGGGGTGACTTTATTGCATCTTCCCCAACTCTTGACTCATCTTTCCCAGGCCCTATCCCTGTAGCCCCACATTTTCACCCCACTAATCCACCTAATCTACATCTATAGGGACACAAAGGGGCAATTTAGCATGGCCAATCAATCTAACCCACACATCTTTGGACTGTGGGAAGAATCTGGAGCACTCAGAAATCCACACAGACATGGAGAGAATGTGCATACTCCACACAGACTGTCACCCAAGGCCGGGATTGAACCTGGGTCCCTGGCACTGTGAAGCAGCAGTGCTAACCACTGTGCTGCCGTGGCGCCCTTTTTAAATAAACTACAAGTACAGATTTCTCTTGATCTACCCTCCTTCTCACATCCTCAAACAATTCAAGGAAATTTGTCAAACATGATTTACCTTTCATAGAACAATGTGGACGAGGTTTGATTATATTCAGCTTTCCTAAATGATTAGCTATTTGCTCTTTGGTTATTGACTCCAGCGTCTTGCCAATAATAGATGTTAAATTAACTGACCTATAGTTCCCTGCCTTCTGCCTTCTCCCTTTTTGACCAAGGTCATCACATTGGCTGATTGCCAATCTTCTGATACTCTCCCGGAATCTAGGGAGTTACGAAAAATTTCAACAAAATTCTCCACAATCTCTTCAGCAACCTCCATTAAAAGCCTAGCGTGCAGTTCATTGGATCCTGGTGACTTGTCCACCCTTAGCCACTGAAGGGAAAGGAAGTGAGCCCAGTCTGTATATTTCAGACATTTTTGGTCCAGTCAGAGGGTAGTTCCAGCTGATTGGAAAACGGCTACTGTTACGCCGCTGTTTAAAAAAGGAAGTAGACAAAAGGCGGGTAACTACAGGCCGGTTAGCTTAACGTCTGTAGTTGGGAAAATGCTGGAATCCATCATTAAAGAAGGAATAGCAGGCCATCTGGATAAGAATGGTTCGATCAAGCAGACGCAGCATTGATTCATGAGAGGAAAGTCGTGTTTGACGAACTTACTGGATTTTTATGAAGATGTGACTAGTGCGGTTGACGGAGGGGAACCAGTAGATGTGGTGTTTTTGGATTTCCAAAAGGCATTCGATAAGGTGCCTCACAAAAGGTTGCTGCAGAAGATTGGGGCACACGGAGTTGGGGGTAGGGTGTTAGCGTGGATTGGGGATTGGCTATCTAACAGGAAGCAGAGAGTTGGAATAAATGGGTGCTTTTCTGGTTGGCAGATGGTGACTAGTGGCGTGCCGCAGGGATCGGTACTGGGGCCTCAACTGTTTACTATTTACAGAGATGATCTGGAGGAGGGGTCTGAGTGTAGGGTAACAAAGTTTGCTGATGACACGAAGATGAGTGGGAAAGTGAATTGCGTGGAGGAAGTGGAGGGTCTGCAGAGAGATTTGAATAGGCTGAGTGAGTGGGCGAGGATCTGGCAGATGGAGTATAACGTTAGCAAATGCGAGGTTATCCACTTTGGAAGAAATAATAGTAAATTGGTTTATTATTTAAATGGAAAAAAATTACAACATGCTACTGTGCAGAGGGACCTGGGGGTCCTTGTGCATGAGTCGCAAAAACTCAGTCTGCAAGTACAACAGGTGATCAAGAAGGCAAATGGGATGTTGGTATTTATCACCAGGGGGATAGAATATAAAAGCAGAGAAGTCTTGCTGCATCTGTACAAGGCATTGGTGAGGCCGCAGCTGGAATACTGTGTGCAGTTTTGGTCCCCTTACTTGCGAAAGGATATATTGGCCTTGGAGGGAGTGCAGAGAAGGTTCACCAGGTTGATACCGGAGTTGAGGGGTGTAAATTATGAGGAGAGATTGAGCAGATTGGGTTTGTATTCGTTGGAGTTTAGAAGGTTGAGGGGTGATCGTACAGAGGCATATAAAATAATGAAGGGGCTGGATAGGGTAGAAGTGGAGAGATTCTTTCCACTTAGAAAGGAAGCTGGAACTAGAGGGCACAGCCTCAAAATAAAGGGGGGTCAGTTTAGGACAGAGTTGAGGAGGAACTTCTTCTCTCAGAGGTGGTGAATCTCTGGAATTCTCTGCCCACTGAAGTGGTGGAGGCTATCTCGTTGAATATGTTTAAATCACGGAGAGATGGATTCCTGATCGGTAAGGGAATTAGGGGTTATAGGGACCAGGCGGGTAAGTGGAACTGATCCACTTCAGATCAGCCATGATCGTATTGAATGGCGGGGCAGGCTCGAGGGGCTAGATGGCCTACTCCTGCTCCTATTTCTTATGTTCTTATAAGCTGCAGGAAAGGATGTCCCGAGGCATGGTACATTGGGGAGACAATGCAGATGTTACGACAACGGGTGAATGAACACCGCTCGACAATCACCAGGCAGGAGTGTTCTCTTCCTGTCGGGAAACACTTCAGCAGTCACGGGCACTCAGCCTCTGATCTTCGGGAAAGCGTTCTCCAAGGCGGCCTTCACAATACACGATAACGCAGAATCGCTGCGCAAAAACTGATAGCCAAGTTCCGCACACATGAGGACGGCCTAAACCGGGATCTTGGGTTCATGTCACACTATCTGTAACCCCCACGACTTGCCTGGACTTGCAAAATCTCAGTAACTGTCCTGGCTGGAGACAATACACATCTCTTTAACCTGTGCTTAACCCTCTCTCCACTCACATTGTCTATACCTGTAAAGACTTGATTACCTGTAAAGACTCGCATTCCAACCATCATCTTGTAAATTGAGTCTGTCTCGATGTATGCCTTGTTTGTGAACAGAACTCTTCACTCACCTGAAGAAGAAGGAACACTCCGAAATCTTGTGCTACCAAATAAACCTGTAGGACTTTAACCTGGTGTTGTCAGACTTCTTACTGGGTTCAATCGCACAGTCACTGGTTCCTCTCTCTGTCCCTGATGCTGATTATTCACTCTTTTACAGAATGATACAGCACAAATAGAAACCATTAGGCTCATTATCTCTGTACTGGCTCTCTGGAAGATCTATCCAATTAATTCCACAGCCAGAACAATGTATATCTGCTGTAGTATTCTGAGGCCTTAATGGAAAAGGTTTTCCAGTCGGATAGTTCTCAGACACAATCAGTCCTGTGGAAAGATTGATTGCCTAATTCATTGAGAAGATATAAAGTGCCCATTAAGCACATAAAGTGCCTGGCAGAGTTTAATTGTATATTTCTGCAGACCCCAAATACGGCAGTGACATTATCCTAAAGGGCCAATGGTTGAATTATGGAATTACAAAGAAAAAGCGTTCACGTCCTGAATCTTCATAATTATTACTTGGCTGGGATGTTTCAGTATGAAAGAATCCTACGTCTCAGTCAGGCAAAAGGGGTCATGTCCGATGGACCTGTTAAAGACAAATAACTATTACATTGCACTGGGGTTTATGTGATCATGTGTTGGTTTTATGAACAAGGTTTGTATCAGAGTGGAGCTGTGTGTTTGATTCTCCACAACAATTGTAGTATCCTTACTAAATATCCACCATAATCGCAACAGTTAGCCCAGAACTCTGAGGTTATTGCGGTCACAGCCGTTCAAACTGTTACCGACATAATCATCAAATATTCTGAAAGCTACGTTGGTTGTAATTCCCTCAGAAAACCTACCCCTCTGGGGGAGGAAACACAACTTCTCCACAGCAGAAAGGAAACCACTGCTCACCACTCCAAACTCTGAATGATTGGGAATGTTACTGGATGTCCAGGACAAATTGCTATTTGCCAGGTGAAGGTGGATCAGCAGCAGGAGTTAGTGAAGAGAGTGATGGTAATAACCAGGCAGACTGACTCACCAGGAAAGCTGCTCGAGAGGAGATTCCATGGGATCCACCCAAAACACAATCATTGGGACTGGTACGACAGACTCCAGTTATATGTCATTTAAAAACTTGTCAGGACACTGACCTAAGATGACTGTGGGTAAAAAGGGTTGGCACCATAGAGAAAACTTTCCCTCATCATTCACAGCAAGTAAGGACTCACTCATCTGACACAATGAAGTTTTCTTTCACAAATATGGTTTAACTTTGACTTCAGTCACAACTCGATGGCTTAGAAAGGAATTAGTATATTTGATGGATCAAAGCAAGGCGTATTTCTTGTTTTTTGACTCCTCAATATTATACAACATGATCACAATATCAGTGGCTGAGGAGACATCAGAATGTCCATCAGCACCTGAAGCTGTGCCTCATGTGTTCAAACTAATCAGATTCTGCAAAATGCATTGTCCCAATTAACTTGTTCCACATTATTGATGTTCCCTGGGAAACACTGCAGCTTGATTATACAGGCCCACTCTCCACACTAAGAGGAGACTGGTAGATCCTGCTAATTACAGCGATGTTTACCTGGTGGATTGAAACCTTTCCTGTTTGTAAAAATGATGCAGACACAATAGCTAAAATCCTGGATGAGGCTTCCTGAAATGGATGGAGAATGACAATAGTTCTCATTTCACAGCAGAAATAGTGTAATCGCTCTCCAAAAGGAAAAATCCAGAAGAATAATTTTGAAAAAAAGTTGATTAATTTCATATTTATCCAGTTGAGTTAGGATGGTTATTACTGTCAGAAACAAAACCTGACTCTCAGAATGAACATTGTTCAGTCCAACTGGGTGGCATGGTGGCACTGTGGCTAGCACTGCTGCCTCACAGCGCCAGGGGCCCGGGTGTGATTCCCGGCTTGGGTCACTGTCTTGTGGAGTCAGCACGTTCTCCCCGTGTCTGCGTGGGTTTCCTCCGGATGTTCTGGTTTCCTCCCACATTCCGAAAGATGTGCTGGTTAGGTGCATTGGCTATGCTAAATTCTCCCAAATTCAGTGTACCCGAACAGGCAAATTTAGCAACCATACCTTCAATTCCTTCATCTGAGTTATTGATATAAATGGTAAAAAGGTTGAGGTCCCAGCATTGATCCCTGTGGCACACCGCTCGTCACATCCAGCCAACTGGAAAAAGACCCATTTATGCCAATCCTGTTTCCTGTTAACTCGCCAATCTTCTTTCCGTGCCAATATGTTACCATTCCCCCCGCCCCACTAGGAGTTTTCATTTTCCACAATAACCTTATAAATGCATTCTGGAAATCTCAGTACATTCACCTTTCTGCACCTTTGGTTCCCGTTTATCCACAGCACGTGTGACTCCTTCAAAGAACTGAAAAAATAGATTGAATATGATTTCCCTTTCTCAAAACCATGTTGACTCTCCTTCATAGCCTGGATTTTTCTCACTGCCATGCTGTAACATATTTAATAATAGCTTCTAACATTTTTCCTACGGCATGTTAAGTTAACTGTCCTGTAGATTCCTGCTTTTGGTCTCTCTCCTTCTTTGAATAAAGGAGTTACATTTGCAACTTTCTAATCTAATGGAACTTCCACCAAAACCGGGGAATTTTGGAAAATTAAAAACAATGCATCAACTATCTCACCCCAGTCGTTTCTACCCCTCTTCAGCTAAAGAACAGCCATATGGCCTCAAAATTTCAACTCTGTTTCTCCCTCCACAGGTGCTGCCAGACCTGCTGAGTCTTTCCAGCATTTTCTGTTTTTATTTCAGATTTTCAGTATCCGCAATACTTTGCTTTTATCTGACGAGCTGCTTCTTTTCAGAGCCGAGAATGAAGTCCATCAGGGTCCGGGATTTGTCAGCCGACAGCTCCAACTATTTGCTCAGTACCACTTCATAAGTGACAGCAGTTTTCCTGAGTTCCTCTCTCCCTTCCACACCCTGATGAGATATTACTTCTATCCTCGATACTATCGGGTAGAGTACTAAACTATAGTGAAGACTGATACAAAGTACCTGTTGAATTCATCTGCCATCTCCTCACTTTCCATTATTAATTCCCCAGAGTCACTTTCTCTTGGACCAACATTCACTTGGATAACTCTTTTTATTTAAATATCCAGAGAAATGTTTACAGAACAAAGAGAATTACAGCACAGGAACAGGCCCTTCTGCCCTCCATGGTCCTGCACCGACCATGCTGCCTGACTGAACTAAAACCTCCTACCCTTCCAGGGACCATATCCCTCTATTCCCATCCTATTCATGTAAAGTCAAGACGCCCCTTAAAACTCACTACCGTATCCACTTCCACTACCTCCCCCGGCAACGAGTTCCAGGCACCCACTACTCTCTGTGTAAAAAATCTGCCTCGTACATCTCCTTTAAATCTTGCCCCGCACACCTTAAACCTGTGCCCCCTAGTAATTGACTCTTCCACCTTAGGAAAAAGCTTCTGACTATCCACTCTGTCCATGACTCTCATAATCTTGTAGACTTCTATCAGGTCGCCCCTCAACCTCCGTCATTCCAGTGAGAACAAACCAAGTTTCTCCAACCTCTCCTCATAGCTAATGCCCTCCATACCAGGCAACATCCTGGTAAATCTTTTCTGTACCCCCTCCAAAGCCTCCACATCCTTCTGGTAGTGTGGCGACCAGAATTGAACACTATATTCCAAGTGCGGCCTAACTAAGGTTCTATAAAGCTGCAACATGACTTGCCAATTTTTAAACTCAATACCCCGGCCGATGAAGGCAAGCATGCCGTATGCCTTCTTGACTACCTTCTCCACCTGCATTGCCACTTTCAATGACCTGTGTACCTGTACACCCAGATCCCTTTGCCCATCAATACTCTTAAGGGTTCTGCCATTTACTGTATATTTCCTATCTGTATTAGACCTTCCAAAATGCATTACCTCACATTTGTCCGGATTAAACTTCATCTGCCATTTCTCCGCCCAAGTCTCCAACTGATCTATATCCTGCTGTATCCTCTGATGGTCCTCATCGCTATCTGCAAATCCACCAACCTTTGTGTCGTCCGCAAACTTACTAATCAATCCAGTTACATTTTCCTCCAAATCATTTATATATATTACAAACAGCAAAGGTCCCAGCACTGATCCCTGAGGAACACCACTTGTCACAGCCCTCTATTCAGAAACACTTCCACTGCTACCCTCTGTCTTCTTTGACCGAGCCAGTTTTGTATTCACCTCGCTAGCTCACCTCTGATCCCATGCGACTTCACTTTCTGCACCAGTCTGCCGTGAGGGACCTTGTCAAAGGCCTTACTGAAGTCCATGTAGACACCATCCACTGCCCTACCCTCATCAATCATCTTCATCACTTCCTCGAAAAACTCGATCAAGTTCGAAAAATATTCACATCGTGAATATTTTTAATAACTCTAATACAAGTCAGTTCCTTTTGAAGGGCTCTCCCCTGTTTCCTCTATCCTCACCTCCAACAACAAGTGTGAGGAGCTCATGGAAGTACTTTGTCACTAAGATTGAGATAATCCAATCAGCTGTCTCTGTTGCTTTGCTCCATTCCATTAGCCCAATGGGCCAAACTGTCTCTAAACATCCCTCTTGTCTGAGCCCCGAACTCCCACTTTTCTCCATCCAGTCTCCACACACACCAGTGGGTTCATACTGAAGAGAGAGGATTTAAATGCTGAGACTGTGACAGGAGCTTTAAAAACCCACATTCACTGATGGTTCACCAGTGTATTCAGTCCGTTCCACTCCACTCATCTGCTCTCAGTGCAGGGAGAGGTTCAAGCGATTGTCCATCCTGCAGCAACAGCAGAGAGTTCACACCAGGGAGAGGTCATTCACCTGCTCCATGTGTGGGAAGCAATTCACTGATTCATTCGTTTTGTTAACACACCAGTGAGTTCACACTGATGGAATGTGTTTCAAATGTCTGGATTGTGGGAAATGTTTTAAAATTTCTATGAATCTGATGTGCTATCAGCAGGTTCACACTGACAGCAGACCATCCAGAGTCTCTCACTATGGGACTGGGTTCAGCTGGACATGTGAACTCAGTGTCCACCAGTGCACTCACTCTGGGAGAGGCTGTTCACTTGCTCCATGTTTAGCAAGAGATTTACTCAGTCATCCCACTTCACTGCACATCAACTTGTTCACACTGATAAGGAACTTTTTCAAACTTCTGACTGTGAGCAGAGCTTTAAATGCAAAATGTATCTGCTGATACACAAACACATTCACAGGCTGTTCACCTGCTCCATGTGAGAAGAGATTCATTCGGTTACCTCACATTCTGACACACCAGCAAGTTCATAAGTTACTACAGGGGCTGGATTCTGCTGTTATTGCTGCTGCTGTGAATCACATTCAGGACTGGACTATGTTCATTCTGATATTTGGAGTTTGTTTCTGATTATGTTAATAATCCCTGTAACTGGACTGGAGTTTAATATTCCAAATAAATGTGAAATAAAACAGTGATATTTGAATACATAGTTGCAGATGTTCGTCTTTCCCAGCTGAATGTTTAACATTGCCGGCTGGAGCTCAGAAGGGGCAATCTGGGGGAGGTTCACACAGCAGGAACAGAACTGCAGTCTGTTCCTGCCATAGGGTCACACTGAGAGGGACAAACAGCACTTTGGACTTTCTCATCTCTCTTCACTGACAGCAAAGTGGGTTAATCCTGAGGTGTGTAAGAAATGTGTCCCAACTGCTCTTTTCTATAGTCCAGAGCTCCTAAACATGGAACAGAAGACTCTTTTATAACTATGTTTCGAGTCAGGTGAACAATTGTGAAAGAAAATCAAAATATTACAGATGCTGGAAATCGGAAATAAAAACAAAGCAGGTTTGGTAGCATCGCTGCAGAAACAGAGCTAATGTTTTGGAACTGAAGAGTCATATTGGACTGGAAACATTGACTCTGTCTTTACAAATACCGTCACAGCTGCCGAGAGTTTGCAACAATTTTGAACAACGGTGAAGGCTGGAAACATGCTGTCAAATCAAAGTTTAGTGTGAAACTGGGACGTGTTCCTGACTGAAAGTGAAAGAGCAAGTTTAAATTCCCAGACTGACAAATGATTGTGCACACTATTTCAAGGAAGGTGTTAATTAATTTAAAATAAGCCTGTTTAAATATATTTTCATAGAAAATAGGAACAGGAGTAAGCCATTCTCGGCCAGGCCAGTCATTATGATCATGGACCACAAAAGATGTATTTGTATTTGACAATATCAAGTGGCAATGGCGGTGCCATTACCCAGCGTGCACCGAGAGGGTGACGATACCCTATCTTCAATACTGGAGATCATTGCGCAGACTCAGTGCCTCTCTGACTGGAGCATGCGCAGTGCGGTGTAGGCAGTGGTCGGACGGGGTGGTGTCGGAGCAGCAGGGAGACCAGAAACTGATTGTAGACACCGGGTGAGTGAGATTAAATGGAGCCTGAGAGTCAAAAGGGAGGACTCATAAGCACCCGGTATAGGAAGCGGAGCTTTCATAAACATCGGATATTAGCTTCAAACCACAAATAAGACGCCCGAGGCCCTGCCTGACCGATTTTGCAGCCTCCATCTTTCGAGAACAATGGGCAGCGTGACCGCCATATTTATTGGGGGCAATGGACAGCAGGGCGGTGGCCATCTTTATAGGGGGCAATGGGCAACAGGGCGCATGTGCAGCCGCCACCTCGATTGGAGGCAGTGGGCATTGATTCCAGAAGTTAGTTCCTGGCCTCCAGAATTGGTCTCTTTTTCATTAAGCCACAGAAACATTGAATTATTACACTACAGAAAATGACTAACCCATCATGCATTTGCTGGTTCTCTACAAGGGAATCAGCTCATCCCACTACCCTGTCTTTTCACTAACAAGACCAACAGAAAATATTTCCCATCCCCAAAACGGGCGGCACGGTAGCACAGTGGTTAGCACTGCTGCTTCACAGCTCCAGGGACCTGGGTTCGATTCCTGGCTTGGGTCACTGTCTGTGCGGAGTTTGCACATTCTCCTCGTGTCTGTGTGGGTTTCCTCTGGGTGTTCTGGTTTCCTTCCACAGTCCAAAGATGTGCCGGTTAGGTTGATTGGCTATGCTAAAATAAAATTGCCCCTGAGTGTCCTGGGATGCGTAGATTAGAGGGATTAGCGGGTAAAATATGTAGGGATATGGGGGTAGGGCCTGGGTGGGATTGTGGTTGGTGCAGACTCGATGGGCCGAATGGCCTCTTTCTGCACTGTAGGGTTTCTCTGAAATTACCTGTGGAGAAGATTATGTTTTATCTTCTTGAACAGCTGCAGTCCATGTGGTGAAGGTGCTCCCCTTTAGGTCAAGAGTTACAGGCTATTCACCCAGTGATGATGAAGGGACAGTGATACATCTCCAAATCAATAATTACAATGTGTATTTATACAGCATCTTTCATGTACTGGAGCATTCTGAGGCGTTTCTCAGGTGTGTTATAAAGCAACATTTGACATAGAGTCATGTGAGCAGACATGAGGGTGGATGGGTAAAGGTTTGGTTAAAGAGGTAGTTTTAATGAGTATCTTAAAGGAAGGATGACACAGAGGGGGAGCAGGGGGGGGGGAGTATGACACAGAGGGGGAGTATCTTAAAGGAAGGATGACACAGAGGGGGAGCAGTTTAGGGGGAAATTCCGAAGATTATGGCCTTGGTAACTGGGAGTGCGGACACGTATGATGGAGTGATTAAAACTGTGAATGCTGAGGAAGCCGGAATGAAAGGAATGCAGAGATATTGGAGGGTTGTGAGGCGAGAGGAGATTACAGAGATGGGGAGGGGTGAAACCATGGAGGGACTTGAGAACAAGGATGAGAAATTTAAAATGTTGATTCATAAACAGGAGCCTTTGTGGTGGGTGAACAAGATTTGGAATGAGTAAACACGTGGGCAGCAGGATTGTGATGACCTCAAGTTAATAGACAGGTTGAGTGAGGGAGACCGGCCAGGGGTGTGTTAGAATGATTAAGTCTAATGGTAACAAGCACTCAGAACCTGCATGGATCAGCTGGCCGGGGTATTCGCAGACATCATCAACCTCTCTTTACAACAATCTGAGGTCCTATCTGCTTCAAGAAGATGACCATCATCTCAGTACGAAAGAAAAGCCAAGCAGCGTGCCTTAATGGCTCTCGTCCGGTGGGTCTAACATCCATCATTATGAAGTGCTTCAAAAGGTTAGCCTCTCGGACTGCCTGGATCCGATACAGTTCGCCTACCGCCCAACAAGTCCACAGCAGATGCCAATTCCCTGGCCCTGCACTCAACCCTGGAACATCGAGATTACAAAGACAGCTTTGTCAGACTCCTATTTATTGACTACAGTTCAGCCTTTAACATCATTATTCCCACAAAACTCATCTCCAAACTCCGTGGCCTGGGCTCGGCTCCTCCCTCTGCAACTGGATGCTGAACTTCCTAACCCACAGACCACAATCAGTAAGGATAGGCAACAACACCTCCTCCACAATCATCCTCAACACCGGTGCCCCACAAGGCTGTGTTCTCAGCCCTTACTATACTCCTTATACATCTATGATTGTGTGGCCAAATTTCACTCCAACTCGATTTTCAAGTTTGCTGGTGACACCACCGTAGTGGGTCAGATCTCCAACAATGACGAGACAGAGTACAGGAATGAGATAGAGAATCTGGTGAACTGGTGCGACAACAATAATCTCTCCCTCAATGTAAACAAAATGAAGGAGATTGTCATCGACTTAAGGAAACATAGTGGAGAACGTGCCCTGTCTATATCAACGGGGATGAAGTAGAAATGGTCGAAAGCTTCAAGTTTTTAGGTGCCCAGATCATTAACAACCTGTCCTGGTCCCCCCAAGCCAACACTCTAGTTAAGAAAGCCCACCAACGCCTCTACTTTCTCAGAAGACTAAGGAAAATCTCACGGGATCCAGGGTGAGGGAGCTAAATGGATACAAAATTGGCTTGATGACAGAAGCCAGAGGGAGGTTGTAGAAGGTTGTTTTTCAAACTGGAGACCTGTGACCAGCGGAGTGCCTCAGGGATCGGTGCTGGGTCCACTGTTATTTGTAATTTATATTAATGATTTGGATGAGAATATAGGAGGCACGGTTTGTAAGTTTGCAGATGACACCAAGATTGGTGGCATAGTGGACAGTGAAGAAGGTTATCTCGGATTGCAACGGGATCTTGATCAATTAGGTCAGTGAGTTGACAAATGGCAGATGGAGTTTAATTTAGATAAATGCAAGGTATTGCATTTTGGTAGATTGAACCAGGGCAGGACTTGCTCAGTTAATGGTAGGCCACTGGGGAGAGTTACAGAACAAAGAGATCTAGGGGTACAGGTTCATAGCTCATTGACAGTGGAGTCACAGAGTGGTGAAGAAGGCATTCAGCATTCTTGCTTTCATTGGTCAGAACATTGAATACAGGAGTTGTTGAAGTTGGACAAGACATTGGTAAGGCCACACTTGGAATACTGTGTTCACTTCTATTATAGAAAGGATATTATTAAACTAGAAACTAGAAAGAGTGCAGAAGAGATTTACTGGAATGCTACCGGGACTTGATGGTTTGAGTTATAAGGAGAGGCTGGATAGACTGGGACTTTTTTTCTCTGGAGCGTAGAAGGCTGAGGGGTGATCTTATAGAGGTCTATAAAATAATGAGAGGCATAGATCAGCTAGATAGTCAATATCTTTTCCCAAAGGTAGGGGAGTCTAAAACTAAAGGGCATAGGTTTAAGGTGAGAGGGGAGAGATACAAAAGGATCCAGAGGGGCAAAGTGTCTGGAACAAGCTGCCAGAGGTAGTAGTAGAGGTGGGTACAATTTTGTCTTTTAAAAAACATTTAGATAGTTACATGGGTATGATGGGTATAGAGGGATATGGGCCAAATGCGGGCAATTGGGACGAGCTTAGGGGTTTAAAAAAAAAGGCAGCATGACAAGTTGGGCCGAAGGGCCTGTTTCCATGCTGTAAACCTCTATGACTCTATGAAATTTGGCATGTTAGCTATGACTCTCACCAACTTTTACAGATGCACCATGGAAAGCATTAGCATCAGCTTGGTATGGCTCCTGCTCTGCCCAAAGACCACAAGGAACTACAGAAGGTCGTGAATGTAGCCCAATCCATCACTCAAACCAGCCTCCCATCCATTGACTCTGTCTACACTTCCTGCTGCCTTGCTAAAGCAGCCAGCATAATTAAGGACTCCACGCACCACGGACATTCTCTCTTCCACCTTCTTCCGTCAGGCAAAAGATACAAATGTTTGAGGTCACGTACCAAATGACTCAAGGACAGCTTCTTCCCTGCTGCCATCAGACTTTTGAATGGACCTACGTTGCATTAAGTTGATCTTTCTCTACACCCTAGCTATAACTGTAGCACTACAGTCTTGTTTCCTTCTCTATGAACGGTATGCTTTGTCTGTATAGCACACAGGAAACAATACTTTTCACTATGTTAATACATGTGACAATAATAAATCAAAACAAAACAAAGGAATGGGTGACGGTTTCAGCAGCAGATGAACTGAGAGGAGACTGGAGTTGGGTGATGTTACTGAGGTGGAACTGGTCTTGGTGATGATGTGGATTTGTGGTCAGATTCTCAGGTTGGGTGAAATATTTTGCTATGTGAACAGACTGGCTCAGTCTCAGACAGTTTCCGAGGAGAGGGATGGAGTCAGTGGGTGGAATTTGTAGCAGAGAGCGTTGACAATAACTGCAGTTTTCCCAGGATTAAAATGGAGGAAAATTCTAGCCCAGAGCTGGAGAGATCTTTCAGGGAATCAAAGGATTCAGGGAGGGGGTGGGAAATTGGCACTAAAACCAGCTCAATTTCACAACCTGCCTTTCTGTTTTTGAGAGTTCTCTCTCACTCCCTTTTTTCTGTTTTAAATCAGTTTCACAGGGCATTAGAAGGGGAAGATTTGCAGTCAGGGAAACTGAAACCAAACATCACATCAGGATCTGAATATCATCGGGTTTTTAACATGCAAGAAAACAGCAACGTTCACAGTGTAGATAAACCGTGGAAATCTGGGGACTGTGAGCAGGAATTCAGATCCCCGTCTGAGCTGGAAACTCATCAGCCCTGTCACACTGGGGAGAGGCCATTCACCTGCCCTGAGTGTGCGAAGGGATTCACTTGGTCATCCAACCTGTTGAGGCACCAGCGTGTTCATAATGCGCAGAAGCCATTCACCTGTCCTGAGTGTGGGAAGGGATTCACTCGATCATCTGGGCTGCAACAACACCACCGAGTTCACACTGGGGAGAGGCCATTCACCTGCTCCAAGTGTGGGAAGGGATTTACTGATTCATCCACTCTGCTGAAACATCAGCAAGTTCACACTGACGAGAGACCATTTAAATGCTTGGACTGTGGGAAGTGCTATAAAAGTTCTCAGAACCTAATGCGACATCAGCTTGTTCACACTGACGAGAGACCCTTCAGATGCTCTCACTGTGAGACTGGGTTCAGACAATCATCTGAACTCACTGCACATCAGCGAATTCACACTGGGGAGAAGCCGTTCATCTGTTGCAAATGTGGGAAGAGATTCACTCGATCATCAGGGCTTCTACAACACCATCGAGTTCACACAGGGGAGAGAACATTCACCTGCTCCAAATGTGGGAAGGGATTCAGCGATTCGTCCACTCTGCTGAAACACCAGCAAGTTCACACTGACGAGAGACCTTTTAAATGTGCTGACTGTGAGAAATGCTATAAAGGTTCTGTGGACCTGATGCGCCATCAGCTTGTTCACACTGACGAGAGACCGTTCAGGTGCTCTCACTGCGGAACTGGGTTTAGACAATTATGTCAACTGACTGCACACCAGCGGGTTCACACTGGGGAGAAGCCGTTCATCTGTTTGCAGTGTGAGAAAGGATTCACTCAATCAGCCACCCTGCAGAGACACCAGCGAGTTCACACTGGGGAGAGACCATTCACCTGCTCTCAGTGTGGGAAGAGATTCACTCGCTCATCCACCCTGATGAGTCACCAGCGAGTTCACAAATAATCAGTGACTGGATTTTACTGTAAATCACATCCAGGAATGAACTATGTTCATTGACGTCCATTTCTACTGATATGTCAAGAAAATCTGAGAAATTAAAATATTTTTTGTGGGTAATTTCTGATTTTTTTTAAACGGGTGAAGTGAGTGGTAATTAGAAAAGGAGACAGAATGTCTGTGTGAATTTAAACTGTGAGGATTTTTTATGCATTTGTGGGACATGGGCGTCACTGCATGGCCAGCATTTATTGCCCATCCCCAGTTACCATCGAACTGAGTGGCTCACTAGGCCATTTCAGAGGGCAGTTGACAGTCAGCCACAATGCTATGGCTCTGGAGTCACATGTCGGCCAGACCAGGTAAGGACAGCAGGTTTCCTTCCCCAAACAGACATTCATGGGGTGGCACAGTGGTTAACACTGTTGCCTCACAGCGCCAGGGACCCGGGTTCGATTCCCGGCTTGGGTCACTGTCTGTGTGGAGTTTGCACGTTCTCTGCGTGTCTGCATGGGTTTCCTCCGGGTGCTCCAGTTTCCTCCCACAGTCTGAAAGACATGCTGGTTCGGTGTATTGACTCGAACAAATACTGGAGTGTGGCAACCAGGGGAATTTCACAGTAACTTCACTGCACTGTTAATGTAAGCCTACTTGTGACTAATAAATAAACTTTACTTTTTGCTTTACTGAACCAAATGGTTTTTTTCTGACAATTGACAATGGTTTCATGGTCAGCAGTAGATTCTTAATTCTGATTTTTTAAATTGAATTCAATTATTTTTATTGAATTAAATGTACGAGGCAAGTTTTTTTTTACAAAGAGTGGCAGGTGCCTGGAACTGGCTGACGGGGGAGGTAGTGGAAGCAGATATGATAGTGACTTTTAAGGGACACCTGGACAAATGCATGAATAAAAGGATATGGTCCCCAGAGGTCTTTTTAGTTCAGACGGGCAGCATAATCAGTGCAGGCTTGGAGGGCCAAAGGGCCTGTTCCTGTGCTATAATTTTCTTTTTTCTTGTTCTTTGTTCAAATTACACCACTTGCTGTGGTGGGATTTGAACCCGGTCCCCAGAACATTAGCGGAGCTTATGGATTAAGTCTAGGGATAATACCATTGGGCCATCACCTCCCACCTGGAACAAAACTGTTTTCACTACTCAGGCTCTGCTGTGATGTAATAGTCTCTATGACATCATCACAGCAGGACTGGATGACATCATCAGAGTCCATTGTTTCTGAATGATCCACATCAATAACAACAGGAAATACTCATCAAGCTGAGCACATTATCTAGGCTGACACTGCAGTCTGACATTGAGGGACTGCTGCACTCTGACACACACTGTCCTTCACATGGAGCTTGTGGCGCACTGGCCAGAACCTTCCAATCCTTATCGAGTCGTGGTGACAAAGGACAGAGTGTGTAAATGTTACATCCCTGTTCAAAAACACAGCAATTACAGAACAATCAGCTTAACATCAGCGGTGGGGAAAAGCCAATAATCTGGGACACAATCAACTGATACTTGGAAAAGTATGGATTATAATTTCCAGTATTTTGTGTTTTTAAATCTTGAAAACTTCCCTGGATCTCAAGGCTGGGAGAGACACTCTGAAAGGTATCGGGAGCTGGGACTTGTCCATGATGAGAAACAATACTTTTCACTTTATGCTAATACTTGTGACAATAATAAATCAAATTTTAAAAAATGAGTGTAACTGAAGGTCTGAGACTGAAATAATCTAGAGTTAGAAAGGAGAAAAGATCCAAAAAACAGAACAGTCAGTAGCAGGACATCAATTAATCTCCTATCCTGAGAAATCAAGGATTTAACACACCGTGTGTTTGAAACAAAGCTGATTTATTTAACAGATGTCAGAATATTAAGTTCCAGGTCAGGTAGAGATTAACATCTGAAGAAATAAATGTTAATTGTCTGATTGAAGATGGTCGAGAGGAGATTGATACAGGTATTCAAGATCCTGAGGAGTTGGGCAGGTGAAATAGTGAGAAAATGTTCCCACCAAGAGAACGTCAAGAACTAGAGGGCACAGACCTACCTTAATGGGGAAAACAGAGTCAAACTGATGTGAGGAAAATTATTTTCACCTAGTGGGTGGTTGGAGTCTGGAATAAACTTCCTGTGAGAGCAGTGGAGGCAGGTTTGATCAAGGTACTCAAAAGAGAATTGGATTGTTATCTGAAAAGAAAGAGTGTGCAAGGTTACAGGGGTATGGCAGGGGAATGGGATTAAGCTCTTTCAGTGAGCCAGTGCAGACTTGATGGGCTGAATGGCCTCTTTCTGTACTGTAAAGAATCTGTGATGAGAATTCCTGAATGATGGGGAAAGATCACAGACAGTGGTTCTTAAAGGGAAACTGCAACCCCAAAAACACACTCAGCTCTAGATTGAGAATATTAACCTGCAGCCCACCTACAGGGATTATTAACATCAGCAGAAACAAACCTCAAATGTCAATGAATGTGGCTCACTCCTGGATGATTAACAGCAGCAAGTACAGCAGAATCCACTCCCTGCACTCACTCGTGAAGTCGCTGGTGTGTCACCAGGTGGGAGGAGGTAGTGAATCCCTTCCCACACTCTGAGCAGGTGAATGGTCTCTCCCCAGTGTGAAGTCGCTGATGTGCTTTGAGGCTGGATGAATGTCTGAAGCTCTTTCCACAGTCAGTGCAGCTGAACGGCCTCTCCTCAGTGTGAACTCTCTGGTGTGTCACGAGGTTGGATGAATTAATGAATCGCTTTCCACACACGGAGCAGGTGAACGGCCTCTCCCCGGTATGAATTCTCCGGTGTAATTGTAGGTTATACATCTGGACGAATCCCTTCCCACACACAGAGCAAGTGTACGGTCTCTCTCCAGTGTGAACTCGCTGGTGTAATGTTAGGCAGGATGATTGAGTAAATTCCTTCCAACACACGGGGCAGGTGAAGGGCCTCTCCCCAGTGTGGGTGCGTCGATGAGTTTCCAGTTTGGATGGGCAAGTGAATGCTTTCCCACAGTCCACACATATCCACGGTTTTTCTATGGTGTCAATATCATCATGTCTCTCCATATTGGGTGATTAGTTGAAGCCTCATCCACACAATGAACACATGCACAGATTCACATTGCTGTGAATGGTGTGATGTTTTTTCAGGCTGTGTAACTGGTTAAAGCTCTTTCCACAGTCAGTTCACTGGAAAACTCTCACTCGGGTGTGTCTCTCTCTCGGTGCTTTTCCAGTCACACTGAAGTTTGAAATATTTCCCCACACTCCACATTCAAAGGCTGATAGTGTTCAGGTGCTGGTGAATTGAGCAACTGTTAAATCTTGGTGTGAAACTTGATTCCATTTTGCTGACTGTAAATTTTCCCCTTCAAATATCCTGCAAAAGGAGTTTACAAAACTACTGTCAGTCCAGGATAGAATTCTGATCAGACAAGTCTAATTTCTAAGGAACAACTTTTCTGGTCTGGTTCCCCAAAACAGTAAATCTATGTCTCCCTCCTCCCTGAGCTCTCCCTCTCCCCTCCTCCCTGAGCTGAGGGCGGCACGGTGGGACAGTGGTTAGCACTGCTGCCTCACAGCACCAGGAACCCGAGTTTGATTCCCAGCTTGGTTCACTGTCTGTGTGGAGTTTGCAGGTTCTCCCTGTTTCTGCATTAGTTTCCTCCGGGTGCACCAGTTTCCTCCCACAGTCCAAACAGGTGTGGATTAAGTAGATTGGCAATGCTAAATTAACCCTGAGTGTTGCGGGGGAGGGGGGGGTCTCGCTAGGGTAAATGCATGGGGTAACGGTGATAGGGCCTGGGTGGGATTGTGGTCAATGCAGATTCGATGGGCCCAATGGCCTCCTTCTGCACTGTAGGATTCTATGAGATCCAAATGAAATGTTGCATTTTTTCATGCATCCTTACAACTAATTTATACAAATCACTCCAAGGCCTGTTCCTCCCCATCTCTGGAATCACCTCTCGTACTGCTCTGATTCTGGCTTCCTACACATTCCATTTTTTAATCACTCCACCATTAGTGACGAGACCTTCACTGCACAAGGATGACTTCTCAAAGAATTCCGACCATGCAGAAGGAAACCATTTGGCCCATCAAGTCTGGACCAACTCTGAATATTTTACCCCGATCTATACCTCTAACCCACCTTACCTGCACATCTTTGTACACGAAGGGGCAATATATTCCCCTAAGCATCACATCTTTGGACGGTGGGAGAAAACCAGAGCATCCAGAGGAAACCCACAGTCACAGGGATAACGTGCAAACTCTGCACAGACAGTGACCTAAGGCTGGAATCGAACCTGAGTCCCTGGAGCTGTGAGGCAGCAGTGCTAACCACCCTGATATTAATGGTGTTATATAAATAGAAGTTGTTGTTGGCTGTAACCCTAACTTCCGGTTTTACAACAACACATTGATTTTATAACAAACTGTCTGATTTTTTTTGTCTCCAGTGGGTTATTCATTTGGTTTCACCCTCAAGAAGTATGGTGGCTGCGCATGCGTTATTCCAATTTACCTCAACAAAGATGGCGGATGCGCATGCGCTTTGCAATACTTGGTTCCCTCTAAAGATGGCGGATGTGAACTCGGGTCTGAAGCCTTCGGAAGGCCCGAGGAATTTGCTTTGCAAATTGAGGGTTTGTGGCCGACACCGGGTGTTTATAAAGCCTCACCATCCACCCGCCAACTCCATTTATGTTTCCAATTTTATTTTGGGCTCTGGATCCGCACTGGATCTTTGTAAAAATCTCCATTTAAAACCTGCTCGCTCGAGCGCCTTACCGTCTGCCGCAGGCACTGCGCATGCTCCACATCACAATGCCCGGGGACTGATTGACGGCAGCTCCGGACCAATAGGAAGAGGGGGCGGGGCTGGATGACGGAGCGGGAGCGGTTGATCCTCCAACGAATCGGAGTGAATGAGGGGCGGGCCCAGGCTGGGAGTGGAGCATGCGCAAAGATGATAAAGCGCTGGGGAGCCTGGGAACGCACTACGCAGGTGTGGTGAGCACAGTAAGAAGTCACAACACCAGGTTCACATCTAACAGGTTTATTTGGAATCAGGAGCTTTCGGAGCGCCGCCCCTTCATCAGGTGACTCACCCAGTCCAACACCGGCACCTCCACATCAGGTGGTGTGGGTGCACGCTCTGAGCATGCTCAGTGTCAGTCATGGTGTTGGGGAGGGTTCGGGAGGAGTTTGTGAGCGCAGGGTGGGAATGGAAACCACGGCTGCACTGGAAACAGCACCAACTTCTGGCCCAGGAAACAGGCCCTGGCTTTACCGCAGGGACAGCAGGTGGCTGGACATTGGGGAGGATTTGGAAACACTTTGTGGATCCGCAAACCCTTCAGAATCATTGTCAGCTCCCTGGTTTGCAGCTGCGGGGCTTCTCCCTCCCTCCCTCCCGGGAACAGGCCCAGGTTAACGGCCCCACCCTGGCTCAGCCACTGGAGGATGGTTCACATCAGAGGATGTGGGAGGGGGACAATAAATAAGAGGTTACACTTTGGCCTCAAATCAATGAGGACTCTGATCTCTGGAAAGGAAGGAAAGCCTGTGAGGTGGGCGGGGAGGATTCACAAACACCTGTTGGAGGCTGCAAACCCCCCAATCAGACCCATTGGTTTTATTGTTAGTCTGCAGACAGGAGCTGGAGAACTGAACCCAGACAGAGGAGGGAGGGAGAAAACTGGGAGTGGAGGAAAGTGAATTGTCTGTTCAGCATTTCTATTGTGGACTGACACTGAAAGATGTTTGAAAACTGCTTTTACACATTGTTACAAATTGACGATTTGCACACAGAAAACTCAACCCCAAGAGGAATGTTTGTCTCTCTGTGATTTCTGTTCTGCATTGACTGTGATGATGTTTGTAAACAGAGATTACAGCTTTCAGGAAAGATTAAATGGATTGAAGTTTTTTCCTATCGAGCAGTGACCTGATAGAAGTCTTTAAAATTATTAGTGGCTTGGACAGGGGAAATGTAGAGAGAATGTTTCCACTCGTGACAGAGTCTAAAAGAAGGAACGATCAATAAACAAAGAGTCATAAATACCAGACAGTTACTAATAAATCCAAGAAGGCAATGAGGACAAACGTCTTCACTCACAGGTTTAGAATTACCATAGAAATGAGTTGAGGAAAGTGCTGAGATTGTTTCAAAAGGAAATGGGAGAAACACACGAGAGAAAAAGAAATAGAAAAATCAACTGAAAGGCTGAGATTAGGTCTATGGGACAGGAGAAGATGTGTCAAGTATAAAGAATTAAACTGAATGGCTTGTTTGTGTCTTGTATATTCAAAGTAATTCAATGTAAACTCCTTTTCCAGAATATCTGCAGACGGGCGATTCAAACCAAACGTCTCGGGATCTGACAGTGTCACATGGTTCTTCAGGATCTGAATATCAAAGGCCTATGAATGTGGAAGGAGAAACGTTTGCCTATTTTGTCTTTGGGAAATTATTCAACATCAGTGTGACTGGAAAAGCCCCGAGACACAGACATCTCAGTTATTTTTCCACAGTCAGCTGGAACAGAGCTTTAACCAGTCACACAGCGTGAAAAGAAATAGCACATTTACATCAGGTAGACACCGTACTCGTGTTCTCTGTGTGGACCTGGTTTCAACTGATTATATAACCTGGAGAGACAGGAGGACACCGGCACCATGTGAACAAGGAGCAGCAATAGGCCATTCGGCCCCACGGGCCAGTTCCGCCATTTAATAACATCATGGCTGATCTGATAGTGAGCTCAAATCTGCATCCCGCCTACACCCGATAGCCTGTCAATAATCATGGAGAAACCGTGGAAATGTGCGGACTGTGGGACGGGATTCAATTACCCATCTGAATTGGAAACCCATCGACGTATTCACACTGGGGAGAGACCATTCACCTGCTGTGTGTGGGAAGGGATTCACTCAGTCATCCAGCCTGTACACACACCAGCATGTCCATACTGGTGAGAGGCCATTCACCTGTCTTCAATGTGGGAAGGGATTTAATGCTTTATCAAACCTCCGGACTCACCACCAGGTTCACTCTGATCAGAGACCGTTTAAATGTTGTGAGTGTGGGAAGAGCTTTAAAAGCGGAAAGGATTTGTTGATTCACCAACACACTCACACTGGGGAGAGGCCTTTCATCTGTAACATGTGTGGTAAGGGATTCACTCAGTCATCCCACCTCCTGACACACCAAAGTGTTCACACTGATCGGAGACCATTTAAATGTTCTGATTGCGAGAAGAACTTTAAAAGTAAAAAGGATTTACTGATTCACCAACGCACTCATACTGGGGAGAGGCCGTTCATCTGCTCCGTGTGTGGGAAGGGATTCACTTGTTCATCCCAGCTCCTGAAACATCGATTTGTTCACACTGATCAGAGACCTTTCAATTGTTCTGAATGTGAGAAAACATTTAAAAGCAAAAAGGATCTTCTGAAACACCAGCACACTCACACAGGGGAGAGGCCGTTCATCTGCTCTCTCTGTGGGAAGGGATTCACTCGATTAGCTCACCTTCTGAGACACCATCGAGTTCACACTGGGGAGAGGCCGTTCACCTGCCCTGTGTGTTGTCAGGAATTCATTGATACATCTGACCTTCTGATACACCGGCGAGTTCACACTGGAGAGAGACCTTACACTTGCCCCCTGTGCGGCAAGAGATTCACTCAGTCATCCCACCTGACTACACACCAACTTGTTCACACTGATCAGAGACCTTTTGAGTGTTCTGATTGTGAGAAGAGATTTAAAAGTAAACAGAATCTGCTGAAACACCAGCGAGTTCACACTGGGGAAAGGCCGTTCAACTGCTCCATGTGTGGGAAGGGATTCGCTCAGTCAAACAACCTGCTGAAACACCAGCAAGTTCACAGGCAACAGCAAGGGTTGGATTCTGCTGTTCTTGCTGCTGTTAATCACACCCAGGACTGAATGATGCCAAGATGCCTGTTTCCAGCGGTGTTCACAGTTTTCTGGTATGTGTCAATAATTTTGGCTCAACTGTGTGGAAAATGATTGCTAAGTTTGCATCTGATACAAAAGTTGCTCCCATGGTTGACGATGAGGAATAAAGCTGTGGACAGCAGGAAGATATTAATGGACTGGGGGGTTCGTCAACACAAAAATAGCAAATAGAATTCAATCTGGATCAATGAGAGAGATTGAATTTGGGAGAGTAAACAAGACAAGGGAATGAACAATACATGGGATGATGTTGAGAATTATAGAGGAACAGAGGGACTTTGGAGTGCATATCCACTGATCCCTGAAGATGGCTGCACATGTAGATCAGATGGTCAAGGAGGCATTTGGGACACTTTCCTGTCTGAGGCCTGGAATATAAGAGCAGGGAGATTATGTTAGAACTGATAAAAGACGAGTTAGAACACAGCTAGAATACTGAGCACAGTTCTGGTCACTGCATCATCCAACTATAAAGTAAGACATGATTCATTAATTTGTATAAAACTGATAATTTATCATATAATTGCAGATAATGTTTAATTCATCAAATTTAGGAGATAAATAATTATAAGGTGACTTCAGGAAAATGGAAAAGGCTGATTAGTGACTAGCTGAAGAATCTTTATTTATTTTAATCTTGACTTTACTTTTCATAGAATCCCTACAGTGCAGAAGGAGGCCATTCAGCCCATCGAGTCTGCACTGACTCTCAGACAGTGTCTCTAGAGGAGTTGGATTCTGCTTTTGTTGCTGCTGTTGATCATATTTAGGATTGAATCACATTAATTCTGGCCTTTATTTTGCTGATGTTAACTCCTGTAATGTGGCTGGAGTTTAATATTTTAATGCATCAAATAAATCAGCTTTGTTTCAAACAGACAGTGTTTCGTGTGGTTCATCTCTGAGATGTCATGAACATTTTCCCTTAAATCTGCTCTGGAAATGTATTAAACAGAAGATCAACAATTAAATACGTCGCATCAAATAATTGGGAAAAATCCACTGGGGGCATTCATTTCTCAATTAATTCTGTTCTGGAATGTTCTGCCTGAAAGGGGATGGAAGCAGATTCAGATACATCTTTCCAAAGTGAATTGGATCTCCAGTTGAAGGTAAAGTTAGCAGGGCTCTGGGGAAAGGGGAGGGGAGTGGGGCTGATGGGCAGCTCTTTCAAATGTGTGACTACAACCCCATAAGGCAGCTGTATATTGACAGGAGAAAGGCTGATGTCCAAATACCCGAGAATAACAAGGCAGTTGTGATGAACCAGAATAAAATATTGGTTCAGCTTCAACTGGAGCATTGTGGCCAACTCCGGATAGATCGCTATAGGAAGGAGGTGAAGACATTGTAGAGGATGCAGAAAAAATTTATGAGACTGGTTCCAGGGATGAGAAACTTCAGTTATGAGGGTAGATCGGCAAAGCTGGGGCTGATCTCTATAGAGAAGAGGAGGTTCGATAGAAATATTCAAAATCAAGAGGGATTTGGACAGAGTAGATCGGAAGAAACTATTCTGATTGGCAAAAAGGTCAAGAAGCAGAGGACACAGATTAAAGGTGATTTGTGAAATAAGCAATGGTGATTTGAGGAAATCCTGTTTCCAGAGTGAGTGGTTAGAACCCGGCGTGCACTGACCCAGTGTGGGGAGGAGGAAGGTTCAAACAAGATTTCAAAACACAACTCGATAATTATCTGAAGAGAAAAAAAAATGTTCAGGATTACGAGAGAAAGACTGTGCACTGGCCGAGGGAGAGGCCGGGGAGGGATCGAGGGAAAGGACGGGAGTGACCGAGGGAGAGGCCGGGGAGTGACCGAGGGAAAGGACGGGGAGGGATCGAGGGAGAGGCCGTGCACTGACCGAGGGAGAGGCCGGGGAGTGACCGAGGGAGAGGCCGTGCACTGACCGAAGGAGAGGCCAGGGAGGGATCGAGGGTGAGGCCGGGGAGTGACCGAGGGAGAGGCCGGGGAGTGACCGAGGGAGAGTCCAGGGAGGGATCGAGGGAGAGGCCAGGGAGGGAGTGAGGGTGAGGCCGGGGTGTGACCGAGGGAGAGGCCGGGGAGTGGGACTGGGTGTGTCACTCTCTCAGAAAGCTGGTGTGGGTGTGAACACGATGGGCTGAATGACCTCTTTGTTTGCTGTCATCGTTCTCTAATTGTAGTGAAGGCTCTGAGGAAAAGGGACTAACTGGCAGCTCCTTCAGAGATGATCCTGGCCCTGCAATGCAGCTGTACATCGACAGGACACAGTCACAGTGGTCATGCTGAGTATATCCCTCATCGAGGAGACCACTGTGGAATTCTGCAGCCTCTCTATTTAAATAAAATGCTGATTTTTTATTCTTCCCAACAATGCGGATAACCTTTTTCCCCAAATTATACTTTATCATTCCAACGTTCCCATCTACTTACCCTATAGTGTGATGTATTTTCAGGCTGTGTAACTGGTTAAAGCTCTTTCCACACTCAGTTCACTGGAACACTCTCACTCGGGTGTGTGTGTGTCTCAGTGTCTCCAGTCACAATTATATCTGAAATCTTATCCCATGGACAGAATAGATGTAACATTGCTCCTTCCACATTCAAAGGCCAGTGATGTTCAGGGCTGTTACGGGGTTTCTTTCAGAGACAAAGTATTGCCAAAACTTTAGCTAATACAAAGACTTGTGACACAGCATCCTGGTGAAAGGCATTTTTATTGACCAATGCGAGACAAAACACCTGGAAAATGTGTACAAGGAAGGCCCGAGATGGCACGGGTGGATAGTATCAGAATGTGGACCGGCCTCTCGATGGGACAGGCAGTGAGAGCAGCTGAGAAATCAGTGGAGAAAGATTGTTCAGAGTGCGGCCAACCCTCAGAACGAGGACGGATGAACGACAAGACACCTGTAGTGGGAGGAAAAAGACTATTTACTATCCAGGATAAAGTTAATGTACTCTATAGAAACTCGGAGCAGGCTATTCGAGTCTGCTCCACCATTCAATATGATCATGGCTGATCCTCAATCTCAATACCATATTCTCCCCACACCGCTTGAAGCCATTAAAATCTAAAACAAAATCTATCTCTTCCTTGAACATATTCAGTGATTGGGATCCCACAGCCGTCTGTGGTGGAGAATTCCACAAGTTCACTACCCTTTGAGTTAAGAATTTTTTCCTCATCTCAGTCTCATCTGACATCTGTTTTTGTGGATCATTTCAGTGGAAATGTGCCCTCGTTCAAATGGAATCAGCCACTGGAATGAAAATTGAGAGACTGGCCAGTCCAGCAGCAAGAAACCCTCTGACCCCCCCACTTCACCATCTGTCAGAATGAACATGGTTCAGTCCCGGATGTGATTAACAGCAGCAATAAGAGCAGAATACAACCCCAGTCATCACTTGTGAACTCGCTGGTGTCTCAGCAGGTGGGATGACTGAGTGAATCCCTTCCCACAGTCAGAGCAGGTGAATGGTCTCTCCCCAGTGTGAACTCGCTGGTGTGTCTGCAGGTTCGATGACCGATTGAATCCCTTCCCACACTGAGAGCAGGTAAATGGCTTCTCCCCAGTGTGAACCCGCTGGTGTGTCAGCAGGGTAGGTAAATCACTGAATCGCTTCTCACACTCCGAGCAGGTGAAAGGCCTCTCCCTGTCCCCGCTGTGAATTTGCTGGTGTCTCAGCAGATTGGCTAACTGACTGAATCCCCTCCCACAATTGGAGCAGGTGAACGGCCTCTCCCCAGTGTGAACTCGTTGGTGTGTCAGCAGGGTGGAGGAATCTCCAAATCCTTTCCCTCACACGGAGCAGATGAATGGCCTCTCCCCAGTGTGAACTCGGTGATGTGCCAGCAGGTCAGATGAATCTCTGAATCCTTTCCCACACTCTGAGCAGGTGAATGGTCTCTCCCCAGTGTGAACGCGATGGTGTCTCTGCAGACTGGATAACCGAGTGAATCCCTTCCCACACTCAGAACAAGTGAACAGCCTCTCCTTGGTGTGAACTTGCTGGTGTACCAGCAGGGTGGATGAATCTCTGCATCTTTTTCCACACACTGAGCAGGTGAATGGTCTCTCCCCAGAGTGAACTCGACGGTGTCTCACTAGATTGGATGAAATACTAAATTTCTTCCCACAATCAGAGCAGGTGAATGGCCTCTCCCCAGTGTGAACTCGCTGGTGTGTGAGCAGGTCTGATGAATTAGTAAATCTCTTCCCACACTGATAGCAGGTGAATGGCCTCTCCCCAGTGTGACTGCGTCGATGTGTTTCCAGCTCAGATGGGGATCTGAATCCCTTTCCACAATCCCCACATTTCCACGGTTTTCCCATGGTGTGAGTGTCTGCGTCTTGGTGCTTTTCCTGTCACTCTGATGGTAAAATGGGCGATGATTTTCCCCGTCCGAACGAGTGACTCTGTCAGAGCTTGACGTGAAGTTTCGTTTGAGATTTCTTCTGGCAAATCCTCCCCTTTTAATATCCTGTAAAAGGAGTTTACAAATGTCATCACAGTCAGTACAGCTCAGAAACTGAGAACAGACAATTCTAGTTGCTGTGGAACACTCTTTCCTCACTGGTTTAGAGTGAATAATGAATTTGAAACATCATTGCGAGCCAGCAAATCAATCAAAATGCTCACAAAGGAGTGGAATTTATCTCCAGATGGACGGAAATCAGAAATAGTGAAATTATCTTCAATTCGGACAGAATTTTAAGAATCCGTGGAACCCCTACAGTGCAGAAAGAGACTATTCAGCCCATCAAATCTGCATCGATGATTCAGATGAATGAACATGGTTCAATCTTGAATGTGATTAACAGCAGCAAAACAGCAAAATCCAATCCCTGTAACCACTTGTGAACTCGCTGGTGTCTCAGCAGGTGGATGACTGACTGAATCCCTTCCCACACACAATGCAGGTGAACAGCCTCCCCCCAGTGTGAACTCGCTGGTGAATCACACCAGTCCCAGAGCCATGGAACCTCTCTCAGACAACAGAGCAAAGCACTAAAAACTCTAAACTGTAGATGAATGCACAATAATACTCACCTCTGGAACAATTTCACTGTTCTCAAATTTAAAACCTCCTGCTGGAACCTGCAGCTGGAAAGATGCCAGAAGCACTGGAGTCGGAGAACAATTGCAGTCTTCAAATCTTCTAATTCCCTGCGAATGGAGATTACAAGAGTCATGTGTCAACAGTGGTTAGAGATTAAGAGATAAATATTTTTCTTGGTTTGAGATTGCTGTGTATAAATCCTCCCCTTCTAACCGTAAAAGGAGTTTCCAAAATCCATTAGTTAGTCCAGAATATAAATTCATAACATCCTCTCCTTCTGTTTCCTAGCATAGGATTATTTAAGATTGAAATGCTGACATAGGTTGCAGTTCAGACAAGATCCACTAAGATAATTCCTGGCATAAAGAAGTTTGTTTATTAAGGAAAGGTTAACAGGGTGCGTCGATACTCATTGGATTTTAGATAAATGAGAGGAGATCTAACTGAAGCATATATGATTCTGAGGGTGCTTGATAGGGTAAGTGCTGAAAGAATGTTTCCCCTCAAAAGGGAATCAAAAATTGGAGGGACAGTTTAAAAAAAGGGACAGAGATGAGGAGCAATTGCATCTCTCAGATGGCCAGTAGCCCATGGAGTTCTCTCCCCCAGTGGGCAGTGGAGACTGGTCATTGAGTATATTCAAGGCTGTGTTTGCACCGGGAGTTTCACCTCCAAGGGAGTTAAGGGTGAGAGAGGCTGGAGGAAAACTGAGTTATGACAATGAGCATATGAGCTCTGACGAAGGGTCATCCAGACTTGAAACTTTAGCTCTATTCTCTCTCCACAGATGCTGTTACACCTGAGATTTTCCAGCATCTTGTTGATCAGATGAGCCATGAGTTTATTGAATCGCAGAGCAACCTTGATGGGTCGAATGGCCTCCTCATGCTCCTAATTCTGATGATATTTTCTTCTGTTATTCGGGTGGCCGCACATTCGCCCTGCAGCACCTTCCCTCTCTGAAGAGAGCACCAATTAACCCGCCCTGTCAGTCAGTGAGTCAAACCTTTCCTCTCCTGGTCACCGGGACCCTGAAGCACCGCCGACTGATTGCGCATGCGCTCTGCTCCCCGCTGAACAAAGATGGCGGCCGCGGCACTGGGCCTGATCCCGGATAAAATCCCCGCAGCTGCAAACCCGGGACCCGCAGGCTCTTATTCGGACCTTGCGGCCTACAGCAGGTGTTTGTGAAGCCTCCACTCCCTCCCCACCCTGACTCCCGGCTTCATTCTTCCCTCCGCCCCACACACTCTCACCCGTTGAAAAAAGCGACTCCCGCACTCGCAGGGCTCCGAGCAAAGTGATAATGCGCATGCTCCACATACAACATCGCGCATGCGCATTGGCTCCTGTGGAGTGAATAGGGTACTTTCACACCCGCAAGGAATGGTGGTTAACAGCAGCGCCATTGTAACCTCAAACAGTGAATATAAAATAACATTGTTGGCGATTGAGATAAATTAATTTTTAAAAACGCAAATTATTGCGAATTGATGATCTGCTATGTTAAATTTCTCAAAGTCCTCCTGTGGGACTACACAGAAATTTAGAAGCTTTAACACTGTCTCCTCTCTTTCCCCTTCCCTGATGGTGCTGACTCTGGCTGGATTCAATCGCACAGTCACTGGTTCCTCTCGTTCTGTCTCTTCCTGATTCTGAATATTCATTGTTTTACAGAATGATACAGCACAGATGGAAACCATTTAGCTCAGTATGCCTGTGCTGGCCTTTGGAAGATCTATCCAATAAATTCCATAGCCCTGTTGGCAAAGTCAGAACAATAAGACCCCGTTTGGAATACTGTGTGCAATTCTGGTCACCCTATTATAGAAAGGATGTTATTAAACTAGAAAGAGTGCAGAAAAGATTTACTCGGATGCTACAGGGACTTGATGGATTGAGTTATAAGGAGAGGCTGGATAGATGGGACTTTTTTCTCTGGAGCATAGGAGGCTGAGGGGTGATCTTATCGAGGTCTATAAAATAATGAGGGGCACATATCAGCTAGATAGTCAATATCTTTTCCCAAAGGTAGGGGAGTCTCAAACTAGAGGGCATAGGTTTAATGTGAGAGAGGAGAGATACAAAAGTGTCCAGAGGGGCAATCATTTCACACAGAGGGTGGTGAGTGTCTGGAACAAGCTGCCAGAGGTAGTAGTAGAGGCGGGTACAATTTTGTCTTTGCATTTAGATAGTTACATGGGTACAATGTGTATAGAGGGATATGGGCCAAATGTGGGCAATTGGGATTAGCTTAGGGGTTTAAAAAAAAAGGGCGGCATGGACAAGTTGGGCCAAAGGGCCTGTTTCCAGGCTGTAAACCTCTATGACTCAAATATATATATGCTCTCATGAACTGAGAGCTTAATGGAAAAGGTATTCCAGGTTGATACATCTCAGACACATTCACCTGTGTGCAAAGATTGATTGTCCCGTTTATTAAGCATATATTAAATGCTCACTGGAGTGAAACGCACAGAGTACCTGTTAGAATTTAATTGGATGATTCTACAGACTGGACAAGCCATGGTAACATTGTGAATAAAGGGAGTGCTCCTGGTGTTAAAGAGTAGACAAATTGTGAGATTACAAAGTAAAGACATTAATATCCTGAAACTTCACAATTATCACTAGGCTGGGATATTGAAGCATTAAAGAATCCCACATACCTCTCAGAAGAAAGAGACAAAGTCCAATCCTGTTAAAGTCATATCCCTGTTTGACTATTAGAGTTCGTAGATTGATCTGGGTTTTATGAATCAGGTCCATGTCAGTCTGGTGCTGTGTCGTTGATTTCCAGTGACAGTATGTGGCATCCTGCTTAAATTGGCACCACAATATTTAGCCCAGAAATCTGAGGACATCATCAATACAGCCCATTACTGATAGAATCACCAATTATTCTGAAAGTTTCATTAGTTGGACCTCCTTCACTGGAAACAGCTTAGAACATAGAACATAGAACATAGAACATTACAGCGCAGAACAGGCCCTTCGGCCCACGATGTTGCACCGACCAGTTAAAAAAAAAAACTGTGACCCTCCAACCTAAACCAATTTCTTTTCGTCCATGAACCTATCTACGGATCTCTTAAACGCCCCCAAACTAGGCGCATTTACTACTGATGCTGGCAGGGCATTCCAATCCCTCACCACCCTCTGGGTAAAGAACCTACCCCTGACATCGGTTCTATAACTACCCCCCCTCAATTTAAAGCCATGCCCCCTCGTGCTGGATTTCTCCATCAGAGGAAAAAGGCTATCACTATCCACCCTATCTAAACCTCTAATCATCTTATATGTTTCAATAAGATCCCCTCTTAGCCGCCGCCTTTCCAGCGAAAACAATCCCAAATCCCTCAGCCTCTCCTCATAGGATCTCCCCTCCATACCAGGCAACATCCTGGTAAACCTCCTCTGCACCCTCTCCAAAGCCTCCACATCCTTCCTGTAATGTGGGGACCAGAACTGCACACAGTACTCCAAGTGCGGCCGCACCAGAGTTGTGTACAGTTGCAACATAACGCTACGACTCCTAAATTCAATCCCCCTACCAATAAACGCCAAGACACCATATGCCTTCTTAACAACCTTATCTACTTGATTCCCAACTTTCAGGGATCTATGCACACATACACCTAGATCCCTCTGCTCCTCCACACTATTCAAAGTCCTCCCGTTAGCCCTATACTCAACACATCTGTTATTCCTACCAAAGTGAATTACCTCACACTTCTCCGCATTAAACTCCATCCGCCACCTCTCGGCCCAACTTTGCAACCTGTCTAAGTCTTCCTGCAAACTACGACACCCTTCCTCACTGTCTACCACACCACCGACTTTGGTGTCATCAGCAAATTTGCTAATCCACCCAACTATACCCTCATCCAGATCATTAATAAATATTACAAACAGCAGTGGCCCCAAAACAGATCCCTGAGGTACACCACTTGTAACCGCACTCCATGATGAATATTTACTATCAACCACCACCCTCTGTTTCCTATCCGCTAGCCAATTCCTGATCCAATTTCCTAGATCACCCCCAATCCCATACATCTGCATTTTCTGCAGAAGCCTACCATGGTGAACCTTATCAAACGCCTTACTAAAATCCATATATACCACGTCCACTGCCTTGCCCCCATCCACCTCCTTGGTCACTTTCTCAAAAAACTCAATAAGGTTAGTAAGGCACGACCTACCTGCCACAAAACCATGCTGACTATCACCTATCAATTCATTACTCTCCAAATAACTATAAATCCTATCCCTTATAATTTTTTCCAACATCTTGCCGACAACAGAAGTGAGACTCACCGGTCTATAATTCCCGGGGAAGTCTCTGTTCCCCTTCTTAAACAATGGGACAACATTCGCTAACCTCCAATCTTCTGGTACTATACCAGAGGCCAACGACGACCTGAAGATCAGAGCCAGAGGCTCTGCAATCACTTCTCTTGCCTCCCAGAGAATCCTTGGATAAATCCCATCCGGACCAGGGGATTTATCTATTTTCAGACCCTCCAGAATATCCTGCACATCCTCCTTATCAACTGTAATACTGTCTATTCTACTCCCTTGCAACCCAGTGTCCTCCTCAGCTATATTCATGTCCCCTTGCGTGAACACCGAAGAGAAATATTGGTTCAATGCTTCACCAATCTCCTCCGGTTCCACACATAACTTCCCTCTGCCATCTATAACTGGCCCTAAACTTGCCCTAACCAACCTTCTGTTCTTGACATACCTATAGAACGCCTTAGGATTCTCTTTAACCCTATCCGCCAAAGTCTTCTCATGTCCCCTTTTAGCCCTTCTAAGCTCGCTCTTCAACTCCCTCTTAGCCAATCTAAAGCTTTCTAGTGCACTACCCGAGTGCTCACGTCTCATCCGAACATAAGCCTCCTTTTTCTTTTTAACCAACAAAGAAACTTTTTTGGTGCACCACGGTTCCCTAGCCCTACCAATTCCTCCTTGCCTGACAGGGACATACCTATCACAGACTCGCAGTAGCTGCTCCTTGAAAAAACTCCACATGTCGGACGTTCCCAGTCCCTGTAATCTCCTAGTCCAACCTATGTTTCCTAATTCTCTCCTAATAGCCTCATAATTACCCTTCCCCCAGCTAAAACCATTGGCCCGAGGTTCATGCCTATCCCTTTCCATCACTAAGGTGAACGTAACCGAATTGTGGTCACTATCACCAAAATGCACACCAACTTCCAAGTCTAGCACCTGGTCTGGCTCATTTCCCAGCACCAGATCCAATATAGCCTCACCTCTAGTTGGCCTGTCTACATACTGAGTCAAAAAACCTTCCTGCACGCTTTGAACAAAAACTGACCCCTCTAACGAGCTAGAGCTATAACAATTCCAGTCAATATTAGTCAAGTTAAAATCCCCCATAACAATTGCCCTATTACTTTCACTCCTAAGCAGGATTGACTCCGCAATCCTTTCCTCAACCTCTCTAGAACTTTTAGGAGGTCTATAAAAGACTCCCAACAGGGTGACCTCTCCTCTCCTATTTCTAATCTCCGCCCATACTACCTCAACAGATAAGTCCTCATCAAACCTCCTCTCTGACACTGTGATACAATCTCTGACCAATAATGCTACCCCTCCCCCTCTTCTACCTCCTTCCCTACTTCGACTAAAACATTTGAACCCCGGGACCTGCAGCATCCATTCCTGCCCCTGCTCTATCCATGTCTCTGAAATAGCCACAACATCGAAGTCCCAGGTACTGATCCACGCTGCAAGTTCACCCACTTTATTGCGAATACTCCTGGCATTGAAGTATACACATTTCAAACCCTGCTCCACCCCACCTCTGCAATGCCGTGCATTGCAGTCCCCATCCATGCATCCCTCACTTTCAGCCCCACTACTCAGGATCCCTCCCCCCCCCCCGAATCAGTTTAAACCTCCCTGCATGGCCTTAGCAAATTTACCCCCCAGGATATTGGTCCCCTTCTGATTAAGGTGTAGACCATCCTTCTCATAGAGGTCACACCTTCCCCAGTACGAGCCCCAATTGCTTAAGTACCTGAACCCCGCCCTCCTGCACCATCCCCTCAGCCATGAATTCAAACCTTCCCTCTCCCTATTCCTCTCTAAACTATCCCGTGGTACAGGCAAGAGTCCAGAGATAACCACTCTGTCAGTCTTGGCCTTTAGTTTCCACCCCAACTCCATAAATCCCTGCCTAATATCCCCTTCCCCTATCCTCCCTATGTCGTGTGTCCCCACATGTACAATAACTTGTGGTTTATCTCCCTCCCCCCTAAGAGTCCTGAATACCCTGTCAGACACATCCCGGACCCCAGCCCCTGGTAGGCAACACACCAACCCTGAGTCCCTACCTTTAGTTCCGACCCTCCTATCTGTCTCCTTAATTGTGGAGTCCCCAATCACAAGGCCCAGTCTTTTACAGCCCCTAACCACCTGAGCTTTCTCACTCGGCTCACCCCCAGAGATCTGCTCTCTATGCTCAGTTGATTCCTCCTCAACTGTAGCCTCCAGCACTGAAAACCTATTATGGAGGGGAACCGCCCCAGGGGATTGTCTTCCCGATTGCTTCTTACCCCTCCTCCTGGCATTGACCCAAGCCTCATTTCTAGGAGTTACTATTTCTCTATAACTCCTATCAACTTCCACCTCCGCCTCCCGAATTATGCGGAGTTCCTCTACCTCCCCCTCCAGCTCCTTTACACGCTCCTCCAGAAGCTGCAATCTAATGCACTTCTTACAACTAAAATCTCCTGAAACACTACTGGATTTCCTCACCACATACATCCCACAGGAGATGCAGCATACTGCCTGAACTGCCATCCCTGAAGCCATTACCAGCAAGAAAAAAAGAAAACAAAAAAAAAAACTTCCCCACACTTCCCCAACTGTCACTCTCCACTGCAGCCCGAGCAACACTCCCTCACTGAGACACCAACTGTCACACTCTACTGCAGCCCGAGCAGCACTCCCACACTGAGACACCAACTGTCACTCTCCACTGCAGCCCGAGCAACACTCCCTCACTGAGACACCAACTGTCACACTCTACTGCAGCCCGAGCAGCACTCCCTCACTGAGACACCAACTGTCACTCTCCACTGCAGCCCGAGCAGCACTCCCTCACTGAGACACCAACTGTCACTCTCCACTGCAGCCCGAGCAGCACTCCCTCACTGAGACACCAACTGTCACACTCTACTGCAGCCCGAGCAACACTCCCTCACTGAGACACCAACTGTCACTCTCCACTGCAGCTTCTCTGGCAAAAAAAAATCGCCCACCATTCCAAACTCTGAATGATTGGGGAAGTTGCTGGTAAGTGTCCGGGACAAATTGCTATTTGTAAGGTGAAGGTAGATCAGCAGCAGGAGTTAGTGAAGAGGGTGATGGTAAGAACCAGGCAGACTGACTCACCAAGAAAGCTGCTTTAGAGGAGATTCCATGGGCTTCACCCAAAACATAATCATTAACACTGGTCTGACAGACTCCAGTTAAACCTGATTTTAAAACTTGTCACGATCCTGACTCTGATGTGACTGTGGTCAGATAGGCCGTACACCATAGGAACAACTTTCCCTTATGGCTCACAGCGAGTAAGGACTCAACAATCCTACAAGGTGGATTGAATTTAACTTGCTGCATTGTGATGTCTTACAAAACAACTAGTTTAGTTTCGGGATTAAATTAGGAAGTGTTTCTCTTTTGATTCATTCTTATGTTCATAATTACTACCGGTGGCTGAGGAAGCACGAGGATGTTCCTCACCACCTGAACCTGTGTCCAAATTAATCTGACTCTGTGAAATAAAATGTCCAAATGGACACATCCCATCTGAATGATGTTCCCTGGGAAACTTTGCAGGTTGATTATACAGGCCCATTATCCACAGTAAATGGAGGGAACGGGTATATCCTAGTAGTTCGCTTGGTGGATTGAAGCTTTTGCAGTCTGAACAAAAAGAGACCCAGGTTGTCGATCCTTTCCTAGAATCTAGTACCTACACATTTCTGATATAATTATTGTAAATTTTCTCTGTTCCCTTTCTAATGCCTCAACTTTTTTTAATATGGCAACTGGAAGTGCACGCAGTGTTTGGTAAGACTTGATCCAGGGGAATCTGATTCCCCAAAAGAGGGGCTTGAGCTCATGTGTGAGTTTTAGATTGGTTTATTATGAAACAACAGCTAATAATGATGCATAATGGAATGAAAAAAAAAATTGATCCATGACTGTGAGAGCAGTTTCCCAGTTCCCGAGGACAAACCAATGACACAGATTAAATGTTGGTCTCCATTGCTAATAGCTTCAGTCTCCTCTGAACTGTTCACTGGTGTGAACCAGAGAATGGATGTTGGGCTGAAGATCACTTTGAAATCTCTTCCTTGTCCAAAGTGATGGTTATTTTCCTTGAGAGCCTGTTTTAACCTTAACACAAATAGTTTAACAAAGAACAATACAGCACAGGAACAGGCCCTTCGGCCCTCCAAGCCCGCGCCGCTCCCTGGTCCAAACTAGACCATTCTTTTGTATCCCTCCATTCCCACTCCGTTCATGTGGCTATCTAGATAAGTCTTAAACGTTCCCAGTGTGTCTGCCTCCACCACCTTGCCCGGCAGCGCATTCCAGGCCCCCACCACCCTCTGTGTAAAATACGTCCTTCTGATATCCGTGTTAAACCTCCCCCCCACCTCACCTTGAACCTATGACCCCTCGTGAACGTCACCACCGACCTGGGAAAAAGCTTCCCACTGTTCACCCTATCTATGCCTTTCATAATTTTATACACCTCTATTAGGTCACCCCTCATCCTCCGTCTTTCCAGTGAGAACAACCCCAGTTTACCCAATCTCTCCTTATAACTAAGCCTTTCCATACCAGGCAACATCCTGGTAAACCTCCTCTGCACTCTCTTTACTTGTAGAAACAGAGAAAATAGGAGCAGGAGGAGGCCATTTGGCCCTACAAGCCTGCTCCACCATTCATGAGGATCATGGCTGGCCATCCAAGTCATGAGATCAAATTGTATCAGAGTTAGAAATATCTTGTTTCATTGTCTGTGAGGGAGACATATCCTGGACAGTGATAACAGGCCTGTCCTGTGTTTGTCACCCAGCAACTGCTATGGAAGTGAGAGGGGGAATGAACCATTCCGGTAATATTTAAGAAATGCCTTCATATTTTATCAGTTGTCAATCTCCCACCTTGAGAAGGGAAAATTCTTATTGATTCTCACAAACTGATTTCTGATTAATGCAGCTATTCCGAAGCTACAATTGTTTTTCCCTAATTTCTTGATTACTTAATATTGATGACATATTAAAGCAACGAGAATGATCAGAATCAGCAACAGAAACACATTTTCACTAAAATGTGATACCGGTTGACGTTGATTTATCCTGAACTGTAGATCATCACTTGCAAATCTATATTACTGATTTGTGGTAAGTACCTCTGGTTGAAACAAAAGTTCAACTTTAAAGATTCTCAACTCCCTTTTCACCCAAATCCATCTTGTGGATATTTTCTATATGCCTCTTCAGTTTAATTTTACTCTTCTGATCGATTTCAGTGTCTTTAATTCTGTCCTGTTTATTTTAACGTCAGTTTGTCTGTGGAGTCTGTGTCAATACCTTGATGATTTAAAATGTTGTCCCATTCTACTGACCACATTAATCAGTCAATGTTGTTCTGTTAGATCAGCTGAGCATATCAGGGACCCGTTCTTCAATGCAGCTTCACCAGGCATTTCCACAGGTTAATTAAACCACATATAACATATCACATCTACACACTAACACTGCTATCCCAGTATAATGTCCCATGTGCCACCTGATAAAAGCCAGCTTCTGGGGTTTCAGGAAATCTTACCAACAGATCATGAAGTGCGTGTGTGTGCGGGTGCATGTGTGCGTGTGTGTTTGGGGGTGGGGGGGTGGTGTCTCTGTCTGAAGATCTTATCATCCCTGCGTGGTTCCAATACTTCAGGCAGTGGCCAGATTTTCAAATTCAGTTTTTTTGTTCAGAGGTATCTAATCCACGCATCCCAGGACACTAAGGGGCAATTTTAGCATGGCCAATCAACCGAACCCGCACATCTTTGGACTGTGGGAGAAAACTGGAGCACCCGGAGGAAACCCATGCAGACATGAGGAAAATGTGCAAACTCCACACAGATAGTGACCCGAGCCGGGAATCGAACCCAGGTCCCTGGAGCTGTGAAGCAGCAGTGCTAACCACTGTGCTACTGTGTCGTTAGAGGGAGAGGAGTTCCAGATGGGAAAGTCAGAACAAACGTCATGTCAAAATCTGACAGAATCACTCGATTCATCAGGGACTGAATATCATCGACCTCTGAATGTGGAAGGAGAAATGTTAGTTCTGTCTGCGGGAAAAGATTTCAAACATCAGTGTGACTGGAAAAGCATCAAGACACACACACTCACCTGAGTGAGTGTTCCAGTGACCAGACTGTGGAAAGACCAGTTACACAGCCTGAAAAAACATCATACCTTTCACAATGCGGAGAAATGTACAGGTATTCTGTGTGAGGCTCCAACTGAACATCCAACCTGGAGAGACAAATGAATAACTGAATTATGGAGAAAGCATGGACATATGGTGATTGTGGGATGGGATTAATGTTCCCATTTGAACTGGGAAATGATCAATACAGTCACACTGCGGAGGGACCGTTCACCTTCTCCATGTGTGGAGATGGATTTACTCAGTTATCCAGTCTGTCGACACACCAGCCAGTTCATTCTGGGGAGAGGCCGTTCAGATGCTCCATGTGTGGGAAGGAATTTGCTGACTCGTGACCTGCTGGCGCATGAGCAAGTTCACACTGAGGAGAGCGCATTCATCAGGCCTGTGTGTGGCAACGAATTCACTCAGTCATGCCAGCTCACTGAACATCAACATGTACACAGTGATCAGAGACTTTTTTAATGTTCTGACTGCGATAAGAGCTTTAAGAGCAAAAGGTATCTGCAAATACACGAACGACTTCACACTGGGGAGAGACTGTTCATCTGCTCTGAGTGTGGGAAGAGATTTGTTCAGTCATCTGACTTGCTCACACACCAGCGAAGTCACACTGGGGCGAGGCCATTCATCTGCTCTGTGTGTGGAAAGTGATTCACTCAACCACACCACCTTCGGACACACCAGCAGGTTCACACTGGGGAGAGGCCATTCATCTGCTCTGAGTGTGGGAAGGGATTCACTCAGTCATACCAGCTTCTGTTGCACCAGCGAGTTCACACTGGGGAGAGACCATTCACCTGCTCCGTTTGTGGGAAAAGATTCTCTCAGTCATCCCAACTCCTCAAACACCAGCGAGTTTACACTGGGGAGGGGCCATTCACCTGCTCCGTATGTGGGAAAAGATTCTCTCAGTCATCCCAACTCCTGAAACACCAGAAAGTTCACACTGGAGAGAGGCCGTTCACCTGCTCTGACTGTGGGAAGGGATTCACTCAGTCATCCCATCTGCTGAGACACCAGCGAGTTCACACTGGGGAGAGGCCGTTCACCTGCTCAATGTGTGGGAAGGGAATGGAGGGATACAAACGATTGGTCTAGTTGGACCAAGGAGCGGCACAGGCTTGGAGGGTCGAAGGGCCTGTTTCCTGTGCTGTACTGTTCTTTGTTCTTTGATTCACTCTGTCATCACAGCTTGTGACACACCAGCGAGTTCACAAATGACTGCAAGAATTAGATTCTGCTTTTAATCATATTGAAGACTGAATGTGTGGGTTAATCCTGATGTGTGTAAGAAAGCCACTCTCTTCCATGGTTTAGAGCTCTTAGATATGGAACAGAAGCTCCTTTACAACTATATTTAGAGTCAGAAAGAATGCTGGAAACATGGTGTCAAATCAGAGATTGGTGTAAAACTGGGATCTGTTCCTGACAAAGTAAAACGGCAGGTTTAACTTTACAGTCTGAAAATAGTACGAAGATTGAAAATGTTTGTGTGAAAATCCTGAATCTACCAATGTAAGGTAATGATAACATCAAGTTACATTTCTATCTGGAACCTTTGGCCATCTCTCACCTGCCATTGACTTCAGTGATAGAAACTGACTTGAAATCTGTCAACATTAGAAAACTATTTATAAATAATTTGAGGGTTTTTTACAGTTGGGATCTTTCTCTGTTCTCTCCACTCAAGGTTTTAGATAACAGACTTTCTCCTGTGAGTATCCAGCTGGAGTATTGGGCCCTGATGTGTTTCTTTGTTCATCTTATTGACTCTAAATATTGAACCTTGTGGTTTCAGCCGCTGATAATCAAGCTCCCAACAACAGATTGTCTTTTACTGACTTTATTAACAGCACTGCAATAATACAGACAGAGTAATTCCTCACATGGTTCCAGTACTCAGTGAAGTACTTTTTAAAAATTCATTCATGGGATGTGGATGTCACTGGCTTGGCCAGCATTTAGTACCCACCCTAATTACCCTTGAACTGAGCGGATTGCTAGGCCATTGCAGAGGGCATTTAAGAGTCAACCACATTGCTGTGGATCTGGAGTCAAAGATGTGCCAGACCAGGTAAGGACGGCAGATTTCCTTCCCTAAACACATTCGTGAACCAGATGGGTTTTTTTTACAACAATCGACAACAGTTTCATGGTCATGAGACTTTTAACTCCAGATTTTTATTGAATTCAGATTTCACCACCTGCCGTGATGGGATTCGAACCCTGGTCCCTGAAGTATTACCTGGGACTCTTGATTACTAGTCCAGCGACAATATCACTCTGCCACTGCCTGCCTTTTATATGAAATTTATATGCATCTCCGAGCCTGTAATGGTGTATTGGTCTGTAATTTTAACATAATCTAATTCAATATTCCTTCTTTAATATCCTGTTTACCACTTTCCTATTACCTGATGAATTTGTTAATTGTTATTATTACTGGATTGTCACAGTTTCCATGTGTTTAACATGATTATTTAGTCTGTACCTGAATTTTATGATTTTTTGATACAAGTTACAAAGCAATTCAGCCTTTTGGCTGTGATCCTGTTTCTTGAATGAAATATCATTCGATTTAAAAAGTTACCCAGTCTGGAGAACAGAGATAATACAGTGGATTCAGAACTCTCTCCTCCTCAGCTCTGATCTAACAAGCTGCAGCTACACGAGAGATATTCATGTTTAAATTGTTCACGACAGTTGTGATCTGACCCTGTTCAAACTGTAACCAGAATGATATCTGTGCATTGTTCTGAGTGTGAGCACAGGTTGTGTCACTGTCACAAACACATACCATTTCCTTGGTTCATATCTCCACACAAAGACCAGCTCTTTACACATCCCCTTTCTGCACAATCACAGCAACATGAGCAAGGATATGAGGCTCATTACTTTTCACCCACATTTCATAACAGCAAAGGCTCCACTGTACAGGAGCACACTGACCGGAGAAGAGTCTAATCAGCCTGCAGGCTCCTGTTAAATACAGAGCAGTACAGGAACACACTGACAGTGTAACACTGTCTCATCAGCTTGCAGGCTCCTGTTAAATACAGAGCAGCAGAGGAACACGCTGACAGTGTAACACTGTCTCATCAGCCTGCAGGCTCCTGTTAAATACAGAGCAGTACAGGAACACACTGACAGTGTAACACAGTCTCATCAGCCTGCAGGCTCCTGTTAAATACAGAGCAGTACAGGAACACACTGACAGTTTACACTGTCTCATCAGCCTGCAGGCTCCTGTTAAATACAGAGCAGTACAGGAACACACTGACAGTGTAACACAGTCTCATCAGCCAGCAGGCTCCTGTTAAATACAGAGCAGTAGAGGAACACACTGATAGTGTTACACTGTCTCATCAGCCTGCAGGCTCCTGTTAAATACAGAGCAGTACAGGAACACACTGATAGTGTTACACTGTCTCATCAGCCTGCAGGCTCCTGTTAAATACAGAGCAGCACAGGAACACACTGACAGTGTAACACAATCTCGTCAGCCTGCAGGCTCCTGTTAAATACAGAGCAGTACAGGAACACACTGACAGTGTAACACTGTCTCATCAGCTTGCAGGCTCCTGTTAAATACAGAGCAGTACAGGAACACACTGATAGTGTAACACAGTCTCATCAGCCTGCAGGTTCCTGTTAAATACAGAGCAGCAGAGGAACACACTGACAGTGTAACACAATCTCGTCAGCCTGCAGGCTCCTGTTAAATTTGCTGAGACGATTTCAATTTAAACCAGGGTTGCAGGCATCATGTTCCATTCACATATCAAAGAAGAGAGAGATGTTTTGGGACAGGGGTGAAGTCCAAGAGTCAAAAACAACAAGCAGACTTGGTTTTAGCTTTATTGATCACAGGACTGTGACCGATAACTTCCCTGGATCCCAGCACCAGGAGAGACACTCTGGAAAATATGGGGAGCTGAGAATTGTCCACGAGAATAACCGAAGGCGTGAGAACTGAAATAATCTAGAGTTCGAAATGAGCAAAGGCCCCAAATGAAGCTGGTAGCAGGACATCAATTAGTCTCCTCTTCCATTGGAGAAATATTAACACAGCACTGCGCATTTCCATAAAAACTGACTTAGTGACATTTATCTAGAATATCAATAACTCCTATAACAGGGTTGGAGTTTAACATGAGCAGAAACACACAATGGAAGTGATTGACAGAATCCCACCCTTGCACAAAAACTGACTGATGTCTCAATAGGTGTTGTGACTGAATAAGTCCCTTCCCACAGACAGAGCAGGTGAGCATCCACTCTTCAACACAAATGCATTGGTGTGTCTGCAACTCACTCTTCTCTCATTCGTAATGTTTAAAAAGTAATTTTTCAGTGTGAACATGTTGATGCAAACTGAGAGTGTCTAACCGAGTGAATTCCTTCCCACACTTGGAGCAAGGGAACGGCCTCTCCCCAGTGTGAACTCGCTGATGCCTCAGCAGGGTGGATGACTGAATGAATCCTTTCCCACACACTGAGCAGGTGAACGGCCTTTTTCCCGTGTGAGTCTGCTGGTGTCTCATCAGTGTGGCTGACTGAGTGAATCCCTTCCCACACACAGAGCAGATGAATGGCCTCTCTCCAGTGTGTGTGTGTTGGTGCTGTTTCAAGTGCTTTTTGCTCTTAAAGCTCTTCTCACAGTTGGAACATTTTAAATGTCTCTTATTGGAATGAGAGCGTTGGTGTGACTGCAGGTGTTGTGACTGAACAAAACCTTTTCCACACACACAGCAGATGAACGGTCTCTCTCCTGTGTGACTGCGACGATGAGTTTCGAGATGGGAAGGATAATTGAATCCCTTCCCACAGTCCTCACATTTCCATGGTTTCTCCATAGTGCCAGTGTCCTTGTGTCTCTCCAGGTTGGATGATCAGTTGAAGTCTTGTCCACACACACAATTTATGTACAGTTTCTCCCAGCTGTGAATGGTGTGATGTTTTTTCAGGCTGTGTAACTGGTTTAAGCTTTTTCCAGTCAGTTCACTGGAACACTCTCACTTGGGTGTGTGTGTCTCAGTGCTTTTCCAGTCACACTGATGTTTGAAATCTTCTCCTCCAGGCAGAACAGACAAACATTTCTCCTTCCACGTTCAAAGTCTCAGGATATTCAGGTCCAAATAAGTCGATACTCAATCTGATTTTTATGTGATGTTTCCTCACCTCACCTGTAAAAGGAGTTAACAAAAATTGTCACGGTCAATCGAGATAGAAATTCAGTCCAAAGATGTGCGGGTTAGGTTGATTGGCCATGCTAAAAAGAAAATTGCCTCTCTTGTTCCCCCAAATCAGTAAATCCCTGTACCACACACTCTCCCTCCTCCCTGGGCTGAAATCCAAACCCATCTCACCATTTCTTTCCTCCACTCCCAGTTTTCTCCCTCCCTCTCCTCTGTCTGGGTTCAGTTCTCCAGCTCCTGTCTGCAGACTGACAATAAAACCAATGGGTCTTATTGGGGGTGTTGGGGCCTCCAGCGGGTGTTTGTGAATCCTCCCCGCCCACCTCCCAGGGTTTCCTTCCTTCCCAGAGATCAGAGTCCTCATTGATTTGAGGCCAAAGTGTAACCTCTTATTTATTGTCCCCCTCCCCCATCCTCTGATGTGAACCATCCTCCAGTGGCTGAGCCAGGATGGGGCCGTTAACCTGGGCCCGTTCCCGGGAGGGAGGGAGGGAGAAGCCCCGCAGCTGCAAACCAGGGAGCTGACAATGATTCTGAAGGGTTTGCGGATCCACAAAGTGTTTCCAAATCCTCCCAGCCACCGCCTAACGCTGACTCCGCTTCTCCGGGACAAACAAGCGCCAAGGACAGCAATGACACTGCGCATGCTCCACATCACAATGCCCGGGCACTGATTGACGGCCGCTCCGGACCAATAGGAATAGGGGGCGGGCTGGAGGACCGAGCGGGAGCGGCTGGTCCTCCATCCAATCGGACTGAATGAGGGGCGGGGCTGAGGTGTCCCCATAGAACGCACGGGAAGGGGTTCGCATGCGCAGTAATGTTACAGTCTGGAGCATGCGCAGTAAGCAACGGCGTTTGCCCCACGCAGTGTGGGTGATCGCAATCGGAGAGAAGTTCCTCTGTCTCATCAGCAGCCGGTAAGGATGCGGAAACGTAGAGGGAGCAATGGAACCGGCGGATGGACGTAGAGGGTTTCTAAATACCTGGTCAAAGCCTCAAATCTCGAAAATGAGCCCGTCGGTCTGTGTTTGCAGCTTCCGGTCTTTTTCCCGAGACGAGACTCAGGTTAACGGCCGCCATCTTGATTCAGCAGGGAGGAGAACGCATGCTCTCGGTGACGCAACATCGAGTGGGCGGGGCTTCATGTTTCTGCTTCCCCTCCAGGTCCTAGCTCCCGGTCCTATAGCACAATGAGCTATTAATAGGTTTCTAAACAGCTTCACCCACCCAGGCTGCAGCTGCTGTTTGCAGCCTCGATGAGTCCATGGGCCATGTACATATTCAGTCTGAGAGTTGCAAACTCTGTATAGTTACCTAAAGCGGTTACACAGCTTTTGGTTACACTTCAGCCCCAGGCTCCTCATGTTTACATAGAAACATACATAGAAAATAGAAGCTGGGAGTCGGCCGTTCGGCCCTTCGAGCGTGCGCCGCCATTCATTATTGTCATGGCTGATTATCAAATTCAATACCCTGATCCCTGTCGCCCCAAGAGATTTATCTAATTGAAATCAGACTCTACTTCCACTTTTGAAGAACGTGAATCCAAAGATTCATGACCCTCTGAGAGAAAAACATCTCATCTCTGTTTTCAATGGGCAATGCTGTTTTTTAAAACAGCGACTCCCTCGATTCTCCCCTGAGAGTAAACATCCTCTCCAGATCCAAAACAGAAAATGCTGGAAAGTCTCAGCAGGTCAGGCAGCACCTTTTCTCCCCCTTTGCTTCGCCTTTCCCCCTTTTTCTCAATTTTTCCTCCCTCCAATCCACCCCCCCCCCCCCCCCCCCAACATCTTCATCCATCACAACTTCTTCAGCTTCTCTGCTGTTTGGCCATTCACACTTCTATACTCTCTATGGACTGCCATTAGCATCCTTTCCCCTGGTTCCTGTGGCTTGGACCCATCTTTCATTCCCTCACAGTGTAAATATCTCCCACTTTCTATGCCTTTTTTATGCTTTGACAAAAGGTCACCTGGACTCGAAGCTTCAGCTCTTTTCTCTCCTCACAGATGCTGCCAGACCTCCTGAGATTTTCCAGCATTTTCTCTTTTGGTTTCAGATTCCAGCATCCGCAGTAATTTGCTTTAACCTTTCTCTCCATATTCACCCTGTCAAGAGTTTTCAGAATCTTGAAGGTTTAAATTAAGTTGCCTCTTACTCTTTTGAAGTCGAGCAGAAGCTAAACTCGAGCAGAGACTGTCTCACTGCTCCTCATCGGACAATCCACCCATTTCCAGGTATTAATCTACTAAACCTACTATGAACTGCTTCTCATAAAGCAGTTAAAGAATAATATGCACTCATATTTTTCCTTAAATAAGGAAACCGATAATGTACACACTGCTCCAGATATGTCTAACCAATGCCCTGTGCAACTGAAACATAACTTCCCTGCTTTTACTCAATTCCCCTCATAATAAATAATAGCTTTCTGAATTACTTGTACCTGAGATAATATTGCGATTTTCTATCGTGATGGATTTTGGACACTTTTTCTTAAACAGGGGGTTAGAAAGGGAGGATTTACACACAACAAGCTCAAACCAAGAGTTGTCTCTTCTGATGTAGGCTTTCTGAATGGGATAAGTAGGTAGCTGTGAATGGAATGTTTCCACTTGTTGGTGTTTCCAATACTGGGAACCATGAACAGACAACAGAGACGAATAAATCAACAGGAGGAGATATTTATTTCTTCGGACAGTTGTTAGAATATGGAACTCACCGCGACTGGAAGTGGTTGAGACAAATACCTTAGATGCTTTAAAAAGGAAACCAGATGAGAACATGAGAGAAAAAGGATTAAAAAGTTGAGCTGAAAAGCTGAGTTGAGGTGAGCAGAATGAGAGGAGATTTGTGTGGATTAGAAATTCCAGTACAGATCAGGGCAGGGGTGGGGTGGCGGCGGGGGCAGGGGTGGGGTGGCGGCGGAGGCAGTGGCACAGTGGAACTATCACTGGACTAGCAATCCAGAGACCCAGGATAATGTTCTGGGGACCGAGGTTCGAATCCCACCACAGCAGATGGTGAAATTTAAATTCAATTAAAAGTCTGATATTGACCATGAAACCATTGTTGATTGTCGTAAAAGCCCATCTGGTTCACTGATGTCCTTTAAGGATGGAAATCTGCTGGCCTTAACTGGTCTGGCCTACATGTGACCCACAGCAATGTGGTTGACTCTCAAATGCCCTGTGAAATGGAGGGCAGTTGGGGATGGGCAATAAATGCTGTCCCAGTCGGCGACACCCACACCCCGTTAAAAATGAATTTAAAAAATAGACTGGCCTGTTTGTGTTTTGTGTATCTCATGTATTCATAGAATCCCTACAGTGCAGAAGGAGGCCTTTCAGACCACCCCACCCAGGCATATTCCCGTAACCCCACATATTTACCCCGCTAATCTCCCTAACCTACACATCTTGGGACAGAAAGGGGCAACCACCTAACCTGAACATCTTTGGAGAGTGGGAGGGAACCGGAGCACCCGGAGGAAACCCACACAGACACGAGGAGAATGTGCAAACTCCATACAGACAGGTAACCAAGGCTACAATCGAACCCAGGTCCCTGGTGCTGTGAGGCAGGAGTACTAACCACTCTGCCATCCATGTAATTCTTTGTAAACTTATTTTGCAGGAAATTGAAGAGAAGGATCTGCAGTCTGGATGATCGAATCTCACGTCAGACAGAGTCAATCGGTTCATCGGGATCTGAAAATTTGTGCATCTGAAGGGATTTAATTGACCATCTCAGTTGGAAACTGGTGAGAATCCGTTCATCTGCTCCTCGTGTGGGAAGGGATTGATCAGCTGGTAAACATGCTGACACGACAGCGAGCTCGCAACAGTGAGAGTTCATTCACCTGCTCCGTGTGTGGGAAGAAATTCATGTGTTCGTCCAACCTGCTGGCTCACCAACTCGATCACATTGATGAGAAGCCTCTTCAAAGCTCTGACTCTGGGGACAGCGTTGAGACGTCTGAGGAACAGGCCCAACACCAGCTCCTTCACATTGACGAGAGACCGTTCAGCTGCTCCCACTGCGGGAAGAGGTTCAGCCAGTCCTCCCGCCTTGCAGAGCACCAGCTCCTTCACACACACGAGAGACCGTTCAGCTGCACTCATTGTGGAGAGTCATTCAGTGACTCAGTGCATCTCACTGAGCACCAACAAGTTCACACCAAGGACAGGCCATTCAGCTGCTCCCAGTGTGGGAAGAGATTCACTCAGTCCTCCCACTGCACCGTTCACCAACTGGTTCATTCTCAGAAGAGACATTTTAAATGTTTTAAATGTGAGAAGACCTTCAAAAGAAGGATTAGTCTGCTGAGACACCAGGGCACTCACACCGGGGAGAAGCCGTGCCCCTGTTCTGTTTGTGGGAAGAGATTCGCTCATTCATCTCATCTTCTGACACACAAGCGAGTTCACACTGGGGAGAGGCCTTTCCTCTGCTCCCTGTGTGGGAAGAGATTCACTCGATTTTCACACCTTTTGACACACAAGAGTATTCACACTGGAGGGAAACCATTCACCTCCTTAATGTGTAGAAAGGAAGAAGTTCAATCAACTGACCAGCTGACACACCAGCGAGTTCACACTGGGGAGAAGCTGTTCACCTGCTCGGTGTGTGGGAAGGAATTCACTCGGTCTTACTATCTTCTGAGGCACCGGCGAGTTCACACTGGGGAGAGGCCATTCCTCTGCTCCGTGTGTGGGAAGATGTTTCCTCATTCATCCCAGCTTGTGATACACGAGCGTGTTCACACAGGGGAGAGGCCTTACGTTTGCCCTGTGTGCGGGAAAGCATTTGCTTCTTTACAACACCTGCTGAAACATCGGCCTGTTCACACTGGGGAGAAGCCATTCTCTTGCTCCATTTGTGGCAAGAGATTCACTCAGTCATCTGACCTGCTGAGACACCAATACATTCACACAGGGGACAGGCCGTTCACCTGCTCTCAGTGTGGGAAGGGATTCACTGATCCATCCCGCCTGCAGAGACACCAGCGAGTTCACACCGGGGAGAAGCCGTTCACCTGCTCTGTGTGTGGGAAGGGATTCACTCAGGTATCCAACCTGCAGAGACACCAGCGAGTTCACACCGGGGAGAGGCCGTTCCTGTGCTCTGTGTGTGGAAAGGGATTCGCTCAGTCGTCTAGCCTGCTGAAACACCAACACATTCACACCGGGGAGAAGCCGTTCACCTGCTCTGTGTGTGGGAAGGGATTCACTGATTCATCCTATATGCTGAAACACCAGCGAGCTCACACTGCGACAGAACCGTTCACCTGCTCCCTGTGTGGGAAGGGATTCACTGATCCATCCTGCCTGCAGAGACACCAGCGAGTTCACACCGGGGAGAAGCCGTTCACCTGCTCTGTGTGTGGGAAGGGATTCACTCAGGTATCCAACCTGCAGAGACACCAGCGAGTTCACACTGCGACAGAACCGTTCACCTGCTCCCTGTGTGGGATGGGATTCACTGATCCATCCCACCTGCAGAGACACCAGCGAGTTCACACCGGGGAGAAGCCGTTCACCTGCTCTGTGTGTGGGAAGGGATTCACTCAGGTATCCAACCTGCAGAGACACCAGCGAGTTCACACCGGGGAGAGGCCGTTCCTGTGCTCTGTGTGTGGAAAGGGATTCGCTCAGTCGTCTGGCCTGCTGAAACACCAACGCATTCACACCGGGGAGAAGCCGTTCACCTGCTCTGTGTGTGGGAAGGGATTCACTGATTCATCCTATATGCTGAAACACCAGCGAGCTCACACTGCGACAGAACCGTTCACCTGCTCCCTGTGTGGGAAGGGATTCACTGATCCATCCTGCCTGCAGAGACACCAGCGAGTTCACACCGGGGCAAAACCGTTCAACTGCTCCATGTGTGGGAAGGGATTTAATCAGTATTACAGCCTGCTGAAACATAGACGACTTCATGTGTGACCGGCAAAGTTGGATTCTGTTGTTTCTGCGCCCTGAGATAAACAATAACAATTGGATGAATAGGGGAGGCAGTAGCACAGTGGAATTATCACTGGACTCAGGGTAAGGCTCTGGGGACCCAGGTTCGAATCCCACCACAGGCAATGGTGAAATTTGAATTCAATTAAAATCTCGAATTAAAAGTCTAATGACAAACCTTAACCATTGTTGATCGTCGTCAAAACCACTCTGGTTCAGTCATGTCCTTTAAGAAAGGAACCCTGCTGTCCTTACCTGGTCTGGCCTACATGTGACTCCAGACCCACAGCAATGTGGGTGACTCTCAAATTCCCTCTGAAATGGAGGCAGTTAGAGATGGGCAAGAAATGCTGGCCCAGCCAGTGACGCCTATATCCAGTAAAAATGAATTTAAAAAAGTTCCTCAGTATCTCAGTAACCTCCTCCAGCCCCACAACACTCTGTGTAAATACAAGTTGTTGCTGATTATGCCCTGAGATAGAAAATGTGAACCCGATTCCCCTCGTCCACCAACACAGCAACTTCTTCACAAAAATTGAAGCACATGGGATTGGGGCGAATGTATTGAGATTGAAAACTTGTTGGCAGACAGGAAATAGAGTAAGATTAAACAGGTCTTTTTCCAACTGGCAGGCAGTGATTATTGGGGTAATGCAGGATCAGTGCTCTGACCCCAGCTAGTCACCTGCCATGGGTCTTCTGTTTTTTTCCCCCCGTTTATAATGCATCATTTTTAAATTGTTGCTTCTTAATATTCTGATTTAAAACCATGGATAAGCTCAAACCACTTTTGGATAACCTGTGACTCCCTGATCAAGAATCTTACCGACCATTGCATGCCATTCTGGTCACCGTATTATAAAAAAGATATCTCGGCACTGGAGAAGGGTACAGAGATGATTTTTAATGATGATACCAGAAATGTAGAAAACAGCTCACCATCACCTTCTCGAGGTCAATCAGGGGTTAGCAATAAATGCTGGCCAAGCTCGCGATGTCCACATCCCATAAATGATTTTTAAACTGTGTGTTTGGTTATCCATCAGGAAAGGATTGACACGCTCACGCTTTCTTGAAAAATTAAGGCTGAGGGGGAACCTAATAGAGGGCTTCAAAATTATAAAAGGTTTTGAAATAATGTTTCTTCTTTTGGAGAAAGGCAAAACTGGAGACCATCAATACAAGACAGTCGCCAAGAAACCCAATAGGAAATCCAAGATAAATTTCTCCACCCAAAGAGTGGTGAGAATATGGAAATCATGACCACAGGGAGTGAAATGAACAGTATCGATGTCTTTCAGGGGAAGCTCAACAAGTATTTGTGTGTGATTTTATAATTCATTCAGGATTTATTTCAAAAAAACTAAGAATAAAGTAACAGGAGATATTTTGAGGCATCTGAGAGTCTGTGTGTGTGTGAGGGTGTCTGTGTAAGGGTGTCTGTGAGTGTGTGTGTAAGGGTGTCTGTGAGTGTGTGTGTTACTTCTCATTGGTTTCACACCAACCTTCCTCTTTCTGAGCAGACATTCTGGCCCCTGATAAACCCATTGAGTGATTTGAATGGTACAATTCAGAGATTCTTCATCCAGGGTGAAACCACAGGCTGACTGTGTGCTGTGTAAAACCTGACATCTACACAACCTAATCCCACTTCTCCTGGAACAACGTGAAGTGACTACAATTTTCCAGATTGATTTCTTTGCTCTCAATATTCTTTCAGATAGTTCATAAATTCCATGAGTACATTATCCTTTAACACACCTATGGTGTCCAGTTTAAATACTACCCTCAGTCTGACCAACATATAGCAATGGGATTGTTGCTATTACAGGAATCCATTCTGTAAATCTGATTCCAAGGCACTCTGGAGTAATGCAGTGATCCACACCTTCCCACTCAACACCAATCTATAGTTCCATCTGAGTTCCAGAGTTTAACATGATTTTTCAAAACACAGGCAGCAGGGTGGCACAGTGATCAGCAGCGCCAGGGACCTGAGTTCAATCCTGGGCTCAGGTAGTACGAGTAAGCTTACATTAACACTGCAATGAAGTTACTATGAAAATCCCCTAGTCGCCACACTCGGCGCCTGTTTGGGTGTACTGAAGGAGAATTTAGCATAGCCAATGCACCGAACCAGCATGTCTTTCAGACTGTGGGAGGAAACCTGAGCACCCGGAGGAAACCCATGCAGATACGGAGAGAACGTGCAAACTCCACACAGTCACCCAAGACCGGAATTGAACCGGATCCCTGGCACTCTGAGGTAGCAGTGCTAACCACCGTGCCACAGCTCTCTGTGTGGAGTTTGCACGTTCTCCCTGTGTCTGCATAGGTTTGCTCAGAGTGCTCCACTTTTTGGAAGGAGTAATTTGACAAGGAAAAATTCAATGAACGGCATGACACTAGTAAGCTCTGTGGAACAAAGGGACCTGGGTGTGATTGTCCATAGATCTCTGAGGACAGAAGTGTATGTTAGTAGGCTGGTGAAAAAGGCATGTAGGACACTTGCCTTTATCAATTGAGGTATAGATTACAAAAGCAAGGAAGTCATGTTGGAGTTGCATAGAACTGTGGTGAGGTCACTGCTGGAATACTGTGTGCAGTTCTGGTCGCCACATTATAAGAAGGATGTGATTGCATTGGAGGGGGTGCAGAGGAGATTTACCAGTGAAGGTGAGTTACAGATGAGAGGGACAGTGTCAAAAGAGAGAACCATTGACAATATTAGATAATGTGGGGAAGTTGGGTTATCAGTGGTTTAGAGGGTAAAGGGAGATGAAGGGAGGTCTCATGGACAAGATGAGCAGTGAGAGGGTTTGATGGGAGATAGCAGAGGAATTGGAGAAAGATGTGAGTTCAGTACTTGGAGAAAGGGAAATTTCAGAGAGAGTTTTGTCTGGTGGTCCAGTGGAAGGGAGGGAGGCAGCTGATCAGATTGTCTCAATCTTAGAGACAAAGAAGCTCCACGAGCTCCTCACACTTGTTGTTGAAGATGAGGATGGAGGAGACAGGAGAGAGGCCCTTCAAAAGGAGAACCATTCACAGATTTAAAAAAAAGACAACAGAGAATACATTAACACAAAGACGGTGTATTTGAATTTTGTGCAGAATATTCGCCTCTATAACTGGCCTGAAGTTTATTAACATCAGCAGGTGCAGACCACAGTGTGACTGACAACAACATCCAATCTCCAGTTATTTATGAACTTGCTGGTGTCTCAGCAATGCGGATGACTGAGTGAATCTCTTCCCACACTTGGAGCAGGTGAATGGTCTCTCCCCGGTGTGAACCCGCTGATGGACAGTGAGATGAGATGATCGCCTGAACCCAGTCCCACAGTGAGAGCATCTGAATGGTTTCTCGTCAGTGTGAACTTGTTGATGGGACACCAGTTCCTGCGAGGTTTTAAAACATTTCCCACACTTCAGACACTTAAACGGTCTCTCATCAGTGTGGCCTCTTTGGTGTGTAATTAGGATGGATGAATTAACAAATCCCTTCCCACACTGGGAGCAGGTGAATGGTCTCTGCCTCGTGTGAACATGCTGGTGTGTCAGCAGGGTGGATTTGTGAGTGAATCCCTTTCCACACTCAGAGCAGGTGAATCGCTTCTCCCCGGTGTGAACTCGCTGGTGTGTCAGCAGGGTGTATTGGTGAGTGAATCCCATCCCACACACAGAGCAGGTGAATGGTTTCTCCCCAGTGTGAATTAGTTTGTGTTTAATCAGGGTGGATGACTGAGTGAATCCCTTCCCACACAAAGAGCAGGTGAATGGCCTCTGCCCAGTGTGTGTGCGCTGGTGATTCTGCAGGGTGGATAACTTAGTGAATCCCTTCCCGCAGTCCGAGCAGGTGAACGGCCTCTCCCCGGTGTGACCACGCCGATGGGTTTCCAGCTGGGATGGGTAATTGAATCCCTTCCCACAGACCCCACATTTCCACGGCTTCTCCCCATCATGATTGCATTTATGTTTTAACAGGCCAGATGACTGGTTGAAGTCTTGTCCACAAATGGAACACGAGTACGGTTTCTACCCACTGTGAACGGTGCTTTTTCCTTCCATGTTCAAAATCCGATGATATTCCGGTCACAAAAAATTAGGCGACTCTGTGAGATCCTGATGTGGAATTTGGTTTCAGTTTCCCAACTGCAAATCCTAATCTTCTAAGACACGATGAAATTGATTTAAAACAGAAAAAAAGGGAGTGAGAGAGAACACACAAAAACAGGTTGTGAAATTGAGCTGAATGAATGGGGTGATTTGTGGGGCCGGCATTAAGAAAAAGTGACCATGAAAGCTGCTGGATCGTCATAAAAACCCAACTGATTCACTCATGTGCTTCAGGGAAGGAAACCTGCCACCTGGTCTGGACTGACACATGAACCAATATCTATCGAAGCGGTGAGAGAGAGGTGGAAGAAGCAGAGGGTGAAGGAGAGGGTTTCTCTACATCCTGACCAGAATCTCCTAATCTCTCAACCTCCACCATTTAGCTGGACCAGGGTAGTAGGTGCATGTGAAGATCATCACCTCCTAGTTCCCCTCCAACTCATACAACATCCTGACTTGTCTGACATCAACTACTGCATGAGCAGACGTTTCCAGCATTTAAATAGCGGGAAGACTGGAGTCATTGTCTTCAGTCCCCATGATAAACTTCACCACCCTCACAACTGACTCCGCCCTCTCCATGTTAAATATCTGAAGCTGAACTAAGTTGTTCACAACCATGGTGTCTTACTTGAGAAGAGTTTTAGACCACATATCCACATCATCACCAAAATCATCTGTTTCCACCTCAGTAACATCCCCCAACTCTGCCTTAGCCTCAGTTAATCATAGAATCTCTACAGTGCAGAAGGAGGCCATTCGGCCTATAAAGCCCACACTGACAACAATCCCACCTCGGCCCTATCCCCATCGCCCCATGTATTTACCCTGCTAAACCCTGACACTAAGGGGCAACTTAGCATGGCCAATCAACCTAATCCACACATCTCTGGAGTATGGGAGGAAACTGGAGCACCCGGAGGAAACCCACGCAGACACGGGGAGAATGTGAAGACTCCACACAGACAGTGACCCAAGCTGAGAATTGAACCCGGGTCCCTGGAGCTGTGAGGCAGCAGTGCTAACCACTGTGCCACCGTGTCGCTGCAGAATCCATCATCCATTCCTTTCTTACCTCCAGACTAAACAATTCCAATACAGTTTCAACCGGCCTCCAACATTAAGCAACCCCCTCCAAACCATCCTAAACAGCCCATATGCTTGCTCACACCAAATCATGTTCACCCATAGAACCATAGAAAATTACAGCTCAGATACAGGCCTTTTGTCTTCTTGTCTGTGCCGAACCATTTTTTGCCTAGTCCCACTGACCTGCACTTGGACCATATCCCTCCACACCCCTCTCATCCATGAACCCGTCCAAGTTTTTCTTAAATGTTAAAAGTGACCCCGCATTTACCACTTTATCCGGCAGCTCATTCCACACTCCCACCACTCTCTGCGTGAAGAAGCCCCCCCTAATATTCCCTTTAAACTTTTCTCCTTTCACCCTTAACCCATGCCCTCTGGTTTTTTTCTCCCCTAGCCTCAGCGGAAAAAGCCTGCTTGCATTCACTCTATCTATACCCATCAAAACCTTATACACCTCTATCAAATCTCCCCTCAATCTTCTACGCTCCAGGGAATAAAGTCCCAACCTATTCAATCTCTCTCTGTAACTCAGCTTCTCAAGTCCCGGCAACATCCTTGTAAACCTTTTCTGCACTCTTTCAACCTTATTTACATCCTTCCTGTAACTAGGTGACCAAAGTTGTACACAATACTCTAAATTCAGCCTCACCAGTGCCTTATATAACCTTACCATAACACTCCAACTTTTATACCTTTTTTAAACAACGGAACAACATGAGCCACCCTCCAATCATCCGGCACCTCCCCCGTGAATACTGACATTTAAAATATGTCTGCCAGGACCCCTGCAAGTTCAACACTAGCTTCCCTCAAGGTCCATGGGAATACCCTGTCCGGTCCTGGGGATTTATCCACTCTGATTTGCCTCAAGACAGCGAGCACCTCCTCCCCTTTAATCTGTAAAGGTTCCATGGCCTCCCTACCAGTTTGCCCTATTTCCGTAGACTCCATGCCCGTTTCCTCAGTAAATACAGATGCAAAAAAACCATTTAGTATCTCCCCCATCTCTTTTGGTTCCATACACAGTGTACCACTCTGGTCTTCAAGAGGACCAATTTTATCCCTCACTATCCTTTTGCTCCTAACATACCTATAGAAGCTCTTTGGATTTTCCTTCACTCTGTCTGCCAAAGCAACCTCATGTCTTCTTTTAGCCCTCCTGATTTCCCTCTTAAGTAGCTTCTTGCACTTTTTATACTCCTCGAGCATCTAATCTGTTCCTTGCTGCCTGTACATTTCATACAACTCTCTCTTTCTCTTAATCAGTGTTACAATCTCCTTCGAGAACCAAAGTTCCTTATTCCTATTTACTTTGCCTTTAATCCTGACAGGAACATACAAACTCTGCACTCTCAAAATTTCTCCTTTGAAGGCCTCCCAATTTCCATTTACATCCTTACCAGAGAACAGCCTGTGCCAATCCACACTTCCCAGATCCCTTCTCAATCCACACTTCCCAGATCCCATCTACAAATGTTTCCTTTTAAGAAGCATCAGAATTTTAAAATTCTCATCTTCGTTTTCCTCCATGGTTACAATCATTCCTGTGTCTGTAATCTTCTCCAGCCACACACACTCCTCTGAGATCTCTACTATAATCTAATTCCTCTTGAGCATTCTCAGTTTTAATCATTATACCATTACAAATCATCCTTTCAGTTGCACAGGCCACAAGCTCTGCAATCTCTTCTTTAAATCTCTCTGCCTGTCCATCACCTCTGCTTTCTTTAAAACCCACCTCTTTGACCAAACCTTTGGTCACCTGTCCTAATATGGCTCAGTATCAAATGTCAGTGTATAACATTTGTGAGAAAATGTCTGGGGCTGTTTTATTATGTTAAAGACACAATATGAATATAAATGATTGCAACTGCCCAGATATCGTTGTTCTCATCAGTAAGAGATTGGAAGTGAAAGGGTGAAGCAGTTTGATGGTCAAGTTATTCACATTCTGTCAGTGGTAATTCCAAAACATTGCCCCAAAGACGGCGACTGCGCATGCGCCGTGTTGCTGGTGCGCCGACTGAAGACGGCGACTGCGCATGCGCTGTGTTGCTCTTGCCCCGATGACGATGGCCCTGATGAACCCGGGTCTGTAACTGGGAGAATGCTGAGGCCCTGCTCTGCGCTGAGGGCTGGGACCATCCTCTGATATCGCCAGGTTCTTTTTAAGAGTTCGCAGCTTACGTAACATGTTTACGACGCCTCTCCAAACCCCCGCCTGGTCTATCGCGTCCTCCGCCCCGCCATTCCCACCTTTACTGATTGTGGATCCGAGAAAGAATGTCTCCACCGCCATTAATCACACTGCGCATGCTTCACTCAGCCCCGCCCCTCATTCACCCCGATTGGTCGGAGGACCAGTTGCTCCCTCGCGACCGTCTCCTTCTATTGGCCCGGAGCTGCCGTCAATCAGTCCCTGGGCATTGTGAGGTGTCGGGTGAGAGGTCAGTGCTGAGGGGCGGGGTTTACAATGAACATTCTCCACTCTCCCTGTCCACCGCTTCCGGCTTCTCCCCACAAACCATCTCCAACAAAGAGAGAAGGGGACACACTGACCGAGTGACAATGTCACTGCATTAGTAATCCAGAGAGACAGCACAATGTTCTAGGGACAGGGCTTCAAATCCATTCAATTAATACAATCTACAATTTAAAGTTAGTCTCAGTGAGGGTGACTGAGGTTTCTCTGAGAAAATCTCCACACATTCCATTCTGGGCACAAGATTCAGATTCCTGTTTTGTCACAAGGTATGAATGAAATTATGTTCAGTTTGTTATTTTTGTTAAAATTGGGTTTTTTTGTTAAATTTGTCAAAAATTTGACAAATGGTACAGTGGTTAGCACTGCTGCTTTTCAGCGCCAGGGACCCGGGTTCAATTCCCAGATTGGGTCTGTGTGGAGTTTGCATGTCCTCCCCGTGTCTGCGTGGGTTTCCTCCGGGTGCTCCGGTTTCCTTCCACAATCTGAAAAATGTGCTGGTTAGGTGCATTGGCCATGCTAAATTCTCTCTCAGTGTACCCGAACAGGCGCTGGAGTGTGGTGACTCGGGGATTTTCATGGTAACTTCATTGCGGTGTTAATGTAAGCCAACTTGTGGCTAATAAATGGACTTTACTTTAAAAGGATCTGGAAAGAATTATCTAAAACTTAATTTGGATATCCAGAGAGTGTGTGGGACAGGAATTTACAGATTTGGGGGAACAAGAGAGGATAAAATGTTCCAGAGAAACTAGAATTGTCTGTTCAGAGTTTCTGTCCTGGACTGACATTTGGTTACATTTGTAAACCCCATTGACAGCATATTAGAAGCTGAGGATTTGTGGAGAAAATATTTAATTAAGGATCAATTCAGGGTCAAAGTCATTTGGGGAATGAAAGTGAAAAATATTCCACCAAATGAGAACTGTCTGTTCTGAATTTCTATCTTGTACTGACAGTGATGACATTTTAAACTCCTTTATCAGGTTATTAGAAGCAGAGGATTTGGAGATAGGAAATGCAAACCAAACATCGCATCAACATCTGATACTCAATGAATCAGAGTGTGAGTATCATTGACCTTTGAATGTGGAGGGAAGATTGTTTTAACAAGTTGCATAGCCTTTAAAACATTTCAACATTTGAAGCAGATAGAATCCACGTGTACTGTGTACGAGGCTTGAACTGATCAACCAACCTGGAGAGAAACAAGGATACCAGCACCACAGAGAAACCGTGTAAATGTGGGGATTGTGGAAAGGGATTCAAGTATCCATCCCTGCTGGAAATTCACCGATGCAGTCACACGAGAAAAACCATTCACCTGCTCTGTATGTGGGAAGGGATTCACTCAGTCAACCACTCTGCTGAGACACCAGCGATTTCACACGGGGGAGAGACCGTTCCCCTGTTGTGTGTGTGGGAAGGGATTCACTCAGTCATCTGAGCTTCTGATACACTGGAGAGTTCATACTGGAGAGAAGCCATTCACCTGCTCTGTTTGTGGGAGGGGATTCACTCAGTTATCCCAGCTGCTGACACACCAGCGCGTTCACACTGGGGAGAGGCCATTCACCTGCTCTGTGTGAGAAACAATTCACTAATTCATCAAACCTGCTTACACACCAGCGAGTTCACACTGGCGAGAGACCATTCATTTGTTCCATGTGTGAGAAAGGATTCACAACTTCATCCAACCTTTTGACACACCAGCGAATTCACACCCGGGAGAGGCCATTCACCTGTTCAGTGTGTGCAAGGGGATTCAGTCAGCTAGCCCACCTGCTGACACACCAGCAAGTTCACAAGTGACTAAAGGGTTTGGATTCCACTGATGTTGCTGGCGTTCATTATACCCAGGACTGAACCATGTTCATTGTGACAATTCAGGTTTGTCTCTCTGATGTTACCAACCATAGTTCTGGCTGGAGTTTAAGATTCTAGTTAGTTTGCTGATTGTGTTCTTGGGCCTGCAGCCTCCCTTTAAGAATATGTGTCTGTGATCATTCCCCTGAATTCAGAGAATTCCACCAGCAATCAGTTTGCCACAAATATTGAACTTTTACTTCAATCCTAAATTGATCTTTGATTCAAAACTCGACAATTTAGTGTCTGAGATGTTCTCCTGATGAACATCTCCAATTAGAAAGTGCTGATTAATCCTTGCTGACAATTCTTACTGACCTGCACATTACACACAGTGAGAGCTCCGTTATCCCCCAGAAAGAAGGGGAATGGGAATTGGTGGAGAATCAAGCGTTCCCAAATTTTACCCCTTCCGTCTGGTACTGAAATCCCCTCGGCCCGGGAATGAAGACAGGTCCAATTGAAATAACAAACTGGTGTATATCTTTCATGAAAAAGGGGCTACAAAATCATCAGATAGGAGAGATTGGTATCAATCTTATTGAGTAAACAAGTAAACTAAATCAAATTAACTGAGGGGAGGGGATTGGTGTCAGTGTGGGGTTTACATCAGTCAGCAGGAGATTGGTGTCAGTGACTGTGGGGTTTATGTCAGACAGGAGGAGATTGGTGTCAGTGACTGTGGGTTTTATATCATGATGTGGAGATGCCGGTGTTGGACTGGGGTAAACACAGTAAGAAGTTTAACAACACCAGGTTAAAGTCCAACAGGTTTATTTGGTAGCAAAAGCCACACAAGCTTGGACACACGCATCTCCATTAAGGACGGTCACCTCAGCACCTCACTGTACCGCAAGCCCACGGATAACCTCATGATGCTCCACTTCTCCAGCTTCCACCCTAAACACATAAAAGAAGCCATCCCCGACGGACAAGCCCTCCGAATACACAGGATCTGCTCGCATGAGGAGGATCGCAACAGACACCTCCAGATGCTGAAAGATGCCCTCATAAGAACAGGATATGGCGCTCGACTCATTGATCAACAGTTCCAACGTGCCACAGCGAAAAACCGCACCGACCTCCTCAGAAGACAAACACGGGACACAGTGGACAGAGTACCCTTCGTTGTCCAGTACTTCCCCGGAGCGGAGAAGCTACGGCATCTCCTCCGGAGCCTTCAACATGTCATTGATGAAGACGAACATCTCGCCAAGGCCATCCCCACACCCCCACTTCTTGCCTTCAAACAAGCGCACAACCTCAAACAGACCATTGTCCGCAGCAAACAACCCAGCCTTCAGGAGAACAGTGACCATGACACCACACAACCCTGCCACAGCAACCTCTGCAAGACTTGCCGGATCATCGACACAGATGCCATCATCTCACGTGAGAACACCATCCACCAGGTACACGGTACATACTCTTGCAGTTCGGCCAACGTTGTCTCCCTGATACGCCGCAAGAAAGGATGTCCCGAGGCATGGTACATTGGGGAAACTATGCAGACCCTGCGACAACGGATGAATGAACACCGCTCGACAATCACCAGGCAAGACTGTTCTCTTCCTGTTGGGGAGCACTTCAGCGGTCACGGGCATTCGGCCTCTGATATTCGGGTAAGCGTTCTCCAAGGCGGCCTTCGCGACACACGACAGCGCAGAGTCGCTGAGCAGAAACTGATAGCCAAGTTCCGCACACACAAGGACGGCCTCAACCGGGATATTGGGTTCATGTCACACTATTTGTAACTCCCACAGTTGCGTGGACCTGCAGAGTTTCACTGGCTGTCTTGTCTGGAGACAATACACATCTTTTTAGCCTGTCTTGATGCTCTCTCCACTCCCATTGTTTTGTTTCTTAAAGACTGGATTAGTTGTAAGTATTCGCATTCCAACCATTATTCATGTAAATTGAGTCTGTGTCTTTATAAGTTCTGTTTGTGAACAGAATTCCCACTCACCTGAAGAAGGGGCTTAGAGCTTCGAAAGCTTGTGTGGCTTTTGCTACCAAATAAACCTGTTGGACTTTAACCTGGTGTTGTTAAACTTCTTACTGTGTTTACCCCAGTCCAACGCCGGCATCTCCACATCATTGCTGATTATCGGCAGCATTTTGTGTTTGGGAATTAGAGCTGGAGATGGATGGTCAGTTCCCCTCTGTCCGGGGCTGGGGGATTCACACTCATTTCCCCAGGACACTCATTATCACTGCAACTTTACAGGAGAAAGTCCCCGCTTCAATCCCCACTGCAAACTTTGTGTTTAAAATTGTTACTGATGATTGTCTTTTGATTTATTGTCACATGTATTAGTATACATTGAAAAGTATTGTTTCTTGAGCGCTACACAGACAAAGCATACCGTTCATAGAGAAGGAGAGAGTGCAGAATGTAGTGTTACAGTCATAGCCAGGGTGTAGAGAAAGATCAACTTAATGCAACGTAAGTCCATTCAAAAGTCTGACAGCAGCAGGGAAGAAGCTGTTCTTGAGTCGGTTGGTACGTGTCCTCAGACTTTTGTATCTTTTTCCAAGTGGAAGGAGGCAGAAGAGACAATGTCTGCGGTGCGTGGGATCCTTGTGGTAAATCCTATCAATGGCCAAATGAAAATCCTGATAAATTACATCAACTTCATTGCCATTGCCAACTCTCTCTGTTACCTCCTCAAAACATTCGATAAGATTGTCCAGGGAAATGTTCCCTTTTGAAATCCATACTGATTTCTCGATTTTCGTATGTTCTGTCCTTTACTTGGGATTCTATTTATCGACATGAGGCTGACTAGTCTATCATTCACTGAGCATGTTCTGTCCTCTTTCTGAAATGTCGGAATCAGATTAGCTCTCTGCCAGTCCTCTGGCACTACACATTTAGTGAATTAATTATGAGTAGTACTGTCTGTGCTATCTCTTCCCGACATTCTTTTAAAATGTGAATTTAATCCATCCCCTTTAAGTTATATTAGTTTATCCAACACATCCTTTCTTGATTTTAAATGAACTTCTCATTACTCATCTGATCACTCAATTTTTTATTTATCTATTCTCTCTCCCAGAGTACAATGAAGCAAAAGAATGTTTGAAGATTTCGGTAATCTGTAGATCATTAGCTGTGGTATTGTGCTGTCTGTCCCTTCATAGTCCAATTCACATCACAGATTTCCTCTTTTATTGATGTATAAAATATTTCACCATTCTGTTTAATGTTCCATGATAATTTCATAATGCAGGTGTCACTGTGTAATGTGCAAGCCAGTAAGAATTATCAGCAAAGATTACTCAGCAGTTTCTAATTGGAGATGTTAATCAGTGGAACTTCTCAGACATTGAATTGTCAATGTTGCACCACAGATCAATTTAGGATTGAAGTAATAGTTCAGAATTTTGTAATTGAGTGCCTATCATGAGTTCTTGGATGAAGGAGAGATCAGAGGGTGCTTTCAAAACCCAAAACTGCACTCCTGAGAATCAGTAACATCTCCAGAATATTAAACTCCAGCCAGTTATTCTCTAATCGGCAGAAACAAACCAGATATATTCAGATGATCAATCCTTGACAAAATTAACAGCAGCAATAACAGAATTCAACAACTGCTGTCACTTGTGAACTTGCTGATGTGTCAACAGGTGCTGTGACTGAGTGAAGCCCTTTCCACACACACAGCAGGTGAACGGCCTCTCCCCAGTGTGAATTCTCTGGTGTGTCTGCAGGTGAGAGCACTGAGAGAATCCCTTCCCACACTCGGAGCAGGTGAATGGCCTGTCCCCAGTGTGGGTGCGTCGGTGTGCAGTGAGGGCGGAAGAATGTCTGAACCTCTTTTCACAGGAAGTGCAGCTGAATGGCTTCTCCTCGGTGTGAATTCGCTGGTGTGACCAAAGGCCACTCGAGTGAGTAAATCTCTTCCCACACACAGAGCAGGTGAATGGTCGCTCCCCAGTATGAGTGCGTTGGTGTGCAGTGAGGTCGGAAGATTGCCTGAACCTCTTTCCACAGTGCGTGCAGCTGAATGGCCTCTCCTCTGTGTGAATTCGCTGGTGTAACATGAGGCTGGATGACTGAGTGAATCCCTTACCACACATACAGCAGGTGAATGGTCTCTCCCCAGTGTGAACCCGCTGGTGTGCAGTGAGGTTGGATAACTGTCCGAAACCCTTTTCACAGTAAGTGCAGCTGAAGGGCTTCTCCTCAGTGTGATTTCGCTGGTGTCTCAGTAAGTTGGTTGACTTAGTAAATCCCTTCCCACACACAGAACAGGAGAATGGCTTCTCCCCGGTGTGGCTGCGTTGATGGATTTCCAGCAGGCATGGGAAATTGAATCCATTGCCACAATCCTCACATTTCCATGGTCTCTCTCCAGTGTGACTGCGTCGATGGTATTCTAACAGGGATGGATAATTGAATCCTTTCCCACATTCCTCACATTTCCATGGTCTCTCTCCAGTGTGACTGCATCGGTGAATTTCCAACAGGGATGGATAATTGAATCCCTTCCCACATTCCACACATTTCCACGGTTTTTCCATCGTGCCAGCCCCACCGTGAACGCGTCGATGGATTTCCAGCCGGGATGGAAAATTGAATCGTTTCCCACAGTCCCCACATTTCCACTGTTTCTCCATGGTGTCAGTGTCCCTGTCTCTCTCCAGGTTGGATGACACACACACGTCCACACACAGAACACATGTATAGTTTCTTCCTGCTATGAACGGTGTTATATTTTTTCAGGCTGTATAACCAGAGAAACCACTTTCCACATTCAGTTCACTGGACACTTTTGCTTGGGTATGCGTGCTTCCAGATCCTTTTATAAAAGAATAGAAAGAGACAAAGGTCACAGCACAGAAGGAGGCGGTCACATTGAAATTAGAAATCCCTTGTTTTCTGAGACAAAGGTATTTTACAAAAGTCATCGCCGTCAGTACAGGACAGAAATTCAGAAAGGACAATTCTAGTTTCGATGGAACATTTCTTCCTTACTCATTGCACCAAAGCTGTAAATCCCCATCCTTCACATTTTTGCTCCTTCCTGGCCTGAAATCATAGTCACAGAGTTTTACAGCACAAAAAGAGGCCCATTGTGTCAGTGCCGGCCATCAAACATATCTATTCTAATCCCATTTCTTGTACTTGGTCCAGAGCCTTCTATGCTATTGCATTTCAAACACTCATCTAAATGGTTCTTAAATGTTGAGAGTTCTCACCTTTACCACCCTTTGAGGTCGTGAGTTCCAGATTCCCACCACCCTCTGGGTGAAAAAGTATTTTCTCAAATCCCCTCTAAATCTCCTGCCCCTTAACTCAAATCTATGGCAGCTGGTTTTTGACCCCTCTAAGGGGAAAAGTAACTTCCTGTCTATCCTAAACAAAAAGAGAACATGCTGGAAAATCTCAGCGGGTCTGGCAGCATCTGTAAGGACAGAAAAGAGCTGACATTGAGTCCAGATGACCCTTTGTCAAAGCTAAAAGGCACAATGTGGAGATGACGGCGTTAGACTGGGGTGGGCACAGTAAGATGTCTCACAACACCAGGTTAAAGTCCAATAGGTTTATTTGGTAGCATGAGTTTTCGGAGCACTGCCCCTTCATCATGTGAGTGGACTCAAATAAAATCCAAATAAACCTATTGGACTTTAACCTGGTGTTGAGATACTTCCTACAATGCCTAAAAGGCATAGAAAGTGTGAGATATTTATACTGTAGGGTGAGAGAATGAAAGATGAGTCACAGCCACAAAATGACAGTCCATAGAGAGAATAAGAGGTATAAATGGCCAAATGGCAAAGAAGCTGAAATCAGAGAGTAAGCTGTGACAGATGAAGATGCTTTTATCCCAAGTTTGCAGATGACACCAAGATTGGTGGTATAGTGGACAGTGAAGAAGGTTATCTAGGATTGCAACAGGATCTTGATCAATTGGGTCAGTGGGCTGACGAATCGCAGATGGAGTTTAAATTAGATAAATGTGAGGTGATGCATTTCGGTAGATCGAACCAGGGCAGGACTTACTCAGTTAATGGTAGGGTGTTGGGGAGAGTTACAGAACAAAGAGATCGAGGGGTACATGTTCATAGCTCCTTGAAAGTGGAGTCACAGGTAGACAGAGTGGTGAAGACGGCATTTGGCATGCTTGCTTTCATTGGTCAGAACATTGAATACAGGAGTTGGGACGTCTTGTTGAAGTTGTACACAATACATTGGTAAGGCCACACTTGGAATACTGTGGACAGTTCTGGTCACCCTACCATAGAAAGGATATTATTAAACTAGAAAGAGTGCAGAACAGATTTACTAGGATGCTCCCAGGACTTGGTGGTTTGAGTTATAAGAAGAGGCTGGATAGACTGGGACATTTTTCTCTGGAGCGTAGGAGGCTTAGGGGTGACCTTATAGGGGTCTATAAAATAATGAGGCACAGATCAGCTAGATAGCCAATATATCTTACCAAAGGTAAGGATGTATAAAATTAGAGAGCACAGGTTTAAGGTGAGAGATACAAAAGGGTCCAGAGCGGCAATTTTTTTCACAGAGGGTGGAGAGTGTCCGGAACGAGCTGCTAGATGCAGTAGTAGAGGCAGGTACATTCTTGTCTTTTAAAAAGTGTTTAGACAGTCACATGGGCGAGATGGGTAGAGGGGTATGGGCCAAATGCAGGCAATTGGGACTAGCTTAGGGGTTAAAAAAGGGGCAGCATGGGCAAGTTGGGCTGGAGGACCTGTTTCCATGCTGCAAACCTCTATGACTCTATCCTAACTATATCCCTCATAATTTTAAAGACTTCAATCTTGTCCCTATCAGCCTTCACTGTTCTAAGAACAACAATCCCAGCGTAGCCAGCTTCTCTCCATAGTTGAAATGCTCCAACACAGGCAACATCCTGGTGAATCTCCTCTGCATCCTCTCTCGTGCAATCACATCCTTCCTGTAGTGTGGTGACCAGAACTGCACACAGCACACTAGCTGTGGCCAACCGAGCATTTTATACAGTTCCATCAGAACCTCCCTGGTCTTCTGTTCTATGCCTTGGCTGATAAAGGTAACTATCTCATATGCCTTGTAACCACCTTACCAACCTGTCCTGCTTCCTGATAGGATCTTTGCACATGCACCCTTAGGTCTCTCTGCTCTACTTCCTAGCATCCTCCCATTCATTGAGTATTCACACCCACTGCAGCATCTCCACCCTCCACTTCCAACTTCCTCCTTCGCTCCTGTGAACGGATTGAGAATAAAATTCTTGAATCAAACATTTTCTCTCCTGGTCACGGGGACCCTGAGAACCCGCCCGCCCTTTGTGACGTCACAGATAGCCGCGCCTGCGCCCTGCTGCCCGCTGGAACAAGATGGCGGTCGTAACCCCGGGCCTGTTGCCGGGAAAAGCCTCGGTGCTCCAAACGCGAGAGCTGCAGGATTTTATTGGGGATTCGCCTACATGGCCTACACCGGGTGTTAATGAACTCTGTCCTCACCCTCCGCCTCCTACCGGCCGCCGTTTCTTCTCGCGCCGCCGCCTCTTACCGTCCGCCGTTCGACAAACCAGCTTCTCGTCCACTGTCCAGCCTGCGCATGTTCAGTACAACGAGGAACTGCGCATGCGTTCAGGTCTCCTGCTCTGATCGGGGACATTCTCTCCCGCGGGGCAGGTTGGGTAACATCCCCGCCATTGATCCAGTGAGTTTAGAATTATTTATCCGCTGTTGCTGAGACTCAGTAAGAAGTCTCACAACCAGGTTAAAGTCCAACAGGTTTATTTGGAATCACGAGCATTCGGAGCACCGCCCCTTCATCAGGTGAGTCTCCACATCTACAAGCATCTTCACATCATTGTCAAGACTGCGCTCGTCCCCTCAGCCTCCTGCAGCCACACCGCACATGCTCCGCTCAGGGAGGTGGGCACTGGGTGCAGAGCTTAACAGGCACGTGCGTGTTGCCCTTCTGAAGGAGATTGGCCTGATTAACCTGGCATTTATTTCATCAATGGAATGAAATATCGAGTGTCACAGTCATTGAAAAATAAAATGTTAGAAAGCAGTGAACATTATAAATAAACATAAAAACTAGGAGCAGGAGTAGGCCATCTGGCCCCTCGAGCCTCCTCTGCCATTCAAAAAGATCATGGCTGATCTTTTTGTGGCCTCAGCTCCACTTACCCGCCCGTTCACCATAACCCTTAATTCCTTTACTGTTCAAAAGTTTATCGATCCTTGTCTTAAGAACATTCAATGAGGTAGCCTCAACTGCTTCATTGGGCAGGGAATTCCACAGATTCATAACCCTTTGTGTTAAGAAGTTCCTCCTCAACTCAGTCCTAAATCCGCTTCCCCTTATTTTGAGCCTGTGCCTCCTAGTTCTAGTTTCACCCACCAGTGGAAACAACTTCCCAGCTTCTATCTTATTTATTCCCTTCATAATCTTATATGTTTCTATAAGATCTCCCCTCATTCTTCTGAATTCCAATGAGTATAGCCCCAGTCTACTCAGTCTCTCCTCATCAGCCAACCCTCTCAACTCCGGAATCAACCTAGTGAATCTCCTCTGCACCCCCTCCAATGCCAGTTTATCCTTTCTCAAGTAAGGAGACCAAAACTGTACACAGTACTCCAGGTGTGGCCTCACCAGCACCTTATACAGCTACAACATAATCTCACTGTTTTTAAACTCCATCCCTCAAGCAATGAAGGACAAAATTCCATTTGCCTTCTTAATTACCTGCTGCATCTGCAAACCAACTCCTTGAGATTCCTGCACAAGGACACACTTGTGCTAGCTACTCTTACTCATTAGCTATCCGGTGCAAAATTAATATCTTAAAAGTAATAATTCATTTCATCATTTATTAATTGTCTACTTTTAAAAAAATTAATCATGCTAATCTGATTTAATTTCCCAACTCTGATTCATGGCCTCATTTTGTTCCTGTCTCCAAGCCCCTTAACTTTATCTGACAGTGTAATGTTGTCCTGGAAGCCAACAGGAAGAGGTCTCAGAGGATCAAGGGATTTGATTTGATTTATTCTTGTCACAGGTACTGGGATGTAGTGAAATGTATTGTTTCTTGTGCGCTATACAATCAAAATATACTATTCATAGAGTACATAGGGGAGAAGGAAAGGAGAGGGTGCAGAATATAGTGTTGCAGTCACACACAGGCTGTAGAGAAAGATCAGCTTAATATATTGTAGGTCCATTCGAAAGTCTGTTGGCAGCAGGGAAGAAGCTGTTCTTGTTGATTGCTATATATTAGCAGACCTTTGCATCTTTTTTCTAATGGAAGAAGGTGGAAGAGAGTATTTCCAGGGTGTTTTGCATCCTTGATTATGCTGGCTACTTTCCTGAGTCAACGGCAAAATTATGAGAGACATAGACAGGATGGATAGTCTGAGGCTTTTTCTGAGGGTGGCACGGGCTCAAGGTGAGAGGGGGAACGTTTTCAATGCAGAGAGTGGTGGATGCTTGGAATGTGCTGCCAGAGGTGGTGGTGGAAGCAGGCACATTAGCAACATTTAAGTGGCATCTGGATGGTACATGAATAGGAAGGGAATGAAGGATACCGACTGAGTATGGGCAGAATTTTATTTTTTAGTTTAGTTAGGGCATCATCATTGGTACAGGCTTGGAGGGCCAAAGGGCCTGTTCCTGAGCTGTACTTTTCTTGTTCTTTGAAGTTTAGATGGAGTGAATGGATGGGAGGCTGATTTGCATCATGGACTGGATTACATTCCCAACTCTTTGTAGTTTCTTGCGATCTTAGTCAGAGCAGAAGAAGCAGGGAGTTCTGTAATAAGTCAACCTGTGTTGACCAGTCAAGTGTGTAATTGCGAAATGAAAACAGGAAATGTTGGAAAAACTCAGCAAGTTTGGCAGTAACTGTGGACAAAGAAACAGAGTTAGGGACACAAAACAGTCTGACTCTCCTTCAGATTCTTCTTCTAAGTCATTGAGAAACCCTGGTTACCAAGTTATCTTTTAAACTTAAACATAGCATTTCACTTTCAGTCAGGAACAGATCCCAGTTTTACACCAATCTCTGATTTGACAGCACATTTACAGCATCCATCATTGTTCTTCCTGACTCTAAACCTAGTTGTAAAGGAGTTTCTGTTCTGTGTCGAGGAGCCCTGAACCATGGAAGAGAGCAGCTGGGACACATTTCTTACCCACCTCAGGATTCACCTACACGGGGATTTTGCTGTCAGTGAAGAGCGATGTGAAAAAGCCAAGTGCTATTTGTCCCTCTCAGTGTGACCCTGAAGGATTGTGTCCAGGCTGAAGTTCTGTTCCTACTGTGTGATCCTTCTGCAGATTATCCTTTCTGAGTTCCAGCCTGGTGATGTTAAACATGGAGGTGGGAAAGACAAAAATCTACAATGTGTTTAAAACAAGTTTAAAATTTATCCTGAACATTAAACACCACCCAAGTTACAGGGCTTTGAACATCAGCAAAACAAACTCCAATTATCCAAACCAACATGCTTCTGTCTGGATGTGATTAACAACAGTCATAACAAGCCCCTGCTCTCACTTGTGAACTTGCTGGTGTCTCAGCAGGTTGAATGAATGAGTGAATCCCTTCCCACATACAGAGCAGATGAATGGCCTCTTCCCCAGTGTGAACTCTTTGATGTTCCACCAGAGTGGAGGATTGAGTGAATCTCTTCCCACATATGGAGCAGCTGAACGGTCTTTCAACAGTGTGAGCTCTCCGGTGTTTCCGCAGGCTGGATGACTGACTGAACCCTTTCCCGCACATGGAGCAGGTGAATGGTCTCTCTCCAGTGTGACTGCGCTTGTGTCTCAGTACCTCACTTCCGCAAAACACTTCTCACATTCAGGACAGTTGAAAGGTTTCTTATCAGAATGAACACGCCGATGTGTCAGCAGGCTGGATAACTGAACAAATTCCTTCCCACACACCAGGCAGGGGAATGACTTCTCGCTGGTGTGAACCCGCATGTGGATAGGGAACTTGGATAACTGTGCAAATCCCTTCCCACACACAGAGCAGGTGAACGGTCTCTCCCCAGTGTGTCTGTGTCGATGAATTTCCAGCTGGCATGGGTAATTGAATCCTTTCCCACAGTCTCCACATTTCCACAGTTTCTCCATGGTGCCAGTGGCCTTGTGTCGTTCCAGGTTGGATGATCAGTTAAAGTCTTGTCCACACACAAAACACTTGTAAAGTTTCTTTCTGTTTAAACTTAAACAGCATTTCACTTTCAGTCAGGAACAGATCCCAGTTTTACACCAATCTCTGATTTCACAGCACATTTACAGCATCCACCATTGTTCTTCCTGACTCTAAACCCAGTTGTAAAGGAGTTTCTGTTCCGTGTCGAGGAGCCCTGAACAATGGAAGAGACCCCCCCTGTCCCCCTGCCAGAGAGCGATCAGGCCCCCCCTCTCCCCCACCAGAGATACATGTTACCCGCCTCCCTCCCCACCCCCCAGAGAATGATCTGGCCTCACTCCCCCCCCCTCCCCCCCCCCCCCGCCACCAGAGGACGATGCCCACCCCCCACACCCCCCAGAGATACATCTTACCCACCTCCCTCCTCCCCTCCAAGAGAATGATCTGCCCCCCACCCACCTCCCCCCCCCCCCCCCGGGCCAGGGAATGATTTGGCCTAATCCTCCCTCACCCCCCAAGAGAATGATCTGGCTTTACTCCCCCCTCCCCCGAGGTACATCTGACCCGCCTCCTCCTCCCTGCCCCCACCCCCCCCCCCCCCCGCTCCGGTCGATCTGGGTTAGTGAGCCGTTGGAAGCTCTGAACGCGCCTCTTCAGCAGCTGGAGTGCTCGAATCAGACTTTTATTCAGCAGGTCCATTTCGGTGCGATTCCGGATCGGCTAACGTGGTGGTAAAGGGAGAAATGCTGGTAAAGTTGGGCAGGCAATTCATTAATTCAATTTAAATGCATGCAAATGCATTTAAATCACCGTTGCGCCCGTTTCGGGCGTGAATCAGATCATGGCCATTCCCGGGTCTCAGTAAAGTGGCCATCTGCGCGGGCGCGGAGCGTGTTAATGGTCTCACACCTAACTTTACTATGTTTTCGTGCCTGCAATGGTAAAATCGGGCCCTATAGCTCAGCCTTCAACACCATATTCAATGAAACTCATCTCCAAACTCCATGGCCTGGGTCTCGGCTCCTCCCTCTGTGACTGGATCCTGAACTTCCTAACTCACAGACCACAATCACTAAAGATAGGCAACAACACCTCCTCCACAATCACCCTCAACACCTCCTCCACAATCACCCTCAACACCTCCTCCACGATCATCCTCAACACCGGTGCCCCACAAGGCTGTGTCCTCAGCCCCCTTCTATACTCCTTATACACCTATGACTGTGTGGCCAAATTCCCCTCCAACTCGATTTTCAAGTTTGCTGATGACACCACTGTGGTGGGTCGCATCTCAAACAATGACGAGACAGAGAATCTGGTGAGCTGGTGCAGCAACAACAATCTCTCCCTCAATGTCAACAAAATAATCATCGACTTCAGGAAGCGTAGAGGAGAACATGCCCCTGTCTACATCAATGGGGACAAAGTAGAAATGGTCAGAAGCTTCAAGTTGTTAGGTGTCCAGATCACCAACAACCTATCTTGGTACCCCCATGCCAACACTATAGTCAAGAAAGCCCACCAACGCCTCTACTTTCCTAAAGACTGAGGAAATTTGGCATATCATGTACCACTCTCACCAACTTTGACAGATGCACCATAGAAAGCATTCTTTCTGGTTGTATCACAGCTTGGTATGGCTTCTGCTCTGCCCAAGACAGCAAGAAACTACAAAAGGTCGAGAAGCCCAGCCCATCACGCAAATCAGCCCACTGCCTCAGCAAAGCAGCCAGCATAATTAAGGGCCCGACGCACCCCGGACATTTTCTCTTCCACCTTCTTCCAACGGGATAAAGATACAAAAGTCTGAGGTCAGTAACCGACCCAAGAATAGCTTCTTGCCTGCTGCCGTCAGACTTTTGAATGGACTAACCTCTCACTAAGTTCATCTTTCTCTACACCCTAGCTTTGACTGTAACACTACATTTTGCACTGTCTCCTTTCCTTCTCTGTGAATGGTATGCTTTGTCTGGACAGCATGCAAGAAAAAATACTTTTCACTTTATACTAATACGTGACAATAAATCAAATCAAATCTGTTTTGGATTCTCCTGCAAATGGAAACATTTGTGCCACATCTACAAGGTCCCACATGGTACACTGGGCAACAAATAAAGATCCAAGAGCAAGCTACGTTTTGGATACAAAATTGTCTCAGTTGCACAAGGCAATGAGTGACAGTTGATGTGTGTTTTTTTGTGACTGGAAGATGCTGATGCAGTGGTCATGTAATTGGACGAGTAATCCAGAGGCCCAAGCTAATGGACTGGGGACATGCATTCAAATCCCAACGTGGCAGCTGGTGGAAATTGAATTAATAAATCTGGAATTGAAAACGAATCCCTGGGTGAACATGAAATCATTGGCAATTGTTGTAAAAACCCATCCTGTTCACCAGTGCCCTTAACTGATCTGGTCTCCATGTGAATCCAGACCCACAGCATTGTGGTTGCCTTCCAGAACTTCCAGGGTTTCCTCCGGGTGCTCCAGTTTCCTCCCACAGTCCAAAGATGCGCAGGTTAGGTTGATTGGCCATGCTAAAATTGTTCCTTAGTGTCCTAAGATGCGTAGGTTAGAAGGATTAGCGAGTAAATATATAGGGATATGGGGTTAGGGCCTGGGTGGGATTGTGGTCAGCGCAGACCCGATGGGCCAAATGGCCTCTTTCTGCACTGTAGGGTTTCTCTGATTCTTCTATGATTCTATGAACTGCGCTCTGAAAAAGCACAGCAAGCCACTCAGCTTGAGAGCAACTAGGATTGAGCAACAATGCTGGTCTTGCCAGTGACACCCACATCCAGTAAAGAATCAAAAGGCTGTGTCCAGAGGGGGTTTCATAGGGCTCAATACTGGGTCCTTCATTCTTGGTTTATATCATTGATTTGAAATTAAATGTAGGGACATGACTAAGAAGTTTGCCGATGATCCTAAAAATGGTTGTGCACTTGATAGTGAGGCAGAAAGCTGGAGGGAAAACAAGAAAAATGATTACTGATAAATGGCAGAACTATGAGAATTGTAGAAGAACAGAGGGATGTTGGAGTGCAGAAGGTCACGGGTATAGCTTGAGAGGCAGTAGATTTAAATCTGAGATGAGGAGGAACTACTTCTCGAAGATGGTGGTTAATTTGTGAAACTCGCTGCCCTATAGTACAATGCACTCTGAATTGTTCAATGGTTTCAATGAGATAGATATATTTCTAATTTTAAAAAATGGATAAGGGAATATGGGGAACATGTGGGGAGGTGGATTTGAGACCAGGGAGAGATCAGCCATGATTTGATTGAATGGCAGAGCAGGCTCAAACGGCTGAATTTGCCTACTGCTGCTCATATGTTCCCACAGCCACAGATCCATGAATGTAGCCAAAGAACAATGCAGCACAGGAAAGGGCCCTTTGGCACACCAAGTCTGCGTCGATACGCGGTTTCTATCACTCTGTTCGCCTCCAGGTCATGCATCTGTCAAGGAGATAATTTCATTCATGACTTGTGAAAAACATCAACCTGAGTCACCCTGGCTGATCAGACAGAATCACAGACGTTAACCTTGTGTCTGAGTGTGTGGAGATTTTCCCAGAGGATCCTCAGTCACCATCGAGACTAACTTTAAATTGCAGATCGTATTAATTGAATGGATTTGAAGCCCTGTCCCCAGGACATTGTGTTGACTCTCTGAATTACTCATGCAGTGACATTGCCAGGAGGTCAGTGTGTCTCCCCTGCTCTCTTTGTTGGCGGGGAGAAGCCAGAAGCGGCGGATAGGGAGAGTGGAGAATGTTCATTGTGAACCCCGCCCTCCGGCACTGACCTCTCACCCGACACCTCACAATGCCCGAGTGATTGATGGCAGCTCCGGGCCAATAGGAGGAGGGGGCGGGGCTGGAGGACCAAGCGGAACGGACTGCTCCTCCAACCAATCGGAGTGAATGAAGAGGCGGGGCTGGACTGAGTGAAGCATGCGCAGTGTGATTAATGGCGATGGAGAAATTCTTGTTCGGGTCCAAAATCAGAAAAAGGTGAGAATTTGCTTGTCGGAGGGAGCGGGGGATCAGAGAGGCTTTGTAATCACGATCAGCTTCTGCAAAAAAAACCTACCGATATCCGGGGCTGATCCCAGCCCTTTGCACAGAGCAGTTTTCTTCCAGTTAGGATCCGGATTAACCGCCACCATTTTTATCTGGGCACACCCAATGGGGAGCATGCGCGGCCGCCATCTTTATTCGGGGCACTCGCAGCAGGGCGCATGCGTAGCTGCCATGTTTGTTGGGGGCAATGTTTTGACATCTTCCCAGAGACAGAATGTGAACAACTTGTCCATCACGCATCAAAAGGATATTAATAAGGTTGAAAGAGTGCAGAGAAGGTTTACAAGGATGTTGCCGGGACTTGAGAAACTGAGTTACAGAGAAAGGTTGAATCGGTTGGGACTTTATCCCCTGGAGCGTAGAAGAATAAGGGGAGATTTGATAGAGGTGTATAAAATTATGATGGGTATAGATGGAATGAATGCAAGCAGGCTTTTTCCACTGAGGCTAGGGGAGAAAATAACGAGAGGACATGGGTTAAGGGTGAAGGGGGAAAAGTTTAAAGGGAATATTGGGGGGGGGCTTCTTCACGCAGAGAGTGGTGGGAGTGTGGAATGAGCTGCCAGATGAAGTGGTGAATGCGGGCTCACTTTTAACATTTAAGAAAAACTTGGACAGGTACATGGATGAGAGGGGTGTGGAGAGATATGGTCCAGGTGCAGGTCAGTGGGACTAGGCAGAAAAATGGTTCGGCGCAGACAAGAAGGGCCAAAAGGCCTGTTTCTGTGCTGTAAGGTTCTATGGTTCTAAACCGTGTCACTCTTTCACTTCCAATTTCTTACTGATGAGGCAGAACAACAATATCAGGGCAGTGAAGATCATTTGTATTCTTATGTGTCTTTAACAAAATAAAATAGCCTCAGAAATTTCACAAAATTGTTACAGTTCTTTGAAAAGGGGTAGCACAGTGGTCCGCACTGCTGCCTCACAGCTCCAAGGACCCAGGTTCAATCCAGCCTCGGGTGACTCTGCCTCCTCTTGTCTGTGTGGGGTTTCATCCGGGTGCTCCGGTTTCCTCTCACAGTCCAATGATGTGCAGGTTAGCTGGATTGGCTATGCTAAATTGCCCCTTAGTGCCCCAAAATGTGTAGGTTGGGGAGGTAATGGTATAAATATGTGGGGTACAGGGATAGGACCTGGGTGGGATTCTGGGTCAGAGATTCGGTGCAGAGTCCAGATCAGTTGACAAATTTCCTTCCCTGAAGGACATGAGTGAATCAATTGAATCCAGCAGCTCTCATAGTCACTTTTTCCAAGTGCAGGCCCCACATATTACCAGATTCATTCAGCTCAATTTCACAACCTGCCTTTGTGTTTTTGTGGGTTCTCTCTCACTCCCTTTTTTCTGTTCTCAATTAATTTCACAGGGTTTTAGAAGGGGACGATTTGCAATTGGGAAACTGAAACCAAACATCACATCAGGGACTGATACAGTCGACCAATTTATCGTAACCTGAATATTGTCATATTTTGAACATGGAAGGAAGAAGCTCCATTCATAGCGGAGGGAAACCATACTCGTGTTCTGTGTGTGGACAAGGATTCAACCAGTCATCTGACCTGTCAAAACATAAATGCAGTCATGATGGGGAGAAGCCGTGGAAATGTGGGGTCTGTGGGAAGGGATTTAATTACCCATCCCAGCTGGAAACTCATCAGCGTGGTCACACCGGGGAGAGGCCGTTCACCTGCTCGGACTGCGGGAAAGGATTCACTAAGTCATCCACCCTGCTGACACACCAGCGCACACACACTGGGCAGAGGCCATTCACCTGCTCTGTGTGTGGGATCGGATTCACTCAATCATCGACACTGCTGACACACCAGCGAATTCACACTGGGGAGAGACCTTTCACCTGCACTGACTGTGGACAGGGATTCACTCACCAATCCACCCTGCTGACACACCAGCGAGTTCACACTAGGCAGAGACCGTTCACCTGCTCTGAGTGTGGGAAAGGATTTATTAATTTATCCAACCTGACGACACACCAAAGAAATCACACTGACGAGAGACCGTTTAAATGTCTGGACTGTGGGAAGTGTTATAAAACCTCTCAGGAACTGATGTACCATCAACAAGTTCACACTGACGAGAGACCGTTCAGGTGCTCTCACTGCGGAACTGGGTTCAAGCGATCATCTCATCTCACCGTTCACCAGCGCACTCACACGGGAGATAGACCGTTCACATGCTCTGAGTGTGGGGAAGGATTCACTCAGTCATACATTCTGCTGAGACACCAGCGAGTTCACACTGGAGAGAGACCATTCACCTGCTCCAGGTGTGGGAAGAGATTCACTCAATCATCAGCACTGCTAAGACACCAGCGAGTTCACACTGGGGAGAGGCTGTTCATCTGCAATGATTGTGGGAAGAGATTCACTCAGTCATCCAACCTGCTGACACACCAGCGAGTTCACACCGGGGAGAGACCATTCACGTGTTCTGTGTGTGGGATGGGATTTACTCAGACATCCAACCTGCTGAGACACCAGCGAATTCACAATTAACTCCAGAGATTGGACTGTGTTGTCAATCAGATTGAAAACTGAGCTATGTTCATTAGGGTCTGTTTCTGCTGATGTTAATAAACTTCAGGTCAGTTATAGAGGCTAATATTCTGGACAAAAATCAAATATGTTGTCTTTGATTTAAACATGCTGTGTCAAAACCTTTTAATATCTCTAACACAAGTTAGTTCCTTTTGAAGGACTTTCTCTTGTCTCCTCCATCTTCACCTCCAACAATAAAGTGTGAGGAGCTCATGGAGTTTTTTTGTCACTAAGATTGAGACAATCTGATCAGCTGCCTCTGCTGCTTCCCTTCCTTCCACTAGCCTCTGGGCCAGACTTTCTGTAAAGCTCCTCTGTATCCAAGCTCTGAACTCACATCTTTTTCCAGTTTCTCTCCTATTTCCTGTCAGTCCCTATCATTGCCCATCTTGTCCATGAGACCCGCTTTCAACTCCCTTTACCCTTTTCCCACTAAACCACTGATAACCCAACTTCCCCGCATTACCTGATATTGTTAATGGACCTGTCTTTTCTGATACTCTCCATCTCACCTGTAATTCACCCTCAGCATCCATCCTAAGGAAAAAACCCTTAACCGCACTGTCGTTACAAACTACTGTCCCAACTCCAACCTCCCTTTCCTCTCCAAAGTCCTTGAACTTTGTGTCCCCCAAGGATCTTTCCTTGGCCCCTCCCATTTCCCATGCTGCCACTGGGTGACATCATCCATTGTTTTGGAAGAAGATTGTAAAGTACCTTTTTGAGAGCAGAGTTTGGAAACACTCGTGTGACAATCATTTCAGGGGAAATTTGAGGTGAAATCCACAGAGGATCGATTGAGTTGCATCTGCCACTTAACTTCAGAGTGGGGGTTATCTGATTACAGTCAACCTGTGGGTTTAAAGGGATTGTGTGTTTACTGAGAACATTATAGCATAAGAAATTTTCTACCTGTGTTATCCTTGAAATCTGTGTACATTTGTGAAGGTAAGTGGGAGTGAAGAAGTCTTGTCTTATGATCAAACTCTTCGTATTTAATAAATATTTTATTGTTAAAATCTAATTGGCAGTCCTGTGACTCTGTTCCTCTATGTTTTCAAAGAAAATAAAAGTTATGGTCTTTTGAGCCAGGGTTCCATTCTGGGATCTTCCTGTCCAGCTATAACATCAACTGGGATTGTAACACTCACCATCTTGACTTTGAAATATATCGCTGTTCCTTCGCTGTCACTGGGTCAGAATCCTGGAACTCCCTCCCTGACAGCACTATGGGGTACCTACACCACAGGGATTGCAGCAGTTCTAGAAGGCAGCTCACCAACAGCTTCCCTAGGCCAATTAGAGATGGGCAATAAATGCTGGCCTAGCCTTCAGGAAAGGCTGTGGGCTTTGGCCTCTGTAAATGAATAAAAAATAAGGTAATATCTGTTTTAGCCAATTGAATTTCAATGACAGCATTGCCTTCTCCTTTGTTCTTACGTCCTGGGCCTATTACACGGTTATACTTGAAGGAATAGAGCCAGCCTGACTCCACTGTGTTACCTCTGACACTGTTTCAATCCCCAAGCTGCTACAGACATCTTTATTAGCTCAAACAAACACATTCTCACAGTTTGAGGCCAGTTCTCCTGCACAATTTAACTCATTTTGCAGACATTGCTAATTCCGGCAAGGCTGCGACTTGACTACATTGACCAGCATGCACTCCATTTTGAACCCACAATGCAGTTCAGTGCAGTTCTTCAGATATCCTCGGTCTGGGTTCTTCTATCACCCTCGATGTTCCATGTTACCGCCATGAGACAGTCTCCACACACAGGGTCCCACCGCAACCCATCTACACTTAATATAAAAGAAATAAGCAAGTTACAACTGATTGGGCCAGCATGGTGGCACAGTTGTTACCACTGCTGCCTCACAGCACCAGGGACCCGGGTTCAATTCCCGGCTTGGGTTACTGTCTGTGTGGAGTTTGCACATCTCCCCGTGTCTGCGTGCATTTCCTCCGGGTGCTCCGGTTTCCTCCCACAGTCCAAAGGTGTGCGGATTACATGGATTGGCCATGCTAAATTACCCCTTAGTGTCAGGGGGACTAACTATTGTAAATGCATGGGGTTATGGGGAGAGGGCCTGAGTGGGATTGTGGTCAGATTGTGGGAAACTTGATGGCCTCCTTCTGCACTGTAGGATTCTATGATTGCACATTGAGATAATACATTGGTTTTCAATAGGGCCATTCTGTTAAAAGCAGGTTGTTACGCTGAAGCTTCATAAAGCACTGTTTAAACCACAATGTGAGTATTGTGTTCATATCCAGTCAGCACACTTCAGGAAGGATGGGATGGTCCTTGAGAAGGTGCGGAGGAGACTTATCAGAATGGTTCCAGCAATGAGGAATTTTAACTCCAAGCTCAGGTTCGAGAAGCTGAATTTGTTCTACTTGGAATGAAGGAGGTGGAGGGGAGATCTGATAGAGGTGAAAACCATTATGGCAGGTTTGATTTGATTTGATTTATTATCATCCCATGTATTAACATAGTGAAAAGTATTGTTTCTTGCGCGCTATACAGACAAAGCATACTGTTCATAGGGAAGGAAACGAGAGAGTGCAGAATGTAGTGTTACAGTCATAGCTAAGGTGTGGAGAAAGATCAACTTAATGCAAGGGAAGTCCATTCAAAAGTCTGACAGCAGCAGGAAAGAAGTTGTTCTCGAATCGGTTGGTATGTGATCTCAAACTTTTGTATCTCTTTCCCGACGTAAGAAGGTGAAAGAGAGAATGTCCGGGGTGCGGGGGGTCCTTAATTATGCTGGCTGCTTTGCCGAGACAGCGGGAAGTGTAGTCAGAGTCAATGGATGGGAGACTGGTTTGCGTGATGGATTTCATGACCTTTTGCAGTTCCTTGCGGTCTTGGTTAGAGCAGGAGCCATACCAAGCTGTGATACAACCAGAAAGAATGCTTTCTGTGGTGCATCTGTAAAAGGTGGTGAGAGTCGTAGCTGACATCCCAAATTTCCTTAGTCTTCTAAGAAAGTAGAGGAATTGGTGGGCTTCCTTAACTAAGTCAATTACTTGGGGCCATAGGTTTAAGGTGTGAGGGGCAAGGCTTAAAGGAGATGTACAAGACAGATTTTTTTACACAGAGTAGTGGGTGCCTGGAACACGTTGCCTGGGGAGGTAGTGGAAGCGGATACGGTAGTGACTTCTAAGGGGCATCTTGGCAAGTACATGAATAGGATGGGAATAGAGGGATATGGTCCCCGGAAGGGTAGAGGGTTTTAGTTAAGTCAGGCAGAATGGTCGGTGCAGGCTTGAAGGGCCAAAGGGCCTGTTCGTGCGCTATAATTTTCTTTGTTCTTTGTTCTATAGTGTCAGCATGGGGGTACCAGGCCAGGTTGTTGGTGATCTGGACACTTGAAGCTCTCGACCCTTTCTACTTCATCTCCATTGATGTAGACAGGGGCATGTTCTCCTCTATGCTTCCTGAAATTGATGACAATCTCCTTCATTTTGTTGACATTGAGGGAGAGATTATTGTTGCCGCACCAGTTCACCAGATTCTCTATCTCATTCCTGTACTCTGTCTCGTCATTGTTTGAGACTCGACCCACTATGGTGTCATCAGCAAACTTGAAAATCAAGTTGGAGGGGAATTTGGCCACACAGTCATAGGTGTATAAGGAGTATAGAAGGGGGCTGAGAACACAGCCTTCTGGGTTTAGATCAAGTGAAGAAGGAAATTGGTCAGAATCTAGAGACTGTTGGAGGCAAGGCTGCTGATAAACGTAACCTTTAATTGCACATTCTTCGAACTATGTACAATACAAGATCAGCATGAGGCTTCACAGAGAACCAACTCTCAGCATGCTCTTGTTATCTGATCATACATCACTGTGTAGAATATTTACAAATTTAACATGAACCCTTTACACTGCACCAAGTCTTTAGTCAGCCCTCCTAACATCCCCTTCTTTGACTCAGTGTCAGTTAATGTTTCTGAGATTCACTTTGGGACACTCTCCTACATTAACGGTCTGATGGAAATGAAAGTTATTTTTAAATCACATTGTAACAGACCGGGGAAGTCAAGATTAAAACAATATCTGGGTAAATGGAGTTAGGTCTCAGATCAGTCCTGACCTCAGTGAATGACAGAACAGGCTCGAGGGGGATAAATGACCTCCTCCTGTTCCTGGTAAACTTGGACTCAGACACCAACTGATGAATGGAAAGTGATGGGAGACCTGGGGAGAAGAGACTTCATCAGAAACCAGCACTGGAGCAGAGTTAGAGAGTGGGAGAATCATGGGGAGAAACTACACAGGAACTGGAGTAGGTTGTTCAGCTCTTCCAGTCTGCTCTGTCATTCAGTTAGACTCTGGCTGATCAATTAGTTTATCATCAAGATTTATTTGATTCTATTCTGTAGATTAAGCTGCAGCTCAGATTTATGGGAAATGAAAGTCAGTAGAAACAAACTCCAACTCTCATAATGTGAACATGTGAATTAGGAGCAGGAGAAGGCCATTCGGCCCCTCGATCCTGCACCACTATTCAATAGTGTTCAATCATGTTCAATAGGATCCTGGCTGATCTGATTGTGGTCTGAACTCCACTTTCCTTCTTACCCCTCATACCCTTTGACTCTCTTGTCAATCAAGAATCTATTAAATTCAGACTTCAGAATATTCAGTGAGCCAGCCTCCACCACTCTCTGTGGAAGAGAATTCCACACTGTAACAACCCTCTGAGAGAAAAAGTTTCTTCTCCTCATTAAATGGGAGACCCCTTATTTTTAAACTGTGCCTCTAGTTCTCCTCTCTCTACAATCAACATCTGTCAAGTCCCCTCTGAATTTTATATGTTACAATCAGATCCTCTCTCATTCTTCTAAACACCAATAGATACAGGCCGAACATGTCCAACTTTTCCTTGTATGATAACTCCCTCATCCCACGAATCAGTCAAGTAAACCTTCTCTGAACTACTTCTCACACAAGTCCTCTCTTACGTAAGGAGACCAAAACTGTACACCGTACTCTAGATGTGGTCTCACCAATACCCTGAACAAATATAGCAAAACATCCCTGCAATAAACAACAATTCATTTACCTTTCTAATCATTTGCTGTGTCCACACACTAATGTTTCCTGATTACAGTACCAGGACACCCAGATCCCTCTGTACCTGCAATCGCTCTCTTTAAATAATCAACTGCTTTTCCATCCTTCCTGTCCAAATGGACAAGTTCACATTATCCAAAAATCTTGTTCCAGCTGCCAACCTTTTACCCACTCACTCACTATGTCGCTTTGCAGGCTTGTTATGGTCATTCACATCTCATTTTTCTACCTACCTTTGCGTCAGCAAATTTTGATCCTGTCATCCACATCATGAAAATAGTTTGTAAATAGTTGAGGCCCCAGCACTGATCCCTGTGGCACTCCACAAGCGACATCTTGCCATCCCAAAAAATACTCCTTTCTCCCTCCTCTCTGTTTCCCATTAGCTAATCAATCCTCTATCCATGCTAATATAAAGAAGCGATGTGGATGGGATGCTAATATGCCTTATGCTATGAATTCTTATTTAGTGTGGTAAACTTTGATGTGTCAAATGCCTGCTGGAAATCTAAATACACCACATCCACAGGTTCCACTTTATCCACATTGCTTGTAACTTCCTCAAAGAAATCCAATAAATCAATTAAAGGTGATTTCCCTTGCACAAAACCATGTTGACTCTGCCTGATTGTACAGAGATTATCCATGTGTGCCACCCTCCCAGCCTCCTTAATAACAGAATGAACATGATTCAGTCCTGCATGGGGTTAGCAGCAACAGCAGAATCCAACCCCTGCAGTGACTTGTGAACTTGCTGGTGTCTCAGCAGGTGGGATGCCTGAGTGAACCTTTTCCCACACATGGAGCAGGTGAATGATCTCTCCCCAGTGTGAATTTGCTGGTGTCTCAGCAGGTCCTTACTGCTTTTAAAACTTTTCTCACACTCAGAACATTTAAAAGGTCTCTGATCAGTGTGGACCAGTTGATGTGCAATGAGCTGGGGTGGCTGAGTGAATCGTTTCCCACATGTGGAGCAAGCGAAGGGTTTCTCCCCAGTGTGAATTCGCTCGTGTATCAGGAGGTGGGGTGAATCAGTGAATCCCTTCCCACACACACAGCAAATGAATGGTTTCTCCCCGGTGTGAACTCGCTGGTGTCTCAGACAGTGGGATGAATGGGTGAATCCCATCCCACACACCGAGCAGGCGAACGGTTTCTCCCCGGTGTGAACTCGCTGGTGTGTCACCAAATCCTGTTTACTTTTAAAGCTCTTCTCACAGTCAGAACACTGAAACGGTCTCTTATCAGAGTGAACTCGCTGGTGTGTTTGCAGCTGGGATAAACGTCCGAATCTCCTCTCACACACGGAGCAGGTGAATGGCTTCTCCCCAGTGTGAGTGCGCTGATGGACTTGTAAATCATTTTTACTTTTAAATCTCTTCTCACAGTCAGAACATTGAAATGGTCTCCGATCAGTGTGAACAAGTTGGTGTGTCAGAAGGTGGGATGACTGAGTGAATCCCTTCCCACACACTGAGCAGGTGAACGGTCTCACCGCCATGTGAGTGCGCTGGTGTCTCAGGAGGTCCTTTGTGCTTTTAAAGCTTTTCTCACAATCAGAACACTGAAACAGTCTCTGGTCGGAGTGAACCTGCCGGTGAATCAGGAGGCTTGATAAAGCATGACATCCCTTCCCACATTCGAGGCAGGTGAACGGCCTCTCACCAGTGTGAACACGCCGGTGTGTATAGAGGCTGGATGAGTAAGCAAATCCTTTCCCACACTCAGAGCAGGTGAACGGCCTCTCTCCAGTGTGAATGCGATGATGAATATCCAATTCGGACGGGTAATTGAATCCCCTCCCACAGTCCACACATTTCAATGGTTTCTCTGTGGAGCGGGTGTCCTCGTGTGACTCCAGATTGGATGATGAGTTGATGCCTTGTTTACACAGAATGTGTGTCGGGTCACTAATCACTGAGAATGATGTGGGTTTTTCCAGCCTGTTTAAAGCTCTTTCCACATTCAGCACAACAGAAACTCTCAGGTGTGTGTCTTGGCGCTTTTTCAGTCACACTGATGTTTGGAATCTTCACCCACAAACAGAACAAACTTTTCTTCTTCTGTAGACAAAGTCTGACGATATTCAGTTTCCAATTAATTAAATCACTGAAACAGAGCTTGATTTGAAGTTTGTTTTGAGTTTCACATCTGTAAATCCTGCTTCATAATACCCTGCAAAAACAGTTTACAAATACCATCACTGTCAGTGCAGGATAGAAATTCTGAACAGACAATTCATAGTTTCTCTGGAACATATTTTCCTCTCTTGTTCCCCCAAATCTATAAATCCCCGTCCCACACACTCTCCCTCCTCCCCTGGGCTGAAATCCAAACCCATCTCACCATCTCCACCATTTCTTCCCTCCACTCCCAGTTTTCTCCCTCCCTCTCCTCTGTCTGGGTTCAGTTCTTGATGTGGAAATCTCACTAACTGTCCTGGCTGGAGACAGTACACATCTCTTTAACCTGTGCTTAACCCTCTCTCCACTCACATTGTCTGTACCTTTAAGACTTGATTACCTGTAAAGACTCGCATTCCAACCATTATCTTGTAAATTGAGTTTGTGTCAATATATATGCCCCGTTTATGAACACAAGTCCTACTCACCTGATGAAGGAGCAGTGATCCGAAAGCGAGTGGCTTTTGCTACCAAATAAACCTGTTGGACTTTAACCTGGTGTTGTGAGACTTCTTACTGGGTTCAGTTCTCCAGCTCCTGTCTGCAGACTGACAATAAAACCAATGGGTCTTATTGGGGGTGTTGGGGCCTCCAGCGGGTGTTTGTGAATCCTCCCCGCCCACCTCCCAGGGTTTCCTTCCTTCCCAGAGATCAGAGTCCTCATTGATTTGAGGCCAAAGTGTAACCTCTTATTTATTGTCCCCCTCCCCCATCCTCTGATGTGAACCATCCTCCAGTGGCTGAGCCAGGATGGGGCCGTTAACCTGGGTCTGTTCCCGGGAGGGAGGGAGGGAGAAGCCCCGCAGCTGCAAACCAGGGAGCTGACAATGATTCTGAAGGGTTTGCGGATCCACAAAGTGTTTCCAAATCCTCCCAGCCACCGCCTAACGCTGACTCCGCTTCTCCGGGACAAACAAGCGCCAAGGACAGCAATGACACTGCGCATGCTCCACATCACAATGCCCGGGGACTGATTGACGGCAGCTCCGGACCAATAGGAAGAGGGGGCGGGACAGGCCGACCGAGCGGGAGCGGCTGGTCCTCCAACCAATCGGAGTGATTGAGGGGCGGGACTGGAGGACCGAGCGGGAGTGGCTGGTCCTCCAACCAATCGGAGTGAATGAAGGCGGGACCTGAAGCATGCGCAGTCCGAGTAATGGCGTCGGAAGGACGGTTTTGACTCGGAAGCGAGATCAATACGAGGTAGAGGGGGCGTGCGGGGAATGATAAATGTGGCGGGTGGGTGGAGAGGCTTTGTAAACATGTTGTTCAAACCCAGACCCCGGAAATGAACTTCCCGGTCCCCCCCCCTTTGTACCAAATGGAGCGGCAGCTTGTAGTGTTAGACCCGGGCTGACTGCCGCCATTGAGGCTGCATGTGGGAGGCCGGCAGGGATTGTGATCGGAGAGTGAAGCCCTGACGTCACAATCGAATGGGTGAGGGTGTGACATCACAATGGAATGGGTGAGGGTGTGACGTCACAATGGAATGGGTGAGGGTGTGACGTCACAATGGAATGGGTGAGGGTGTGACGTCACAATGGAATGTGATCGGAGAGCGAAGTTTCACTCTGAAGCTCATTGGACAACTTCCGCATTGTGATGCCACGATAGAGCCCTGCCTGAATCAGCCAATAGAAATCACTCTGCTCCGCGGTGACGTCTCCGGGTTCCAGTGTGCAGGCCCGGGCGTGCGGACCCGGGAGCCCCGCCCCCACCCATTGTTCCCCTCCCGCTGCACCACATCGAGCCAAGGTTTCCAGGCAAGCGGCTGACGGCTCCGGCCAGAGCGAGAAGCCGCTCGGTGATCTCCCCCTCCCCCCGGCCCGGGACTGCAAAATGTGCGAGGGAGAGGGGAAGCTGTGCATATGCGGGGGAGAACCCACCCTCTGAATGAGAGAGGAAAGAATGTTCCATAGAAATTGTCTGTTCTGAATTTCTATCCTGTACTGACACTGATGACTTTTGGAAACTCATTTTCCAGGATATTGAAAGAGGAATCACAGGCCGAAATCTCAAACGTCACGTCTCGATCTGACAGAGTCATATTCCTTGGGACCTCAATATCATCGGACTTTGAATCCAGAAGGAGAAATGATTGTCCAGTTTGTCGATTTGAAAAGATTTGAAATGTCAGTGTGAGTGAAAAAGCATCAACACTCTGTCACACTTGAGTGAGAGTGTTCCAATGCACTGACTAAAGAGCTTTAACCAGTTACACAGTCTGAATAAATATCACACCATTCACAGCGGGTGGAGACTGTAATCTTGTTCTGTGTGTGGACGAAGTTTCAACTAATTGTCCACTCAAGAGTGAGGTAAGGACACCTGCACCATGGCGAAACCATGGAAATGTGCGGACTGCGGGAAGGGATACGGAACCCCATCAGAGCTGGAAGCTCATCGGCGCAGCCACACTGGGGAGAGGCCGTTCATCTGCTCTCAGTGTGGGAAGGGATTCAGTCAGTTATCCAACCTGCAGAGACACCAGCGAGTTCACACTGGAGAGAGGCCATTTACCTGCTCTCAGTGTGGTAAGAGGTTCACTCAGTTATCCAGCCTGCAGAGACACCAGCGAGCTCACACTGGGGAGAGGCCCTTCACCTGCTCTCAGTGTGGGAAGGGATTCACTCGCATATCCAGCCTGCAGAGACACCAGCGAGTTCACACTGGGGAGAGGCCATTCACCTGCTCTCAGTGTGGGAAGGGATTCATTCAGTTATCCGAGCTGCGGACACACCTGCGAGTTCATACAGGGGAGAGGCCATTCACTTGCTCTCAGTGTGGGGAGGGATTCACTCGGTCATCCAGCCTGCTGACACACCAGCGAATTCACACTGGGGAGAGGCCGTTCACCTGCTCTCAGTGTGGGAAGGGATTCAATCAGTTATCCAACCTGCAGGCACACCAGCGAGTTCACACTGGGGAGAGGCCGTTCACCTGCTCTCAGTGTGGGAAGGGATTCACTCGGTCATCCGACCTGCGGGCACACCAGCGAGTTCACACTGGGGAGAAGCCCCCATTCACCTGCTCTCAGTGTGGGAAGGGATTCACTCGGTCATCCCACCTGCAGAGACATCAGCGAGTTCACACTGGGGAGAGACCGTTCACCTGCTCTCAATGCGAGAAGGGATTCACTCTGTCATCCCACTTGCAGACACATCAGCGAGTTCACACTGGAGAGAGACCACTCACCTGCTCTCAATGTGCGAAGGGATTCATTCAGTTATCCAGCCTGCAGAGACACCAGCGAGTTCACACTGGAGAGAGGCCATTCACCTGCTCTCAGTGTGGGAAGGGTTTCAGCGTTTCATCCCGGCTGCTGAGGCACCAGCAAGTTCACGAGTGATTCCAGAGTTTGGATTCTGCTGTTATTGTTCCTGCTCTCAATTACATCCAGGATTGCATTTTGTTCATTCTCACAGTTGGTCAATGGGAAGGGTCAGAGGGTTTCTTTGTGCTGGACTGGCTGGTCTCAGCCTCCAGTGGGTTGATGCTCTTTGAGTCTTTTTGCAAATACCTGGTTTCAAATGTCACAAGGATCACAGAATGACAGAGTGTTAGGAAGTTTAGAGATGTTTAGTCAGAAGAAAATAGAGGTTGGCAGTGCAAAGGTACATTTCTGAATGGAGGGCTGTGACAAGAGACATTCCTCAGCGATCAGTACTGGGACTTTTGCTGTTTGTAATATATATATAAATGATTTGGAGGAAAATGTAACTGGTTTGATTGGTAAGTTTGTGGACGACACAAAGGTTGGTGGAATTGTGGATAGCGATGGGGAACGGCAGAGGATACAGCAGGATATAGATCAGTTGGAGACTTGGGCGGAGAGATGGCAGATGAAGTTTAATCCGGACAAATGTGAGGTAATGCATTTTGGAAGGTCTAATACAGATAGGAAATATACAGTAAATGGCAGAACCCTTAAGAGTATTCATAGGCAGAGGGATCGAGGTGTACAGGTACACAGGTCATTGAAAGTGGTAATGCAGGTGGGGAAGGTAGTCAAGAAAGCATATGGCATGCGGGCCTTCATTGGCTGGGGCATTGAGTTTAAAAATTGGCAAGTCATGTTGCAGCTTTATAGAGCCTTAGTTAGACCGCACTTGGAACCTCGTGTTCAATTCTGGTCACCACACTACCAGAAGAATGTGGAGGCTTTGGAGAGGGTACGGAAAATATTTATCAGGATGTTGCCTGGTGTGGAGGGCATTAGCTATGAGGAGAGTTTGGAGAAACTTGGTTTGTTCTCACTGGAACGACGGAGGTTGAGGGGAGACCTGATAGAAGTCTCCAAGATTATGAGGGGCATGGACAGAGTGGATAGTCAGAAGCTTTTTCCCAGGGTGGAAGAGTCAATTACGAGGGGCATAGGTTTCAGGTGCGAGGGGCAAGGTTTAAAGGAGATGTACAAGGCAGGTTTTTTACACAGAGGGTGGTGGGTGCCTGGAACTTGTTGCCGGGGAAGGTATTGGAAGCAGATATGATAGTGACTTTTAAGATGTGTCTTGACAAATATATGAATAGCATAGGAATAGAGGGATATGGTCCCCGGAAGGGTAGGGGTTTTAGTTCAGACGGGCAGCATGGTTGCTGCAGGCTTGGAGGGCCGAAGGGCTTGTTTCTGTGCTGTAATTTTCTTTGTTCTTCGTTCTGTTTGGAACATTCCAAATGCCCATCCAATTTCCTTTTTAATTGTTTATTGTCTCTACTTCCTCCACCCTCGTAGGCAGCGAGTTTCAGGTCATTATCATTTGCTGCATCAGAATATTCTTCCTCACATCTCCCCCCTCAATTCCCCCCCCACCCCACTGCCCCCCCCCCCACCCCCCCAGCCCCCCACTCCCCCTCCCTTGCATCCCTAACCCAAAACAAGAAATCTGTGCCCCCCCCTCGTCCTTGTCCCATCAGCTAATGGGAACAGCTTTTCTTTGTCCACCTTATCTAAACCTGTCAGAATCTTGTCCACCTCTATCAAATCTCCCCTCAACCTCCTTTGCTCCAAGGGGAACAACCCCAGCCTGACATCGACAATAAAGAACAAACTAACAGAATAAGTTACTGTCTGAAATCAAATGGGAATGTTTAATTTCTGTTTTAAAGATATTGTGAATGTATTGTCCTGGACAATAAAGGAATTGGAATAACTCACCGTGGGTGTGGTTGAATGGAATATGTCAATCTGATATCCACCTGCAGTCCAGTGAAAGTCTGGAATGTGTAGCTGGAAGTCCCTTCCTAACAGCACTGTGGATGTACGTGCACCTCAGGCATTGCAGCAGTTCATGAAGGCACCCTTGGGGTTGGGGTTGACCATGGCCAAGGCAGCTCCATACAGCCACATATTCTGTTATAATTGAAGGACTGCAGATTGAATGTGAGGCATTGTGGGACTGGACTATCTTGACCACATTCCTGTGACTGCCCGGAAACTCATGTGTCTATTTTAAAGCACAAAGAACAATACAGCACAGGAACAGGCCCTTCGGCCCTCCAAGCCTGCACCGATCATGTGTTCCTAACGAGACCATCCGTTTGTATCCCTCTATTCCCAGTCTGTTCATGTGGTTATCTAGATAAGTCTTAAATGATCCTAGCGTGTCTGCCTCAACCACCTTGCTTGGTAGTGCATTCCAGGCCCCCACCACCCTCTGTGTAAAATACGTCCCCCGCATATCTGTATTGAACCTTGCCCCCCTTATCTTGAACTTGTGACCCCTTGTGTTTGTTCTTTCTGACCTGGGAAAAAGCTTCCAACTGTTCACCCTATCTATGCCCTTCATAATTTTATAAACTTCTACTAGGTCGCCCCTCAACCTCTGTTTTTCCAGGGAGAAAAACCCTAGTTCACTCAATCTCTCCTCATAGCTAATACCCTCCATACCAGGCAACATCCTGGTAAACCTTTTCTGCACTCTCTCCAAAGCCTCCACGTCCTTCTGGTAGTGTGGCGACCAGAACTGGACGCAGTATTCCAAATGTGGCCGAACCAACATTCTATATAACTGCAACATCATATGCCAACTTTTATACTCTATGCCCCTTCCAATAAAAGCAAGCATGCCATATGCCTACTTCACCACCCTTTCCACCTGTGTTGCCACCTTTAAGGTTCTGTGGACTTGCACATCCAGATCCTTCTGCGTGTCTATACTCCTGATGGTTCTGCCATTTATTGTATAGCTCCCCCCCCTGCATTAGATCTACCAAAATGGATGAATCCCAGTGGACCTACATCGGTCCCACCTGTTATGATGCAGTCTGGTAATTGCATCACCTGTCTTGTTATTAGCTCTTAAGGGGTTAATCCGGTTGTTCAGTTTGTGGTAACCCTGAATCTCATTAGTATGGTGGGCAATACCTTTGGCCACAAAAGCCAGTGCATTATACATTTAACGACATACCCCCCCCGCCTTGCATAGAAAGCTCAGTATAAATCAAATAACACTTTGTACATCCATTCATTTGGATATAATCCTATCAACAGACATCGCTTTCCTCATTACAATCACATGCCATACAGCTCCGATCTTTATATGATGCATTCTTACATCATATCTAATTTGATCATTTGTTTGCCCACATTTGAAAGTGCGATGTGTAAGCAGAAATGATCCTTCTATCGACAGATTGTCTCATAAGGTAAACAAGTGTTTCCTGGTCACAGATGTGTATGCTGCCAGACACAGCTCTTTAAAAACACAGAAAACTGAATGAGCTATCTGTTGTGTTCAGTCGAATGCTGCAAGATTTTTGAGTCTGGTTGCAAAGCCAGTCTCCAACTCTTTCTCTCTCTCTCTCTCTCTCTCTCAAGCAATCCAATTTCACTTCCTGTCATATTAAGGTTAATTGTGCAAGTTATTACAAATTATGGCGAAGAATGGCTAGATGTTTGGAATAAAAAATAGCCTTTTCTTCTACAGAATTATGTTTTATCAATACACAATATATATCAATATATAAAATTGGTTAAGGCTCTTCAGGATTTGATATATCCAAACCCTCTTAATTTAAGCCGTGTCCATTTTTAAACTGCTCCAGATCAGAATCCCTGCATTTTATAACAATACCAAGCACAATACATGTAACAACAACAATAGTTACTTGATTAGAAATGTTTTGGTTTGATTCCTAGCTGGCTAGGTGCTAAAACCTTGAACAATATGCAATCCCACGGTAATATATAATTTGAACATCATACAAGCCTTGTAAGTCACATTATTATCATTTTATTTAAAACGAACTGGCAACACAAGTTCCAACAATTCATGGTGTTCGATGGTTAGCAACTAACGCAGATTAAAAATACTCAAGGCCAACATCTGTAGCTGTATTAACAACTGAGATTTTAACTGATTAATCTCTGCTGTAACTTGGAGTAATCAAAACTACCATTCACTAATTTGATAGACTTTAAACTGACTCATAGACAGTATTTTCACCTCATTCTTTTGTTCCTGCTTTTCTATTTTTTTTCACAAATTTACTTATTTTTAACTTCTCGACTATATTCGTATACTTTCAACTTCAAGGCAAGGAAAGAGCACATGGTCCTTCCAAGGTCTAACTCCTTTCTTAACATGAAAACAGTGAAGCGAACAACAACAAAACATTCACGCAACCACTTTGTTAAACACAGATATACATGGAAGCTTCCAACATTTATTCAGACTTAACATCTTAAACTGGGATGAAAGTAAAATGCTTGAGAATGCAGAACGTTGATTAATTGTCGGTTTTATTCTGCTGCCTTCCACACTAATTAAACTCAAAATGGAAGTAAATTCAAGAAATCGTATCACTTTAATCTCTAACAGGGGTTGGAGTTTAAGAGCCGTGGGGTTATGCTGCAACTGTACAGGACCTTGGTGAGACCACATTTGGAATATTGTGTGCAGTTCTGGTCACCTCACTATAAGAAGGATGTGGAAGCGCTGGAAAGAGTGCAGAGGAGATTTACCAGGATGCTGCCTGGTTTGGAGGGTAGGTCATATGAGGAAAGGTTGAGGGAGCTAGGGCTGTTCTCTCTGGAGCGGAGGAGGCTGAGGGGAGACTTAATAGAGGTGTATAAAATGATGAAGGGGATAGATAGAGTGAACGTTCAAAGACCATTTCCTCGGGTGGATGGAGCTATTACAAGGGGGCATAACTATAGGGTTCGTGCTGGGAGATACAGGACGGATATCAGAGGTAGGTTCTTTACGCAGAGAGTGGTTGGGGTGTGGAATGGACTGCCTGCAGTGATAGTGGAGTCAGACACTTTAGGAACATTTAAGCGGTTATTGGATAGGCACATGGAGCACACCAGGATGATAGGGCGTGGGGTAGCTTGATCTTGGTTTCAGATAAAGCTCGGCACAACATCGTGGGCCGAAGGGCCTGTTCTGTGCTGTACTGTTCTATGTTCTATGTTCTAACAGTTTGTAACGAACACTTCCCCAGCCTTTTCTTATCTCAGTTATTCCACTGCATTATTTCCCTCCTCTCTAATTATATTGATTTGTCAATTTGGTATTATAGGCCGCCTGGCATTTAATACAGTATCATGGTGGATCCATGTAACACATTTTAATTAGAATGCATTATGGCATTACACACACATGCCCATTCTACCTTATGTAACTGACTTCTCTGTTAAATTTTGACTCTATATCTTAAAATTACTGCACGTCTTATAACACGAAGACCCATCCTGTATAGGACAGGATGGATTAGTTCTCTGCTTGTTTCAGCAGAGAGGCGGAGGGGTAAATGCACTCAGCTGAACATAAACAAGTGATTAATCAGCACTTCAGATATGCAGAATGATTCTTTCCATTTATCTTTCCAGTTTCAGTTCTATCAAGAATACATTTTCAAATTTAACAAAAACCTAATCCAAATAATCCACTTATTTTTATCACTTTTAGATATCGCTACTAAATTAAGACATTTACACTGTCTTACAGACTCTGCGGTCTAAGCTCAAAAGGTGCATAGTTAATTATTTCTACAGCTCTGCCTTTGTAATCAACACAGGCAGATACAAGATCGAATCTACTGTGTGCTTAAATGATTAACTCTCCTTACGGCTCTTCAGATGTAATGTAATGCTATTTTTCCCGCATTCCCCAAATCTCTGTCCGATGCACTATCGTAAAATTTCAACTTTGATCTGCTATACCCTATTCCACACATGAGGCTCTCGATCGCACACTTTCACCTCTCTCTCTCTCTCTCTCTTTTCCTTTGTCAAGAGAGGGAGAGAAACTTACAGCGTGCTGGTGTTTAACCCTTTACTATCACGCTTCAAACTAACCAAGTGAGCCTGATTTGACTTCCTTCTGTCTTTGCAGCGGCACCGGTGCTGGTGTCTGTCATATTTATCGGGGCAATGACGGCTACCTTAGATTTCTGGTGATTATCTACACTGGGTCGATTCCACCACTCCTGTTCACCCGTATCGGTATTTTGGAACAACATTGGCAAGCCAGATACCTCTATATCTTTCCTTTGTTCAGCTTGCCGTACTAATCCTTTTGTCTTGGTCTCATCTTTCATTTGCAGTCTTTCCTGTTCTGATCTATCTCTTCTCTCTTTCTCATACCTCTCACATTCCCACGTCAATCTTTCCCAAGTCTTAGGGTTTCCCTCATTATCACATACATTGATCCCTCTTCTGCGTGTATTCTTCACTCTCTTAACTGTTTTGTTGCACATTACATGTTTTCCGATAAAGAATACCAGTGTATTCTTTCAACTGGGTCCAGTGTTTCCAGACACCCCTGCCTTGCATATCTATGCAGGCACAGGTGTCTGCACTGATGATAATCTTATAGGGGCCTTTCCATTTGGGGGCGAATCGAGGTTTTCTGGTAATGTTTTTACCATAACCTTGCTGCTCGCCGGGGGTTTTCTCCCGGGTCTGTTTCATTCATTGTACTCTTCTACCACTATTTGTTTGTCCTGTACTGTTTTCCGTATATCTTTTAATTGGGAGCTTAATTCTAATGCATATCGTCTAATCCTGTCCCAGAATGGGCCTACATCTGCCCCTCCGGTAATGATGGACTCTGGCAGTTGCATTGCCCTTCCGGTCATTAGCTCATATGGTGTCAGCCCAGTGGTCCGATTTGTGGTGGCTCTGAGTTTCATTAATATGGCGGGTAATACTTCTGTCCATCTCTGTCCTGATTCCTGCATGGACTTTGCCAAGGAGGTCTTAAGTGTCCTATTCATACGTTCCACCATCCCCGAGCTTTGTGGGTGGTAGGGTGTGTGAAATTTCTGACTTATCCCCATCAGTTTGGCCATCAGAATGGTCTAGTGGGCACATGAGCGGCGCAGGACTGGAGGGCCGAAGGGCCTGTTCCTGTGCTGTATTGTTCTTTGTTCTTTGTTCAGTTTACATATGATCTTTACAACCTTCCCCGTAAAGTGCATGCCTTCATCAGAGTCTATTTGCAAAAGCACCCCCATCTTGGGATAACTTCCTCAGCTAGTATTCTGGCCACTGCAGTGGCAGAACAATTTTTCGTCGGGAATGGTTTATACCCACCTGGTAAATTAGTCAATTATTACCAAGCAGTACGTTCTCCCGTGTGACTGCGGAAGAGGTCCTGTAAAGTCAATTTGCAGGTGTTCCCAGGTTCCCTTAGGGCGAGGTTGGTGCCACCTCTTGATTTGTACGGGTCTTCCGGGGTTGTACTGTGCACAGGTTATGCACCAGTGACAATATCGGGCAATGTCCCGTCCCATTCCTTTCCACCACCATTCCTTCCCCATACTGGTCATCATGGCATCACTTCCCACATGTGACAGCCCATGATGTAACCGCATCAGAGTATGCTGGATACATTCTGGGGCTCGGACTTTATCATTTAATCTCCATACCAACCCCCCTCCCCCACCTCCATCAGGTGTAGCTCCTTGAGCTTTCCACCTCACACGTTCTTCTTCAGGGGTATCAGCATGTAACTGTGAGATGTCTATCGGGGGTTCGGTTTTAGTCGAGGCGGCCGGCAAGGCCTGCACTTCCCCTGTTTCCAAGGCAGATCGTACCGCTTAGTCGGCTGCCTGGTTTCCCGTAAAGATTTACCACGCAGGACTTTGCTAGTCCGGTTCCTTGTGGTGTGATTTTACCTTCAATACCGCGGCTTCCGATGGGAGCTCGCTGACTCCCAATAAGGTTATTATTATCTGGCCATGTTTAATTGGAGTGCCTCCCATTGTGATAAATCCCCTTCTCCCCCAAACTGTCATATAGTCGTGTATAATTCCAAATGCATATCTACTATCGGCGTGAATGTTGACCCTTTTCCCCGCAGCCTCGGTAAAAGCCTGAGTCAAGGCTACCATTTCTGCTACTTGCGTTGACATGCCTCCCTCTATCCTTCCTGCTTGAACGATTTGTAGGTCCGCATTCACTACCGCCCATCCTGTTCGTGGTGACCCATCTACATATTTCCGTGATCCACCAGCAAATAGGACGTTGTCTGGTGCCTCCAGGGGCACATCTTTTATTCTACCTTCCTCTACCTCTTCCGCCTCGTCCCCACACGTGTGTGGGTTCCCTTCACCAAACATTCCTTCTGCGGGGTTCGTTCTCATGTCTCGTACAATGGTGATGGACATAGTGGGTGGGAGAAGCACTGCCTCCCACTTCGCCCTTCTCATATTTGAGACAGACCGCAATTTTCCTGTGTTCAACTTTTCCACCAAAGGATGTTTGGTGTGTAAAACAATATTCCCCGTCATGACGATGGGCTCGCTGACGTTCACTGCCCATGCTGCGCAATCCAATGTGGCTATGCATCTGCGTAACCCGGCTACTACGGAGCCCTCCACTGTGGAATAATGACCCACTGGCCGCTGCTTGTCCCCATGGACCTGTGTGACTACTGCCGAATAAAACCCCCCCTCGTTATTACAATAAATGTGAAAATCTTTATTAGCGTTGGGCAGTCCAAGTCCCGGAGCTGTCATTAGTTCTGCTTTTAGTTTACTATATGCCTCTTCCTGTTCTTATCCCCACTCTATAACTTCTGGAGCGGGTTTCCCCCCTTTTACTAGCCTTTGCATTGGTTCGGCTAGCCTGGCGAATTCCGGTATAAAGTTGCGACTGTAGTTAAACAGTCCCAAAACCTTCCTTACCCGTCGGATGGTTACTGGTCTTGGCATTTGCTGAATGGCTGTTTTCCTGTCTGTGGTGAACCATAGATGGTTACCACTATGGGTACTTGTACATATGTTACTCTTGTTACTGTTGGGGTTAGGGTTTGGGTGTTCCACCTGTTATTATTGTTTATGTGGTACATCCCGTTCGGCTCCGCCTTCTTATAGGAGTATAAAGGTCACTGCTACTTCCTAGTAGCCCTTAGTCTGGGATAATATTGTTAAGTAGGGTGCTCCAATATTGTTGTGAATAAAAGCCTTTATTCCCGGGTACGTCCTAGCCTCCCGTGTGAATCAATCGCGCATCACTGTCCAATGGCATTCCTTTGGTCCCCTGGGATATCAGGTGTCCCAAATATAACACCTGCACTTTCCCTATTTGGGCCTTCCTGGGGCTCGCTTTTAGTCCCTGTTCTTCTAAGTGTTTCAGGACTGATGTTCCGTCTGATGTTCTTGTATCGGAGGGTATTAAGATATCATCTCCACACTGCAGAATTGTGCTCCCTTTTGGGACTTCTACTTGTTCTAAAACCCGGTGAAATATAACCAGGTTGTAGAAGCCTTTGCGGGAGCCTAGTCCATGTGTACTGTTTATCGCCCACGATAAATGAAAATTTATCTTGCAAATTAGGGTCCAGGGGAATGGACCAAAACCCATTGGCGATATCCAATACCGTGAAGATTCCATGGGATGGTGACAACCCGGTTAAAATGGTGGAGGGGCTAGCCACCATGGGGTATAGCTTGGGGGTCACTTTATTTAATCTGTATAATCAATGGTTAATCTATAGCTCCCGTCTGGTTTAGGCACCGTCCAAGTTGGTGGTACGAGTGGTTTCCCATAGGATCCCTCGCTTTACCAATCCCGTCGCAATTTCCTCGACTGCCTTTTTGGCTTCGGGCTTAATCGGGTATTGTTTATGTTCTGGCCCTACCACTATTATAGGGTCAACTTTGACTAATACAGTATCTTGTTTCGTTTCCGCCCACACACCGGGGATGGAGGCGCAGATGGCGCCAAATCCAATAGGGTGGTTTCACTTCAGTAGGCAGGGGCCTTCTGTCCGTTAACACCCCTTATATAGATCCTTTTATTCGTGGTGGGCAAGGGTAGATCAGTGATAGATATGGAGGCTCCCATGTCCACCAGCATTTCACATTGCCTGCCCCCTACTACTGCAGACACATAGATCCTACCCTCTTTTCTGCCCAGGCTTTCGGGGTCTGCCTCCCATCAGTACCCTCCCTCCTCAGTGAGGAGAGGGCGAAGCAGTTGACTCGGTCTGCCGTGCTTACTCCAACAGGTGGCCTCAGTGTGGCCAACATTATTGCAAAACAGACAGGTAGGGGCTTTTCTACTGCCCCCTTTTGGCGCTCTACAGCCTCTGGCAAAGTGACCCGGTTTCCCACAATTATAGCACGCACCCTTGGGTTTAGCTTCTCCACTGTTTGCACTAATTGTTTCCTGTTTTATTCATGGGTATGGTTTCTCATCTGGTCCGTCTCTAATTCCAGATGCCCATTATACTAATTCATCATAGTTCTGGGTATTGAGCACTCCCATTTTAAGGATTCATTGGTGAGCTGGCGACAGCCCGTCTTTAAATGCTTGTAAAATGGCTCTATCTGTTCGGGCAGTTTCGGGTATTCCCGAACATTCTTGGTATATTCTTAAGAGTTGCTCCCCAAATTCGGAGGCTCCTTCACCTCTTTGTTGTTTAATATTGGTAATTCTGGACCAATTGGTTGGCGCATTACCCAAGACTCATTGGAATTCCGCCTTAAACCGAGAAAATGGCTCAATCATTGCCTCGATCTCTGCAGTTGTCACTGTCGCGTATGTCCACCTCCCACTTCGGTAATCCAACCGAGCTTGGTCGGCGACATTAGCCTGGTCCCCTCCGTCACGCATTAGTCTCCACTTATCCCGCGGGCAAGCAGCCCGTACCAACTGGTGTATATCCCAAAAATGTAACTGGTGTCCAACCTAAATGGTGTCCAGTTCTGCCCAAAATTTGCTATTGTTACTCCGGGGCTGGAGCCTTCCCAGGGATGCCAAAATCAGTTGTCTTTCACCTGGGGTAAAGGGTTTATGTCAGGCAGTGGGATGCTGTAACGTTCCGGCCCGAGTTATGGGAGCGGGATCATGGATCTCTTCCTCATCGGGGTCTCCCACTGGTGCCGTGGGTTGTACGGTCGGCCCATAGGGAGGCAAGAATCCCCTGACAGGGTCCTCTAAAAGTTGATTTCGCTTTTCTAATTCGCTGTTGCGTGTTTCCAACATTTTATTTTTTACTTTGTTGTCAGCCCATTTCTTACCCGAGACTGAGACCTGTTCAATTAACCCAGCCAATTGGTGAACTGAGAGAACTCCAATATCCTTAGTTCTGTCATTCTTTTCTTTCCCCAACCATTTTCGTTGTTGGTCTGGTGGGTGTCTAAATTCCACCCCCCTTTGTTGATCTGTTTAATGAGTTTGTCCCTCTTTAGCCATATATTCATGTATCAGGGCCCCCGGGCCCCACTGTCCTTGTCCCGCCATATCATTGATAAGGTTATACTCACGATCCTGGAGCCTTCTATTCTCCTTTCTCGCTCCCCCCCTCCAAGGTTTCACTTATCCGAGTTCGGTGATACCTGTCAGGGGTGATCAGATCCCTCCATACCACCACTTACACAATATTTTTATTAAGCCGGCTTTCACATGAAGGCTTGTCCTTCAACTCCGGCGATCACTCAGACAGTCTCTATCTATCACTCACGTCTGAACATCACACCTCAGGCAACCCTGACACCCATTTCAAATTCCTAACATCAGCGTGGGAGATTTCTCGTCTTAACAGTCAGTTTAAGGCAGGGTACCAGAGTCAATTGTATCCTTGTCCATCTGTGCTCAGTTCAGACGTCTTTCATCAATTCAGACACTCTCTCATCACAGATGATTACCCACTATATTTTGACCTACTTCTGTACTCTATTCCGGTGTCCCAGTCGTGGCCATTCGACTGGACCCGCAATCAGATTTCCCGGGTTTCGGCACCATTTGTTGTAGGTAAAAATGCCTCTGAGTCTATTGGTCGGTCAAAATACAGTGGTCTATTTGCAAAATTGTGGGAGACCACCCGATGCCTAAAATGGCCTCTGACCTCTCAGCAAATACAGGTTAAAAACATATATTTATACCCCCACCCCGTCCCATTCAGTTTCTGAGGCATCACAGGTTCCCAGGCTGTGGCTTGTCTTCCATCATAGAAATCACAGAAACCCTACAGTGCAGAAACAGGCCATTCGGCCCATCGAGTCTGCACCGACCACAATCCCACCCAGGCCCTATCCCCATATCCCCACATATTTACTCACTAATCCCTCTAACCTATGCATCCCGGGACACTAAGGGGCAATTTAGCATGGCCAATTAACCTAACCCACACATCTTTGGACTGTGGGAGGAAACCGGAGCACCCGGAGGAAACCCACGCAGACACAGGAAGAATGTGCAAACTCCACACAGACAGTGACCCAAGCCGGGAATCGAACCCAGATCCCTGGAGCTGTGAAGCAGCAGTGCTAACCACTGTGCTACCGTGCCGCCCACACTGTGCTACCGTGCCGCCCCATATGAATCTTGCTGCCTTGGCGGTATCTCCACGGTTGTCTCAAGGCCGTGACTGTTGTTCTCTGAACACAGGTGGGGCATCTTACGAGCGTACAAGGTTACAGTCTCCCACAAACAAGTTAACTGGCTTATAACAATTTATATATGTTCGTAGGTACTTGTATAATGTATATCGATACAGGTTATGATGAATATATATGAATGTATCATTATACAATCACAAAAGGCCTACATGTAGGCTTCTACTGTTACACAGCGGTTACATATTAAAGAATACAAAATGCTGGGTGAGCCACATTCCGGAACAGATTAACCGGGAACAACATACTCTTGTATACCACAGCTGCTACTCTTATCTGTTCTTGGATACATGGGCATGAAAACACACTAGCGTAAACATGAGTTCTACAGTGTTTCTCACACAATCTCTAAATATCACAGACTTCACTTTGAAACTTTGAGTATTAGAATTCATTAACCCAATCCTGTCTTCACCATCCATTTTGAATCAGCATCTACCATTATCAGGAACATAGACCCCATGAACGGTCCAGCACTGTCCATGTGCAGCCACATCTACGGCCGTCCTGGCCATTCCCAATTGTGAGAGCAGTGACTGGTGATAGTTCTGCCCTTGTTGATATTGGCAACACTGACCCACGGGCAAATATCTGTATCCGTACCTGGCCACCAGACATGTCAACTTGGAGGACCTTCAGTTTGCCACTCTTGGGTGGCCATGGTGAAGTTCAGCCAGGATGGGATGGTGAACCTGGCTCAGGATGACACACTTGAAACCCATAGGAGTGTGCCATCTTCCACAGTCAGCTGCACTCTGCCACTGCAATATGGGTGCAATTCAGCCTGCAACGGCCTTTTGGTTTCCCCCATCAGCACTAGCGGCTTCAATTCATTCAGGAATGGGTAATTTTGCCTCCACAGCAGAATATTATTGGCTGTCACTGGGAAAGTTTCAAAAAAGTTCATGATTACCGTCTCTTCCATTGGGGGTACGACAAGTGTCTGTTAATCGTAGCCAACTCAAGGCATCTGCCTTAGCGACTCGGCCTGCTGGAGGTTGTTCCAACCGATAATGGTAGGTGGACAGTAATAAAGCCCACAGCTGGATGTGGGTCGATGTTATGGGGCTGCCCCACCATGCAGGTACTTCTGGAATTTCTTCAAACTATCAACACAGATGAGGTGTCACAGTGGTTAGCACTGCTGCCTCATAACGCCAGAGACCTGGGTTCAATTCCTGGCTTGAGTCACTGTCTGTACGGAGTCTGCACATTCTCACCATATCTGCATGAATTTCCTCTGGTTGCTCTGGTTTCCTCCCACAGTCTGAAAGACGTGCTTGTTAGATGCATTGGTCATGCTAAATTCTCCCTCAGTGTACCCGAACAGGCACCAGAGGGTGACGATTAGCCGATTTTCACAGTAACTTCATTACAGTGTTAATGTAAGCCTACATTTGATAGTTTATAAATGTCAAACTTCGGCTGAGTATGAATTGTTGAATATCTCTGAGATTCATTATTAGGTCTACAAGTGTAGAGGCTGGGGACGAGCTTGGGGCTGGGACAAGGCTGGCAAAGAAGAAGAGCACTCTGGGGGAGGATGACCTCACTGGGCCTGGAGGTCTGGAGTGCTTATACTTCAATGCAAGGAGCGTAGCAGGTAAGACAGATGAACTTAGGGCCTTAATGCTCACGAGGAATTTGGATGTGGTTGCGGTGACAGAGAATTGGTTGAAAGAGGGACAGGACTGGCAGCTGAATATTCCGGGGTACAAGTGTTTTAGGCGAGACAGAGGAGGGGCCAAAAGAGGTGGGGGAGTAGCAGTATTAGTTGGAGAGCAGATTACAGTGGTGCAGAGGGAGGACAATTCAGAGGGGTCGTGTAACGAGTCACTCTGGGTGGAGCTTAGAAACAGGAAGGGCGTAGTCACTATGTTGGGGGTGTACTACAGGCCCCCCAACAGCCCAAGGGAAGTGGAAGAACGGATATGTCAGGAGATACTGGATAGGTGCAGGAAAAATAGGGTTGTTGTAGTGGGAGACTTCAATTTCCCTGGTATAGACTGGAAATCGCTGAGAGCAGGGACTCTGAATGGGGAGGAATTTGTAAAATGCGTACAGGAGGGTTCTTTGGAACAATATGTAGATAGCCCGACTAGAGAGGGGGCTATACTGGACCTCGTACTGGGGAATGAGCCCGGTCAGGTCTTCAAAGTTTCGGTAGGGGAACATGTGGCAAATAGTGACCACAATTCTGTTAGCTTTAGGATAGTGATGGAAAAGGATGAGTGGTGTCCCAAGGGTAAGGTGTTGGATTGGGGGAAGGCTAACTTTAGTGGGATTAGGCAGAAATTGGCAGCTGTTGATTGGGAGAGGCTGTTTGAGGGTAAATCCACATCTGGCATGTGGGAGTCTTTTAAGGAACAGTTGTTAGGGCTGCAGGACAGGCATGTGCCTGTAAAAAAGAAGGATAGGAAGGGTAGGATTCGAGAACCGTGAATACCCAGGGAAATTGAGGGATTGGTCAAAAAGAAAAGAGAGGCGTATGGTAGGTCCAGGCAGCTAAAAACGGAGGGAGCTCTGGAGGAGTACAAAGAAAGTAGGAAAGAACTCAAACGGGGAATTAGAAGAGCAAAAAGGGGTCACGAAATGATCTTGGCAGAGAGGATTAAGGAGAATCCCAAGGCATTTTATTCATACGTTAGGAACAAAAGGGTTGTCAGGGAAAAAATCGGACCTCTCAGGGACTAAAGTGGGGAATTATGCTTGGAGCCCAAAGAAGTAGGGGAGATCTTAAATGAATACTTTGCGTCGGTATTCACAAAGGAGAGGGATGTGTTGACTGGGAGTGTCTCGGAGGGGAGTGTTGAACCGTTGGAAAAATTCTCCATTACAAAGGAGGAAGTGTTAGGTTTGTTAGAGAATTTAAAGACTGACAAATCCCCAGGGCCTGATGAAATCTATACAAGGCTGCTCAGGGAGACGAGAGATGAAATCGCTGGGTCTCTGACGCAAATCTTTGTCTCGTCACTGGACGCAGGTGAGGTCCCAGAGGATTGGAGGATAGCTAATGTGGTCCCGTTATTTAAGAAGGGTAGGAAGGATAACCCGGGTAATTATAGGCCGGTGAGCTTGACGTCCGTGGTGGGGAAGTTGTTGGAGAAGATTCTTAGAGATAGGATGTATGCGCATTTAGAAAGGAATAAACTCATTAACGATAGTCAGCATGGTTTTGTGAGAGGGAGGTCATGCCTCACTAACCTGGTGGAGTTTTTTGAAGAAGTGACCAGAATGGTTGACGAGGGAAGGGCC